>NC_135490.1:23966580-24566580 GCF_052094955.1 Ictidomys tridecemlineatus
GTCAGGTTCATTCAATTTGATGAAGTTTAAGTAATAAAAAGCTACTGATCTTTATACAAAAGCTGAAAAGCACATTAATCTTTAAAAACATTAATTCAAATATACTGAATGTCAATTCCCCCTCAAAATCCAGTACTGCTTGATTTGCCTTTTTTATAAGTGAGCATCTAGGAGGGTTTATTTGTTTTAGTTTTCAGAAATTAAATCAGCACATGTTTATTGACAACTTTTGGAATACACAGTAACACACAAAGAAGCAACACTCATTAAAAAGTCTTATAACCTCCAGATAATCATTTTAATGCTTTTCTTATATTAATCTGCTTTCATATCCTTTAGTTTGTTATTCTGTATTTTCAATTTCTTATATCAAATATTTTCCAATTGTTAAACATTTTGATTTTTGCAATTATGACTAATGCCACAATTAAATGTTATGAACATTTTGATACATTCTATAGTATTTCTTTAGACAGAATTATTACTGTCAAAGCAGAGAATTATTTTAATGTCTCTTGGTACACATTAACAAGTAATTTTTCATAAAGTCTGTACCAATTTAATCTTATATATTATGGATGCATATCAGAGAGAGATATATTCATTTTATAGCAACTTTATGGAGTCAAATATTCTTATTTTTAAATTTCAGTATTATGTGTAAAAATCATATGTCCTTTTTTAAATTTGAGTTTCTTTCAAGGGAAGCTACTTTTCAAATGATTTCTTCTAATAGTTCTTTTTTTTTGAGAGAGAGAGAGAGAGAGAGAGAGAGAGAGAGAGAGAGAATTTTTTTAATATTTATTTTTAGTTTTCGGCATACACAACATCTTTGTTTGTATGTGGTACTGAGGATCAAACCTGGGCTGCACACATGCCAGGCGAGTGCGCTACCACTTGAGCCACATCCCCAACCCCTAATAGTTCTTCTTGTATAAATTTTTGCCCTTTTACTTTTTATGGAAAGTCAAAAGCCTAAGAAACTCTTTCCCTTACCACTACAAGTATATAAAACAAGTTAAGAATATGAAACTTTTTAGATAATGAGAAAATTGCTATATTCATAATAAATTGTTTAATGGAAGATAGAATTGTCTAGAACATGACCTAAAATTTTATAACTGAAGTCCTCAAGTCAACCTCTATTGCCTTCCATGATACTCTTTTGAGGGCCCTACTTACCCATAGTCTGTGAATAGGTCATTGTGGTGGCCCAGAGTTACATACCTCATGTAAGATGATAGCTAACCATCTACACACACTAAACAAAGAAAAAGATTAAATGAAGTACACCTGTAATATGAGCAATTAGGCTTGAAAATAATGGTTAGGAATAACAACCCTACAATTGTTTAGGGTGTACATAAAATGGCAAAATATCTTCTGATATAATTAAAAACAGGACAAATGGAGTAGTGTATATGACCTCTAATACCCCCTTTCCATAACTCAGAGCACTAAGTAAGTTTCAGCAACATCAATATAATTTTTAATATATGTAGAATGCAATCCAGTTTAATGATTGAATGCTAACACTTTTAAATGTGTGCTGTTAGGATTTAGGAAGAAAGTCTGCTCCTCCTATTTCCTTCATCCTACCTATCCAATAAGTCCTTAAATTCTGTCTTATTTTTCAAATCTCTTCTTAATTGCTTAGCCCCAGTCCCCACAGCCACTAGCACTGTCCTCTTTGAAGAGACTCCCCTCTTTCTCCTCTGGACCAAACAGAATCTCAACTTACTAACTCTATTCCTGTCCTCACTCCGTTTATTCATAGCTATCTAAAGAGTGATCTTTTAAAATTACAAATCAGTGTATCTCCCTGACTCTTGGACCACACATATAGTCTTGAACTCACTCCAACCTGGGTCCTCCCTAACTTCTGAGCCTTGTATCACCACTGTCCTTCTGACCTCTCTGCTCCAGCTGTAAGGAAAACTTTCATTTCCTCTCTGGGGTTCCCCAGAACAGCTCATCCTCTGCATTGGAAGTCTGAGGGGAGCCATTGAAAAACTGACTCCTTGTACTGAGCACAGGAGACATAGAATCATCATCTGTGGTCTGAAGCCTGAGGATCCGCATATTTTAAAGCTGATTCCTCTGTGCCCCAGATTTGCTCTTCTCTTTGCTGTGCATGACAACCTCTCTACAGCTTTCAATGGAATGGCTTTTTATTCAATTATAATATATTGGCGGCCCATTCTATTGCAAATCATCATGACAAAAGATGTCTCATATGAATTCCATAATTTAAGACAATTATGACACAGATATATTGTTTAACAATTCCGCTGAGAACAAAAACCTTTTTAACAAATTTGGCCTATGTACTCTGATAGGCTATTGAGCCTCCAGAGAAGGTAGATGAGTAAGCAGTAGCTATTTCTGTGAAAGACTTCCCAGGTCTATGCCTAAGTGCGTGGAAGTTAGCAATCCATAGAACAGGCAACCTGAAGGAAGCCAGAGACCACCAGGTCTTTAAACAGACACTGGAACGATGGAAGTAAAGCAAATTATTTCCTCATGGATGAGATTGTGAACTTGATCTGTAGCCCCTTTCCAGAGGAAGAGAAACCTACCCTCAAGGACAAAACATAATCAAGTGGGCTTATTGTCAGGGGAAGTTATTTACGCTCTCTGAAAATTAAAATATTTCATATAAAGATTATTTAGACTTCCTCCAATGATTCCAGAATATTCCACATTCAAAATTATGATGAGTGAGTGCTTTTGGAATCCTTATGGTGTAGTGAAAAGATTACTAACTGAGCTTGGTCATTCCCTAGATGTATAATCTTTGGCCAATCATGTTTGTGATTCATCATCTGGAAAATAAGTATAATTCTATATACTACATGAATATGCAAAGATTCAATTATATAAAGTGCCCATCACAGTTCCTAGGACATAGATGAAACCCTATAAGTGTCAGTTCCCTTTTTTTTTTCTCCCTTTATAAGGTAGACAGAAAATGTAGGCGATCGGAGTCTCAAAAAATCAGAATGTAAACAAAAGGGAGATATAATAGGTAACCTGAGAGCCAAAAAAAAAAAAAAAAAAAGACCAGAAAAGATAAGTAAACAAGTATAGAAATGGATGCAAATGATCTTTTGTGTAACTTGCTCATTCATTTTTCTGAAAAATCATTATCTTATAAATTCTAAGATTTATCTGTTTAGGTCAATGCCCTATGTTTATCTTTCTCTGCTATTATTCTATGTATCAATAATATTTTAAAAGTTGATTTTTCTATTATAAGTCTTGAGAGCAAATGGAAAGGAAAATAATTTTCAGCAATGGCAGAAATAAATCCCAAACTGCCAACAGTTGTGAACCCTTCACTTCATTGTGAGTTCGGCTTTCATTAAGTCCTCTATCAGAGGAAAATTTGTTTCTTTATCTCCCATAAATTCCTCTCCTTTTTATTTCATTTTTCATACTTGATAGAGTATGTTTTCTTTCTCATTTGTTTTCATTATCAGTATTTTTTCTGTTCAAAGAATTATAATCTTGGACCTTCATCTTAAGCCATTAAATTTTTAAAGTCTTCTCTGCTAATATTAACAAACCTCTCTCATCTAAATATATTGTTTCATATATTGTTCCTTAGTCAGTGATAATGCATGTGTGTCTGTAAATACTAGGAGACTCCTTATGAAATCTAGTCAGGGCTGGAAATGCCCAATTACCTAACGTATCTCTAATCACTAAGGAGTCTCCTATTTTTCACAGTGAAAGGCTTCAGAAGAGAATTGGGCTAGTCATTCATAATTTTTTTCTATCCTACATTTATGAAATTTAAAAGAATGTTCCCTTTTGTTTTACATAATTTTAAATACTTGAGCAAAACTTTTCTTTGTCTAAAAATATATAGGTTTTATACATACTATAGACATTTCAAACAGGGTTTTTGTTTTTTTCTTTTTTTCCCCCGAGTGCTTTCTGCAGAATAGTAGAGAGAGTAAAGGTCTTTTTGTTGTTTTCTTTTTCTTTTTCTTTTTTTTGGACCAGGCATTGAACTCAAGGGCACTTGACCACTGAGCTACATACCCAGCCTTATTTTGTATTTTATTTAGAAACAGGGTCTCACTGAGTTACTTAGTGCCTCACTTCTGTAGAGGCTGACTTTGAACTTGAGACCTTCCTGCCTCAGCCTCCCGATCCACTTTTGTAAATGCATTTTAGTTTTTATGAAAAAAAGTGAAAGATAATACTTACTAATAATTATTCTCATAACAACTGGAAAATGAGTTTTTCTTATATGACTGATTTTTCACATTAATCCAATAATGTTTTTGTTTATTTCCTTTAGAGTAATAATTTAATAAGTAGATGTATATACAATTAACTTCACATAAAAAAGAATTATTCCTCAAAAATATTTGATATCAAGAAACCATATATACAAAGTGACTAAGTGATTATCAAAGAAATTTAGAATTTCCAAATACCTTTCTTTATAGCAAACTAGATGAATAAGATTTAAAAAAATTTCCTCAGAATTTCTGAAAATGTTGATCTTTGGTGGAAAAATCATTATACATCTAAATTTAAACTATTTTTAAAAAATTTTATAATCATTAGTATATTATTTAGACAATAGAAGTTCTCAAATATTTGGTCTCAGAACAACTGTATGCTCTTAAATTGTTTAGACTCCAGAGATTTTTGGTTTATATGAGTTGTGTATATCCAAATTTTCCAAATTAAAAAAATTTAAATGAGCATTTTAAAAACAGAAAACAAGCACACATTGCATTTGCCATAGGTAAGATGCATTCATCACATATCATATGGTCTTTGAAAATTACTACTATATGTAAATGATGAAATGAGAAGGCAAAAGCAAATGACATTTCAGTTTTGTTATGCAAATAATTTTAGCCCACAAAACTCTGACCCCTTGAGGCCTGCTGGATTAGAACTGACATTTTGTCACAAAACATGAGTTTCTGGTGATGCTCCTCAGCATCCTGCTTTTCTTTTCAAAACACTTGCTGGACACCACTTAAATTAATAAACAAATAAATAAGGTACATAGCATCCTTCTTTTTTTGACATGGAGTAATAAGTTAGAATGAATGACAAGGTCACAAAAGGCACAGTCAGCAATGGATTTGTAAGTTAGAATGTGAAAAAATGAGATCAGAACACAAGTCTTCATATGTCTAAGGCATCCCCTTCTGCCATAACCATGTCTAACCCAAAACAAAACCAATGTGCTGCTAAATCAGGTGGTTAATGAGAAAGAGGCAACAATCCTGTAAGTAAATAGAAATGTTAAATAAAAAGTATCCTTTTTCATTGTAGAGTACTCAAATATGTTAAAGTATAACAGTTGAAATGTACATCCTTGCTTCAGTAAAAAGTTTCAGATAAAATCAAAGTTACTATTCAAAGCACAAGTGGATAACTGAAGGAAAGAAATAGAAGGACAAATAGATCACAAAGGAAATGATAATCGTTGGATAAAAACCTTTATAAAACATAAAGGACTTAAATAGCACTTAGGTTTGTCTATACAAAGAAATAAGAATGAAAAACAATGCTTGTGAGGTAATTGTAACAAAGCATGAAAGAGTCATAAATATATTGTATTTTTAAAACTTGCTTAAAATAGTCAATATTTAGACTAACAAAAGAATCTGCAAGGTGCAACCCATCTTATTGGTTTTCCTGGATAGCAAACATAGCTCATAGAGAACAATCATGGTATAAGTTTTTTGTTACTGATGTTTTAATTACTTTTCTACCAAACTTTTTGGGGGGAGTGTCGAGGAGGGG
Organism: Ictidomys tridecemlineatus; assembly: GCF_052094955.1. Classification (NCBI taxonomy): domain Eukaryota; kingdom Metazoa; phylum Chordata; class Mammalia; order Rodentia; family Sciuridae; genus Ictidomys; species Ictidomys tridecemlineatus. Next base: position 23,972,365 of record NC_135490.1, read on the forward strand.
TCCTGGGGATTGAACTCAGGGGCACTCAACCACTGAGCCACATCCCCAGTCCTACTTTGTATTTTATTTAGAGAGAGGTTCGCCTCACTTTTTCTGAGGCTGGATTTAAACTCTTGATTCTCCTGCCTCAACCTCCCAAGCCACTAGGATCACAGGCATGCACCACTGTGCCCAACTGCCCTACCAAACTTTTTGAGTGGACTAATTCTTCAAGGGTACTTAGATAAAAACACACCCATGACTTTATTGTCCCTCTAAAGCAATTAAAAATCCAACAGTCTCACTAAGTCACAAGTCATAGGCTCCATCTATAATTCAACTGCCTATTCCTATGTTAAGTCAAAACTCCCTAGTACTAAGGATAACTTCCATCTGTCCACCAATACGGGCCCACTGCAGAAGGAGCACCTACAAATAAGGAAGCAGAACTTAGCTTCTTCTCCTCTTCTATACCTGAGAAGCTCTTCCCCATCACAAAAACAGAAAAATTTTACTCCTCTACATTCTTTTGATGGTTAATCTGGATTAGTTTATCTTTAGTATTTCTGGGCTTGACTGATATTCAGAACTTCCTCTTTGTCTCTTGACACTGTCCTGAGTTCCTTAAAGATTTGCCACAGCAGAAGAGCTCCCAACTACAGTCTTGTCATCACAATTGTGTCAGTATCCCAAGTAGTTGTGGCTCCTCTTAAAGCCTCCCAGCATTAGAAAACCACTGCTAGCTACCTCCAGCTGAGGTCCCATCTGCACATCAATTAGTCTTTGGGACAGGATCTAAGACCTCCCACTGGGAGCTTTACCTCCCCCCCCTGTTCACATCTCTGACCTTCACCCAACAAACTCTGGGAGCTTGTTATTTTCCAAAGTGCAAGCCTGTATTCTGCTGTGTGGACTGGCCCAGCCAACTCTCAAGGGGGACCCAGATACAAGTTCATGGTGTCACACATGCTGAGGAGCATCACCAGAGTAAGGAAATGAGTATTTAGGACAAACTCACTCCAAATCTACCTTTAAGATTCCCTCTCTCATTTCCAGTACCTAACTTTCTCATGCCATAAAAATGGATGAGATGTATAAACTAATCTAACCATCCCTCCACAGTCTTTTTTTCAGTTTCTGTCTTAGTTATTCTTTAACAAAATATTATTAACTGGGTTAACTTGTTAACCACAAAAATTATTTCTCTCAGTTCTAAATAGATACCCAGGAGTCCAATATCAAGGCACTGGTGGATCCAGTCTCTGTTGAGGCTAAAGTTCCTAATTCATAAATGACCAGGCATAGTTTCACATGACAGAAAGCTCAAGGAGTCTTTGGGGGGCTTCTTTTATAAGGCCACTGATCCCACTGAAGGGGACTCCATTTTCATGACTTATTACCTTCCCAAAACCCCACCTCATAATACCACCAGACCAGGAATTAAGATTTCCACATATGAACTGGAGGGGGGCACAAACCATAGCATTCTGCATAATAATGTTTGACAACTTAGCCAAAACTGCATTTTAAATAAATATATATAACATATATGTTATGTGGCATGTGTGTGTGTGTGTATATATATATGTATATATATATATATATATATATATATATATGTATATGTGCATGTATTTATATCACCTATACATACATATGTATATACTTATACATATATACTTATACATAGTATCTAAACACACAAATAAGATTCACTTAATATATCTCATATATGTATACACATAAGGTCCGGTCTATCTTAGTAATTGTCACAGCTGTGTGGTTCAGAAAGAGAAATGAGCTCATATTATAAATAACTCTCTCTCAGAGTCACCAGAAAGGAAGAAAAAAAGCAACAAGTTTCTTTTAGAAATCAATCCACAATAAAAACAAGATAAAGAAATAGACTATATAAGGATCTTATGTGAAAGACTTAAATGCCACATCTTCAAATCCTCACTAATTCCACTAATTCCAGGGAAGCATAATGTCCAAATTCCATAATCATGAAAAACTAAAAAAAATTAAGATTTACAGTAGATTTGCTATAAACATGCAAAGGGTGTCTTAAATTATATTCTAATAAATAGGTTTAGCACTCTGGACAAGTGATAAAATATGGATGTATTTCAAAAATTTAAAAAAAAATTAAAAAGAACTATTTTTTTTTTCTGAATAGGGTAAACCAAACACCAATAAAGAAGGAATTGAGCCTTGTAATAGATTGCATCCAGACACTTTAAATTCCACAACAGATTACTGAGAAAAATTAAAAACGATAGACAATAACTTCAGTCAATGATCCATTCGTAGGATTTATCAGGAATGAGAGTAGATTATGGAAATAAGTGCAGTTCTGACAAACTAAGAAAAAAAAGTGGTCTTTATTGATTTTAATACAAGTTATCAAAAGGATGATTTGTAACAACATTGAAAAGAAATGTACATGAAATGAGTCAGCATGACCTCACTGACTATTCTAGGTCACACTATTTAAGGATTTCTCCTTTAAATATGCCAGAAGTATGACCGATCATAAATTCAATAAACATTTCTAGTTCTAAAGACAAATCTTTAGTAATATTCTTTGAAACAGCATGCAGGAATATTGAAGGATGTTGGTAAAATACAGGAGAATCTATAGTTGGTTGAATGGCTAATGACCCAAGGTACTGATTTGAATGAATGTAGTTGAAGAGGGTTTGCTGTTACATGTTCCGAATACATGGTTGTTCATTTCCCACTGAAGGTGGGCTTCCTTCATTGTCTAGTCAGTGGGGGACTCCAGAACTGAGGTGGTTTATTTGGTATTGAAGACAAAAACAAGGTCAGCCAGCCTTCCAGTTAGACCTCCAGGTAACAACCCGTGACCTTTACCAAAGGAACAGTCAGGGAGACATTCTAATCTTTTTATTACTTATTTCTTTGCTCCTTGCAAAGATTGCTAGCACTCATGACATCTAGATGAGTTGCTGGCCCTCTTTAGAGCACGTCTCTCCCTATGGCTTTTCAAAAGCATACAAGGAGAATGATTTCTAAATAAAGAATATTTTTTAAAATATAAATTTGAGATATGACATGGTGTCCTCCCCTGCTGCAGACAGGCAGTCTATCTATGGAAAGAGGGAGCCATACTTCATTTTAGCAGACAATGCAACCGTCTGTTATTCCCATCTGTTTCCCATAAGAAATGAAAAAGTGTTACATATGGGGCTCAAGGAGCCTGAGGCCTCATGGAACGCATCGCCTAACCTTTACCTAAGAAGTAGAAATGGAGCAATATGGCACTAGTGAGTAGATTTTATTTCCTCTTACAGACATCATGAGAGTGCCTTTTTATCACATCTTTTATCATATTCATTGATAAATTTTCAAAGAAAATTGAAGATATGTTGATCGATTCAAGTTGGACAAATTGACTTTTCAGTAGCATGGCATTCTCCTAGGGGGGTGTATTAGGTCATTAGAACAGTAGCTATATTTGGTAAGCCTGGACTTAAACTTCAGATATTCACACATCTATGAAGCTGAGCCACTAATCATGTAGACAATTGAACTCAATACAGAAAGCAGTTGCTATAATTCATGGCAGCAAACAAGTAAACAATGGAACTTGATTCAGGCTGACCTAAGGAACAGAACTTGCTTTTTTAGACAATTCTTGAGTTTTCACAGAATCTAAGAAAGAACACGGCATCTAAGCCCTCAGAGAACAGAAATCAGATCAGATCTAAAATTCTCATTAAGTAGAAAAAGTGGGCAGGTTGCATGAGTCCTGCCATCAAGAGAGACTTCTGCCTTTAGATGAGTCTTATGGTGTCAGATTCCTGCAAAAGAAAATCGGATTGAATGGGCTTCAGTCAGAGCTTCACACCTCTGCTGTGGTACAGCTGCTGATAATTTACTGTTGCTAATTTGAATAGGAACAGTGGAGGTTCCACAAAAGAAAATTACTACCGGGTCTCTTTGCTGGAAGAGGGGACAGGAACATTTAACAAGCAACAATAATAGAATCTCCTTCAAAAAGTATGCTTTAAAATGGGCTCACTGCCCATTTATGGTTTGAATAATGTACAATATTGTAGGATTCAAGCTATTGAATTGAGTAGGTGATGGCCTTTATAAATGTTCCCTTTTTTATTATGTAAAAAGAGAAAAAAGTAAAGTAACTAAATATAGGCCAATAACAACAATGTATTATAAGTGAACAATCATGATTAATACTACCTTATAAACCTGAGGTACAAAATAAAAAATAAAATGAAATCACAAAATAAAGAATGTTATCCTTAACATCAGACAGAAATCAAAACTGAGCAGGTATATTTAAATACTTAGAATAATTTATAAATTATTATTTCTGGAAAACAATATGATAAATAATGAGATAATGAATCAGTCAGAAAATTCTCCTAATTTATGTCTCTCCCAACTACTTTCTTACATTATCGATGTCAAGTTTGTCTTAGCTATTTTTGGTCTTCACCTTTTATATATTGCTGTTAGAATGAGCTCGTCAAATTTAACAAGCATACATACTCATAAAACCTATTAGAATATTCAATGAAATTACATTGAATCTGCAGATCATTTTCAAAAGACTCAATATTTATGCAGTTCTTCAATTTTCTTATTCATATCCATCTTGCACATCTCTTCTCATCCCACCTCATTCTATTTTGTCCTACTTCTCCATTTAATAAGTCATTTTTAATATACTTCTATAATATTTATGCTTTTCTGCATAGAAACCTTGAGAGTATCTACTAGATTAATTTCTATGATGTTCTGAATGTTGACGTACCCACAAAATTCTTATGTTGGAACCTAATATTCAATATGATACTATAAGAGGTGGTATGTGAAGAGGTTAAGTCACAAGAGTGTCACTCTGATTAATGGGATCAGTGTCCTTATAAGAGGGGCTCCTAGGAATCCCCCAGTGCCTTTTCCTCCCCCTCCCATCAGAGAACATGGGGAGAAGGTGCCATCTTTGAAACAGAGAACAAGTCCTTTCTAGTCGCAAGTTGGCCTTCTCCTTGATCTTAGATTTCCCAGCCTCCAGAACTGTGAGAAATAAATTTCTATTTTTTTTTTATAAATTGCACAGTATTTTGTTATAGCACTCCAAATAGATTAAGGCAATTCCTAAGGCATTTTATAGTTTGTTTTGCCATTATAAATGGTGAGATTTTTTTCATTTAAATTGATTTTTTTTAATGTTTATTACTTGTATATAGATATGCCATTGACTTTGGTATGGTTTAAAATCTTTGCCAAGTTCTATCTTTTCTATGTATTTGTCTGGATAGCCTCATTGTTGTTTTATGTACACAACCAAATCATTTTCAAAGAATGACAGTTTTATTTCCTCTCTTCGAATTCTTATGCTTTTATTTATTTATTTTTATTGCAATGACTATAATACCCAAGGCAGTGTTAAAAGCAATCATGGTAAAAATAGATGTCTTTGATCTTAAAGGATGCTTCTTGCAATTTTCCATCCAGAATGTTTGTAAACATTTTTTATGAGGCTAAGGAAATTGGTTTATATTACAAGCTTAGTTTTTATCCTGTAGGAGCATTGATTTTAATTGCATGTTTTTTCTAAATGCATTGAGATGATTGTGTGATTTTTAGACCTTTCTATGGTTGTAAATATCAAAAAATTCATTTTCAGTCTAGCAGCTAGAAATTGGAGTCCAAGTTGTCAGCAGGCTTATGATCTTTTTGAAGTCTCTAATGGAGGACATTCCCTTGCTTCTCTCTAGTGTCTAGTAACTGTCAGCAAACCTTGGGGTTCACTGGATTGTGAATGGGTCATTGCAATTTCTCTTTCTATAACACATGGCTTTCTCCTTGTGCATCTTCTGTTTCTGTGGACTTTTTTTTGGGGGGGGGGTGGGTACCAGGGATTGAACTCAGAGGCATTTGACTACTGAGCTACATACCCAGCCCCATTTTGTATTTAGAGACAGGCTCTCACTGAGTTGCTTAGCACCTTACTGTTGCTAAGGCTGGCTTTGAACTCAGATCCTCCTGCCTCAGCCTCCCAAGCCCCTGGGATTACAGGTGTTGCCACCATGTCCGGCTTCTTTTGTGGAGTTTTGAACTTTAATTGATTAATGTGAGATTTTAAATGGTACAATTTCCAAAAATTCATGCATACTTACCTTTAAGGACAGAACCAACCCAGTCATAATATATTATCGTTTTTATACACTTTTAGATTTAATATGTAAGAGAAATTTTTATCTATTTTAATGATTAAAATACATTTATAAAACTTTCATGTCATCTCTTTGATTTTAGATCAATATTAAGTCAGTTGTGTGAATGAATTGGGAAGAGTGAGTTATAAGAGTATAATAACGGGATCTTTAAAAAAGTAGTAGATCTCATAAAAGTACCAAGACTGGAGTTTTACTTGTAGGAAATGTTTTTAATATTTATAACACTGTGAAGACTCTCTATTATTTTTGAGAATTTGTCCACCTTATTGCAGCGTATTGAACAGGTCAATGATAGCATTATCTTGTTGATGGTTTTATATTCACTGTATTTGTGTCTAGGTTTACATATTTCTCTTTATTATTACTTGTTCCCTCTCCCTCATCTATCTATCTATCTATCTATCTATCTATCTATCTATCTATCTATCTGTCTATCTCTATATCTATCTCTATCTTTCTCTATCTCACATTTTTCAATATCACCAAAAGTTTGTATGAGATTTCAGTTCTTCAGTAATTGACTTCTGAGTTTCATCAGTCTGGCTTACTTTCTTCCATTCTCATTCATCTGCCACTTTCAGCTTCTTTTCTTTAGGTTTATTCTTAAGAGCTTAAAGTTGAATATTTTTATCATTGACTTTTCAGCTTTTGCTCTTTTCTATTGTTTAATCATTAAAACAATAAATTTCCTCTGAGTCTCCACTTGTGCTGATCTCATAAAAATTTATCTGAGATGTTTTTATTTCCTTTAGTTCTCTCTTTGAAATTTCCATTACGATTTCTTCTTTGACCCCTGACTTATTTCAAAACGCACTGTTTGGGTTTTTAAATATACAAGAACATAATATTGTTTTATAATAACCTTTAACGTAATTGCTGTGCAATAGGAATACAGAGTGTGCCCAACTCTGTTCTTCATCAAAGTCTTAATTCATGGACTGGTATAGTCCCAGGTTTTGTAGTTAGTTTGTTTATAACTAAGGAAATAATGTCTTCTTTCTTTGTCCAACAAATATAAAAACCCAGTACATAAAAATATAAGTTCTACATTTGTATATTAGATGAAGTGATGGCTAAGCTCTCAAGACTTCCATATATTTGTTTTTTCTCTTCTTCTTTTATCAGTAGTTAATAAATTTGTATGGAATAGCATTTCTTCTCAGGGAAAAAAAATGCTGAAAGGCATTTTTTGAAAACAGTTTTTCCTATTCTGTTGGCTTCTATTTCTTATGCCATTGCTCCTTCATTTCATGTCTTAAGATGAGGTTTTCTGCCCACATGCATGGTCCTGTGTTCTACACAGAAGAGGTAATAACCACCTATGGCTTTTTCTCTTTTTGGTCTCCTTGATGCTTCTGGTCTTGTTTGCACATTCAGTTTCTCAGACCTGCCAGAGCCCAGTGGTTCTCTTCCTTCCTGGACCAAGCAAAACTGGATGCTATATTTGGGGACAAAATCAGTGCTGGAAAGAGCTATGTGACGAAGTGTGATGGAAATGAGTCAAAAAGAAGCCATACCACAAAACGCATTTTAGCCAGTCAAAAAAAGTTTGTGGCCCATCTCCTAGTTCAGAAAAGTGTGTTAAGAGAATGGCCTTCATTCTCACCAGCCTGACTAAACCCTGATGGTCCTTTAATAAACACCTAACAAAGAGGCCTGTGGGAGACACAGCTGTGCTGGATCTGGTGATACAACAGAGTTCAGAGATTTTATAGTGAGTTTGTTTTTGATGTTTTTTGTTGGTGATTTTTTTTCCCTGAAATACCTGAGCTGTAGCAGCTACGACCTTCAACCTAGACAGCTCGCCTCCACCCAGTGTGGGCGAAAGGTCTTCAGAAAGCAGGACCCTAAGTGGGCATTTAAGACAACTTAAATACATATTGATGATTGTGTACAAGGGCAAAATAAAATCAAGATGAATTATGGAGTTACATTTTTAAATATTGAGACAGGAGAATTAGAAACCACTTGGAAAGTAAACCAAGAAATCATAAATGAATCGATAATAAATTCAATATATACAATTTAGAGAAAGTTTTTATTAAAATAAAATTAGCCAGGAAAAAAAAAAGTTGTTGCATTACATATGAAAAGCAAAGTACCCGGACATACTTGTTATTAAAGGTGTTTCATATTTGAATTAAAAAATGATAAACATTTAGAAGTAAATGAAAAGCTGGCAATTCACAAAAAGAAATTTTAAGTGACTAATAAACATATGAAAAGCATTAAATTTCACTAATAATTAAGGAGTGTAAATTACTATAATAGATACATTCTAACCCATAAATTTGGTGATAATTACTTTTCTAAGATAATTCTTATTGTTGGCAGGGAGTAAGGAAAGAAGCATTCTAATTCTCTGTTGGAGACTGGAAATTAGAGGAACATTTTTGGAAAGCAATTTGCCAAAATGTAATAACAGTCTTAAAAAATGTTATTTAGATTCACATTGATTCATTTATCATGGGGAAATCAGAGATGTGTTTAAAAGAAACTTTAAGCATAAGGATGTTCGTGACACTTTTATTTGTGATAGTAAAAAGTTGCAAACTACCTACATCCGAAAAAAGAGGAAAATAGTTATGTCTTTTCTGTGATGGGATACCATGGGGCTATTATAAATCAAGTTTTCTTACCTGATGTCAACATCGAATTGGCATTTTGACACTCAAAGAAAAATAAAATATATCCAGGGTGATTATGGAAGCTTCAAAAAATTTTAACTTCATTGGTTCAAATAATCCAGCTTTTTCCTTCTGCTTTCATTCTAAGGTTATAAAATCTGATTCAGATTTGGGAGTTTTTAGGGGGAATGTTTTTGCAATTAGCTTCTAGGGGAGTAAAATGCTTCAATTTGGAACATGGATAAGCATGGAGCCCACTTGATATAATAGTTTTTAATTAAATAAATGATGTGTCCATAAGTAGTTATATTTTCCCACAATATTTCCATAATTTCAAAATGTGCTCAAAACATCCAATTTCTCCATACTAGTACTGTAAGTAAAAACCAACATTAAACAGTAAGATATCAATTATGTTAAATATTTATTCTATAATCATTGAACAGTCAACAAATACTTATTGAGCCCCCATTTCATGCTGGGCCTGTTATTAAATACTGGGGATGGAACCGTGGGGCAATGGAGAGGACAGACTAATTATCTGCCCCCATTAGGCGTGCAAGCTAGAAAGAGACGAACCCTCACGAATAAACAAATGTGTAAAAGAAGACTATCTCAAATTTTGGTCCATGTTATACAACAAAATGAGTCAGGAAAGAGAAATACAGGTAGGGGAATGTGATTCAATTTTAAAATAACTAAACAGAAGCCTCTTATGTGGCATTTGATCAAAGACCTAACGGTTGTATGGTTGGACAGAGAGGCAGCTCTGCAGTGTGAGGAACATCATTCCACTGAGGCAGATGGAGCAGCATTTACAAATGCCTTCAGGGAGAGCCTTCTGATAGATTTCTAAACAACCTGGAGGTCATTGAGGCTGGAGCTGAGTGAACCAGGGGAGAGGAGGGTATCAGGATCCTTTGCAGTCCTTCAGTCTTTGAAAGGAATATTTCTTTTATTCTTCGTGAAATGGGAAGTCCTTAAAAGATTCTGAGCTGTGAAGGGACCCTCCCACCCCCAAGTGGTCCTCAGTTGATATGTGTTGGGAGAAAAGACCAAGGTTACGGAATGATTCTCAGGATTCTAAAGGAACAACAGAAGCATAGGTAGTGCAGGGTAGTCTGTTTTTAACATGTTAATGTCCTCATTTGGGCATGATTATTAGATTTCCAGTAGATGGGTTAAATAGGTCATTATATATACAAGTATGCACTTGAACTTCAAGGGGGTGAAGTTAGAGATTCATGCAACATCCACATATATATGGTCATATTTGTTCAGACCATTAACTTGAACAAATTCACTGAAGGACAAATGGAGAAGAGAGGAGGCCCAAGCCTGAGCCCTTGGTAGTTCAACCTTTAAAGGTCAGGAACACAGGCCAAGGAGCATGAGCAAGTTCAATAAAGGAAACAGAAGGAAAACCCAGAGCTCCATTGTTATCCTGGAAGACAGAAGAGTGTTACAAAATGAGAGTGGGATCCACTCTCCAGTAGGATTAATTAAATAAATGATGGGAGGTACACAGAGCTGAGTGACCATTAGGTTTGGCAATCAATATTTTCCCACGTACTTATCTGTAGAGATATGTAGATGTGGCTCTATGCATGTTTAGGTGGTTGTGTAATTGGTTTCTGAAGAAATACAAGTTCCTTCTCTCCATTCTTCCTTTACAAAAGAGTGCATTTATAGTCAGGTATATCTCAGTGAGAGTGATATACCCTGAGAAATGTGTCTTTAGATGATTTCATCCTTGCACAAAAATCATAGAGAATACCTCCACAAACTAATACTGCTTCAATGCCATTAGACAATATAATCTCATGGAGTCACCTTGTGTGTTAAGAACACAGATTTTGTATCTAACACACTTGAGTATAAACCTCAGTGCTCTCACTTGCTGGCACCAAGGGATCTTGAGTGGATTATATAACCACTGGCTTTCTTTATCTATAAAATGACCATAAAATATGTATTTGTTTGGGATGTTAGAACCTTTACAATATGCAGTACACCTGTGTCTTGGGAGGTACACAGTGTTCCTTGTTTTATATAGAAAAATTTTTATTTGAGGGCTGGGGTTGTGGCTCAGCAGTAGAGTACTTGAGTAGCACATGCAAGGCCCTGGGTTTGATCCTCAGCAACACATAAAAAAATAAAATAAAGGTATTATGTCCAACTACAACCAAAAAATATTTTTTTTTAATTTTCATTTTTTTATTGATTGTTCAAAACATTACAGAGCTCATGATATATCATCTTTCATACATTTGACTCAATTGGGTTTTGAACTCCCCAAATATAAATTGCAGACTCACTTCTGTTACATACTCACATTTTTACACAATGGCATATTAGTGACTGTTGTATTCTGCTACCTTTCCTATCCCCTACTATCCCCCCTCCCCTGCCCTCCCCTCCCATCCCAAAAAATAATTTTTAAAAAAATTTTATTTGAAAACATTTTTTTATGACATATGGGCACTTAAGTTAGAGTTTCTCCCCCTGAGTAATTCTGTAAGAAATTTAATGTCATTACCTCCTGTATTAGTCAGGATTCTCAAAAAAAAAAAAAAAAATAGGGTGGGATGAGAGGTGTGAAGAGAGACTGATTTCAAGAAATACCCTCACCTAATGAGGAAGACTGGCAAGGCCAAGTCTGTAGAGTAGTCTGCAGGCTGTAGTTCAAGCCAGAAAGGTATGAGCCCACAGGACGCCCTCCTGCAGGGAGAGATGCCACTACATAATGGAAGGCAAACTGCTTTATTCAAAGTCCACTGAATCAAATGCTAATCTCATCTAAGAAGTACCCTCACAGAAACATCCCCAAGAATGTTTGAGTACATATCCTGGCTCTGTGGCCAAGCCAAATTGACACATAAATGTAACCAACACGTCTCCTCTTTTTTTTTCCTTTCAGAAAGTATGATAAAAATATGTTCCCCAAACATAAATTTACCTCCTGCCAGAAACCAAGGAGTCTGCCTGCTCCTCCCTCTAAGTAGTCACTAAAGTCTTCCTAAGTGGACCAAATACATCCAATACACCCCATTTCCAACCCCATCCTCATTGTTTGACTTATCATTCTTTCTTCCCCTTTAACAATATAACAGTGTCAGTGTCTTAAGCTGCAGATCTTCCCAGATGGAATGCAGTTGGCCTGTAGAAAGCTGTTTCAGAAGAACAGAGGGGCAGGAACCATGTGTTAAAACTTGCCTCACCCTCTTCACATCTCCTTTCTTTCCTCACCTTCTGTCTGTATTGTTTCCCTCAGCAATTTTATTTGCATCAGGTATCCATGCTTCTCTGTGGGCTAAAAGGTCCACAGAGAACACTCCATTAGGCTTTCACTTCCAGCTTGACATGCATGATAAGATATTTCTAAATGTTCCATAATTTTATCTTTGAGGAGCACACCTAAGACCAACTGATTAAAAATAAAAGCTGTCTTTTGCCACATAACTACCATGTGCATTAATTTGAACTTTTTATTGAGACTCCAAGTTCCCAAAGGTCAAGGACTACCACTTATCTCCCTCAGTGCTTAACTCGGGGTCAAACACTTAAGACATGTTAGTGAACGTTTGTACAATTGAAGGAATAAAGAGAGACAGAATGGTAGCAGATGGATCAAAGCTTTGCTGTCAGACACACACATATGCCCCTCTCTGATAATTCAGATTCTATTATTAACTGTCAGCTCTTCGGCAAATAATTTCACTGATCTTATCCTCATCTATAAAATGAGAATCATAAAGATCATAATACTTATCTGATAGGATGGAGAAGAACTACAGGCAGCTATGTTCAGCCATGTAGGCCAGGTAGGGCATAACTTCAGAGGGAGCCATTCGTAAGGATGGATGGCAACAGGAACTACTCTAGACCCCTGCAATTTGCTGGCCTATTTGAATTTGAACAAAACAATACAGCAGAGCAGAATGTGAGAGTGTGTTTATACACATGAATGTATGTGGGGTATTTTTCCCCCTCTCCCTTCTTCTCTTTGAACAAATGATGTCATTTGGATACAAACAATAATATAGGTTAACATGTATGGTTGCAATGAACATAAAAAAGGGGGATTTTGAAATCCAAAATTGCATATTAAAGGGAGATAGAATATATGCCATATTAGTTTTTTTTTTTAAAAAAAGGCTTGGGATTGGGATTTTCCCTGTTCATGCTTAAGCTATCCTCATTGAAGAAAATGAGCAAGTTAATTATATAAGCAGTTGAGCAACAGCCCGTGGAACTCCGGTGTGGCTTTGTATCATGTTCCACTACCCTGTGTGTTGACATTTGTTATCAAAGAGACATAAAAGGAAGAAACCACGTCAGGAGGAATATGTATGCATGTGTATGTGTGTCTCCTGTCTGCTTCTCAAGGAAGTAGGAGCTCAGCCATGGAACCCACAGGAAGGAAAGGGTTGTACCATGGTGGTGCCAGATGCACCTTATAACAAGCAGTCTGCTCTCTTCCACCTGGCAGGGTGAACTTTCTGGAACAAATTAGACTCTACTATTATTATTACAGAAAATGATCCTTGTAAATGTCAAATTGTATGGAGTGCCATAAAGCATAAAAATACATAAAGGTATTAATCAATATATTCTGCTTGTCATTTAAATTGCTATAGTCTGATGGTTTTTTAAAAAATTGTTTATTATCTAATAACTTTTACTTTTCTAAAGAAGAAATAAGAGAAGAAATGTCCAAATGGAAAACTGAATTGAGTGTAGTGGATAAAGGAGTGAGAAACTCAAGTCAGGACAGAAGCAGCTTTTCCTCAAAACGGCCCAGCCAATGGAACCACTCAGATGAAATTAATTTAGCTACAATTCAGCAGTTTATAGACAGAAACATGCCATCAATGCATAGGCCCTTTAAAATTACTAGTTTGAAACATTATTCAAGAAGGCCTGGTACCATGTGCGAGCACAAAGGCTACGTTATCTGAGATACATTATAATATAAATTTTCCATACCATGCTTTTAACACAATTTTAAAAATTCTGATTCAAATATAAAACTTGGTGCATTTGAAGGACCTGAACACGTAGGTGCACTATTGAGATTTCTGATTCTCCTTAATATTCCTTTTTTCGCCACTGCTAAACCTGACAACTCTACGCTTGACATTTACTCCAAGAAAGGGGGAAAACTAATCAAATCCTATATAAAAGGTCAACAAAATCCATTAAGATCTTCCAGTTTCAGATTTATATAGAATATCTAGCTATTTCAACCCCTCCCCCCCAAAAAAATGGAGGATCTCCTAGTTGAAGCTAGAATGGTAATATTTTAGGCTGCATTATGATTTAGACTGGCTTTTTTTTTTATCAGGCAGCACCCAGAAGAACTCTCGTGGACATTATCCTTCTTGAAGATAATAAGAAAAATAACTTGTGTGGGAGGTGCATTCTCAGATTTATACATGTACTCCTCATTAAGAAAACCAACGTTACTAGATTCCGTACTCCACACCACCATGTTTCCTTTAGAAAGAGAAAGGCCTCATGAGGAGTAGGGTCTCTGCAATGAGCAAACAGAGAATCAAGGGCAAAAGGAAATAAGGTCCATGAAAGCGTTTTGAGAAACAAATGTAAGAGAGTGGCAGAATTGTGTTATTGCTATTATTTCTATTATTTATAAATAATCAGAAGAAAGCAAACATGGTTTTAATATTCAGAGACTGGGTTAAATCAGGAACACATTTTTTCTTATGTTTCAGTGCATAATTAATATAAAAGCATTTTTAGTTAATTTTTCTATTTAAATCCTGGGATCCTATTCCTCTGTTACTCTTTATAGTGGAAAAGATTACTCTCATTGGTGGCTGCTGAATCAAGATCTGTTCTTAGTGTTAAAAGGCCTTGCACACATCTGAAGACAAAATTCAAAGAACTACATATGATTTGGTAAATTACTCAAAGTAAACAAATACGCTATGTTACTGCATAGAAAAACTGAGGTAACAGTTCCCAAATAATTTACGGTATTTAATCACATGTCTGTATATTGGCATTCATAGGCTGTGGGTAGTAACAATAAAGAGATTACAGGGGAATTAAAAAATATTCTTGGCCAGTGGGAGACTTTACCCTCTCCTGGTGAGAAATTTGGCAATCTCTAGAGATACTTTTTGTCACAACTGACTGGGGGAGGTGATAGTGGCATCTAGTGGGTAGAGGCTGGAGAATGCTTGCAACGTTCTCTCACACATCCTGGACAGGAAAACCCATACAACAAAGAACTAGCTATTCTAATGTCAGTAGTGCCTAGGTTTAGCAACACTGCTGCTGGCCAGTACTTCCCAAACTGCTTCATGAACCAGCTGCCTCAGAACTAGGACAACAACATGCTAAGGAACTTATACCAGAAAGTCAATTAACTGTCACGAGTAGTACAATGAAGGAAGCAGTGCATAAATTTACAACCTGGTGCAAGATCATTTTCTCCTGGGTGCCCAAAACCCGAAGTAGCATTGCTCTAAGCCAAAAGTTCCAATGACTTCTCCACGTGGTCATAACTCAGCCTATGATCTTTGTAATGTGTAAAGAGTTCCTGGGCCCAGAGCAAACCACTTCCCTCTACCTCAAAGAAATGTTTTCACAGTTCTTAATTTTCTTTGCTGTACCCATCTAGAGGTAAAAAAAAAAAAAAAAAAAAAAAAAAAAATTTCAAATAGACTTACTAAATCAGAAATTACATATTGTCATGGCTTCCTTTTCTTTCAAATAATTTTTATTTGTGTGATTTTTTTAAAATGCCTGCCATGGGATTTATTGTACAAATGAATAATTTTGGATAATATCACCATTTTAAAAAGACAATTTCAGAAAGTTTAGTTTATTTTCTCTTATGTATTCATCACTATTCTACAGATTTCTTGAATAGAATTAATGGTTTCAATTTATCTGATTTTTTCATATACTAAGTATTTTCATATATTAAAAAGTAGCTGATAAATATCTACTATTATAACTGATTATAGAATCATGATTTTAAGTGGACTGCAAATGCAAAATTTTGTGTATTCCCCATCTATTAACCTTTTTAAGAATTAAATCTCTAGGTCTGAGCACCAATAGTAATCTACCAGCATAGATGTTTATCAATGACACATTATGTGAAAACATCAATAAATTACAAGAAATTCAATATTTTTTTAATTTTCAGAAGCAAAACCAAAAACTCATCCAAAACACTTTTAAATTTAAACCTAACCTCTGAAAATAGTTCAATAACTCTAACCTCATATTTATGCCAATAAAATATGTTGGAAAGAGCTTGCCATTTGAATATTCTAGTTAATCATGCTACATGAGGAAAACTGTATTTAGCACACCTGATTCAAATTTGATTGCCATTAAACTGTATCAAAGGCCATCTCCTAGAGAATGAACATCAGGTGTTCAATATACTGAAGCCAGTGCACATGAATATTTCACATATTGATCAAAATGGAAACTAGAAAGCGGTTAAAAATCAATAAAGATGGCAGATGAGCACCAATTGTTGGACTATAAGAAAGAATAACAGAAATGCCTATCTTAGAGTGCATGTACATTTGGAAATCCAAATTAAATGACACAAAATATACCGGATTGCTACTATAACAGTTACCACCACCACTATAGAACATACAGAGACACAACACAGATATTGGAAGGGAGTATAAGAAGCCTTGAAGAGTAAAGCATTCCTAAATCCTGAACAGAACCAAGTCCATAAGGCTATTCACTAACTAAATGGTATTCCAGTGACTTGAAAAATTGTACATTTTTCTAAGAAGTCTTAATGAACCCCTAAGAATGTACCTAAAAAATAGAAAAAACTTAGGACACTTTTGAAGTCAAATAAATCACAGCAAAGTCTCCTCTCAGGATGGTGTGTGTCTTTGTGTGTCTATTCTTGCCTGTACATATTCTTTGTTCTCTTGTTGTTGTTCCAATGATTGATTTACTGACTCATAATAAAAAGTGAATGTCATCAGCCACTCAGTTCAAAAAACTTTTACATGTATACAACCAGAGTTTCAAGATCATAAATATAAGCTGCATTGCTAGAGTTAATAGTGAGAATGTTCACATTCACTAAAACTCACTAGCGGGTGAAGTTGTCTTGGGAGAAGTCATGTCTCTGAAGAAGGTTCCCAGAGAAAAGGTGAACTGTACTCAGGACTGGTGGGTTCTTGGCATACTGATAGAAAAGAATCTCAGTATGCTCCAGTCAAAAGTATAGACAGATTTATTTAGGAAAGTAGATACATTTTTAAGGGAGAATGAGGGCAATCTCCAGAGAGACAATTTTGGGGTAAAGCAAGGAATATGTGTTCAATAGAGAATTCAGATAATTACCAAAGGAAGAGACAGCAGTACATGATGTGGGGTGTTAATATACAGAGGGCCAGTGCTAGGGCCTGGACTAGAAAGTTATATCATTTCACATCAGTTGACTCTGTGCTTCTGCATTGTCCTTATGTTACAAGGAGATTCATGGGTCAAGGGTATGGGTCAAGGATATGGACCAAGGATGAGTTGCTCATAACTTGCATTGTTCATGGGTGTTTTCTGCATTTCAGCGGTTTGTGGGCATTTCCTTTGGGACTCAGAATCTTTGCCTTTATTCCAAAATTCCTATTTCTGAATGATCATCAGGCCTGTATTCATGCTAGCATCTCAGAATTAAGCAAAAATTTTCAAAATGCAAGCATAGGAACTATGTTTTAAAGTCAGAAACACCTGAGCTTTAACCCTACCCCCTACAATTTACTTGGTTGAGTGACCAAGAACCAATTACAAGATGCCATTGGGGCTTGGCATTCTCCTATATAAAATGTAGAAAAGAATACCTTCATAACTACTGTAGAGGATCCTTGAAGCAAGGCACATAACTGTACAGAGCCTCATAGGCACGTATTAAAAAATAAAGACAGCAACTGCCATCTCTCCTCTTTTTCCATTGCTACCCAAAGCACATTGTTATGAGGAACATTTCACAACTTGTAAATGAGATGGAAAATTGGAATAGCATACTTGGTTCAAGATGGTGGTGTGCTTTATGAAAAACTTGTCCATGAGTTTTTTCCTCAGAATAACAATGAAAGTGAAAAACTTCTTCCAAATCAACATAAACAAAAATAAAAATAGCTGACCACATTAATTTTTAGAACCTGAATGACCGTATCCAATGCACTCCTGTTTACTAAGAACAGGAAAAGAATTTCAGTTCTCACCATCAACCAGTGTCAATTAGCATCTTATTTCCACTTACACTACCTGTCTTTGGTGAGTAAGTCATGTGTTTAAGGTTTTTTTAATCCTTTTTTATTACAGTCTCTTGGGAAGCAAGAACCAGCTTTGTAAAAAATCAGTTTGGTTTAAAAAAAAAAATAAAGTTGATTTTGTAGGAGTAGAGAGTGGAACAGTGGTCACTAGAAGCAAGAAAAGGAGAGAAGAGAAAAAGGATAGAGGAAGGTTGGTAACAGTTACCAAAACACTGTTACACAGAATGAATAAGTCCTACTGTTCTACAGCACAGGAGGGTGGCTATAACTTTCAACAATGCATTACATAAAGAATTAAAAGAGAAACGTGAAGCTTCCCAACACACACAGAGAAAAAAAATGATACATTTTTAAGGAGAAGGCAATGCTAATTATTCGGATTTGATCATTACACAATGGGTACATGCATCACATTATCTCACTGTAGTCCATAAATAGGCACAATCATTATCTGTCAGTTCAAAATAAAAAGAAGCTAGCCTGGTGCTGTGCTTTCCACAGTAATTCTTTCTTCTTACAGATTAGAACTGCCTAGCATCCTATGCTGCAAGTGTTGCATGCCAATATTGAAATGACAAAAGAACATTAAATACTTTCCCTATCTATTCAGGAAGTACACAAATGTATTCAGTAATACAGGGAAATTGAAAGGGTGATAAGATGGTTTGTAAAAAGGAAAGGATACTTCTAAATTGCTTTGTGAATTTAAAATGCTATGCATAAATGTCACTTATTAGTCAATTCTAACATTGGAAAAGATTCTAACCCTAGATAGCCATGGATTTTATATTCAGTACATCTTCCTTTAACATCTGCTCCTCAGTATTAAACCTGGGAAGCCACAGACTTGGAGGAAAAGGTGAAGGTAAACAGAAGGGGGGACAAATTAGGATGAGTATATCAGTGAGAGTATTGGTAATCCCCTGAAGCAAGTTCTCAGCAAAAACTAGGGAAAAAGAAACACTTTCTAACATATTCAAATTAGAGAAATAACAGAAACCTTAACAGAGGCAAGTTTTTCAAGTTTCAAAAGACATATGAAATGTGTCAGGTGATTTTAATCTTCACCTTTCTTCAAAATCTGGCTGCAGAATAACCACACCAACTATCAATAGAGTTAGAAACAGCTGTGTCATAATTTTTGCGTCCATGTGACCGGGCATGAGAGAATTATTAAGGCTTTGTAATTCGAGGACACATTTAACAGTGGGATGTCCTGCATTCATTGTCAGTTCAAATGAATGCTACGAGAAGATAAACACATTAAATGACCATCATTAGACTCATCCAAATCAATACTTTATTTGGTCCTTTAGATGCAGGTGCACAAACGGCACTCACCCTACTTCTCGTTATCCCTAATCAGACACCGCATATGCAGTGCAGCTAGATAATGAAGTTGTATTCAGTATTTTTCCAAGACTGTACTGCCAGCATCATTAGGGCTTTACTAAATAGGAGAATTTTGTTGCTTGGTAACACAAATATTGCAATGGAGGTGGCAGAAGTCTATTTTTCTTTTTTGTGAAATCATGACTCCCTAATTCACTTTCAGTCCTGTAAGAGTGGCATTCTGATTAATGATGTGTCTCCTTACTGACAATGTGTCCAGCCTATCTTTTGTATACCTAGCAAGGTGCAAACTGAATCTCGTTTCCGTTAGAAATCTTTTGTCTTAAATGGATCCAACTATATAATGTTCTCTCAGCCTCACCATTAAAATTGAAAGCAATATCCTCACAATGCCATAGTCCAGTTTTAATTGTATAGACACCTCCTCTGAATGGGGGTTACATTTAAAAATGAAACTTGCATGATAGGTACATATGACACATAAATGGCAAGGTAACCTCAGGCTTTAGAAAGCATTGATGCAATCACAGCAAACTTCAGATTTCATTTTTGTTATTGTGGATTTTAAAACAAGCACTCAAATATGTCCCTGAAACATCTTTTCACTTTCATAAAACAATGTGACTGGGTCTCCTCTTTCTTTCAGGGCATCATATTGATATAAAAATGTGTGATATGACACAGGAAATGCAAATAAATATATCAAAAGAAGAAATCAGAAGTCAGATAGAAAAGCAGTAAAAATCTTATAACCTAAATCATGGTCACAACTCAATTCTCAAAGTAACTCTGGTCTTCTTGGTTGGTTGGTCAGCCAAAGCAAAAAGGAAGCAAGCATCAATGTGCTTACAACAAAGCTCACCAATTAGTGAGTGAATACAAACTTTTTCTAGAACTAAATGTAAGGAGAGAATTAACAAACAGTTTGGAGGGCTTATATGTGCTTAGTGTTCTATTGATGCCATAACAAATTGCCATGCTCTTAGTAGCATAAAACAGCACAAATGTATTCAGTTCTGTCGGGGAGAAGTCTGACATGGGTCCAACTGGGTTAAAACTCAAGGTGTCATTAGGGCTGTGTTACTTTGGAGGCTCAAGATGAGAATCTGTTTTCACCTCTGGAGGCCACCCACATTCCTTGACTCATGGCTGTCATTCTCCATGTTCAAGGCCAACAAATGATCATTCTTCCATAATCACATTCCCTCTCTCCTTGGCCAGGAAAGGTGATCTTCATCTGTATGAGTATGTCATTAGGTTGGGCCCTCCTGGATATTCCAGAATGATCTCATCATCTCAATGTTCTGTTTTTTCCAACTCATTCAACCTACATTTCAGCCACACTAAACTTACCACTTTTCTTCTCCTAGAACATGCTTCTGTCTTCTGTGTCTTTGCCCCTATTTATACTGATCTTCCCCTTCTTTGTTTCTGGACAACATCCCATGGTTGTCTTAAGATCCATAATGAATGACACTAAGTTTGTGAAGCTCCTCCCAATTAGCTCCAGCAGAGTTTGTTGGACTCTCATGTTTGTTTGTTTGTTTGTTTTTTCTTGTTGCTTCATTTTCACTTTATTCATGAAAATATCAACAACATATATGTCAGAGAAATACATATTTGTCCATTGCCATCATAGGTTGGTTACAGATATAAGAGTTTGGAAAACATCAATGAAAGTGTTCTGTGAAAATCCACTGGATACATAGACTTATGATAAAGACTTTTTTAAAATTAAAATTATTTATTATATTCTAATTTGTCATACATGATGGCAGAATGTGATTCATTTCATATTACATACGTAGAGCACAATTTTTAAAGTCACTGATTGCACACAACATGCTCATGTCTGTGTGCTGGTCTTTATACATTGTATCATGTAGTTCAGTTTCTGTTTCCAAAAGTCTCCTGCTTTTATAGTTTGAGATTCCTCAAATTAAGGTGTCCTATACTTCTCCTGTCACATGGAAAACCTGTGATAAATTCATGTAATAATTAATTAAATGAATGAATGAATGAAGAAAAGATATTGAAGTAGTAAGACTAAGATTAAAGATTCAATTGTATAGGCACCCATAGAAGATTAAACTTTTCACACCCAATGGGAATTCTAATGTCCCCAAACTGCAAACATCTCTGGATTTTCCTCAAGTATTTCTATCTCCAAACTTCTGGTTCTACTGACTTAATTTGGGGTATGGATTACTTTCCTATGCCATATAGCCACTTAGATATAACTCATTCCCTGCCTCAGTTCTTCAGAAGAACCATTAACCAAGTCCTTTGCATGTATAGCAGATACTACAGGATATTTACGGGAATTTTGCTCACCAAAACTAAAAGCAACTTCTCACTGAATATTAAATACCTCTGGTTTTAAGTCTTTTCACCCTTCCTCAACCCGCAAACCTTTTCACTTTCTTCTTTACCAACCAAGCTTCACACAATCTTCTAATTTTAAAAATCCAACTTTCCCTTAGCATACCAGGTACAACAGCACTACTTCTAAACTTAGTCTAAGTCCTATTTTATCTAAATTCAACAAAGTCATATTTCTCAGCAGATCCAAGGTGTCTTTTTAGCACTCACCAACCTACAAAGATGCAAACAATAAAAATGGCTCTACTTCAGCCAAAACCTCTGAGAGACCATATCACTGACATAAGAATGGTTTGAAAATATGGGCAAAGGTTAGGATTAGATATGTATAAAGTTGAAAAATGTGTACAAATCTTACATTCTGCATTTAAGATGTATGGATTTGGTCAATGAACAATGAGCAACTTTTTTTTCATCAGTGAAAGCAATATTTATTGATTGATTCTACTAATATTTCCTATGCAGCTGCTATGTGCCACACAATATTCTAAGCATGTGATTATATCAGTAAACTGGAGAGATAAAATGCTTATTCCAACTGAGGTTGGAGGTTGGTATAGTAACCATTGTATTTATCTAGGGTTGTTGTGGGGATTAAATTATAAACACTGCATGGAATATTACCAAAATTCAATAATAATAATAATAATAATAATATGATGATGATTGCCACATAGTTATATTCTGATAAGATTGTTTGATAAATTATCGTGATGAAGAATTAGAAAGTTTTTGACACCCAAGGATAGAAATAATGAAGGCTTTACCTTGATCAGTCGGATTCAACAGATATTTATTGAAATTCTGTTATACACCAGGTTTTGTTTTGGAAACTTGAAATACAGAAGCAATCAAAAAGAAAAAAACTCAGAAAATGTTTCTTATCTGGTGCAACAGATCCCTGTTCTTTCTCTGATAGACCTTGCTTCTGGGAGCTCAACCAACATGTCAAGCAATGATCTGGTGTCAGGTCACCTTCAGCCACAATAACTTTTAAACATCTCTCTGTCCACATCCAATGGGTTCATCATTTGCCAAGAGAGATCAACTTTTAGTAATCAATTATTAGCAACTCTACAAAAGAAGAGAGAAATTCTACTGTCATACATGCTTGATAAACAGGAAAATTATAAAACATATGTAAAATGAGGTTACAAGTATTTAAGTCACAAAGAATACTTATCTACCTGAGTAGTAAAGTCCTCTCTCTAACATAAATCTGTGAAATGCAGTTTATGATTTATAATCCATGCTCACATGATCTGTTGGGGAAAAAATGGCCACTCAATAGTTTCAAAAAACAGCATGCAATAATCCATGAGGCTTCCCTCCACAAAATAGTCTGCAAAAGGTCATATAATAGATACTGCACAGCTACTCTCTGCCCTTCTAGTCTCGTGTTTCCAAGAGTTGCCAAATCTATCAGAAGTGTAATCATACACGAACGAGAAAATTAATTTGGTAAATGATCACAGAAAATGTTTAGACTCATTATTAAATAAATTCAAATTAAAACAACAAAGTGGTCCTTACCTAATAAATTAGCACAAGAAAGTATTTATAAAATTACCAATACTGTCAAGAAAGCAGTTAAATTGGTAATTTCCCCTTGCTGATGTCAGTATGAATTGGCCTTTGGGGATGAAATCTGACAAAGTACATTGCAAACTATTAACTTTTTCAAATTTTTTTAAATTAGTAACTAAATCTGTTGGAATCTATCCTGATTTTGAACAAAAGCATATGCATAAAGATGTTGTCACACCATTATGTATATTAATAAGAATAGAAATAATTTAAATGTCAAACAATAAGAGAACTGTTAAATTATGGCATATTATTCAATCATTAAAAACATAAAAAAGTATATTTTTGTACTCCACTTAATTCTAAAAGTACTTGAAGTAGGAATATCATGTTAAATGGTTTTTCAAGGGCAGAATACATGATTATATAGAAAACATTTTTAAATATATACTAGAAAGAAATATACAGCCCATATTAAATCAACAAGACTATAGATAAACATTCTTTTTCATCATATTCCAGTTTGTAAAAAATTCTTCTGCAATTTTGTAAGGAAACTATTTATTTATAAAAATTATTCCAATGAAAGAAGTTTTTGAATTAATTACAGTTGGTCTCTGACTTACAATGGTGCAATTTAATCTTTTTAGGTTTTTCAATGAGGCAAAAATGATACACATTCAGGAGAAACCTACTTAGAATTTTGATTTCTGCTTTTTTACTAGACTCTGAGGCAGCCACCCTATCATGAGCATACCATGTTGCTAAACTATGAGTTTTAGTAGATAAAGTGTATTAAATTCATTTTCAGCCAGGCACAGTGGTACACTCCTACAGTCACAGCTATGCAGGAGACCAAGACAGAAGGAGGTCAAGTTCAAGGCCAGCCTGATTAACTTAGCAAAACCCTATCTCAAAATAAAAAATGAAAAAAAGGGTTGAAAACATGACTCACTAATAGGGCCTTTGGGAGCATGTGTGAGAGCCTTGGTTCAATCCCCAGAACCACAAAACAGAACAAAATCCATTATTGGCTTATAGTGTTTTCAATTTGTGATGGGCTAATTGTATGATGTGGATGTAGCCCATTGTGCGTTTCTACTGGAGACTCCACATTTTGTAGTCAGTGTAGCAAGAGGAGTAATAGGAGCTTCAGTATGTTAGAACACACTGCGAAACTGGGAGACTAATCTTTTCATGTGGACAGGAAATCCTGGTTCTTCTGTTTTCAAGTTCCCATCATAGTATAGGCAGTTAGGAAGAAAAGCTGATAAGGAGTAATCATTGTCACCACCCATTTTTGTTTCTTTGGTTGATTGACAAGTGGATGGATTTGGTTCATTTTTTATCCTACTAAAGATGAGAACTGAAAATTAAAAAAAAGAAAAAAAATTGGCAAGAACTTACCCCAATCACTAAACCAGAAAAACTCTAGATAAATTTCCCTAAACCTAGGACACCAAATTTAAAGTAAAACATAACAACTCTCCAAAATGTTACTGATAGCACTCAGAATCCAAGAACAATTTGCTTTAGATCTGCCATTTCAGCCAGGCTGCCTTCAGAATGAAAATCTCTCAGTTCTCACAGTTTTATTATATACTGAGAAGTTTCTTTTGATCCAGCTAAGAAACAACAGAGCGATCATAAGTTATAGATTGTAGCCATATCTGAGAAAAGAACTGTTTGTTATAATAAGCCTCCCAATGGAGAATAGGTTGGAAACCAGAGGGAGAGTCAGAAATGAGAAGTAAATCCTATGAAAAAAGAGCAGCAGCTCAAAATATCATTTATTTTTAAAAACTACAAGAATGGCTACATATTTTAATTTCAGAGGCTCCCCATCTTATTCATGATAAAGGCCAAAGCCCTAAAAGGACCTTCAAAACCCCTCTGGTTCTAGCTCCCACCTGCTAGATTTTTGAAGATTTTCTGACTGATGTTATCTTATTGCAGATTTTCTGCTTCTTTGGTATCCCTGAGAAATTCTCTCAGGGTCTTTGTACTCATTCTCCTTTACTGACACCCTATTCTCCCACATAACTTATTTCTTCACCTTCATATTAGTTAGAAACCACTCAGAAAAACAGAAACCATGTCATCTTTTTCCACAGAAGGAATTTAATGTCAGAAATGAGTTACACAAATATTGGAGGACCTGAGAAGCAAAAGGAAAAGATAGAAGTAACTCAGGCAATGGTATCAACTTAATTTCATTATCTATCATGATTGTTGTTATAATCAACAACATTTATTAGTAACCAAAGTATGAAGATTAAATGTTCCAATGTTGTTTATCAAGATCACTTAACCTTTGTTGTATTTTAATTAGATGTGTGTGTTTTTTTAATACTCTATGAGAAGTAAATCAACTTTCATTCAAAGTTCCTAAGGGAATTTGTTTTGTGCTAAATTTGTAAAAAGTTTCTCCATATTAGCTTTTGTCTATGATAGTTAATATTTTCACTCTGGGGGTAGTGGCACACGCTACAATCCCAGCAACTGTAGAGGCTGAAGGAGAAGAATGGAAAATTCTAGTCCAGCTCCAACAAACTAGTGAGACCCTAAGCAATTTACCAAGACCTTGTCTTAAAATTTTTTTTAAAAAGTTAATATTTTTTAGTTCTTATTTATTTATTTAGCTTCTCATATGCTGGGTTTTCATGGACACAATTAGGATTTTTAAAATATTTAATCATACCTAGCACTATTCTCCTTTGTAGTCTTCTATTATGTTATGCTGAGAGTTTCTATACTAACATGCAATATTCTAATGTGCTCCTCATTTTTATAGCACCTCTAATTATCAGCTGGAATATTTAAACCATGTGAAATTTGTGGTTTAAAGTTTGTGGCATTATGTGAGGTGAGATTTGTTCACTTGGTGTTTTTTTTCCCCCATAACCAATTTTCTCAACACCATTTTCTTTTAAATCAACTATTCTTTATCCCATGTATTTATTCATTAAGCTTCTTTTGTAGAATACTAAGTTTTATATACTAGGATGTGTTTCTATGAATTCAAATTGGTTTTGACAATTATACAAATACCACTTTATTTATAAAATTACTAAATTTTAAGTGGCTAGGGAGTCAAATCCCTCATCCCTAAACTCCCCTCCCACAAATTCTTCTTTAATAAACTTTTTTTCAGATAATCTTTGAGAAATTAAAATTTTTCAAAATCTTTCTTGTTTTAAAATTAAAATTTCAATTGTTTTACTGAGGACTGGGGTAGCATCCAATTCTTAATCTCATATGGGATGGCTTTATATCATCTTTGAATTTGAGAAGAATTTTCCTCCTAATATTATTCAATTTATCACTGCATAATAAATTATTCCAAATCATATTATCTTAAAATAACACCCATTTTATTTATTTATGATTCTATGAATCAACAATTTGTGCTGAGTTCAGCCGCTAGGCAGTTCTTCTGCTATTCTCACATGGAATTACTCTGTGGCCATCAGATGGTATAAATTTATTTAACTGAGTGGGGTGGGCTAAGTTTGCCTCCCTTCCATGTCTGGTCATTGGTGTTGGCTGCCAGTTGAACTTCTCTGGTATCTCATTCTCAAGAGGACCTCTTTACATGGAAATCAACATGTTTCAAGAAGGTAAG
Source organism: Ictidomys tridecemlineatus (assembly GCF_052094955.1). Taxonomy (NCBI): domain Eukaryota; kingdom Metazoa; phylum Chordata; class Mammalia; order Rodentia; family Sciuridae; genus Ictidomys; species Ictidomys tridecemlineatus. The sequence continues at coordinate 23,999,384 of NC_135490.1, forward strand.
AACAAAGCTCAAGGCTTCATTATGCATAATTTCTTTGCAAGAACATGGTGGGTTCTTTTTCTATGTCTTTAATAATTCTCACAGTATTTCTGATGCTTACTTTTTGTAAACCCAATCTTTGACCTACAGAAATACCTTCCTCTATTTTTGTTATTTAGTAAGATTTTTCAACTATAACCTTAAAATAAATGCTTCTCAATTTCTTGTTGATCAGCCTACTGAAATTAAGTCTACAAAATGTATTGTGTTCCTCAATTCATGTGCATTTTGATAATATTAGAATCTATTTAAAAAATATGAACTGGGATTTTAAATCTGCTGTACATCTTCAGGTTTCTGAGAGAGGATGCCATGAAATAATTCTTTCACATATTCATCTTAGTTTGTCCCTTAATAACATAATCTCTGACAAGATTTTGCTGCAAAAAAAAAATAAATTTTGCAGCAAGAACTGTTTACTTTCCAAGCAATACGTGGATCAACTTCTAATTGCTCACTAAGGTTTGTAGTTCCCAAATGAAGTTTTCAGTCTATCGAGGATCCATATTTTCTTTAAATCATTCAGTCTTACTTTTGCTCATCTAAATACACAAGTAGTTCAGAATTAGGCACCTCGAATAATGACAACATTATTGTCCAGACTTGTTGACATGATCTGTTAGGAGATACTGTCTCCTTCCTAAGAGCCAATTCCTATTCTGATATTTTCTTCAAGACTGAGTTGGTATAGAGAATTGTTCCTGCAAAACTTCCACATCCAGATGAGTTTAAACATAGCCATGTGCTTTCCTCTTGTACATCTGCAAGTCCTCCCTTTGTGTTCCTTGACCTTTTCTCATTCATATTTATTATTATCCTAAGTATTTCCTTTATTTATATTGAGAAAAACAAAAGATAAGATTAAATTTTTTCCAGGTCAAACTTATTTTTGAAAACTCAACAGAAAGGGGAAAACCTATTATTATTTACTCAGTTTTACCCTTTCTTTTGTTCCTTCTTTCACTGTGTTCCAAGATTCTTGCAGGTATCACTTCCTTTCTGTTGATAGCACTTCCTTTAACCATTCTTTTAGGCTTAGTATGCTGGTGACAAGTTCTCTTGGTTGACTCTGGAAAGTCCATGTTTTGCGAGTAGCTCAGGTCCTAAGAACATACTGCCAAAAGAGGAGTCATCTTCCAACTACAAATCTTTTATGTGGGTTGTGATGAAGGAAACTGTAGTGGTGCTGTCTGAAGAGGTGAGATGACACCAGGATTTGAACTTCCCATTTCTCTAGAAGCATCCTATATAATAAAAGTTTGCTATTGAGGAATGACTTGGCCCATTGTCTGTGGATTATAATGGCAACACTATTTTGTGGCACCTGATTTTATACTAGGGTTTTACCATTTAGGCATGTATAAGTAATAGAAATATAATTAGAACAGCTTTTCATTGAGAATAAAACAAGAGGGTGAAAAATATACTTACTAATCTACTTTTCAATGGTAGTTGAGTTATTGTTCTAGAAATCATAAACAAATTGATTATAATTTTAAGTGCAGGTGTTTAGGTCAAAGACCAAAGGGAATTGATGCTTGGATTTACGTGTCTATATTTAAGGTAGTAGGTAACCATAGCCATAAGTAGTAGTAGGGAAAAAAAATATTCCCACATCCTTTGTTTTATTACAAAGTATTGATTTTTAAAAATACCACTAACTGTTTCACTAATTTTTCTGCCACTATGTGACTTTGGAAAGGACAAATGAATCCAGAGCTAGGCATTCCCTACCTGAACCACAGAGAAAGGCAATTTTAAGAAGGGATGCCTCAGGCTGGGGCAATGTTCCTGAGCCTTTTGAAGTTATAAAAATAGTGTAGGCTGGACCCTCATTTTCAGACTTCACAGCACATCATATGCCCAATTGACAGCCATTGGTCACTTCTATGACATACAAAGGGCAGTGCTCTGTTTGATGCACTGTCTGAGATTTATAGTCTTTTTTGAATGACTGTAAAAAGCAGCTAGACCAAGTAATAGCAGCACCACTAGTCTAGGCAGCTACATCTACTGACTTAACTAACAACTGTCTCTTCAGCTCATTAAATTATTCTGTCTGAGTTTCACTGGGAAAGTACAAAGTCATACGTGCTTGTACTTCTCATGACCCTGCAAGAACTCTTTCATTAAAAAAAATCAAGGTGGAAAAGCAGCATTATTAGATTAATGGACTGTGCGGTGGCCCTAAGAGGAATAAGTAATTATGTTAAGTAAGCCATATCAACTCAACCTTTAAAAAAAATAAAAAATCCACAAGTAGGAACTTGCCAAAACCCCAGAAGTGAGAACCTTCTAAAACCCCTATTGTGAGTTACGTAAATAATACATTAATTTTTGGCAATCTCATTTGATAGCTTTTTGCCTACAATACTAATATATATTAATCACTCTACCTTATTGAGGAAATGACTAATTATCAGGATATAAAAAGCCTGAATGCTTATGAACATTGTTAATAACACAATGTTGTTATAATAGTAATATAACAGAAATAAATAAAATTAAGCGGTAAAAATATTCATCATGCTAAAACAACATGGTTAGTATTTTGACATTATTCCTTCATTTTATTCCCCAAAGCATTATAAATGCAATTATGCATTGCAAATTTACTTAACATTAAGAAGTGAATACTATCCCCCATAGATATATGATCCTATAAACATTATTTTTAATGGCTAAGATGTCCATTTGGTGAACGCAACATAATTTGCTTAACCGTCCTATAATTTGGGGTTTAAAATAGTTTACATTGTTTACAATTATACTTTTAAATGCTTAATGTAATACATCATGAATATAATTTCTTCCATATGTTGAATAATTTGTTTCAGACGTATTCCCAGAAGTAGAATATGTTCGACATTATGAAATTTAAAAAATAATTTACATTGCATAATTTATTTTTAATTATTTTCTGAATATAAAGCTGGTTTTGCATTTGTTCTCATTTTTTAAAAACTTTGAAAATCCATGAACTTTAAAAATGAAAAAATACTTGCATTTTCCTAGCCTACCAAGGAAACATCTTCAATATGTGGTATTTGTTTTTTTTTTTAATTTTTTATTTTTTTTATTGGTTGTTCACAACATTACAAAGCTCTTGACATATCATATTTCATACATTAGATTGAAGTGGGTTATAAACTCCCAATTTTACCCCAAATGCAGATTGCAGAATCACGTCGGTTACACATCTACAATTTTACATAATGCCCAATTAGTAATTGTTGTATTCTGCTACCTTTCCTATCCCCTACTATGCCCCCTCCCCTCCCCTCCCATCTTCTCTCTCTACCCCATCTACTGTAATTCATTACTCTCCTTGTTTATTTTCCCATTCCCCTCACAACCTCTTATATGTAATTTTGTATAGCAATGAGGGTCTTCCTTCATTTCCATGCAATTTCCCTTTTCTCTCCCTTTCCCTCCCATCTCATGACTCTGTTAAATGTTAGTCTTTTCTTCCTGCTCTTCCTCCTTGCTCTGTTCATAGTTGCTCTTATTATATCAAAGAAGATATTTGGTATTTGTTTTTTAGGGATTGACTAGCTTCACTAAGCATAATCTGCTCTAGTGCCATCCATTTCCCTGCAAATTCTATGATTTTGTCATTTTTTATTGCTGCATAGTACTCCATTGTTTATAGATGCCACATTTTTTTTATCCATTCATCTATTGAAGGGCATCTGGGTTGGTTCCACAGTCTAGCTATTGTGAATTGTGCTGCTGTGAACATCGATATGGCAGCATCCCTGTAGCATGCTCTTTTAAGGTCTTCAGGGAATAGTCCGTCCGAGAAGGGCAATAGCAGGGTCAAGTGGTGGTTCCATTCCCAGCTTTCCCAGGAATCTTCAAACTGCTTTCCAAATTGGCCGCACCAATTTGCAGTCCCACCAGCAATGTACAAGAGTACCCTTTTCTCCACATCCTCGCCAGCACTTGTTGTTGTTTGACTTCATAGTGGCTGCCAATCTTACTGGAGTGAGATGGTATCTTAGGGTGGTTTTGATTTGCATTTCTCTGACTGCTAGAGATGGTGAGCATTTTTTCATGTATCTGTTGATTGATTGTATGTCCTCCTCTGAGAAGTGTCTGTTCAGATCCTTGGCCCATTTGTTGATTGGGTTATTTGTTATCTTATTGTCTAATTTTTTGAGTTCTTTGTATACTCTGGATATTAGGGCTCTATCTGAAGTGTGAGGAGTAAAAATGTGTTCCCAGGATGTAGGCTCCCTATTTACCTCTCTTATTGTTTCTCTTGCTGAGAAAAAACTTTTTAGTTTAAGTAAGTCCCATTTGTTGATTCTTGTTATTAACTCTTGTGCTATGGGTGTCCTATTAAGGCATTTGGAGCCCGACCCCACAATATGTAGATCAGAGCCAACTTTTTCTTCTATCAGACGCAGAGTCTCTGATTTGATATCAAGCTCCTTGATCCATTTAGAGTTAACTTTTGTGCATGGCGAGAGGAAGGGATTGAGTTTCATTTTTTTGCATATGGATTTCCAGTTTTCCCAACACCATTTGTTGAAGATGCTATCCTTCCTCCATTGCATGCTTTTAGCCCCTTTATCAAATATAAGATAGTTGTAACTTTGTGGATTAGTCTCTGTGTCCTCTATTCTATACCATTGGTCCACTCGCCTGTTTTGGTACCAGTACCATGCTGTTTTTGTCACTATTGCTCTGTAATATAGTTTGAAATCTGGTATCGCTATACCGCCTGATTCACACTTCCTGCTTAAAATTGCTTTTGCTATTCTGGGTCTTTTATTTTTCCATATGAATTTCATGATTGCTTTATCTATTTCTACAAGAAATGCCATTGGGATTTTGATTGGCATTGCATTAAACCTATAGAGAACTTTTGGTAATATTGCCATTTTGATAATGTTAGTTCTGCCTATCCATGAACAGGGTATATTTTTCCATCTTCTAAGATCTTCTTCTACTTCTCTTTTTAGGGTTCTGTAGTTTTCATTGTATAAATCTTTCACCTCTTTTGTTAGGTTGATTCCCAAGTATTTTATTTTTTTGGAGGATATTGTGAATGGAGTGTTTTTCCTCATTTCCGTTTCAGAAGTTTTGTCGCTGATATACAGAAATGCCTTTGATTTATGCGTGTTGATTTTATATCCTGCCACTTTGCTGAATTCATTTATTAGTTCTAGTAGTTTCTTTGTAGACCCTTTTGGGTCTTCTAAGTATAGAACCATGTCATCTGCAAATAGTGATAATTTAAGTTCTTCTTTTCCTATTTTTATGCCTTTAATTTCTTTCGTCTGTCTAATTGCTCTGGCCAGTGTTTCGAGAACTATATTGAATAGAAGTGGTGATAGAGGGCATCCCTGTCTTGTTCCAGATTTTAGAGGGAATGCCTTCAACTTTTGTCCATTCAGAATGATGCTAGCCTGAGGCTTAGCATAGATAGCTTTTACAATGTCAAGGTACGTTCCTGTTATCCCTAGTTTTTCAAGTGTTTTGAACATAAAGGGATGCTGTACTTTGTCGAATGCTTTCTCTGCGTCTATTGAGATGATCATATGGTTCTTATCTTTAAGTCTGTTGATGTGGTGAATAACATTTATTGATTTCCGTATATTGAACCAGCCTTGCATACCAGGGATGAATCCTACTTGATCATGGTGCACAATTTTTTGATGTGTTTTTGTATTCGATTCGCCAGAATTTTATTGAGGATTTTTGCATCTAGGTTCATTAGAGATATTGGTCTGTAGTTTTCTTTCTTTGAGGTGTCTTTGTCTGGTTTCGGAATCAGGGTGATGTTGGCCTCATAGAATGAATTTGGAAGAGCTCCCTCTTTTTCTATTTCCTGAAATAACTTGAAAAGTATTGGTATTAATTCTTCTTTAAAGGTTTTGTAAAACTCCGCTGTATACCCATCCGGTCCTGGGCTTTTCTTGGTTGGTAGTCTTTTGATGGCTTCTTCAATTTCATCAATTGATATTGGTCTGTTCAAATTGTGTGTATCCTCCTGACTCAGTCTGGGCAAATCATATGACTTAAGAAATTTATCGATGTCTTCACTATCTTCTATTTTATTGGAATATAGGTTTTCAAAATAATTTCTAATTGTCTTCTGTATTTCTGTAGCATCTGTTGTGATATTGCCTTTTTCATCCCGTATGTTAGTAATTTGAGTTCTCTCTCTTCTTCTCTTTGTTAGCATGGCTAAAGGTCTGTCGATCTTATTTATTTTTTCAAAGAACCAACTTTTAGTTTTGTTAATTTTTTCAATAGTTTCTTTTGTTTCAATTTCATTAATTTCCACTCTGATTTTAATTATTTCTTGCCTTCTGCTACATTTGCTGTTGTTTTGCTCTTCCTTTTCTAGGGCTTTGAGATGAAGTGTGAGCTCATTTATTTGTTGGTTTTTTCTTTTTTTGAGGAATGACCACCAGGCGATGAATTTTCCTCTTAAAACTGCTTTCATTGTGTCCCATAGATTCCGATATGTTGTGTCTGTATTTTCATTTATCTCTAAGAATTTTTTGATTTCCTCCTTTATGTCTTCTGTAACCCATTGATCATTCAGTAACATATTGTTCATTTTCCATGTGATGTAGGATTTTTCCTTCCTTCTTTTATGATTGATTTCCAGTTTCATTCCATTATGATCAGATAAAATGCATGGTATTATCTCCACCCCTTTATATTTACTGAGGGTTGCCCTGTGGCATAATATATGGTCTATTTTTGAGAAGGATCCATGTGCTGCTGAGAAAAAAGTATATCCATTTGATGATGGTTGATATATTCTATATATGTCAGTTAAGTCTAGGTTATTGATTGTGGTATTGAGTTCTATAGTTTCCTTATTCAACTTTTGATTGGAGGATCTGTCCAATGGTGAGAGAGGTGTGTTGAAGTCACCCATAATTATTGTGTTGTGGTCTATTTGATTCTTGAACTTGAGGAGAACTTGTTTTATGAATGTTGCAGCGCCATTATTTGGTGCATAAATATTGATAATTTTTATGTCTTGTTGGTGAATGGTTCCTTTTAACAGTATATAATGTCCTTCTTTATCCCTTTTGATTAACTTAGTCTTGAAGTCGATTTTATTCGATATGAGGATGGTCACCCCTGCTTGCTTACGAGGACCCTGTGCGTGGTATATTTTTTCCCATCCTTTCACCTTCAGCCTGTGTATGTCTTTTCCAATCAGATGTGTCTCCTGGAGGCAGCATATTGTTGGATTTGTTTTTTTAATCCATGATATCAGCCTATGTCGCTTTATTGGAGAGTTTAAACCATTAACATTCAGAGTTACTATTGATATATGGTTTGTACTTCCATCCATGTTTGATTATTTATCCTTTTTTAAAAAAAAATTTAGTTTGTTTCTCCATGATTATTTTTCCCCTCGCCCTCTGTCTTTACCGAGGCACTTCCCTCTGATGGTTTTGGTTATTGTTTTTCATTTCTTCCTCGTGTAATGTTTTGCTCAAAATGCTTTGCAATGCTGGTTTTCTGGCTGCAAATTCTTTTAACTTTTGTTTATCATGAAAGATTTTTATTTCGTTGTCATACCTGAAGCTTAATTTTGCTGGATACAGAATTCTTGGTTGGCATCCATTGTCTTTCAGTGTTTGAAATACATTGTTCCATGACCTTCTTGCTTTCAGTGTCTGTGATAAAAAATCCGTTGTTAACCTTATTGGTTTACCCCTGAATGTAATCTGTCTCCTTTCTCTTGTAGCTTTTAATATTTTCTCTTTGTTCTGTATATTGGATATCTTCATAACAATGTGTCTTGGCGTTGGTCTACTGTGATTTTGTGTGCTCGGTGTCCTATATGCATCTTCAATTTGTATATCTGTTTCCTTTTTTATTTCTGGAAAGTTTTCTGTAATTATTTCATTCAGCAGGTTACTCATTCCCTTGGTTTGAATCTCTGTACCTTCTTCTATCCCGATGACTAGTAAGTTTGGCTTTTTTATGTTATCCCATAACTCTTGGATGTTTTTCTCATGATTTTTTACCAGCCTTTCTGAGTTGGCTAGACTCTTTTCAAGATGAAATATTTTGTCTTCATTATCTGACGTTCTGGCTTCTACTTGCTCCATTCTGTTAGTGATACTCTCAATTGAGTTTTTAATTTGGTTTATAGTTTCCTTCATTTCTAAGATTATGGTTTGATTCTTTTTTATAATCTCTATCTCCTGATAAAGGTGCTTAACTTCTTCTTTTATCTGTTTGTGTAATACATTCTCAATGTGTTCTTTCGCTGCTTGAATTTGCTGTCTCGTATCCTCTTTAAGGTTCCATTCCATCTGTCTAAGGTGTTCCTTGATTTCTTTATATGACCATTTTTCTGATGACTCTAGGTCCTCCTGAATATTTAGGCTGTCCTGCATTGTTTGTACTCCTTTTCTTCCTTGTTTTTTGAAGCTGCTCATGTTACTTCTTGTTCTGTTTGACTGCTGAATTACTGTTTACTCCTATAAATTTATTTGATGCTTGGGAGGAAAGGTATTAGAAGGGAAGGGAAAAAGTCACTAAAGAGAATGAGAGTAAGCAGGTAGAATTCAAGGAAGGGGGGAATAAGATAATTGAAAAGAAATGAAAAGACAAAAGAAGAAAAAAAATAGGAAATAAAAAAAGAAAAAAAAATTTTAAAAAAATAATTAAAAAAATTAAAATTAAAATTGGAAGAAAAAAATTTTTAAAAAAAAATTGTAAAAAAAAATTAATAAAACAAGAAAGAAAAATGAAAATGAAAGAAAACCCCAAATCAAAATTAAAAAAAAAAAAAAAAACTAATAAATGCAGTCTTAGAGTTTGATTAACTTCTCTTCCAGTAGGTGGCGCTGTGACCACCAGGCCAAGTTTCTCCTATCAATACGCGGAAACCAATCACTGTGCAGCAGCTCCTCCTCCCAGACTGGGCGAGTCTCCAATCCTGGGTGCCTAGGGCGTCCTCTTGTGTCTAGTCACTTCCCCACTTTTCCTCTAGCCAGGCCCCTCTCACGGGTGCCGCTCACAATACTGGGTACACACCAGGTCTGCTGCTCCCGGGATCCCTGTTGTCATGAATGACTGGGCACACTCTTCCAGTTTGCCATTCCCTCAGACCCTAAGTTTGTAGAGCTTGGGGCTGAGAATCCTCAGCGAATTTTACTGCCCCTCCGGTAGCCACACCCCCGGTAGCTGGTGCAAGAGACCTCAGCTGTCAGCACTGGTGGGAGCGGTAGTCCCGCGCCGCGGGTCCCGCGCCCCCTCTAATTCCCTCGGTCTGGCTACCGTGCTCACGGGAGAGCTGAGAGGGGCCCTTACAGGAGAGCTGAGATTGGCCCTTAAGGTTTCCCCGATGTGTGGAGAGGGAAGGCTAGGGAATTACACACCTGTAGCCACAGGTTTCAATGAAGTTATCTCCTCCGCCGCAGTCTGATGACGTCAGTTGTCTGCCATGGTGGTATCTCTTGCAAATGGCGACAGTTCGTTTCCCTTTGCCGGGTGACCAATGCAACGGGTGGGTCCTTACTGTCTCTCCCAAGCCCCGTTTCAAACCTGTGGCCACTACCTATGAAGGCTCGGTTGGCATTTACCTCCGTAGGATCAGAAGGGCTGACCGGTTGTTTCAGCCAGATGGATTAGTGCTGAGTCACAGCTGTTTGTCTGCGGGAAGCAGGCGAACGGGAGCTTGAATTCAGCCGATCCAGGTTCAGTGTGTGTTCTGAGAGGCCCAGACTGCTCGTCCCAGATCCATGTCAGCTCAGCATTGCCTAGTGATCCTGAGCAAACAGAATTAGGCTGTTTACGACTCCCTATGCCTGCCCAGCTGAAGAGGTCAGAGACTTGATCTCTCTGCGCCCGCCGCCATGTTGGAATCCAATATGTGGTATTTGTGACTCTAAGATCTTCTGTGATCCTTAAATTCCTCTATATAACCATTGTGACATCACACAGCACAAAAACTACCAGTTGTCTACCACCATTTTATGAAAAATCAAGCTAAATGGTGTCTATACTCAACCCAGTTGCCCTAACTTACCCTAATGATATTTTTACTCTATCAGGTTAACTCTGAGTCGTATACACTGTGCATTTGCAGATCCTATTACATTGTTCAAGAATGTTATAGAAAATCGTGGGGGGGGGTGTTGATAAACAATAGATAAATACTTTTACAAAATGGTCACTTTAATTAACCTTCCAAATTAAAACAAAGTCAAAAACACTAACTTTCCAAACATCACTTCCTTCAAGTTTCTTGAAAAGTGAAACATGTGACCGGGCTTTCTAAAAGTAAAACCAATGATGCTTCACAAACATGGCATAAAAGAATGAAATCCCTACTGGGGATTCCATCAGTTTAGTGCCTCCTTAAGAATCAGTATCATCCAAGACAAGTGTATATTGCTGGTGCATGAGTGTGGAAGCTAAAAGAAACTATTATGGAAATAACAAAACTATAATATTCATTATATTTTAAAAGATAGCATCAAATTCCTGAAAGACCTACTTGTTTTATGTCACTCATTTATCTGAGAGTTAAAACAAATATAATATACAAAAGCATTCAACATTTTCAGGGTAAACTTGGCAAGTTTGTGGAGAACACACTAGAATTTTTATTGCATTGACTTTGGTAAACTTTTTACCAGGCATTCTTTAGCTTCTGCTGATTTTTCTGACATATTCTTCCTATGCCTTATATTAACCATATTGGTTATATTTGCCTCCATATTTTTACTTTTTGAGTTTAAACCATTTAGTGACATTTAATTCATTCTTCAGAGTATTAACTGGCATGAGAACACACACACACACACACACACACACAAACCCAGAGAGAGAGAGAGAGAGAGAGAGAGAAGGAAAGAGAGAGATACAGAATTATATATGAGAATATATACATGATAGATATAGATAAATGGTAGGTAATCTCCCTTCAGTTGGCCTCCCATGAGAAAACAAAAGGTTTCAAAATTTTGATTCTCTCTATAAGCATTTATATTCTTGACTATCAATAACTATTAAGTCTCAACTTCATCCATAAAAATTGAGAGGTAATAAAATAAGGCAGTCTAGTATTCTGGTATTCTGGTAGCTCAATAATGCAAGAGTTCCAGAAGTAAGTTATTAGAGTCATTAACTTGCAGGGTTTACAAAGTCATAGAAAGGCCAATTGACACTATCAGTGGACTAAAGTAAAAGCAGTGACAGAATTTCATAATGTATTTAAAGTTCTAATAAGTTCATTGTTAAAACTCCTATAAATATGCACATTTAAAAAAAATAACTATAGGAAACCATTACTTGAACCTCTAGTGGTTTGTCAATTGCAGGAATAAGAAGGCAGTAGGTCAGCAATTGCTGTAACAACTCCTTTATGCAGATTATAAAAACTCAATTATGAAGCTTATGATTCTTAAGAAATCAATGCCTCCTTTAGAAGAAAAACGTGTTTTTTAAAATTTTCTGTAGAATTGAAATATAAGGTTGACTCTATCTTAAAGTCTTTTGCATTAAAAATGATTTGTAGAATACTGAGATAGACTCATCATTCTCATGTGGAAGCAATGTGCACTGCATTAAAAAACAGAACAGCTTTCATTCTAGTACTATTTTCAGAAGTATTTTTTGAAAGATTAAATTGATTTTTTTTTTTTAGCTTTTCCTGGAAGGGGCAGGACATTTTCTATTTATTGTCTGATGTTCTTTTCTTAGCAAAACTCTTGGTGATGTTCCAGTTTTGTCTTTTTTCCTCATTAATTATTAATTAACCATGCAACTATGTGAAAACTCATATATAATAACCAACTGATAGTCACTTACATTGATTAAGCACCAGACCGTGGGGCACCTTTCCCCTGTGTAAGGTCCAATGCATAAAGTTCTATTAGGATGCCCTTCAGATATGGAGAAGGAAGAAAAAGAACTTACCATTTTCCTTGGCCTTGACTTTTTGCAAGCATTTTCTACATTGGGATAGAAAATTCATTTCCCTGTCTCCCTACCTCATTGGTCCTTTCCTTAGCTATCTTTCTTTAATAATACAATTAAAATTCAGAAGTTAATGTATTATGGCACAGCACAGAATCCAAAATGTTTTTGTCGTGGGCAATATAAGTTGGCAATTGCCCTGAGATGTAAGACAGATATTTTCTTCACTGTATAGATAAGGAAATAGAATCAAAAAGATTACAAGATTTAAGTCACACAATTAGGAAATGTTAAAGTCAGAACTTAAACTTTTCTGACTCAACCTCTATTCACCTGCAAAACAGAAATAGCAATTGAATTCAGTATCATCTTTCAAATTATGCAAAACCCATGCAAATTAGGACATGTGAACTAATTAGAAAATATCAGGTAACCTGACACATATGAGAAACATTCCATTAATATTAAATATGGTGATATTTCTTACACAAAGAACTGAACACATATGTGATCTGCCTCCTCAATTTGAATCTAAGTGTTGAGACCATGCTTCCTGTGCATATTTTGCTGTTTAACTTATGGTGTTTTACATAATTTTTGAGGAATCATAAAAACAGAAAAGGTGCAAGGAATAATTAGAATGAAAACATATGTTTTCACCTTGGTAAACTCAGTGGTAAACATTTTGCCACATTTAAGTAGAAGGCTTTATTTAATTAACAAATGAATAAATATTACACAGAACATTGAAACATTATTTGGATCCCATAGACCCACTTCTGTTTCTCTCCTTCCCTCCCAAGAGTAAAGCTCTGCTATAAACATGGTTTGTACCTCTAGTTACATTTATATGAACCCACACAGATGCACATGTAATCATCTATATATCCATGGAAAGTATAGGGCTGAGTGTTTTATATATGGCTTAATTTTATAGAAATGATGGTACACTGAACGTACTACAATGATAAAAATTTTCTTTTCATTCAAGATCATAATTGAGACCCTTGCCTTTCTCTACATACCAAAATGTGTCATTTCATAACTATTCCAATAACTTTTATTAATTCATCCCTTCACTGATGGATATTGAGAGTTTTCCAAATTTTTCTCCATTATACACATAACCACTATGAAGGTTCAACTCATTGCAATAAAATTGTCAGTGAGGTAGTTATGAGATGACACCTGCTTCCCTTACATGTCTCCTTACCCCATGACCGGAAGAGGAAAGGAACAGAGTGTCCCTGAACTCCCCCTCTTACCAATGCTTTGGTTGAGATTCATCCAACAATTTCATCTTTGCAGGTAATAGAAGAAATGGTTTAGAAATTAACAACATTACTAATAGCCATCTTCTTTGGGTACCTGGAGGAAGAAACTCCCTTTTCTCTTCAGGATGAGTGAGGTCATGATTATTCTGACCAATTAAATGGAAGTATTTAAATTTACAAACTGGAGTGACATGACTTTGACATTTACCTATTGGATACAATTAGTCTCCTTTGGGCAAAGTGTTTCCTTGCGAAACCCAATCATATATTTTCACTGATACACAGCTGATTGTGGCATTCTGCTTTTCTCCAGTTGGACAAGTTACTTGTCACTCCGTAAGACTATAGTCAACACTTCAGTTCACCCTCCAAGTTTCTCTATCCCAGTTCCACGGAGGCAGGTATCTTGGAAATTTTCTCTGCCTGAGAGTCCTTACTATGTCATTTCTTTCTGATGCACTAATCATTATGGCATCCATCAGTAATGAGAGTACTCTGAGGCATACACATGTTGTGATTTTGAGATATTGCAGAATGAAAAGCTTTTCCTCACAAATCCAGCACTCTCTGAAATATTTATCATCTTTCTTACCTCTCAGGACTCTTCCTGTATCAATTCAGATTAGAGGGGAAAGGGCCAGTTATGCAAATTGGAACTTCTCAGTAAGCCCTGTAGGAAGGTGACTGAATCCAACCACTTGGTGGTTCTTAGAGTAGAGCCCCTCATGTGAGTCATTTGATGCCTGTGGGTCCCATCATTAGCCTGTTCTAGGACAAGAGAAGCATATGGATCCTCCCTGATACATACTTGAGAGCCCTCAAAAATATTTCCTTGTTTCCCTAGAATATATCTAAAAGTAAGATTTGTGGGTCATAGTTTTGCTTAATGGTCATAATTAGTACCCTTATTTCTAGAATTAAAAAAAAATACTCTGAACAGTTGCCTCATCTGCTCCTACCTCATCAATCTTATCCCTGAGGTTTAGTTATAATGACCCTCCTGCTGATTAGAGTTGTTTTTAATGTCAAGAACATTAATGAACATTAATGTTCTGCATTCCCCAGCTTCCTCAGAAATTGCTTACCTTGCCCTGATGTTTTCTAGCAACCTCTACTCTCAGAAATGAAAAGAAGGTCAAGGACACTGGTCACTAATGACCTGTCTCCCCACAGCTAGCGCTACTCCCTACTGGATGGTCTCATTGCCTCCTGCCAGAAGTGGTTTGATTCCCCCAACCCAACCTGAAGATGAGTTCTGATGGGTAAGTTGTAGGGAGAACCCCTCATATCTCTGTAGTCACCACAAGTGACAAAGAAGCCTGTGGAAGTAAGAAAATAGACAAAGTATCCCCAATAGTCCCCTACAGCTTGTGGCAAGCACAAGGAGACAATGCATTAAAGGACAGGGAAGATGTGAGTAAGAAAACAAGGTTCAATAAAGATGGAGGCCAAGAGAGAACAGAAACAGGAAACAGCCCCTTGTGGTTGGCTTCTCACTGTTTTTAGCAGGAGTAGCAAGTTCTGAAACAGTTAAAATTAAGGGAAGAACAGATAGAGCCTGGCCAGAGAAGAATAAGATGGATTATAGAATGGCCTTGCCTCTTTCTCTATTTGTTTCCATAAATATGTGCTTTTCAGAATGAAAGAGTAGCTGGCATGAGTTGGAAAATCTGTGCCTAAACTTCTTCTTAAGTCAAATACAGTATTCTCTCAGCCTTGACCCTTGAATTAGAGGACACCTCGAGTAACGAGAATGCTACCTTGCACTTCATTTGTACTTGTGTGAGAGGGGTTTATCATAAGACACAGTTTGGAAACCAATCTTTACTTGAACATAATTAATATTGTATTTGAAGTCCAAAATCAGAATCCAGAAAAGTATCTGATTTATTATTTGAGGTTAGCTACAAGGAGAAGATATTACTTTTTTCCAAGGGTTGTTTGATGTCTGTTTGGTCTTCCACTTTCCTATTCCACAGAAAATGCTTTGAGATCCTTTTTCCACATAATCAAGCTAACTTGTGTCAAACATAGTGACATATCTTTCGGGGCAAGGCCATGACATCAAAGAATATAGGCTATGAGGTGATAAATATTTACTGATCTAGTTCTAGTTTTTTCCAATTAAAGAAAAAAGAATTCTGCTTTCATCCATGGTTTACATAATAGTTTTTAATATCTACTTACTCTGCTGAAGGGAAAATTGGAGCATTCTTATTTTGTAGATTTATAATAGCCTAGAAAGTTTGTTTGAGCATCAGCTTTCTATATGCTCATTCAACTGCAGACATTTAAAAAGGAAATACAGGGGTATGATAAATTCAAATATTCAGTTCCTCCAGTGGGTTTGGGGGATGGGGGTGCTGAGTTGTATAAATAGTCTTCCATTAATGAGAATACCTTCATATCATTTCATTATGCTTTTATTCAAAAAGTTGTTAAATAGTTTCCAGTGAAAAGGAAATAAAAAAAAACAAAGAAATCACGCAAAAGGGGAAAACATGACAGTGTTGAAATTTAAAAAAAAAAAAGATGTCATGAAACTACATGAGATTATAACCAGAATGTTCCCAGTTTATACCCTTACCATTTCTATTCTGTTTTTCCCTGTCCCTCCCTTGAGAGTCTTATTATTAGTTCTTTCTTGGGCTGACTCAAATTGTGGAATTTTCCTCAGCGTAAGATTCTGGCTTCATTCTGTGACATTATCATGGTTAAGCAGTTTACACAGAAGAGCTGCTACATACACTGCTGACAACACCACATTCCGCTTTCAAAGCCGAGGAAAAAACCAGGCAGATAAAAACCATCCTTTACAAAGCAGAATCACCAAAATAAAATAACCTGATGACAGTGATATCAATGTTTGCTTTCCTTCAAATTGTTAGAATATTCAAAGTTCAGGAAAAAAATTAAGTTTTACCAGGAAGGAAGATAAAGATTTAGTAAAAAAAAAAAAAAAAAAATGTGGAGAGTTTCACAATCTGCCATTTGACAGCTACCAGTGACATAACTACTCCTGAAAAATGAACCACGCTCATGGCCTCATTAGTCCGTCACACTGACCAAGCACAGAGCCCTGGAGTCTATGTATTCCAGGAGAGAAGAGGGCTACAAAGAGAAGGAAAAAAGTTATTATGTCTGAGTGTTCTACAGTCTCCAGGCAGTAAAGATGCACACATTCCACAAACGTAAAAAACACAAAGCTAGAAAGAGTATACCAAAGCAAATAAATGCACTGATAAATCCTATGTTTATAAGTAACCAGGGAATGTGAAGTAAGGGAAATAAAAGCTTGGAATCTGAAATATTTCACTCTACCTGGAATCTTCTGTTATTAAAACTTCCCTGGTTTAGATTCATTTTCTCACTGATGATCTGAAAAGAACTTAAAACTATTGAATTCCTTGCCTCTTTCAGAAACTAGATGCCTTAAGTCAGAGTAAGACTGGAAAGAAGGAAATCAATTTGAAAATCATTGCACTATAAATCATTTTACAAATCCCAGTTTTTCTATTAAGATTCCATAAAATAGCTATAGTAGAGAAAGCAGACAAATAATTACTTTGTAACCATTTTTCAAAATTTTCACATTCATCATTTCAAATATCTAGAGTGAAGGAATGGCAGCTATTGAACTTGTGCAGTGCTGGGCATGGGTGTCTGACCAAACAATGCCTTTAATGAGAATGGAGATTGTCCAGACTCCTGAAATCAGAGATAACAGTGCTTCAACAAGAGCCTTAGTTTTTCTATAAAACATAATGTGCATGAACTCTTTTGGACAGGCCTAGAATAAAAATAAAGACCTGAGAGTTGTGACCAGTACTTCAGCATTTAAAAAACATAAGCCACACTAACAGAAAATTCACAAAGATAAATAGAAATGACTGACAAACAAATCAAGAATATGCAATGTTGTCAATAATCAAATAAAATCAAGGTACTTCTTTTATTTCTAATGAATTGAAGGAAAGAAGTTTATTGGGCAAGTTGAGAAAGTCAACAATTAAAATATATTTAAAAAATCATTTGTAAATATGCATCAATGTTAGGAATTTGCTTCTATGTTTGTTTCTTATCTATGCCTAAAAGTTTTTATACAAGAAAACTATCTTAAGGAAATAATCAATGAAAACAATATTACATAATATTCATTATATAGTTATTTTCAATAACAAAACATGTTAAATATGATTATAAAATAAATTGTTGTAACCTTATAATATTTAATAAACAACTCTTACATTATTCTTTTGAAGAATCACTATAAAATGGAAAAGTATTCCCTTCTTAAGCCAAAAACTATAATGAATCACCTGTATGTATACATTGAAATCAATAAAGCAAAATGTGAATAATTGGTTCTTTCTGGACAATAGAGTCTTATGTGATGTCTTGTACTACTTTTATTTTCCAAATTATTATATATGTATCACTTTATAATAATAAGATCACATTTAAAATTCAAGATCATTTGTCTTATATAGAAGGTAATTTGTCTTATATACTGAAGGGTAATTCAACAAAACCTCCATAGTTATCCTGAAATACATTTGCTTTCTAAAGAATTATTGAGAATGTCACAAAGGACTTTGTAAAGACTGTTTTCAGTTTTCATTCACCAAACAACACATATTTGAAGGAGAGGTGATCCTCTGGGAACAAGTTACCATCTCTGGAACAATAGCATAAGAGCAATCCAGGAATGAATTATTCCCATGGTTCCCTTGAGTACTGATTTATGGAAACAGCATCAGGATTGTCAAAGTATATCACTGAGTGATCAATTCCAATTCAGGAATATGTGCAATTAAGAAAAAAATGAAACTAGCAAAACATTTATATTTTTATACTTATATTATTTAGAAATGCAGAGAGATCAACTATAATGACTTGTAGAAAACTATGTCCCCATAATATGAAATGAGTTAGTAAAAGTATTTCTAAAACCTGACGTTTTTAAAAAACTGATATAATAGTAAGTAAAATTTAGGTTCATTTTATATTATCCACTGGCATTCTTAAATGATGGAATTTCTTGGAGGAAAATTGCTGTATGAATGCAAACACCCTATAATCCATCTGAGTTCTTGTTAAACAGCTTTCATAAAATTGACCACTTACTTATCTAGGCTGAGTAAACACTTATGGAGAGCACAGTACTGTGTGTTATTCCCATTTCACTCATTAAATAATTCCCAATAAGCTGAAGGAGTCATTTGTTTATTACTTGCCCTAGAATTAACTCAAGGTCATAAAATCTTCATTTTAATGGTGGCAAATACTTTTCAGTACATATGGATATAAAAATATATATTGTGTTTTTTCTCTTCCAACTAATACTGATATTAATATTTATTTGAATAAGTGGTTTCCTAGAAATTCTGTTGTTTTCTTTGTCAGATTTCTATCAGGGGGATTAAATAAAAGTAGTTAAAACAATGGTTATTTTTAAAAATTCTTGATTTCCATTTGTCAAGCTGTTTCCCAAATTTTAATGTAACTTACTGATTCATTACCACTCTGTTAATAGTTCCCGTCTTAACATCATTGACATTGAATTTTACTTTCCTTTTTATTCTTCACTAATTTGCTAAGTAAAATTTGATATTTTTCACCTCTTTTATTAAATTCAGGTTCTAAAATATATTTGTTGTTTATGTATCTTTTTATGAATTTACTGCTGGGTGTACTTTGCCTATTGTGAATTTCATCTTAAAATATCATATGCATAGATTGTCTTATAAAGCAAGAATAATTTTTGTCATCCTTGTTATAAATGTTGCCATAGTTAACTATTTTTAATAGCACACTGTATTTAAGCTATAATTTTAGCATAAAAGCAAGATATATACACACATACACATGTTGTGTACCTATATTCAGATATATATGTGAATGAAAAGATTATATATATATAAGTTACAAACCATCAACCTCATCACCAGTTAACTATTGTCTTTTCACTTGCATACTGGGGCCTGGATAGGTCTTTGGGACAAATGTAAAGATAAATCTAATAAATATACTATGTACCTATAAAAAAAAATCTGATCACAGCAGGATACACCAGTAGTACCAGGAAAAAGGTAGATGATAAAACTTCATGTATTCCTAACAGAGCTTTGAGTGAGTAAGAAATTGACAGCTTACATCTAGTAGCTAAAGAGCTGTGTCCATACTAGCTGCTCCGTCTTCATGAGCTGCTTCTACCCATCCCTTCTTATGCACCAAAGCACATCTAGCAAAGACGGTGAAGGTAAACTTGGGACCAGGTTCAAAACTTTCCCAATCAACATGTTTGCTAAAATGGAAAGTAGAAAATAACAGCACAGGAAATGACTGTAGGTAAAAGAGAAAAAGACACCCCATTTCAAAGACATATTTCAAAGTAGTGTCTCGGTGATGACATCCAAAGAAAGGAAAAAACAAAAACTATTTGGAAAGAGAAACTTTAAGATTGAACTGACCACAAGCAGCATTCAAATATTAACACATGATGGCAGAGGGGAAGAGAGAGAATGAAAGATCCGAGGAGCTCAATTAAAGGGGCAGGGTGGGCACGGTGGCACAGCCTGTAATCCCAGCTACTCAGGAGGCTGAAACAGGAAGATCACAAGTTCAAAGTCAGCCTGGGCTATTTAATGACGCTGTATCTCAAAACAGAAAATAAAAAGCACTGGGAACCTAGATCAATGGTAAAGCATTCCCAACACTAAAAATAAATAAATAAATAAATAAGATGGAATGTTAGAGATTTAATAAAAGGAAAAATATTTCTCTTCTAATGCCTCTATGGCCTCTTCTCTCCACACCTTGTTCCTTGCACAGCTTATTAAACATTTCTTCAGTTTAAGCAGAGACTATTTCAGTCCATGGATTTATTTTAATATGTACAGTTATTTTAAGGGAATTTTTGAGTTTTCGGTCAAAAGGATATATTCATTCCCCAGCGAAATATTTGAGTATTTTATAGACAATCCCTCCTGCCATGAAAACTGTATTTCACTTATTCCAAGTATTTTATGCATGCCATGTTCATGTTGCAGAAAGCCCTTTTCCCTTTGGTGACTCCCTGAAAAAGTCTGCACTTTACATTAAATTTGCTTAACTAGTTTGCTGTCTCTGCGGACACTTTCAATGACTCAAACCAAATGAAAAAGAAAAGGGGACTTGAGGAAAGAAGAACCTGAACTAAATAGCACTGAGAATATTTATTTAAATTTCTAGATAATGCAACAAGCCTTAAAAATCCCAAACTCCAATTCTAATTTTAAAAAGACCATGGAGAAGCATATTAAATACTTTTCTAGATACATAAAGGTGGCCAAAGTAGGTAAAATGCAACCCGACCTTCCAACTTCTAATATTTTAAAGACTTTTTAAAATATATTTTAATTTCTGCTAGTCCAGAGTAATAGGTTTGTTGTATTTATTGTCAAGGAAAGGATAAATGCTTTCTGTTCAAGGATCAGTTTACAGCTCACAGACCCCCACTCGAAAGAGAATAGTGCCAACAAATTACTGCAGGAGTCAACCTACATTTTCAAAGTCCATAAATAATGCAACAAGGGAACATACTCGGAGAAGGAATTTATCGGCCATGGCTTCATCCATATGCAGTGGGGAGAATGTCGTTCTGACTATTTTGCTAGTGGGACTTTTGTCATCTACTCATTGATTTACATACTGATGAGATTAGAGAACTCAGAACTATGTTCGTAGGCATTGCTTTTCCAACCCCAGACTCCTTGCATCTATGTTCTTGAAAAATGGTTAGTAAATCAGAATAAAGAACCTTGAGTAAAGGATGGAAGCTGTGTTACACCTGTATACAAAGGACTAAACTGGGATGTCTTTCAATTTATTATTTGTGTCAGATTACAACCAACCAAAATGATGCAATTTGTCTGTTGGAGGTAGAAAGCAATCCACCGGACACCAGAAAGTTCAATACACCCTGATTGAAAAATGAATGAAAACGTATTACTGAGGCCGGACATTTTCACAAAACAGCACCATTTGATATACAAAGGGGCACAGTAAAAGAGTATAAAATGCACGCTTTGTAGGAATGAAAACACATGTCCACAATATTCAGATCTACACTGTTGTTACAAGGTGCTTTTCAAACGTGCATCCTGTGACTATCCTCACTCTTCCACTGAGCCTTACACAACAACTACCTCCATCCCCTTTTTCTTTCCTAATTAACAGAATAACTTGTATCTCAAAATTATTGGTAAGTCAGCTAGGGATATACTCAATGGTAGAGCAATTGTCTAGCATGCATCAGGCCTTGGGTTCAATCTTCAGCACTATGACAACAAAAGGAAATATTGCTAGGTTATCTAGAATAGTCTAAAGTTCTAGTAAAACTAGAAATGTACAGCATTCACAAGGAGAAGAAAGGAAAGAAATTTTATTATTGTTTTGAGGGAATATTTGAGAACAGATCATTTAAACAGAGCATAATGAGGTATCAGTAAAGCAGAGTTATTAGTCACACATTTGCCATAAATACCCATTGGCCTTTTTTTTCACCCTTTCTTTTTCTGGAAGACAGATGTTACAAATACATGAAAAAGAATATTTTCCTTTTAGAATTAAAAAAATAGAGACTTTGCTGCTACTTCAATAATTATTTATTCAATAATTATGTATTCAATTCAGTTAATTATTCAATAATAATTGTGTGTTCAGTATATATAAATCTCAATGCCACAGCTGGTGATATATGAAAATGGCAGAGACATGAATCCTACCCTCAAGGAACTTAAAACCAATAAGGGAGAAGAGGTGGATAACCTAAAATTATTCAAACTAGAGTGGAACAAATACACGGGGAAAAAAAAAAAACAAATGGAGGACCATGGAGTTCAGAAAAGAGAGAGGTCTTCCACCTGGAGGACTCCCTCAAGAAGTAGCATTATTGCTTATCCATCAACAGATAAGTGGTTGAGTAAAGTTGCACAGGGTAGAGAATCCATATGTAGTAGCAGTAAGAAATGCCATTTGACTGAAGGATCAACTTCAGCAAAAGCAGAAGTGATGGATAAAATTAGTGCTCTTTGTGGACTCATTTAGTGGATGTCTGTGTAAAGAGTTTATTCAGAAATACCATGGGATTTTCATATTTAGCAAATGATAGACTTTCTAAAAATACACTACATCTCTGCAAATATTACATTCAAAAGTAACTGGGAATGCTGCAATTTATATGGCAATCCCATAACATAGGCAAAATGGTGCCACTGAAGGAGGCAGAGCGGGCGAGCAGCACCATTAAGGCAAAAAAAACACAGTGCCATGTGCCCAGCAATGTGCTGGTTCAAGGTTAAAAGAGAGAGAGAGATTTGGGGGTAGGGGGTGGGGGACAGAAACAGGCCAAACAAAGGCAGTTGAAAATCAGAGAAGAAGGGGGTTTTGAAAGAAAAATCAAAAGAATTTGGCAAGTAAAAGATGAAGGCTGCAAGAGAGAGAGAGAGAACTCAGGATGGCTACTAGAATGTAAGCCTGGGATCACAAAGTCACTGGCAGAAAAAAAAAAAAAAAAAAAAAAAAAAAAAAAAAAACCTGGAAGTAAAGACACAGGAGAAGAAAGATAACGAACTGTGACATTTCAGGTTTGCAGAGCTGGAAGATCCTCAAAGGACAGATGTCCGGTGGCTTTGGAGAAATGTCAGAGCAAGAGATAGAGATCTGAGTTATCTGCTTAAAGAAAAAAGCTAAAAGGTGTTTTCTGTCTTTATAGGATATTTAGCTCACCCTTGACATGCTGCTGACTCATAAACAGCCAGAGAAGGTTTACAGCACAGGCCATGTTTTTATTCCATTTTACAAAACAGTCTCTCACTGATATTTTCAATGTTGCTATCACTTGAAAAACTAATTTGGACTCACTCTCAAAATCTCAACTTTTCTCTTAGAAATTCAGTGTCCTTTTATGTAATTATTTAACCTCTTTGACCCTTAGCTTTTTTACTCATGTAACATTAATTCATAAAATTATGATGATGAATAAATGAGCTTTCACAGATAAAAGATTTAGCTTGGTAACTTCCATGTTGCTCAATAAATGAGAGCTGTTGTTCTTATTTTTTACTGCTGAGGTTTTGTTTTAATCATCAATAAGAGTAAAGAAAAAAAAATCTATTTAAATGGGCAGACTATTGTATCAGGTAAAGAAGTACTTATATTTGACACATCATTCGTCATTGAGATATTTTAATCCTTCCAAGAAAAGTTAAGGGTACACAGGGATAAAAAAAAATTACTAGAAGAGTAGAGGCAGACAATGCAGCAGAGTTTTCACTTCTCTAATTGCAATAAAATTTTAATTGGTGTTTAATTTATTTTTGATAAACAAGAGTTGTATATATTTTTGTGTATTTAATTGACTTCTCTACTGCATAGACCACTTATTCTGGCACTGAGATGATGTAGCAATAGCTTTCATGTATAAGGTCCCTGGTTTTTTCGAAGCAAGTTAAGTAAATCTATTGACTTCATTATAATTACTACCATATGGGACTATTTTTGATACTAAATTTTATTATCACCCTTACAATACTAAGATTTTTACTTGCCACCAACAGTTATCTAATGATACACTCAAACCTCAATGTTCTGAGGCTAAAATGTCTCTAAGTGTCAATATTGACATTGACAGAGGAGATGAAACACTATTTTGCTGACTTTGTTGTATTTTTAATAAAATTCTGCAAGGCTTAGCTGTAGTATCTGATCAAAAGGGAACCTCACATGTTCACAGAAGAGGCAGTTTTGAAAAGTCAGATATGAGCATTTCCGAAAGGAACTAGAATGTCCTGAAAGGTTAGTTGAGTTGAGCAACTGTGCAAAATTTAATTCAAAACATATTAAGTTTCTTCAAAACCATGATATCATCATCCGTCATGAGCTCTATTTACCCAAGTGAAAAATATGCCTGAGATAATCTAGTGAAAACAATAGCAGTAGTTTTCATAATTGAGAAGTTCAATAATTTGAAACTGAAGCAGAAAAAAGCTTTTATGAAGGCCACCAGGTGGAGAGATTCTCTGAGGCTGTGAGATTTGCAGCATACCTTACTAATATCCTAGCTTATTATTTCTCTCCTCAACTGATGAACATATTTTTAATTTTTATTTTTCTGTACTGAGTATTTAATCCAGGGGCACTTAATGACTCAGCCACACTCCCAGCCCTTTATTTATATTTTTCATTTTGAGACAGGGTCTTGCTAAATGACTTAAGGCCTTTCTAACTAAATTGCTGAGGCTGGCTTTTAATTTATAATCCTCCTGCCTCAGCCTCCTGAGCCACTGGGATTACAGGCATGCCAGGCTTGAACTATTATTACTTTTGTATCACCCCCAGGCCCTCCTCTCGGGACCATTATCAGTAGGACTAATATTGCAGTCCCTTATTCTATTTTGTATTTTTTCAAGTAGTCAACCTTCTTTATTTCTCATTTTTTAAATAAATTTTAGTGTGCATATTGAGGTGTTCAGCATGATGTTAGGTAATATATACAGATCATAAAAAGTTGCTATGGTGAGACATACTAACATCCCTCATCTCACAGTATCCTTTCTGTGTTGTTATTTTTGTGGCAAGAGCAACTATAATCTTCTTATTTAAATGAATCCCATATACAGTGCGATTTTATTACCTAAAGTAGTATGTTACATGTTAGATTGACTTTGACATGGATGGAAGAGCTTGTGTCCCCTGTGATGATTTATAAATTACTGCTTATGTCTTTAAACAAGTACTTTAGTCATCATTTTCTGTGGAGAATCAGCAGTTTTTATGGCTAGAAATAGGGGGAAGGGATTTCAATCTTTTGGAGTAAGACAAGTCATTGTTTTATATTAAGTGAGATTAGAAAATTGACATCACTTATGCAAAATTTGGATTATTTGAAATGTAAATACCTAAGAAGACAGCACTTCAGTCTCCCCAGCACCTTCAAAGCTAAAGCTAATTATTAGGTCCCATCCAGGGATTTAACTATTGGACTTTGTAAGTGATAACCAAAGTTTTTTAAAAAAATACAAATCAAATATTTATGGTGTAAGACTATGTTTCCAGGAAAAGTGAAAATAAACATTCTCTAACATCATGGAATACATTTGTTTCCAGGACTCAGGAGGCAAGGACTTTTTTTTTTTTATAGGAACACCGAGAGATTCAGAGAAGTATTATTTCCCTACAGTTTCATTGGTTTATTCATCCTTCTAACAAAACCACTGATGTGATTACAGTGCTTTATAGTATAATCTTGAAACCAGGTAGCATAAAAAAAAATGGTTCTTCTGCTTCAAGATCATTTATGGGGCTGTGGTAGAGCTCAATGGTAGAGCATTGCCTTGCCCATGTGAGGCACTGGGTTTGAACCTCAGAACCACATACAAATAACTAACTGTATCAGATTCTTGGTATTTTATATAAACTTTAAAATCAGTTTATACTTTTTAAGATATTCCCAAAGATATCAGCCTCCTAATTCCTGGAACCTGAGAATGTTACTTACAAAAAGGGATTCTTCACAGACACAGATGTGGGAAGGATCCTGAATAGGGATATTATCATGGATTATCCACGTGAGGTCTAAATATAATCACAACTGTCCTTTTAAGGGGGAGAGAGAAATTTGATCAGCAAAGAGGATAAGTCACTGTGACAATAAGAGTAGCAATTAGAGTGGCGTGGCCACAATCCAAAGAATGCTGGAACCATCAGAATTAAGGCAGGCAATAGAATCTTCCCTACCATCCTCAAAAGGAACCAGGCCTGCTGACACCTAGATTTTTGCCCTATTAAACTCATGTCCAACTTCTAACCTCCAGAACTATGAAATAATAAACTATGATAATAAACTTAAATAATAAAATATTTAAGCCACGAAGTTTATAGCAATTAGCTACAGCAGCAATAGGAGATTAATACATATTTTTTTAAACAAAACCTATTTAGATTTTGATTGGAATTGCATTGATCTATAGATACTTATAGATTAGGGAATAATTGGCTCTTAACAATAGCAATTCTTCCAATCCATGAACATAGTATACCTCTTCATTTATTTAGGCTCTCTTTAGTTTTTCTGAACAATAGTTCATGTTTTCAAAGTGTAGATCATATGCACTTTTGCTAAATTTATTCCTGTTTCTAATATTATGATACTATTGTAAGGAGTATTTTTATATCTTATTTTCCAATCTTATTATTTTGTTAATACATAAAAAGGCAATTTATTTTTTGCATTGATTTTGCGTGCTATAATACCAATTTACTCTTTTAATAAAGATAAAAGTCACAGATTAAAAGACTAAAAGAGTCTTTTCCCTATGTGACTAAAACTTCACAAATAATTCTCACTCCCTGAAAACTCCACACATGTTTGAACATTTCTTTAAACCCCACCCATCTGAAATCTTTTATCTCAATTTCTAATTTAAGTCTATTGAGACAGAAAATGAACAGCCGGTCTGAAGTCCTTCGAATAAGACTGTGAAAGTGGCTCTAAGGCGGCTGTGATAGGTCCAATTCAGAAAAGCCTTGATGATTATGTTTCAAGAGTGTTGCAAGTGATTTGAGATGTTTGAAATGAGAAATAGGAGACAATTTAGTTGATCACCACTAATTTGTAGCCAACAATTACTCAGCATCTTGGGCTCAGTCCTAGAAAATGCTTGTGACATTTTCTTCCAGTTCATGCCTAAGACACTCTTCAAAAAGTCACTGTGCCTTATCAAGGTACTTTTTTTTTCTCTGAACCACAATAATGGTGAGCACTTCTCTCCTTCCTCATTAAGCACACACTTTCCCTCAATTTCCACAGTTGGAAGACTGCTTTTTCCCTCCTTGTACATTATATTCTTTCTGGTTAAAATTTAATGAATGAAGTAGTATGAAGGCGAATCTTACCCCAGAGAAATTGAGGTGAGTATAAGTACTTCCAGTTTTTGAAGGAGTCCTTTGTAATTTTTTTTCCCCTTTTTCTTTTAGGATGGTAAAGGAAAGTGAAAGATTTTCTTTAATACATGCCTATTAAATTGATAATATCTGTCTTATGAAAAAGACAGAAAAATAGAGACTTGCAAATGCTTAATTCTCTGACAGTGTCCTACGTGCACAGTAAGAAATTATAAGGGATTCTCCAGCAGAGTTCTAAAGGGTGATAGATTGCTTCCTCATCTGTTCCCACCTCAATTCTTCATAGTCCCCACTCTCAGCCTTATCTGAATTTCTTTGGAAAGCTACATGGGTCTTTTATCAAAGGACAGCTCAACATTTATCTGGCAGTGCATATGCACACACGTGTACATATGAGTGTTTGCTCCTGTCAGTATTTGTCCTGATAAAGCACAAAAGTAAAAGGAAAACTTTTTTTTTTAAGTTTCCTATTTATTAGGGGAAAGTAGGCCAAAAAGTATTAAGAGAGGGTGAATGTGGTAAGGATTGGGCTTAGGGGATTTGTTATTTCACTTTTGTGTAAGTACTGGGGTTTACTAAGGACTAGAGAAGCAAGCTCATCCAAAGATCCAGGCCTGAGATAGGAAGTAGTATTAAATATTGAGAAAATGATAAATTATATATTTAATTTATATTTAAATATTTGAATACATATGAATTTGAGTTTATAATATACACTTTAAAATTTTCACAGGGGTAAATAATACATGACCATGAACTCAATTTCAAAAGATAAAAAAATTTTATATGGTGGAAATAAGTCTCTTTCCCTTTCATGTCTCCCACTCTCTATTTCTTTCTCTGACGGCAATCACTATTTCTAGTTTCTTTTGTGCTTCCAAGAGATGAATCATTCAAGAATTCTAGATTTCTATTTGCAGCAACAAAGAATGACATATGTGTTTCATGGCCATTCATCAGCTAAAGTGATGGCTACAATTCTGTGTTATCTCCGCACAGTTATAATGCAATACTTGACACAGGCTACTTATAAAGAAAATGAGGATAATTTAGCTCACAGTTTTAAAAATTCAAAGTTCAAGATCAAGTTTGACCTCTATTAAGGGCAGTGAAAATGTAAGTGCAAATGGTCACATCTTAAACAGGAAGCAGAGAGAGACTGGCATCCTACAATCCCTTCTGAGGGCATGTTCCCACTGATCTAAGGATCTCCCACTAGGCCCCACCTATTAAAAGTCCACACCATCTTCCAGTACTACCACCCTAAGGACCAAGTTCTGAAAGCATGAATGTTTAGAGGGAAACAAACCATACTCAAATCATAATAAACTCTACAGTAAAAGTTATAGCTTGCTCTACCTGTTTGTGAGAGTGACATATTTGTCAAGCAATCAGTATTATGTAAAGCTAATTACCTAAAAATTATTTTAAGAGCACTCATTCCCTCCTTTATCAGCTATAATTCAAATGTGATTTTGATCCTGCTTGTTTAGTTTTTAATGTTGCACTAAGTTTAATTTTAATAGTCCTAATTAATTGGCTAAAATCTATACCTTACTGGAAATTCATATTTACTCCTTCAAAAATCCTACTTCAAAAATCTACTTTTATTTAAAAATATCTCAGTCTCTTTATGATTTCATTTAATGACAAACTAGCTGATCAAAATCAAATTTCTTGGTTGTTCCTGATGTTTTATGTCTGGTGTCCAGAGCTGCTCTCTTGTTGCTATGAAGTAGTGCAGGGATACTTCCCTACCTTATGGACCTTGGGTTCAATCTTTCTAGTTTCATTTGCTGAACTGCCCACCAATCTCATCATTGACGGAAAAGAAAAACTTATTTTTCTCCATTTATTGTTCCCAAGCCTCCCCTTACCTGTCTTCCTACTGACAAATAGCAAATTCTTTGAAGATATGACTATTGATCATTAGCTGTCCTGGGGGAATACAGTGGTACTGCAGGAAGAAATCATCTGTCCTCTGGTGGGAGCAGTATTGTAGCTCCAATATGCACAGCCCAAGAAGCTGATGTATTTGCAGAGTTGAAACATCTCAGTGGCCATATTGAGCAGGCCAACTGGGCCTCTTTCAAACACAGAGGGGCTTCAAAACGCAATTGAACAATAATGTTCCACTCTTAAAGGCAGTGAGACAAAGAATCGAGCAAAAAGCTATGAGACTAACTTGAGAGCCACATTTTGTTCATGTGAGTGCAATAGATATTGCAATCATCCACACTGACATGGCGAATAATATTTCAGAGTAGATGGCCAAGAAAAAGGATCAAGGGAACAGCACTTTCAGTTATTTTCAAAGTAATAAATTGCAAGACAATTAAATGAGCCAAATCCCATTTGTTTAGTCTTTAAACTGATAAAACTGGTCACTTAAAATGTTTAAACCAGCAAACAGTTATTTTGATACAGTATAAAATAGAATTTGGTGTATTTAATCCTCAGGTGGGTTATTACAGGAAAGATAAAAGCATGAACGATAAACCAAAATCTTGAAGTTCCTAACTTTGTTTAACTCTTCCTTTCCATAGACTCAAATACTTTTCAGGGAGGAGATGCCCAAAAGAAAATCTTGAAGGCAATTCTGAATAGAAGTGACAACCTCTGAGAGTGAATAGGCGTATTATTCAGCTAAAAAAAAAGATTCCAATGTTTAAGTTTTGATGTTTCATTTTTCGGAGCTTCACTACCAAAAGCTTGTACTACAAAGAAAAAAAATCCAAGAATAAACCTGAACCTTCCTTCCAGCACAACCCTTAAAGTTATTGTTTGATTAGCAGCTCATGTTGTCTTAAGGTAATGCCTAATTATGCACCAATGTTTCACTCATTATGTAGTGAAGTAATGGCAAGGTGCATTAGTTTGAGAACAGGGAAATTCATGCTTTTTAATAAGAGCGATGTACTCCACATTTCCTTTCCTCTTTTCCTAGGTGAACTTCAATATGTGCTTGGTATAATTCCACATGGAGAATTTTCCCTGGACTCTCAATGGTAGCATCGAACCACTTACTGCCACAAATGTCTATTCCAAAGATTGTTTGAATTAGCCTTAAAATCATTCTCCATTGTCACAACTGTTGTCAGTAACTGTTAATAATGGTAGCCTTTTATAGATGAGCTTTCAGCAACTTCAACCCTTACACACTGTGAGTTTGTCTATAGTCACCATTCAAAAAACAGAAAAATACACTTTGTCTTTTTACAGTGCTGGTAAGAGAGAATTGTAGAATTTTCTCTCTATTTGTTGCCTAGCCTCATATTAATGAAAAGGGGACATTTGAAAGGACAGTAAAGAGACCAGTTCAACCTGTTGAATTCTCTGACTTTACTGGAAGTCCTGAACCTGTTGGGAATCTGTCCCCATTCCAGATCAGCAGTATCTCTCTCTGTCAGTAAGTGAGCTCATGGTGCCTGGGCAATGTTATGTGTGCCCAATATTTAGGAGAGTTCAAACTCCCTAGATGTTATAAGACAAAAAGTTTCAGTCACCTGAAACACATTAACCAAGGTATTGTCCATATGTACAAATCAACATTCTCTTGCACAGGACATTTTTGCCTCAACTTTCCAGCCTTTAAAACATAGGGCAATTTGATGTGGTGATTTCCCATTTTATGCTGTAGTCTTTCATTAAATAAATA
This sequence comes from Ictidomys tridecemlineatus, assembly GCF_052094955.1. Classification (NCBI taxonomy): domain Eukaryota; kingdom Metazoa; phylum Chordata; class Mammalia; order Rodentia; family Sciuridae; genus Ictidomys; species Ictidomys tridecemlineatus. The sequence continues at coordinate 24,030,221 of NC_135490.1, forward strand.
TTTCTGGAACACTTATTTTGCCCTGAGTAATCTTCCAAACTGTGGGTAGATTCAGCAGTGAATGCAACAAAAATTATTGCCATCATGGAGCTGATCTTCCAGTAAAAGAATAAACAAGAATTATTAAGGTGAGGGGCTACGCTGAGGAAAGGCAGATGTGATCATGCAAAGATAGCTTCTGAACAGTTGACCTAAGATCTGGAGGAAATTAGAGGAAAGGTATAGTGGGGAGAGCATGCCTGGCTCCCTCAGTCACCGCAATTACCAGCATAGATAGGAACAGCTCTGCTTTGCTCTCCTGCAAAACATTGATGGCATACAATTTTGGTGGTGACAACTACCACCCCTTTAGGTTTATAGACTTCTGCTAGATTCCTGTACTGCCACAAATTGCCAGCAATTTAAACATGCCATGGCAATGCCAAAAGTCTTGTTTAAAAATATTTTGCACATTGGCACTTCATTCTGCCACAAAATAAAATTCTTTGGGGGTCTGCGTCTCTGTACGACAGTTACACCAGCTCTATTTAATCATTAATTTGCCTCTTCTGCTTGCAAGCAAAATTTACAGTCCCAACCATCAATTTAGCCATTATGTACTGTGAACACGTTGTGCCTACATGTGGTTTATTCCACCTCCAGACTTAAATCATATGTCCCTAGATTGCAAAGACACATTTTATTATTCTGCACTCCCATAACACTTATGGCAGGTGGGATAAATAATTCTGTGTTGTGTGGTAGATGTCATTGGGCCACCTATCCTCTGTACACATTTGAATGTGTTTGGCAGTTTGTTAAAACAGTGTAAATGACTCACACTCCAGAGAGGATGTCTCTATTAAATAAGTGATGTCTAGATACTAACAATCAATCCCCCACTCAGAATGCAATACAATGAATATATCAATGGCCAATGCCACTTACTGTTGGAAACAATTTATATGAGAATTCTAATTTGTATTCATGGAACGCCTTTTTCTGAGCTCTTCTGCTACATAATTACAAAGTGGCTTTATGTTTAGTATTGTTATGACAATAAATAACAGGACAAAGGAAAGCAATAAACGATCCTGTCACTGCCACAACCTAGGAAATAAAAAGAAGTCACCAAGGCATATGTGTGTATTCACAGCCTCAGCTGAATTCACTGTGATACCCAGGCCCATGAACCACCTGTGTGGGTATTATTACCTGAGCACTGTAATTATGGGTTATAATGCTCAAGAGGAGAAAGATCCATTTGTAAATAGATATGTTAACTGAAACCACTCTGTCATAACAAAAATATCACTTCCTTCTTCGGAAGTCTCTACTAGTCTTAACAGATGAGGGTCTCACAAGGCTGCAGTCCTGGGATTGGCTGTGCGCCATTCTCATCTGGAGGACTGACTAGTGATGAATCTGTTCCCTAGCTCACTCAGGTTTACACACATGTCTAGTTTTTTTCTGTCTTTATATTAAATAAGAGATGGAAAATTAAACTAAAAATCAGGAGAAAGGAAAAGATAAGAATTATCATATAATTTTACCAAGTCCCTACCATGAGTCAGACACTATGCAGAGTTTAGCTTCTTGTTTCACCCTTCAAACCATTCTATGGGCTGATCACAGTGGAATCACCACAGTTCAACCTTCCAGCAATAAGTTTCCAATCTCTCAATTTACATATAAGGAAACTGAGATCTTAGGACATACCTAAGACCAAACAGGTAATAAGGAAACTATAGGACGAACGATGTCTACAGTAAAATGCAAATAATTTTATTTAAACTGCTATTATAAATTCTATCAATCATTCTTAATTTTCTAATCTTTGAGAGATTTTTAAAGATAGAAAGATAAACAAATGCAATGAGTCACATATTCACATATTATATCTGCCTATCCCTGTAAAGACTACATACTCTATTCCCAATTATTTGGAGGTTTTTTAAATATTTTCTTCTTTTTAAATTGGGACTTCTTCATTTTCTCTTCCTTTTATATCCCAACCCATTGCAATGGCAGCACATAGTATAAGCATACAGTGCAGTCAGAGAAACAAAGACTCAAAAACACAGTAATGGGACAGCAGGGGAATAAGGTTAAATCTGTCACACTGCAAGTGGTGGTCCACATTTGAAAAACAAAAAGTAATAGAAAATAATCAGAAACAAGTGTGACAGAGCACAGATGAATTTATAGGCACCTTAGCAATAAGTAATGTATAAAATTCTTCTTGCCTTACTTTCTTCCTCTGTATTCTCTATTCTTCTTTTGGAAATTTATCTTTCCTGTCCACCCAACTACCCAACATCCTAAAAATATCCTTTGATTGAATATAATGTTTTCCTCAGATTAATCTGTCAAATTCTTGTAACAATATATACAGACGGCTGAAAGCAGATGGTCTAAAAACGAATGTCTGAATAATGAATGTTAACTGATCCCTAACCAGCAAGTTCTGTTTCACCCTATTTAGCTACTCAATGCAGCACAACGTTGGACACTTGTCTTTTAAGCTACAAGTATTAGAAAAAATGCCAGGCCTCTGGCAGCAGCTGTTGATGCTCCTATTTTGAGCACACATTAACCATTCTCAGGGGTTATTTCACAATACAGAGTGACTCTACATAGCAAGAGCAGAGAAATAGAAATACCAGTGTACTCCCAAAACTTGGACATTAAAAAACATTTGTTCTTTGACTTGATATTTTAAAAATTGTTGTCTTAATCTTTTATTGCTGTGCCAATTACCATAAACCTAGCAGCCTAAAACAGCACACACTAATCATCTCAGTTTCCATGGGCCAAGAGCTATGGTTGGCATGGCTTAACAGATGAGGGTCTCACAAGGCTGCAGTTCAGGTATTGGCTGAGTTCCATTCTCATCTGGAGGACTGACTAGTGATGAATCTGCTCCCTAGCTCACTCAGGTTTTTGCAGAATTCATTTTCTTCCAGCCATAGAATTTGGGATGTCAGCTTTTTGTTGGTCATTAGCTGGAGCCTACCTCAGGTGCTCAAGACTACCTAAAGTTCCTTGCCACCTGGGCTCCTCCAACATGGCAATATAATTCTTCAGGCCCTCAAGGAGAATCTTATTCTTACATTAACTAAGCTAATAGAGGGAGGAGGCAACAATTCATCACCCTTTCCAGAGTTTCCTGGTTAGAAGCAAACCACAAATTGCACCGACCTTCACAGGCAAAGCATGGCATGCAGGTACGAACAGCAGGAAGTGAGATTTCATGAAGGTCATCCTCAAGTGTGCCCATCTTGAAGTGCTGGATTCAAGAAGGATTTAAAGGATCCCTTGTGCTTTTAATTTACACACACACACACACAAAAAAAAAATGGCAACAGAGTTTTTTGAGTTTTTTGTTTGTTTGGGTTTGGTTTTTACTATTATTATTGAGTCTATATACCTGGGCTCTCATTACTTTAGTCTCTTGCAGAAACAATGTCACAAAATCATGATTAAATAGCAGAATCTCTATTTTTCCTGAGGTCAGAAATGAAGAGCATCTGTATGAACACGACTTTGGCATAAGTATGTTGGTAAAGTTTCAGTACATCAGCTCTCGAAAGGAGTTTGCAAAAAGTCTATCATTTCCTTATAACATGAAAGTTTTTAAGAATTTTGTGTCATAAATCTGCCTCCAGGAATTTTTGGTACATTTTTAAGCAATACAAACAGGTTTACATTGTTTTAATAGTCATTTGTGAGACAATCAATAACGTGGACTAATTTCAATCTGTACATTTAATTCTATCATTGGCGTAGTTGTAAAGAAGACTGAAGTGAAGTTCCAGGGCATTACCCCATTGGTGACATATTCTAGATATTTTTCAATAGCTTGGACTTCTTTCCCAAACAAAACCTTCAGTCAGATATTTCCCCTCATCAATATTCTTATATCTATTATGAAGAGGCACCATGTTATTTTAAATGGCTCTTAGTAAAATATCAAAGTAGTGATTCTCAGTAAGAGCAGAAGGAGTATGAGAAATGTATTCCAAACCACACATACCCGTGAGCACCACTCTATAGGTTGCCTATTGCTTCTGTAACAAATTATTGTAAACTTAGTGGCTTTAAACAACACAGATTTGTCATCTTGTAGTTCTTGTAGTCAGTAGTCCAAAATGACTAAGCAGGTCCACATTCGTCCTGAAGGCTCTAGGAAAGAATCTGTTTCCCTGAATTTTCACCTATTCTGTCTACCATAGCCACCAACTGGAGTTACCTAAGAGACACATTGTAGTGGAGGAAGGTATGTGTAGCTGGAAAAAATTCCCTAGGGAATTCTAAAATTTGCAAGCTTTTTCACCACCTTTCCCCATGGAGTATCATTGAAATAAAAAGTAGGTTTACATGGGGCTGGGGATGTGGCTCAAGCGGTAGTACGCTCGCCTGGCATGCATGGGGCACCAGTTCGATCCTCAGCACCACATAAAAATAAAATAAAGATGTTGTGTCCACGAAAAACTAAAAAATAAATATTAAAAAATTCTCTCTCTCTCTCTCTCTCTCTCTCTCTCTCTCTCTCTCTCTCTCAAAAAAAAAAAAAAAAGTAGGTTTACAACATCTTCATTCACAATCTAGTGATAAAGTGCTTGTTGGGAACTTATTCATTTTTAAAGAAATCTTTTCTGTGAAAAGTTGCTACAAACAACTGGAGATGCTACCTCTACCCAACAAACACCTGTATGGCTTTCCTTCTGATCTCTAGAACAAATGCAAGAAGGAAGACAAGCTGGGATAAAGACTTGCTGGAAAGATCCTATAGAGGATTATTTTTGGTTTTGTTTTTGTTTTCTGATGCCAATATATCTCCATAAGATGTCTATCCATTAAATAAATGCTTCATTGTCAAGCAACTGGTATAAAAAGATCACCAAAATCCAATAAGGAACAAAGAGAGGTTCTCATCCCCAGTGCATTCTAGAACATGTATGCTTCTTTGCCTTTCTCTTTGGTGAAGAACAGAAATTAATTAAATTAAAATTATATAAAATATTAAATTAATAAAATTAAATTAATGAAATTCAAGAAGACCTCTGAAAATTGGTGAATGAGAAAATTATAAATTAAATATATGATAAGGTCTTAACAATTTTCTTAAAAATGTAACAAATTTTTAAATATGCACAGTGGGTTAGAAATAGCTTTCAAGGAGTTATAACTTCTGAATGCTTTGTACTTTTCAAGGTACTTATCACATAGAGTTGTTATCTTATTTAAACTAGATTTATACAGCTTTGAAAAGAGAAGGCAGAAAGGAAGTTAAGGATTGTCAATGATATGCAAAGTAAATCACCAAAATGAAGGAAGAAAAGGTAACCTTTCAGAGGGAGATGACACTTGAAATTCTGGAAGCTTATTTGATTGTTGTTTGATAGTTGAATAAATAGTCAAAAGAGACATTGAGGAGTTCTTTTGAGTAAACAACTCACTTAAGGAGATAGTTTGAGCAATGTTCTACTTTCATTGCAGAAATTTGATTTCTACAATATCAAATTTTAAAAAGAAAATTAACCTATGATTGACAAGGGCAGTAATATAGCAATATTAGGCTGAGTATGAAGTGATCTAGCAGCAAACATAAGAGAAAGAGAAGTTAAAGTTTTGTAAAATGTGAATATAAACTTGCTTATTTGAGGAAGCCATTTACTTTAAGACTACTTATGTGAGTAGCCATTTTCTTTAATACCTTCTAGGTGAGAGGCCCTATTCCAGACACTGGGAATATGGCAGTAAAGACAAAGTGCTTGCTCTCACGAAGCTTAGATCCTATTTGCGGGGGTTAGGGGCACACAAATAAAAATGTATAACACATGAGATAATCATGAATGTAATGAAAAAAATAAAGTGGCATTAAGGAACAGAGTGTTGGTGACAAAGGGGATATTTTTTAGGGTTGAATTCACGTGAGTGATTCAGAAAAAACAGTTTTCAGGTCATTTTTCAGAGAGAAATTTACTGCAAAGTCTTGGGTGGAAGATGTTAATCATCACTGATCACTGTTTGGGTGAGACATGACTTTTGCTCTCTGGAGCTTATGTTTTCTGTAGGTGGGTTTTTGTTGGTGTTTCTTATAATTTATTTCCTTTCCAGTTGAGGGAACTTTAGGTCTTCAGAAATTAGTTCCAACCCATTAAGATTAAAGGTGACCAACAGTCTCACTTCTGAAGAATGTCCGAATCATTTAAGGGAAACCTCAGTCTTGCTGCTGCCGAGTTACTGGTTTCATAGATGAATGGAAAGGAGGAGTTGCATGCCTTGAATTTTCTAGGAAGATAAAACCAATGACTCCCAAACTAAGGCAAACTAGAGAGAACCATGAAAGAAAAAAAAAACAACCTACCTGAACTTCCTCTCTCTGCAATCAGCTTGCTATCTGCCAGCCGTGGCTACTGCGCTTCTTTTCTAAACCTCAGAAATCATAAAGCCTTTGGGGAAGCTTTATGTATCATTCAAAAGTGATTCTTTCCCCTTTGACTGTATCTACCACATTCTATGAAGAGCTTTGCAAAGTGTTAGTTTTGCTCGAATTTCAAGGGGGATGTAATTGCTGTGATTCATTTGTGGTCCAATCACAATAATATTTTTCTTTCTTCGTGTCATGAAAGATAAAGGATTTTCTTGCATCCACCTAAGATTCATACAATAAATATTTGGCTGAGGTTATGTTGTTCATATTTTGTACTCTGTTTTGCTTTGGCCTACTCAGACCAAGCCAGCAATCTGTTCTATCTACATGTGCTCAGGTTTTACTCAAAAGACAACAATTCTTTCCAAAACTATCACAGCCAAGCCCTTACTCTCAATGATGTGCACACGGTGTTTATAAGAAGACGTGAATGTGCAAATTTGTTTTAGCCAATCTTGGCATTGCTGTGACCAAAATACCTTACGAGAGCAACTTAGAGGAGGGAAAGTTTATTTGGGGTTCATGGTTTCAGAAGACTCATACCATAGATGGCCAATTCCATTTCTCTGGGCCTACGGTGAGGCAGAACATCATGACCAAAGGGCCCAATAAAGGAAAGTTGATCAGCTCATGGAGGGATCAGAAAGCAGAGATAGGGAAGGGGCTTTGGAGAAGATGAGTCACTCCAGGGCTTTTCCCAGTGACCCACTTTCTCCAGCCACAACCCACCTGCCTACACTTATCACCCAGTAAGTCCATTCAAACTAGGATGGACTGAGTAGGTTACAGCTCTCACAACCCAATCATTTTGTCTCTGAATAGTCTTGCATGAACAAGAGCTTTGGTCCAGATCATAGCAATATTTAACCTAAAAAGACTATCAGTGAAAAGTAGTGATCATTCATAGTTTTTATATTAACTGATTTATGTTCACACAGAGTCAAACAATTTCAAGCTTTAGTGATTTATTTTAAAAAAAAGTGAACAAGGTACAATTTGAATTGTTACTCTGAGAAGTTCCAAGCTTCTTCTTTTATGATTAGTTTGCTGTCAGTAATCCCCACCTCTCTCCACAAGAGCCTTCTATTCCAGGCTGCCTTTAAGATTGCTCACCAATGCTACTGCAGTTCAACTTATTTTCCAGGGACGGTGAATACCTGAACAAAGAGGAAACAATATAAAATTTCAAGAAATGTTGCCAAATTGTCCTGCCAAGAAGTGAAATTGGTGAGAGGATGGGAGTGGAGAGAAATAGAGATTTCAAGTCATAATGATCTCATTCAAAACAGGATCAAGTTAGTTTGACATTTTGAGCTGATTTCTGGAAACTAATAATATTGCTATGAGCTAATCGTACTTCTTTTTCCTGTTGTTATCACAATGCCACTTTTAGATAGAGAGATTTTAACCAGAGGCAGTTTTGCCCTGCAGGGGACACATGGCAATGTCCAGAAGCAATATAGGTCATCGTAACTCGGGGACACTACTAGCCTGTGGTGAACTTAGCCCAGTGACATTGCTAAACATCCCAACAGCCACCATATCTAATGCTTATCAGGCCTTAAATGCCAAAGGCAATGAGAAACCCCAAAATAAACCATCCCCAAACTGTCAGCTATTTAGTCATAGGCCTTAAAGCAAAGCTTCTCACTAAAAGTGCCCTAGGAATATAAATAAGAAAATGGTAAAAAAAAAAAAAAAAATACTCATCCAGGTTACTACTGGTAAGGAAAAATGAAGTTCTGGAATTTAGTTTTCAGAATATATTTTTATTCAATATTTTACCTGTGCTTGTATTCCTTAGCTCCCAACTATCGATATGACAAAAGAAAATTTTTAAATCACTGCAGTCACTATAGATGAGAGATCAGTTGTTGTAATGGTTTTTGGTTTCCTTTGAGTTCACATAACTGCAGAGTTTAGTTTTTTAGTCTTACTCCTGTAATTCATATTCCAGAATCCTCCCCATCACAATTCATATCATCTGTATCAATCACCTAGAATAAATAAGCCCTATTTGGTCAGATGATCTCCACATTCGAAAATTCACTCAATCCCCATTGGGATTGTAAATCACAAAACTCAGGGCTGTGCCCTGTGCCCTTTCTCTATATCCACTGCATTGCTGTTTTGTACTACATTTTTGTTACTTTTATTTGCTCATGGTTTGTTCAAAGAGAGGCACTGCATTTCTAGAACTGACCTTAATGCTTATTAACTTTCAGTTTTTTAAACCAGTTTTTAAATACCTTTTAATTTGCATTGGTTTCTTCACATCTTAATAAAATAGGCAGAGAGGGTATTTCCAGTCTCTAAAAACAGGGATTTGCGCTAACACAAATTTCAAGAGTCAGGCAGAATTTACAGGCTAACTGATCTTTATAAAGTTATTGGGATAAAGGACCTCTCCTGGGAGAGAAGTCCTAGTAAAACACTAGCAATTCAGGGCTTGTCTATCCACAGAGTGGAAAAAATCAACGCCACGTCCATCTCCATTTGCGGCAATCTGACTGATTGAGGATCTCTCTGTAGGTGAACTTTATCAAGTGTGAAAATAATCCTGGGACCATGGGAGACACACCATTAGCAGAGAAAATATATATCATTCCCGCAGCTCAAGGAGATGCAGCCCATTTAAATGAAGATAAAGAGGGCCAAACAAAAGAATTACAATAGAAAATTTGTTGCTGGACTATCAGTGAAGGAGACATAATGCTGCCCTTTATCATTACTTGTCACACTAGTGACAGACCATAAAAATCCTACTGCTCCACAATTCCGCACTCGTCACTTTCTAAGGCAACTTTTGCCTTGGCAGATGCTTGGCATGTTTTAGACATATGATTTATTGCCTCATTTAATCAAGTCTGTGCAGGAAACAATGATCTTTTTTTTTTTTTTGTAAATTACAAATTAGCCACCTTTCACTTATTCTTAGTGACAGAAGTGATCTATGTGTGTGTGTGTGTGTGTGTGTGTGTGTGTGTGTGTGCACGCACGCACGTGTGGACATATATTCTCCAAAGAACACCCTTTATTTATTGCATGGTATGAAATTTAAATAATGACTTCCATTGCTTCTGCCTGCCCAAGAAAGGGAAATTTATGCCATGCTGTAGAATACAAATGCAGTCATCCCCATCCACATTTTCCAATGTTTATTGTCATGGAAATAAAAAAAAAACATCCTGAGCAGATTCCAGTACTAATAAATAGCCTGCTATGAAGGTTATTGGCAATTTAAAGGCCATATTGCTTCCTTTTGCTTCCCATTTTGCACTCTTTTGGTAATTTCTCCTAAATTTGCGAGGGGTGGGGGGGAGCTCTGGCTTGACAGTAAAGTGGGGACTAACCACCAAACAAGGAAGCAAAATTTCCTGGAAATGATATTACCTATTTAAAAATGACTCCTTGGACGTTGATTAAGTTGAAATGAAGTGCATGTCACCTGTGCTAGGTTGTTGTCTTACCTAGGGAGAAAAATCGCTTTCTAGAGTTCAGTAGTAAATAGGCAATTCATTTTGACATAACGAGGAAGAGTAATGTTAACAGCCAGAGGTCACAAAAAGCAGAGATGGAAAAGACCTATTAGATCATTTTCTCTATTCCCTGGAGAAGAGGGCCAAAATTATATTTCACAGTGCTTTGTCCAGTTTAGCTTTCAATTACTCAAGCAAGAGCCTTTTCACTTCAGACATTTTATAGGATCTTTCTCTTTCCCCATGACCCCTTGCTTCCTGGATATACTGGCAAAGTCTGAGCCTTGGTCAGAATTAACCCTACAGGTGAATACAGAAGAACTGTGCTCACAATTCGACCCCTATGCCTTGAAACCCATTTTTTCCTCTTTCGATAAACTTCTGAATTATTTCCTTTGTAACATAACTCCCTTTGTCCTTTCCTACTCTATCTCTGTATTCTGTTTATTAAACCTTAGTACTCTAAGTGGGAGCTATTTCTTGGCAGAAGAATCCCTCTAAAAGAAAATTCATGCCCATCTCCAAAAGTAAAGGGTCAGGCTAGGTAAAGTAATGCTCTTCACCCAGATCCCAAAGAACATCTTGAATGAATGGAAGAAAAAAGTGATAACAGCAATTATCAGTGATGAGTCCTGCTTCCTCACATGTTGAAGTAGCACATTAGAAAAACACACTAAGGCACGCATATAAACCAGGGTTTATTTAAAAGGGGGTAACATAGACATCTCCTGGGAGGCAGAACGGGGAGCCATAGCTGGTATCCTGGTATCCCAAGAAGGGAGGGTGTTCTGCTTCTTTTATATATCCTAGATTTTATTTGTTCTCTTGCTCTTTCCCCCACTTATCTCTCTTCTTCCTGCCTAAGTGACTAGGCCCAGGAGATGCTCCAGTGAAATGGCAAAAAGGTGAGAAGCATATGAGCTAGAGGGGCCAAGGTGGAGTGTTCCAGGCAGGATAGGGGGCCCCCGGGTGTATTAATTACAATTAATTACAATTCCCTTAAGGAGGGCCAATTCCTGGGACAGGTTACCTTAGCAACAGGTTGGAGCAGGGGCAGGTTATCTTGATAAAGCTGGAGGAAGGGCTCTGAAGTCATTAACAATTCAAACTCTCAGGGGTTGTCTCCAACTTCCCAGACCCAAATTGGACTTCAATCTCTAGATCCGACTTGGATCACCTCTCTACCCTGACTGCCTGTCTTTAATTCTGGCTTCAAAGGGATGGGTTCAAGAGAGAGTGGGTGGAGATGAAATGGAGACTGCAGCCTAGATAACTCCTTCCCCAAATCCTGCTGTAAAATAAATTAGGGAAATGGGATACAAATCAGAGGAAGATGTGGATCAAAGAAGGTTTCCTTTAAGGGATGTTGCAACATTTGTGTTTCACAATGGAATGACTTAGTAAAAGACAAAACATGGGGTTCCTATAGGAGCTATCATCATCAGACAGATGATGAAAACGAAGAGGCTGGTTGGTCTCATCTGGGTGCACACACAGTTCATGCATTTTATCAGGAGAAAAGGGAAAGCATATTTTAAAAGGTGCTAATGGTTTGAAAATTTGGTGATGAAACCAGTGGCCTCAGTTCTCTTTCAATAAAGAATAGAATACATTTTATGGCTATTAAAGTCCCCTAGGCCACTCCAAATTCTTTGCCTTCCATAGAAAATGAAGGCAGAGTTTTTAATTTCTTCTAATTCAATAAATCCATTTGGGATTATATGCTACGATGCACTTGTTTCTGCTCTTAGTGTATCTCCCAGGGAAAATTATAAATTCAGGAAAAATCATTCACAAAGTTAATTGTATAGTATTTATCATAGCAATGTTGTAATCACTAACAAACCTAAATCTTCAACAATAAAAAAAAAAGACACACTTAAAATAATACTGATTAAGATGTAATGACATGGAAAATTTCAATGTTAGGTTTAAAACAACAAGTATTTTAAATATAAATGGAGAAAGAAAATATGAACAGTGATTGACTTCTGTTAATAAAACTGATTCTTATCCCTTCTTTCCACTTTTCTATACTTTCCAGGTACTGTATAATGTGTTATTACAATAAGGACCTAATTTCCTGCCTTAAATCTTCTACTTAAAAGATTTGTGGTAGATAAATTTTGGTACCAGTTTGATGGGTGGGTGGTTGTTTGTTTCGTTAACGTTATGTTTACTTTTAGCATAATCATTGGCATTTATGAAATACTTAAAATATTCCAGGCATTATTTTTCTGTATAACATTAGACAAATTCTTGAAATTGCCTGATATTCATTTTCCTTCTTTGTAAATAAGGATGATTTTCCTCATTTGTGAAATGAGTGTTAAGTTAGCTAATACATGAGTACATCTTAGAATAGTGTTTGTCAATTGAAGGTAATTAATATGGATATATATATTGGCATGTTCATATATTATTCTGTCAAATTTAGCTGCTTCTGCTGTTGATTCTCCCCATTCAAGAATCTGAGACACATTTTTGGTCCTCTTAATATTTTCTTTTCTAAATTTTGATCCAAGACAATATCTTGGATGATCCCTTTCCCTTTCATTCCCTAATAGCGTTATCAAGAAACGGAGCTATTCTTTGAGAGGACTTATCTTTAGCAGGTCAATTTTCTTCAACAAGGGCAGACAGCCCATTTCCTGCATGCCTCCTTCTATATTGCACTTCAAGAATATCGTTAAGAACTGAGAGCTTCCGCAGCCTTGAGAACAAGGCCAATTCCCAGATATTTAATTTAGTTCTGGTCTCATCTAAATTGAAATTTTGACATAGCATTTTTTTTTCTCACACAAACTGTTTAGCAGAATTCTCTCCAATTTGTCTTTATTTGTTGTAAAGTCAAACCAAACCCCAGGGGTCTTTATGGCTGTTTTGGCAGTTATTTGGTGGCATTATTCACTCAGTGGCACACATGTTAATTTGAGATTATATAGTCCCTGTAACTCTGTCCAGGGAACATTCCCACCCAGTAATTTAAATAGATTCTTTTTGAGGAAACTGAAGAAAAATAAAACGAGCTTGAGTATGCCTGGTTCATGTATTTTTCAAGTGGAAAGAAATGCAGAATTTAAAGCACTTTAGGACGGGCAGAGATTTTATGGATGCCATTTGACACCTGTGCTGCACTATGGTATTTTAGAGTTTTTGTTTTTGTTTCTGTCTCACCTTCATTTTATGCTTCTTAACTAGCTGAAGATTAATTTCTCTCTTTCTCGACCCTTTTAACTTTGGGGTTTTTTTTTTATCACTTTAAATTTTCTAAAAATAACTCTAAAAGAATTTGCAGATCCCTTGGGTACAGAGGTAGATTCCAGGCAGCTTGCTGCTGTGACACAGGCTGCATTTGCTTTTCCTGCAGGCTGTGACTTCCCCTTATTAATAGCCCCATTGATGTGGTTTGCATTACCTTGTAATTGTTTAGACCCACAGTTATCATTTCTCACCCTGACTTCCTCTTAGGAAAATAAGTAGCAGAAAATCATTCATTATTTTTATGGGAAAAAAATTGTTTCTGGTCTCAATTTTTAGAGATGGTCATTATAGTAAACGAGATCACAAAAGGCTACTTATCCAAGCTATGAAAGTGCGTATGTAGGTACAGATTAACAGTGGCATTAATGTTGTAATATAATACAAATCAGTTTAAAACTGTGTAACTTGGTGTTTGGCAAAATACAATAAGAAAGCATAAAAGAGGGCTGCAGTTGTAGCTCAAAGGTAGAACACTTGCCTAGCATGTATGAGGTACTGGGCTCAATCCTCAGCACAATATTAAAATAAAAGGTATTGTGTCCATCTACAATTTAAACAAAAATAAAAAAGAAATAGAAAGCACTAAAGTTCCTAGAGAATTTTGAAATGTATAACTGGATATTTTTAATCTTTAAGGATATTAGTATACTTATTCTTTTGATGCTTTTTCTTTGTTAAACTTATTTTTTGAAATAATTTCCTCATATCTCAAAACAGTCTTCTAAAATGACATTTAGGACAGACTTGAAGATTAAGGGAACTGCTGAAAGATAAGGAGTGAGTTTTCTTAGAGACATTAGAAGATGCTAAGATGTTTTAAAGATACATTCCTAAATATGGGAGGTTGACCAAGATAATTAGTGCAAAGTGACATTTAACCCCCTGATACAATTGATGGTGGAGAGGGCAGGCTAAAGCAGGACAGGGCCCCAGTAGTCAGAGGCAGACCACTTACCCAAGGTGGGAGGAGATGAAGACAGCAGAGAGGAATTGGCAAAAGGACATGAAAATCAGATCTTGTGACCTCTCTAGTCACAAGGAATATTTAGACTGGACACTAGGATATTTTCAAATATAGTGTTCTTGAAAAATCTATTTTGCAATGGGAGATAAGAATCTCTGGAGGCTTTTCTTGTTAATAATTTTAGTCCTGAAACTTTAGTGTCTAGACTATTTTTCTTATCTTGAGATCTGCAATATTGTATATTAAAAATATTTGTCATTGTCAGTACTCAGACTTTTCTTCTTTTATAGAATAATTGTTATCTAGTGGATGAGGAAGAGTCATTCTTTTGAGGAAGATTTTATAATAAGAAGTTCTAAAAACCTTTGCCAAGCTTTCCTCCACACTCAACTAAAATTTGTTTAGGTTTACATTTGACAAAGTGTCTCGAGGACTTTAAAGCAGAAAGGAGACCCCCGTGCACTACTGGTGGCAATGTACAATAGGGTAATCACTGTGGAAAACAATAGGGTGGTTTCTCAAAACACTCAAAATAGAATTACTCTATGACCCAGCTATTCCACTTCTGTGTTTATATTGAAATGGATTGAATCTCAATATAAATTTCAATAAAAATATTCAGATATTTGTACACCCATGTTCATAGCAGCATTGTTCACAATAGGCAAAAAAATAAAAGCAACCCAAATGCACACCATACTGATGAATGTCTAAACAAATTGTAGTATATAAATACAATGGCATATCATACAGCCTTTAAAAGGAAGGAGGAGCTGGGAGTAAAGCCCAGTGGTTAAATGCTGGCCTAGTATGGGCAGGGTCCTTTATGATGGTACAGTTCCCATTACAGCAAAAACAAATTTATGTATGTGTGTGCATGTGTATATACATGAAAATACATACATATGCATGCACATCTTGTATATACTTGCATACACATGTGTCTATAAAAAAATTTGAACACTTTCTACAACATGGATGAACTCAGTATGGATGAATTTGAGGACATTATACTGAATGAAATAAGCTAGTCAAAAAAAAAAAACAAATACTATGTGATTCTACTTATAATGAGTTCTCCATAGCAGTCAAACACATAGAAACAGAAAGGAGAAGTGTGGTTTTCAGGGGCAATTATTGTTTTAATGGTACACAGTTTCAATTTTGCAAGAAGAAGTAGTTCTAGGATTGTTCGCACAATCGCGTGACTGTATACATAACACTGCTGAATTACACACTTAAAATTATTATGGTGGTACATTTTATGATATGTGTATTTGACAATTTTAAAAAATAGAATAGTTGACCTACATCAACTTACAGATTTGTTCTCTTACATCGAAATTGATGAATCAAATGTTAAATGATTGCTTATATTTAAAAGATATATCAGATATGGGGCTGGGGTTGTGGCTCAGTGGTAGAGCACTCACCTTACACATCTGAGGCCCTGAACGCCACAAACAAGTAAATAAATAAGTAAATAAATTTTAAAAAGATATATTATATATATATATATATATCTTCTTAGAGTTAAACAGCTCTCTAATATTTACAAAGTGAGGCTTAATAGCATTTTTGGAAAAATTCTTAAATATTATTTAGGTCAAATAGCATAACAATAAACCAATGACTTTCTCAAATGCTGATGTTAAGATATTTATATTTGGGCATTTGAACTAGATTATCCTGTCTGAACACAAATGACATTTGTAAGCTATTGGTCTATTCTTTTGTATTATCCAGAATGTTTACAATCTAATAAAAAGGCTGGATTATTCAAAAGAAGAGGTTTTTCCTTTGTATAAAATGTATTAATCCTGTGAAATTATAATACTTAATAACAACATTTCTTTGAAAAGACCTATGCATTTTAGTCATTTCCTATTTACATTATTTTTCTTCTTTGAAACAAAGTTACAGCATCAGAAGAAATGATGTAAACAAAATAATTTTGAATTGCATTTAATTTTCTGTTCCCCGACTCGAAGAAAATACAAAGTTCTTCTAGGTTCATGTAAACAGAACAATTAGAAACTATAAATCACACTCAGATTACTTCAGTTTTGTTCATTCTCAGAATACCTTTAATTACAGCTACTATTGAAACATACAAAAATGCTTAGAAAAAGATCATATAATTTAAATATGAATTATAGGAGAATCATTTGAAACATCAGACAAAACCACTTTTAAAACATTCTTAAGAAAATTCTGTGAAAAATACAAAAAAGCACTTAAATGTTCCCATTATAAAAGAGTATACATGACCTTCTCAAAAGTCAAAATAAGTAATGAATTTGCAAATAAAATGTGTAAAAATTGAACTGAAATAAAGCTGCATCACAGACACACTACATTTTTATATAGTCAGTTTTTAGGCTATCATCAAAATGCCAAAATATTTTGTGTAAAGTAATGATCTATTACTTGCCCTCTTGTGAAATCTACTTTAAGATTATATATTCTATAAATATAAAAAAGATAATAAATATTGCAACTAAAGGTCTCTGTTCTTCTCTCTTTTTACCTCTTGCATATTTTTTTGAAAAAGTTCTTAATTTTTTTTATGTATCTTGGAACCTATATTTTTTCACTTTTGGGGCCTCTATTTATAAAGTATTATACAAATAATCTTTGACATATGAGTATTTTCAAAGAATGAAGACTTTGCACCCAGGTACTATCTTAGACATGAAAAAGAACTTCCATGAGTTATGCAGACACCAGATCTATGGCTCTCAGGTACTCCACAAGGGCCCATGCCCTGGGTGGATGAAAATACATGATTCAGTGGTTCTTTAGGCAAACGGTGAGAGACAGAAAGAGAATAAGAGAGAATGGAAGAGATGAAAGGGGAGAATGAGAGAGAGAAGACCCAAGGACCCTGCCTAGTGTCCAAGATGGCTCACATGCCAGGAAAAGACCACATCCTGAAATATATCCCCTCCTATTTTCTATATGAAAATATAGGGTACCAGGACCTAATGATCATAGAAAACTGTCAGAACTCTTCAGGAAAACAGCTCAATATTCATCGCTATTAACTTCTTCACATGATGACAGAGATATTTTGAGATACTAAAAGGATTTAATTGGAGAAGAAAATAAGAAGAAAGAAGTGAAGCTCAATTAATTCGAAGCTAGGCTGTGCCCCCGGCCAAGAATTGACTAGTCTGGCATGTGGAATCACATATTGGCTTGCCCTAGATCTCTCTGTGAACTAGTCAGGAGACCTCCACAACTATCATGGAGTGTCAAGGATTCCTTCATTAGTAGCCTTCACAATTCTATGTTAAAAAAAAAAAAAAACTGTGAAGAACCTGAGATTTTACTCTATTTGCAAATTAACACATTAACTTTCTGTTGTTCCATTAATACAGGCAGAGGATAGGAGTGCCAGGGGTTGAAACAATGGATTTTATTACTCAAAGTGAGCAATGGGAGGAATAAAATGTTTTTGTCTCCATGTCATATGGATTCTTCCACAATCAATGATTGTTTTCTTGTTTGTTTTATATAGAAGGTATATTGAGCTTAAGGAACTCAAATTGTTTTCTAATGGGCAGCAAGCGTGCCTGCCATTTGCTCAAGTGGAAGACATCATCTCTAACTTCCAAGGCTATTAACAACCTGCCCTTTTTTTGTGAAGGATATCCAATCTCTGTCCTCATATCTGTTAGCAATATAAATTTCCTTGAAAAGACAGTTTGAAAAAAAAAAAAGGATGGTCATTGTTTCATTCACAAGACAGACAGAAACACAAAATTCCTATGGAAAAAAAAGTATCCAATCCTCTCCTAAGATTGCTTAGTCTCTGGGTTAAGGGAGTGGGAGGAATGTCTCAAATTCCATCCACAACTAAATAGAGAATTAATAGGTAAAAAGTAAAAGGTACTTTTTTCACAGGAATCCTGCTTTCTTCATGGTTTCAGCAGATCTTTGACTAATGTTCATATTCTCTGAGATTTTTACATACAATCTTGGTCCAGCTCTGAGCATCCAACCAACAGCACTTTTCTTTCCCAACTGTTTGTTTGAACTGGGGTCATTTATCCTGAGGAATTTCCCATGGTTTGGAATTTGCTGATTGTTTCCCTGATTATCATTTAACATATTCCTCAATCACTTTATGTTCCTATAAATAGGCATTTAGAGGTGGGCATGGTGGCACATGCCTATAATCCCAGCGGCTTGGGAGGTTGAGACAGGAGAATCAAGAGTTCAAAGCCAACCTCAGAAAAGGGCAAAGTGCTAAGCAACTCAGTGAGATCCCATCTCTAAATAAAATACAAAATAGGGCTGGGGATGTGGGTCAGTAGTCGAATACCTCTGAGTTCAATCCCCAGTGCAAAAAAAAAAAAAAAAAAAGAAAAGTAGGCAGTTAAATCTGTAGGCATGATCAAATTCATATTCAATGCTTTAGACAAAAACACTTCATAGGCAATGATGTGTTCTCCCATCAGGAGACACCTAATAGGAGATTATTGCTCTTTTTATGATGTTAGCCACCTGTGGTAGCTAGATCCATAATTCATTAGGGGTTGTAAAAGGGTGGCATTCTATTTCTATCTTCCCTTCTTTTTATATTATCCCAAATATATTTTGTCTATTTACTTAAGTCTGGTGTTAGCCACTCTTTCCCAAATGACTTAAGATGCTTTGATATTAAAAGAATAGAAAATAGGACATTCAGAGATAGAACCCAGCTCAAGTCATAACAGAAGCAATTGAATATGTTTTCATCAATTCTATTACTTTCTTGGTTGGATTTTTTGTGCTGCAGAGATAAATGTGAAATGTCTGTTCGAATGCTATCAACAGAGAGATTTAGTATGGTCATATGGGATAAAAAGAGACTGACAATTTTGTGGAAGTCAACTAGATACCTAAAAGCTGTATATTTCTTCTAGGTCAAAAATGTAGAAAGAGTCTCTGCAGGCCCTGCTAAAGTAGGCAGTTATCCTTAATATTTTCACTATGGGTCCAAATATGCATGATATACACCAAGTAGATTAGGAAATGGAAGAGTCTCTTTTATCCTCTAATTGTAAAGTACTTCTTTGCAAACTGTGATAAAACCTCAGATTACCCAGAATACTTAGAGTTGCACTTCAGATTACCCAGAATACTTAGAGTTACAATTCGCAGCATCTGTGTGAGGATTAACCAGAAAAGTTAAGATACATGTTTCCACGTGTTTATAATCCATTACATTTCAAAACTCGGTAACAAGGCATCACCTGTAATACCTAATACATATTCTACATGATCTTAAGGTGATATTCCACCTCAGTCTACCAATGCCAAAGGATAAACATCAAAAGAATTTCATCTCCATAGGTGTGCACTTAAATATATAAATCCATTACCTCTAGATCAGGTGTCTCCTGGCCCCTCCTTCCCTTTGAGATATAAATTAGATAATTCAAAGGAGATGGAAAGAAGCAGGCAGTAAGTTGCTGAACCTGGTCATCAACCTGGAGCTACCAACTGGCCAGCCTCTGGGGTGGGGTGTCCCCCACCTGGTTATGCTCTGCAATACTGAGGGTCACTAGCTTGTTCATACCCTTGGGAACAATTCCTCAAAGGCGGACCAGAGAGCTTTGTGCACTCCATTACTGTATTTTTTCTGACATAATACACATAACTTATTAAGCAGAATTAAATCTTTGATGAGTTCACAGTGCTTCAAAGTCATTATTTTGACATCAGTGACAATCTTAGACAGCAAACTGTAGGAGATTAGAAAGATTGACCAAAGGAAAGATCCTGGAGTTGGCTTTTTGACTAAGACTCTGGTAAGTGTTAGCTTTATTTTAACTCCTACTTTCAAAAATGAGACACAGTCAACAACACCATAATGTCTAACATTAGGATGCATTTAGGAAAAAAACGGTATTTGATAGGACTCGATCCAGGTAGTAAGTAAATCTTCACAAGGGAAAATCATGAAATCATAAAACTAGAAGGAATAGTTAAGATCTACCAGCCACATTCCCTTTTCTTCTTATATCTAAGGAAAATGAGAGCAAACTATATAAAGCTATTTACCCAAAGCCATCTGGCCAGTCATCAGAAGGACCAGATCCCTTGTCTTTGACTCTCCTGGCTATGCAGATCACTGAAGATGAATGTGTTAGTGTTTACTTGGTTCTCTAGACACTAAATTCACTGATGAATGATATATTCGCTATATAAATCGATGAAGTATAAGTTAAACTTCTGAAAAGAGGGAAATACATTTCAGAAAGCTGCTAAATTTACTACTCACAGCAGCGTGACAACAGAATTTCACTTCACTACAGCTTGTTGTTTCATTATTGCTTCACAGGGATACAATAAATCCTGGAAAACTATGTTTTTGAAGTTGTGTTCACTCTCCTGGATCATTAGGATATTACTCTGCAGATTTCAACAATGATGTATCAACTTTTAGTCTAGGACCACAAACCAAAAACAAAAAATAAATTAATGGTTTTACAAATGTCTCACAGTCACTAGAAAAATCTCCTACTTTACAGAAATACTTGAAATTATTTAAAGTTAAATAATTCTCTCGGAGTATTTAAAGTTTAATTATTTAAAGATGAAAAGCAATCTTCAAAGATGTGCTTGAATTAAAAATAATATGGAGCCATATTTTATAGCATGATAACAATGTTTTAGAAACAAATCTAAACTTGTTCATACTAAAGAAAGGAACAATGTTTTTTAATTTAAAGCCATCTCTACTATCTCCAGTAACTCCCTTGTAGGAGAGTTTAATTTGCTAATTAGACTGATGGTACCTGCCTTCATTGTGACTTATGGGTAATTAGATGTTACAACTGAACTACTAAGAGAGAATGGACCCCAAAGGGCAGTCAACCAGATCATTATCTGAGGAAAGCAAGCTAATTATCACTGTAAAGTTCAAACTAAAGGAACTCATCTAAATATCTAGTGGACTCTCTGGGGTCAAATCCTTATGTTTAGTGAATTCACACCATACAATCTTTTTATTACATTAAAAAATGGACTTTGATATAAGAAAAATTTACAGAATCAGAAAATGTGTACAGAGGGAAAGAAAACTTACAGAGCTAGACCCACTGAGTTCCAGAGAATTTCTTATAAACCACGGAATATGGAAGTCTGCATCTGAAGTTAGGACAAGCGCACCCAGGTGACTGACAACCTTTTAATTCCCTCTTTGGAATATCCAGGAAGTGAGAATATTCTGCAGTGACTTCCTCTTATGTGGCTATAGTAAATACTCCACGCCTCCAACAAACAAGACCCCATGATCCCTGGAAATCAGGGGGAGAGACCTAAATGCACCTTGGAGCACTGAGCTGCTACTCAGCATTGTATAATTGATAAAAGAACAATGAGGATTAAAGAAAAGGGGAAAGAACACTATTTGTGGCTTAACAGACATGATCTATTTTTTTTTTTTAGTTCCCAGTGACTATCTAGACAATATTCTATGAGATAAGCATTTTGCAGTCCAAACAACCAACTTACAAATAAATTGGCATAACGCTTCTTGTTTGTTAATTGGTAATTCAGAAATGTTTCAACGCCTAAGTAAATTACAGTCATGAGATTATGAAGTTTTCTTAAATGTTTATTGCTGTAGAAATCCTGACAGAACATGGCCTTTCAGGACTCTGGCACATACAGCATCTTCATATTGTTCAAGTGTGTTGCTTTGGCTTTAGTTCCCTGACGAGGTAGTAAAGCTCCAGGCTTATTTGCAGTTGAGGCTGTATTGTAGAGTTCTTTGAAATTTTCTTTGCAGTTTCCACACGGGGTAGCCAGAGAGTCTGTGGTGGGGAAGAGTGAGCAAAGGGGGATGTGCAGGAAGTGGGTCCTCTGAACAGCAGGATGTTCCAGAGCAAAGAGGGACAGGATGGAACAAGCCTCTGCAATACTGCTTATACACCCATGTGTTACTTTATTACTTACCAGAACTTCCTTCCTTACATTTGCAATAGATATAAGAGAATGAATTATCAGTATCTCACCATGTAATAGAACTTTCATATGTTTTGTACTTTGGGCTCAGCATTCAAAAGCTTTCTTCAAATGGAAATGCTGTTCCTCTTCATCAGTACAAGGGCTTACTCAATGCTCCAGTTACTGCCTTGGTAAATGTTTGTTGAATGAATAAATGTTGCTAGGTCTCTAACCAAAGCCTAACTCAAAGCTTGACTGTCTGCCACATTCTAAAAGTAAAAAAAAAATAAAAATAAAATAAAAAACAAAGTCCCAAAACCCTTACTCATTCATGTCACTTTAATCCATGTCACTTTATAGACCTCCCTCCCAGGACTATTCTGATTCCAAATGCTGGAATCTAGCTTGCCATAGTCTCATCTCCATATCTCTGTTAGGGACAGAAAGAACAATAGAGAAGGGGACATATTTTGAGCTAAATCATTTCTGATTCTTTCATAGTGAAAATTAGGAAGCCACATACCCCTTTAATTGATCCACTTGTGAAACAGTTATAAACAGTCCCCCCCAAAAAAAATTAAGGGTTTTTTTAATACTACACTAATAACGATAAGAAATAAGAATAAAATTTTATATTCAGAGAAATGTCAATATAGAATAATTCTGATATCTGTTAAATTGGAAGCAGAAAGGGATTATGGATCTTACATGAACACCTATTGCAATGGATATGGAAGAGACTTAATATTATTGCCTTTGATTACAGACCTGCAAAGAAGGTTTGAAAAGTTAAAAAAAAAAAAAAAAACAGAGAGCACACTGCCTACTGAGATTCCATTTCAATAGATATTGGACTATACTTGTCAGAGATTCCAATAAAGCTCTCATAATGTCTTAGATATGGCAGAGTAAGAGCAGTGGATATAAAATATATAAGAACATATCCCACAGAAAGCCACCAAATGCACTTATTTCCCATAAAAGAGAACAAAAAATTGATGCATTTTATCACAGACAGTAGGAAATGTTTTATTCTGTAAGTTATTTGATTTGATTTTGTTCCTGCTGTTTGTTTTTAATTAGAGCATGAAGCATTTCCAAATTTAAAAAGCTAAAGAACATCTCCAGGTCTTAAATAGCTAAGTTCAAAATGACTGTATAGTATTTCTTCAGCTTTCCCTTTCCATACCTATTTCTGCGCACATCAGTCACCTTGCCACTTTGAATCACAAGCCCAAGTTGGACTTGCTCACGAGTTTGCTATTACTCTGTATGGATAGAAATCTGTTTGGTTCTATGGACTTGACAAATATTTTTCTTTCTCATTTTACATGCATTATTTTCAGCCTATTTTGCCTAGAATCCTAGGCAAAGCCTTGCTATAAAAATCCCCCTTGTTGAGAAGAGCCCATATGCCAGGATGTTCGTCTGACTTCACACAACAGGAACCAGAGGGCAATGCCCACCTTGGCAAGTGCTGGCCAGGATTAACATGATGGCCACCTGCCAACAGTAACTGCATGGCAGAGCTCTGGTGTGTCACTGCATTCAAACAAAGGCAGTATTTGCAGATTATGAAACATTTGGAGAAATAAGCATAAAACCTCTAAGCACAAAATCTTATAAGTATCTCTGCTCTAGATGAGGAGAGGAGAAGCATCTATCTTAAGTCTTTGAAGATTTTATCCTAGGATTCATCATTCGAATCCTCTCTACGCCCACCATCCATGACTGATTGTACTATGACTAATGTATCATTCTTCCTATGCATTCTCTATTTCTTTCCTAGAACACTTGAAGGATAAGTTAGAGGAATACATGGCTCGGTTTTCCAAAGTGAGAATTGTTCGTACCAAGAAAAGAGAAGGACTCATCCGGACCAGACTCCTGGGCGCATCTATGGCCAGAGGAGAGGTGCTGACCTTCCTTGACTCCCACTGCGAGGTCAACGTGAACTGGCTGCCCCCACTCCTTAGTGAGTATAATTGTCACGGAGGCACTCTGGGAACTTTGGGGGCCACAAGAACTACAGCCCTGAAGAGTGAGAGCAAGGTGCTGCAACAAAAGCTAGAGACCCTTCTGTAATTTTAGCAGAGGGGTCCTTGAATTACTTCTGAACTGCTGTTGAGGATAAACAGACAACTAGAAAACCACATTGACACTGATATTTTAGGGCTGGGAGTACAGCTTAGGGATAGAATGTTGCCTAGCATGCACAGGTCCCTGGGTTCAATTCACAGTATTGCAGGAAAGAAAAAAAAGGTAAATAGTATTTTAATAATTTAGATAATATCAACTGTAATCTAATCTAAGATTTTTTTAAAAAATTTTCATTTATCTTAGACATTCTCCTTTATAGTAGTTTTATTGTAGTTACATTCATTGGGTAAATACTAAAAATGAACTTTTTTTACAGTCATCTCTTAACTACAATAAGACTCAAATGCACATATTATACTTTAACCATTATTACAGGATTCTTAAAGAAAAGAGGAAGTAAAATTATTACAACCCAGTATAGAGTTAAAGTTAAAAGCACTTTGCCATTTTCTAGGATTTATGGTGACATTTTTGTTGTTCCTTCCACTCTTGGCACCAGCCTATAACCCTAAATATAGAGATGTGCTTAGTATGATAGATCTTAAGTGTGCTTGCTGTGGCTAAGAGTGGGGGGAAGAAGGGAGACTGTCACATGGCACATGGACTGTTAGAAACATGAATGAACAGAAACTAATTCAAGTGAGAAATGTTAAGTGTGGCTCAGTTCAAGCTCCAATATTTTTATTTTATTTTACACTGAAGTCAGCTATAAGTTGTAGCTAAGAAATAAATTGTATGCCCGAAAAAAAAAAAAAGATCTTCTAAAAAAATTTGGGGTGCACATCATTGTACTTCTTCCTGTTCTTCCAGGTTTTGCCCAATCTTCTTTTATTGTAGATAAATCCCTGACCTCAGCACTAGAGCCACTAACAACTGCCTATATGATAGCTGTCTCAGGAAGAATGATTTGCCGTTGAATACTGTGTAGGATTTCAACTAGAACGAGCCAAGCTCCATTAGTAAAAAGATGGGTGAGGAAGGGGGGAGGATATTGACCGAAACTGTATAGGATTTAAAACAGAGAGCAACCAGCAACACCCCCACCACATTGCCCATCCACACACCCCTGTACAGATGACTGCCAGCCATCCTAATCAACAGGAATGTTTCAGTCTCCTACAGTCAGAGACTCCTCTGAGCTTTTAATTAAAAGTACCTTGTTCAAGGACATAGCAATTTAAAGCTTCATCAGCAACAGTGAGATCCCCTCAAAACTGAATTTGACCTATATGGTGTTGAATACTCAAGGAAGTCAGCAAAAGGCCTACCTTATTTATGAACCAAAGCAATCCCTAAATGCCAATTATGGAGTCTCTGATTGTTCGCTAGGAATCTAACAGAAAGAAAAAAATGAAGAAAGAGGAAAAAAAAAAAAAAGAAAAGAAGAGAAACCCACAACCCACTTTTTCTCATTAAAGCATTTCATTTCCTGTAGGCCTGATGGATAAGAAACGATTCAAGCTCAGGATCGCTATCTTTTTTTATTTTCCTCTATCAGTGTCTTGACACATCATCCAAAATGAAAGAACAGGCGGAGCCACACAGTTTTGTGGTTCATTTTTCACCTTGGGATTATACCTGAATTTCAATTTCCTATTAAGAGTCTGTTTGTTTGATCCCTGGAAATTGAAATGTAGGCACAAGCCTTGGATGAAAAATTAGTCATGCAGCCTTCACCCTAAGCTAGTACAGCTGGAGGAGAACTGAAAGGAAATTTGAACGGAAAGTTGACAGTTAATTTAACAGACTCATTCTCTTCGGGTCACCTTGGGACTCCTTGTTGGTCAAGGAACTTGTAAATCAACCTGATTCTGAGTTTGATTGAAGAAAGTCAGTGAAACCTTAATACTAAAATACCTGCAGAGGTGATAGAGGAAATATATCGGACGCAGCACTGACGGTCTCCTCTGTCAAAGACATCTCTGGGGAAACACCATTTATATAAAGATTAAAAACCATTAGAAGGCTTGCCCAGGTGAAAATGGATGCTTAGAGAGCCCTTGGCGGAGGTGAACAGGAAATAGTGCTGGGAATCTCTCCATCTACTAATTAGCAGACGGGAGCCATACTATCTAAAATTGCAACCCTTTCCACATCCCAGCATTCCATATTCCCCTAACCCTCTTTTGTTTTCTTTCCATCTCATTTATCACCTTTTAAAACACTAGTGAATTTAGTGATTTTTTTAATGTTTCTTAATTGTTTTTTCTCCATTCCTGAAGACAGTGATTTTTGCGGTGGTGTTCACTGCTGTAGCCCCTACGATAGTGACTGGCACATAATTTTACCTCGATAAATAATTATTGAAACACAAATGAATGAAATGCCTGTAGCCCAGAAGCCAAGATCTTCTACAGAATTTTGTGGTTTCTACACCTTGTTTTATCAGCATCATCAAAACAAGGCCACTTGTTATTACACCCAATAAAACCTTTTGCTTCCTGCCCTATGCTTAGGAGAACCTTGTGAAGCAAATGGATGTCCTCCGTACTATAAGAACTTCTCCCTGACATGGATTACATTGACTTCTGGATCTCTGTGAAAAAAAATATATAATATGGAAATAAGCAGATCCCAGAATACTTAGAAATGATACCCTTTGTTTAATGTCACATGCCACATCCAAAGGCCTTCCAAATAACAAGAGAGCAGATGTTCCCACTTAAACATTCTGTGTGTCAGACGGTATTGGTTTGTTATAATAAATATTGATTAAATGCACATTCTTGGGAAGGTGCTTCACACACAGCTTTTCTATGTGAACCCGAGTATGTTAATGCCAGTTCCCTGTGCTGACTGACAGTGTCACCACAATGACAATATCTACATGGGAAATGAGAGGGGGAAAATCATCTCTGCTACAATGAGAAACACCCTGGCAACCTGGAAAGATGGGTTTTGAACCTGGACAGTTAAAAAGAGGTTCACTTTTTGTGGCCCTCAAAAACTGAGTGACCCTCTTGACAAGTTACTTAATTTTTCTGAGCTCAGTTTCCTCGTGCATAGATTTGGAGTGACAATAATTGCCACCTCACATGGTGTATAGGAGTATGAGAAATATCATGAGTATGATTCACTTAGTAATTGCTCAAAAATTTTATAGTAGCAGTACTATTAAATTTAGTAGGACAGTACAGTACTATCGTAGATAGTACTTATTGGATATGACCTGAGAACATAAAGTGACTTTGATATACAGAGTATGTCTCAAAAACAGTGAAAAAATAGGACTGGACAAAAATCACTGGTCAGTTGAGAACAAAGAGTTTTATGTATGATCTGTCAGCATTTAGGGGGAAACAGCCATCGTGTCTTATACGATGAGATGCTACAAAACTCATAAAGTTAAATATTTACATTTTGGAACCTCTAGAAAAGCAGGCCAATATTTTCTCAGCAGGCTCCAGCTGTATGCTTGAGGGAACACAAGTACTGTTTATACTCTGTGCATGTTGGATGCATGATAAAATGACAGATTGGGGACAGGTCAGAGCAAAAATGTGACAGAGGTAGAGCTAAATGGACCTCTGCGAGTCTCTCTGGGACATAACTTTCTTAAGGAAAATACAACAACTCTAATTGTACCTAATCACTGTCCCATCACGTTATGTCCAACATTCAGAGATTCCTGCAAAGTGCTCTGGCCACGACAGGAAGCCAAAGCCGCGAGCATTCTGCATTAGTAGGGATGTGTAAAGCTTCTCTTTGCTGCAGAATGATAGATGACCTAGGCAGGCATGTCATTTCCTATTTTGTGCTTTCATTTTTCAGACCAAATTGCACTCAACCACAAAACCATCGTGTGTCCCATGATCGATGTCATTGACCACAATCACTTTGGGTATGAGGCACAAGCTGGGGATGCCATGCGCGGAGCCTTCGACTGGGAAATGTACTACAAAAGAATTCCCATCCCTCCAGAGCTCCAGAGGGCAGATCCCAGCGACCCTTTTGAGTGAGTAGCAGCTGAGGGAGGGGACGAGGGAGAAAGGGCAGGTAATGCATTCCACCTGAGTCAAACCTGGGACCCATGAGGACAATTATCTCTGATAAAATGGAACAAAACAGGTGGTAACAATATGCAAAACACCAAGGAAAGGTCAGATGTACAAGCTGTAGAAAAATCACAAGCTGTGCTGGATACATGGATCACTTCTTCTCAAACTTTTGCTAAGCATAAAAGGAGTGTGCAGGGATAAAAAGAATCAGGAAAATGTGCAATTATCAGAAAATACATGGAAGAGAACTCAATGTTCTCCTTTGAAACATCCTCTTATTTACAGCTCTCTGGGAGTTTTTGTCTGTTTTGTTTTGTTCTGTTTTTTCCAAAAGGAGTATTGAAATTAACTGTTTTAGTTTTCTTTTACTGGGAATTGATATAAAATGTGAACCAAAACTTAAGCCTACATTCTCTAGCCTACTGGAAATTGTCAATTTATTATGAAAGGTACTACTCCTGAGTAGGCAATTCTACAAGTTAAATTTGGAGAATTCGATCTAACTGACCCACCTAAAGTAAATATTCTTTCATAACTCTGCCTCTAGTATAACTATTACTTAAGAGTAAAACTTACAACAATAATCTAGCAATTTCTACAAAACTAAATCCTTTTTTTTCCCCATTGTGCACACAAGATTGCATATTTCAAGAAAAAGAAAAAAAAAGACATAATGCTTACTTTGACAACTCTCAGGACCAACTATTCATGGTGAAAGATAAAATGTTATCAACAATTAGCCAGAGATTGCCTAAGGTATAGCATAGCTATTCTACATACTGCACCCTTGATCTCATTAAGTCTATATCATTCTATTATACATTTTTATTAGTACAAGAAAATTGTCTATGATCGAGGATTTGCACATTCTGTAAGAGCCCATTTTAAATGTATTCAAATCAATATTGTATTTTTATCAATAACATGAGCTGTCAATGTTGGGAATGGAGAAGATACTGATTACAAAATCCACTTCTATGATACTAACTCTAAATTCCAATAAACCGTTAATAATTACCAGAAAAATGTTTCCTCCAGTGCTAGTCTCTAGAAAGATGGACTCCTGGGGAAGCAGAGGAAATTTCAGAAGTTATTTGCCAGATACAATGGAACAAAGTGAGTTCTTTTGTGAAATGAAGCACCCTCATTAAATATCCAGAGCTTCTAGACTTAGTGATTTGAGATCTTCAGATCTCAAATGACTGGAAAGTTTTTGAAAAAAAATAATGAAGAGCCTTTATTACTCCCTCATATGCACTGGCCAAATTTCATGCATATTTAAAACTACTAAAGAAGGTTTTTAGGCATCTATATAAAGGAGTTTCTAGTAAGCATTTGAAGTGGCCGGGCTGAGAGATGCTCCCCAGACTTCCCTGAAGGTACCCATCTTAAAGTCTTGGCAAAGAGACTTAAGCCCCTTTGGGATAAATAGTCAGTGGATGAGGCAAAGCATATGTTGATTTAGCCATTCCACAATACCAAAATGTCTCAAAACATATCATACACCATAAATACAAACAATTTGAATTTACTGAAGAAAAAGCAAATAAGAAAAAAAGTAAAAAATTATTTCAAATCTTAAAAAGAAAGTTGTGGGGGTAGGGGATTTGGGTGTGGTGGCACAAGCCTGTAATCCAGGGCAGCTCCTGAGGCTGAGGCAGGAGGATCCTGAGTTCAAAGCCAGCCTCTGCAAAAGTGAGGTGCTAAGCAATTCAGTGAGACCCGATCTCTAAATAAAATACAAAATAGGGCTGGGGATGTGGCTCAATGGTCGAGTTCAATCCCTGGTACCACCCCCAAAAAGGGGAGGAGAAAGAACAAATATGCCCTAAGAATAGCAGAACTGTTATCATACAGATGGCAGCAATTGTCACAGTGCAACTGCTGCAATCCTAGGTTACCATGTTTCAAGGGCTAGAATTGATCCTTGATGACTTTCCAAAGGATTATTATTATTATTGTAATAATAACTAACAATGACCTTTTACTTTACATGCACCATGATGGCAGAGCTAAACTTTGCTTTCTGAAACCCTGGTACCAAAATGCTACCAAAGGACTCTAACATATTCTCAGTGCCTACACAATGGTCAGGCAGACCCTGGCTGTGGCTATCACAATACCAAGCACCTTGCTGAACCCCAGAGCTGACAGAATTGGTAACCTTCAGAATTAGATTACCACTTGTTCCTGTCACCAACTTAGGTGGTTACTGTCATATCAAAAATTGCACCGGTCTATGGAATATTACCCTCCTTCTGCTTTAAGTCCCTTTGATGCCAAAGAATGTGGACACTTTAACCTTTTGTAATAAATGTAACTTCTGAGAGGTGTCCACTTTGATCTTAAAAACTGCATTTCCTTCCTAATAATAAAAGAATGGTTACCCAAGTGCTCAGAGCCGTGTATCAGCAATTCCATTATCGCAGCAGTCACCAGAATGTGCTCATAAACAGACGTGCTGTAGGCTAAAACTTGCTTCTCCAAGATGTAAAGCTTTAAGATACACAGAGCAAATGCAGTCTACCCATATATCTCTCTCAAAGTCTTTCATGTTTCAAGAGGCTGCAGGGTTTTGCCATTTATCTATGGGAAGATGGGGGATGCTAATAAGACGGGAAGAAGGCAAAGAATGAGGATATATAAATGTTTTGCACTCCGTTTGACTTTTCATACAATATATATGCAAAAATTATCTTTTTATAACAGGTTTATCAGATGGCTTAAAGAGGCTACCTGAGTTTGCGAATTTACTCTGCCATTTATTTGACTTTTTCATGAGTAATCACTGGAGAGAGCAGTGTTTTTCAACCTGAAAATCCTGTGAAATGAGTGGGATATGATCAATATCTATTAATCAATTGGTTTGAATTGAATTAACATTTTCTGGGTATCATACTGTACGTGAGCATGTGTTATTTGTCAAATATTCAATTTCAGTCATAATGCATATATGATCCTGGGGTGTGGCATAAACTGCATTTCCCAGTATAGCTCACACAATCAAAAGAATTCAAAATCCACCAACTTCCTAAACTAGGAATCAAGACCTTCAATGATCTGACCAGAAAAAAAAAAAGGAGAATTGATGGATAACTTTGACAGTGAGAAAATTAAAATTTACTTACACTTATAAAGGAATGTAGTTTTTAGACACATAGCTCCCAGAATATGATAGAAAATGTAGCACTAACGATTCTAGTTACTATATGGCAGTCATAATTTGGCTCGGGCTGGATAAATTTCAGGAACATTCTTGAGTTTTGATTAAAGAAAACCACAGTGATCCCCTTTTTTCCATATCATGGTATGGAATGCTTTTAGGAAATGCGCACTATTCTTGGTTCTTAGACGGCATCCTGGGTCATCTTGAATGCAGAGCACTTAATTAAGCATGTAACCTTTTCTGTGTGACAAAACATATCTCTCTTTAACCACAACGGTGAAGGGAAAAATTGCCTTTTTCTATCTGACCACTAACTTCTTCAGCCTCATTTGATTGTCTAACAGTTTAGAAAGAGCTAGAAGAAACTGTCTTGCCAAGTTTCTTGGTCAATGCAAGCAATCACTAGACAGTGTCCAGAACCGTGTCCAGTCTCTGCTTAAACTCATCAGGAAACTACATTTGCTGCCTCAAAAGGCTGCCTATTTCAGTAGACTTATTGACAGGAACCTTTTTCTTTGCATTAAAAAAAAAAATCTGTCTCCCTGATTCCAAATTGTCCTACTTGAGATGCAAGGAAAGTCTAATAATCTTCAATGACAGAGCTGCTGTAAGAATTTGGAAACAGCTGCCTTGTGTCTGCTTCCTAGGAGAGGAAAAAAAAAGAAAAGAAACTTTTTTTCTTTTCCAAGCTAAATATTTCCTCTTCTACCACCATGTTTTCTAGGTCCTCCAGAATCCTGTAAAAGTTCATGCTTGTTGATATAACTGTTCAATAAATAGAAATTCAGTTGACTACTGCAATCTCACCCACGTTTCAACAGTTTGTCAACAAAAATAGCAAGACACACTTTGTCCAATGTGCTAGGAACTCAGATCCTAAAATACAACCTCGTCAGCCTTAAAAGTAAAGTTAATTTACTGGGAATGTGTGTTAGTTCCCAGGGATCATGCTTCCTTTTCCCAAGTCCTCACAATCAATTCAGCAGCTCATTCGGTTTTGAAAGTTCACTGTATTTTTCAAAATCCACCTCTATCCTGACTTTGAATTGGAGAGAAATTACTTTTACACTGCCAATCTTCCTCAGATCTCCACAGATCCTCAAAGACTTCCATAACAGAGAGTTTGAATCATTCTGGGTGGAATTCTAGCACACAACTGTTAGTGAGGACTAACATCTATTTCCCACCAATATATACCACCAATTTTAGAAATTTCAAAAAATAAGGAATCCATTGTCAGGAAGGAAAACTTACAGATTACATACATCTATTCATTCTTTCAGAAACCCCTACGTTCAAAGGCTTATGTGTTTACAGTCAGTGATTCCTCATCTAGGGTCACTACCCAACCTAAAATGTTGCTGGGTATGGATAGTAATGGCTTCGACCTATTGTCAAGCACTTCAAGGTTTCACTAAAAACACTAAATATCCCCTGAGGCCTAGGACCAATTTAGAAATCCTTGTGAGCTGGTTCTGCTGTTCAGAAGCATGAAGCCTAGCCCTTGCTAAAATGGATTAAGTACTACTTCTCAGTTACAGAGACTTATACCACTATTGCATGAAAGTCGAACGCCTTCCAAAAATTTACTGTGTCCTCCTTTGTCCTTCCAAAGGACAAAGCAGGGAATTTTTGACTTTCTTTTTTATATAAGAGAATGACAAAGTTTTGATGCCTATGCTATGTAGTAGTCAGTGCTTATTAGGAACAATTTTTTTTTTCTAAATTAATACCTAGAGTAGGATATTTTAAATGTGAAATAATCACACATTTATCAAGCTAGAAGAAATCCTAGAGGCAATTCAGCCTCTTGATTTTATAAACAAGGACAGCTACGTTATAGAGTTTAAGTGGCTTATCCAGTGTCATAAGAAATGAATTCAATAGGTACCACTAGAGTCCAGGTTTCTGAGTCACCACCTGGTGAGATTCTTTCTTTTACACTATGGTGGCAGAGAGAAAATCAACAGTTGTTAAGGTCGAATTCTATGACAGGAACTGGGCTAGAAAGTTTACACACATTGCTAACTCATTTAAATCCTTATTTCAAGGCTGTGAAATAAAAAATACTGTCCACATTTTTACAAATGAGGTGTATGAGACTCATAAAGATTAAGTTGCACACCAAAAATAAATAAAAATTGCATGCTGCATTGTTAGTTAAAAAAAAAAAAAAAGATTAAGTAGCTTACCATAGTTTACACAGGACATTATAATAAGAACCCAGAACCAAAGTGCCCTCTATTCCATAGAACTGTCTACCTCCCTCTCAGAGAAGATGCATTCTCCAGCATTTAAGGAATAATCATGGTTAAGAAGAAAACATGGTTTTCAGGGAGTATACTAGCTTCTTCCCCAAACATAGCAGTGAGACTATAAGTGAATATCACCAAGCTGAAAGCATCACTCACTGGCTTTTCCCAACCCCAGTCTTGTTTGAAGACACATCCGGGACACTGGGTTAAACCAAGTCATCCCAGGGCTGCTCAGACAGACAGGCTACACCTCCTCCAGGGGCCCCAGAAGATGGTGTGCAGGAGGGAGAGATCTAGCCAGCCCTTGCCTGACTAGCCTGGAGGAAAAGGAGCTCTCTTGCTGATAGGGGTAAAACCTCAATATGTTAATTGCAGGTCATCTTACTCAAAGCTTAGAATGAACCAATAGCCTTTACCAGCACCTTATTTAGCAACTACACTAAATATTTTAACATTCTCAGGTATACTGCAGTGAAGGGTGGGGATCCATTAGCTAGTGCAGAATTTGAAAAGTAAAGATTATCTCTTTCACTCAAAACTCTTTCCAGGTGGGTTTTGATTCAATATTAGTAATCCCAAATTTAATCAAAGTCAGTAAAGCATGAAATTGACTCCCCATGGAAAACCAGATTGGTCAAGCTCTGAATTTAATATGGAATGTAAAATTGGAAGTATAACTTTGGGGGTCACCTCGACTTTCACCTCCGAGCAAAATTGGATGCTGTTCATCCTCCCTTTTTTCTGTCCTGCCCCATCAGGCCACCTCTAAAGTCTAGAGTATCAGTTTGGGAAAATGGGAATTTTCTTCACACCTGGCTTCTCAAGCCAAGTAATTTTGCTGTGATCTTCAAGCAATTCCTTCCAAGTCTTGCCCCTTTTCCCTCAATAAAAAAAAAAAATTAAATTAAATCATTGCATACAAACTACCATCTACTTCCTTCCTCAGCCTCAACCTCCAACCACCCAGTTCTCTGTGATTGAGGTCTTAAAATTTTTGCCCTGAACTTTTGAAAGAATTAGATGAGAATAAACATCAATTTAATCTAGAGATGAGATGCAGGAGAGTGAAATCAGAGTTGGCTTTCACAACTTCACTCAGAGTCTGCCTGACCTTCACATTCTTCCAGAAACCCCTCAATTAAGCAAACCAAATGACCTATTTCATGAAGTCTACGTAGCATGCCCTATCAAAACTAGCATTTTGTCTAGCACTTTCACAGTATGCAAAACACTTCACTACACTGATCCCTTTTAGTCATCCTTTAGGGAATAGCTATTGTCATTTTTCTACTTTTATAAATAAAAGGAGTGGAAAAAAAAAGAAATTAAGTGGTTTCCACAACTAGTACGAGGCAAATTCAGAACTCAGAAACCATCTCCATTCATTCATTCATTCAGACTTCAGCCCTGTTTTTAATCTATAATCTCACAGGACTCAAATCAATGTCTTCTTTCATTCATTCAGACTTTAAGTCCTAAGGTTAATCAATATTTTTTTTTTTTACCTCTCCTTTGAAGAGAAACTTCAGGAAGTACTTTTGTCAATTAATGTTTCCTAGTGAATCCATACAACAAGAGGAGGGGGGAAGAAACAGATTGCCTCATTCCCCACGCTGTGTTCTCGTTAGGCCAAGCTGGAGCTGATAGGTTGAAAATGTCAGCTCTCAGTTACTTACTAATGAAGGGAAATGTCAACAATGCCAGCTTCTGTTCTGTTTATAACAAGATCTAATTCAATATTTGACAACCGCAGAAGGACAAAATGTTTAGGGAAAAATACTGTCGCACTTCTAAATGGCGTCCTCATCTGCAGAGGGTGAGGATAAACGAGCAGAAATGGCTCAAGGGCCTAAAAAAACTAGTCAAAATATTAAATAAAATCGACCTTCCTCAAAATTCCAGAATGAAATCTCACTGAAGATTTTTGTTAATATAAAGAAAAATTGCTGTCATGGAGGCAGAGATGTTCCAAAGCAAAATTGTTAGTTACCCATCCCTCTCTGTCCTGACCTGTTCCGGCATGGCTCAGCCCTAGAGGCCCTTGGGTTGCCTCAGCCTCTAGTCTTCCGGGGAGTCATGTGTGGTTAACAATTCTCAGGAAGGGATTGCAACAATCTCTTTTCCCTTGTCAGGGTCCACCCAACAAAAATGACTCTTCCTTTCCTCCCCCAGCTGGGGGTCATGTGAGCTACGTCAACATAATACTCTCTCCTTCCTTTGGCACTCAGAATATTAACAAAGTCAATTCCTAAATTAGCAATCGCTACCATGACTTCCTGGTTCCTCCCTGGTTCTGTAGTTTGTCCTGGTCTATTTAGATCTCTGTGTTCCTGGAATAGCTTTGGCCTTGAGACCCCCTCTTTCTGGTTTCTGAGAAGTACTTTCTGACTCTTGAACCTCTTTTTTCCTGCTCTCACTTTCTCAGGAGGCCTGGTATGTTATGCTATTTGGAAAGAAGATGAGTCCTAGTCCTCTAGAAAGAGATTTTTACCCCTGTGTGCCAGTCACTCAGGACCATGGTTTTGGTGGATTCCCAGAACCTAAGCCTTTTGTTCTAACTCTCCCCCATTTTTATTTCTTTGGTAACTTTCCCTCTCGAGTGCAGGACTTCTGGCTCTCATTCCTGCTCTTATTTTGCTGCTGCCTCCCTGATCAAGATCGGTCCTGAATTCTTCATCCCAAGCATCCCTGGGTAGAATCATCTAATCCATCTAGACCTCTAGAACCATCCAGTAGCTATCCATAGAATTGTACCACTTAAGACCTAGAAAATGCTCCCCCAAAGAATCAGAAGGGTCACAAACCTAGATTGAGAACTGTTTTTATTGTTCATTTACCTTTTCTTCTCAGCCATTACCTACTTTGCTCTGCTTACCAAACTGGTATCCTGAGTCTTTCTAATATCTGAGGACAATTTGCTTTGTCTTACCCTTGAGATGTGATTTGACTCTACCTACATTCAGTCCTTATTTGGACTGTTTTATGGATTCTGTGCTCTAGGATATGATCATTTGGTAAGCTTCCTGATCTTCTTTAACTGCTGTTTTCACTTAGCTAAGAATAAAGCTCCCTGAGCCCATGAAAATATTGTCATGGCCCCCCTTTCCAAGGCTCAGCAACATTTACGTTGCCCATGATACCATCATACCAGAGTATGGCAGAATTTAACAAAACCAGCCTGGCACGGTGGCACTACCTGTAATCACAGCAGCTCAGCAGGCTGAAACAGGAGGATTGCAAGTTCAAAGCCAGCCTCAGGGACTTAGCAAGGCTCTGAGCAACTTAGCAAGGCCCTGTCTCAAAATAAAAAGGGTTGGGGATGTGCCACAGTGGTTAACCACCCTTGGATTCAATCCCTGATACAGAAGGAAAACAAAAAGAATTTAAAAGAACCCTTCTCCATTTGGCCAAATTTCATCTTCTCATCCCAGCAGACAAGAGTTAGAGACCCAAAACCTACATTTGTATAACTCTGTTTTCTCACCTGAAGCTTCCCTGCTAGGATATCTTCTCCAGCTCTGCTAGCCTTTCTTCCCTTCTCAACAACTCTGTTCTCTTCTAATCACTGCTAACACTGACGTTAGAATTAAACTCCATAAGGACAGAGAGGACGGTCTCATTCAAATTATCCAGTGCTGCCTTACTAGCATCCAGTACCTGCATACAACAGGCACCTGGGAAGTATTTACTGGATGCATGAAATAAATACTAAAGACAGGAGAGACTGTGGCCAGGTAAGCCTGTGCGTACTTGCAGAAAATTTGAGTTTTTGAGAAAAGGACACTAGCTAAGGAAAATGCTATAGTAGAAATGAGCATAATTTACTGAAGACCAGGCTGAATAGAACATAGATTCTTACATGATAATGTAAAAAATAAAGAATAAATAAAGAAGATGACAGAAGGCCTTTATTCTCTATGAACAAAGAAGAAACATGATCAAGAACAAACAGAAGGGCTTCCTGTTGTCATTTGCATTATGAATGACAAGCAATGTCATTTTTAAATCAAAAGCTAAGAGATAACATCTTTAACAAGGAGACTGTTAACTAAGGGAATGACATTGATCTTTCAGTTTTGTCCATTTCTAACAAACACCAAGATGCTATAAGAACCAAGAGCTGTCTAGATCTAGCTTATAAAATGGTTCAAATTCTTCTTTTTTATAGAAAGTATATACATATAAATAACAGGAATGAGAAAGAGACAAAGCTGGTTTTGACTCGGTGCTGAAGCCTTCTGAGGTGGGTAGAGTTCTCTCAGGATCACACATGGCAGGAGACGAGCCTGTGCTCAGAGTCAAGCACATGGCACAGAAAAGGACTTTAGGAAGGAGACAACACCCTGTCTCCGTGCTCTAACAAAGAGTAGAACTAAAAATGACTCATAGAATAGTAACACACACTCCTCTTCATGCAAAGA
This sequence comes from Ictidomys tridecemlineatus, assembly GCF_052094955.1. Lineage (NCBI taxonomy): Eukaryota > Metazoa > Chordata > Mammalia > Rodentia > Sciuridae > Ictidomys > Ictidomys tridecemlineatus. The sequence continues at coordinate 24,068,230 of NC_135490.1, forward strand.
GAGATGAGCAGTTTAGAAAAGTGATATGCTTTTGTTAGCTTCTCTGTGACTAAATCATCAGTCTTTATTGTTTGCTGTTCAGCTTATTGATTTGAACCAGAAGCAGCATCTACAGGGCCTACGTTCATGGAGGCACAGTTCCCTCCTTCAGTGAAGTAACCAAGCAACGGCCAGAATGCCAAAAGGCAGAGAGAAAATTTCTTCTTCCTCTTCCTCCTCCTCCTCCTCCTCTTTCTTCTTCTTCTTTTTTTAAGAGGGTGTCCTAACACTTATTATAGTAGATTTGAGTAGATTCATCTAGAAAAATGATTAAGAGATATGTTTGTGTTACTTGGAGTGCCAATAAAGTCAGACAAAATAAGCCCTTGGAGGAGGAGTATTACAGAGCATGATTCAGTGGAAACGTGAAGTCCCAGGTCACCAGGAGGGAAGGTGTCATGCTGGCTGTGAGATGGAGAGGGATTCTCCAGGTGGTGGTTTCTGATCCAGAGATGACTTTGAAGGCATCTCCAGTTCTCATCTTCTTCAGCTATAGAACTCTGGTGGCACCAGAATGTTGGCTGCCTGCATACCTTTCTCCTGTTTGCCCTCCTGTTGGTAGGAACCACAGTGGAAGACAAAGACTACCCAGGTCCTGCCGTGGAACTTGGTGAGCCAGGGCAGGAGAGAGGACATTCATAAAGCCAGGGTCTTCCAGGCTGCAAGGATTGGCTGGAAATTTTATCCACAGCCTGCCAAAAGTGATACACAAAGGGAGAAATTGTATGAAGTAAAGGGGAAGGTAAAAATATAAATAAGAGGAAAAGTAATTGCATCAAAAGCCAGAAAAGAGGAAGCAGTTCTGAACATAAATAGTAGGAGAAAACAGAATAGCTAGATAATATTGGGGTTTGCATTATATGCCAATGTGGGACCAGGCGGTCTCTCCCTTCCCTTCCCCACAGCCTGACCCTCACTGAGTCCACAAATTTAAAAGCCAGTCAAGAACACAGGCTTGCTAAATTTTTTTTTCCTCCCTCTTTGCTTAACACTGCTCCAAGAATTATATTTTAACATTTGTAATAAAGAAATCATCTCATGGAAAATAATTCTAGCATATGTAGCAGGTTTTAGAAATACAGTTATAACTCAAGTGGGCATAAAGGCAATTTTCTTTATCTCTATAACTGAACTCCACAGGACCAGACTACTGTTTCCAGTGTGAGCAGCAAGCTTGCTCCAGACATATTCAGGGTCCAGGACAAGAGTGCAAAGGAAGGCCCAGGTGGCACATGTCTCTATATTTAGAAATTATAAATCAAGCTAGCAAACCACTGAATTTTGTTCTGCGGTCCTACCTTGATAAATATACCTTCATAACACTCTAGAGGGTCAGGTTTGCATGTAGAATCCCTCTCAAGGGTTCTACGGCTGCTTACGGCAGTGTGGGGCTATGTGACCCTCGGCCACCCCTTCCCTACACATTTATTCTGCCTATACCCTGATGGCACACACAGGTGGGCATAGAAGCCCACATGACCACTGTATCCACAAAATAGCCATCCTTTGGTGGACCCTCCACCCTGAGGTTATAAATCCCAAGCCACAGGAAGGTATCCCCATGAAAAAGAATCAAAGAAGGAAGATAATCACAAGCCTCAGAAGCACACTCAGGACCATTTGTGCAGAGAATAACACGGTCTCCAGAACCCAGTTTACAAAAGGTGTGCAGCCTCGGATGAGCAGTCTCTTTAGTTCCCAGGACTACCTATTGTCAGAGGGCTGACAAAAAAGATCGGAGCTTGGACCCTCTTTCCTGAATCCGATGTCGTTGAATATCAGAGGGCTCTTGATCTTGACAATTAAAAGTAGAGTTGCCTCTTGAGGTTGCTTCTTGGACCCCCAGAGACAGTAAAGCCTGTGGATGCTCAAGTCCCTTATATAAAATGGTGACTTTTTGCATATAATCTACATATATCTTCCTATGTACTTTAACCCTTTTTGTTCCATCATTCCAAATGTGGAATAGCTATAGAAACTTAAATATGTAATATGTAATTATAAAATATTAATAGTATTAATTAACATAATATATATGCTCCAGGTTATGATTTTCAACCTATTTTAATGAACCTTTATCAATTTCTTTGAAATATTCTCAGAATTAGGATTTAACTCAAGTTTTCAATTCTGCAAATATTCAAATATTCTTATTTAAATATTTGCAGGATTTAACTCAAGATTTTAATTTTAACTCAGATTTAACTCAAGTTTTCAATTCTGTAAAATATTTAAATATTTCAAAATATTTAAATATTTCAAAGTTATCATTAGCTCCAGTTAGGCACACACCTGTAATCCTAGCGGCTCTGGAGGCTGAGGCAGGAGGATGGCGAGTTCAAAGCTACCTTCAGCGAAAGTGAGGCGCTAAGCAACCCAGTGAGCCCCTGTCTCTAAATAAAATTAAAAAATAGGGCTTGGAATGTGGCTCAGTGGGCACGTGCCCCTGAATTCAATCCCCAGTACCAAACAAAACAAAACAAAAGTTACAATGAGTGGTACATTTGTAGTTTAATTGAAGCTTTGGGTGTTTCACAACTGAGACAATGGGTTAATGGGTTAGATCATCTCTAGATTAGTTATAACTCCTAATACAACAAAAATGCCGTGTAAAGGGTTGCTATACTGTCATGTTAATGACAAAGAAGACGCTCTGTTCAATACAGATGCAGTTTTTTTCTCTGAATATTTTTATCTATGGCTGTTAGACCCACAAATACAGAGGGTCAAATATGTATTTGCTGCAGTGGGTCTCTTACAAGGAAATTCTCAATACATTAGACATTCAACTCCAGTCAAAGCAGTAATCAAATTCCATGTCAGGATTGTTTTCTTTTCCAACCTGCTGTGCTCAAATTTCTTCCATTCTCCTCCCTGCCCAGCATTACAACATGATACTATGGAAAGTCCTCAATGGGGAGAAGCATCTTTTACAACTTTATCAACTAGCTCTGGCTGATCCCAGAGATAATACAGCAGCTCATTTACAGGAGGCTTCTGACCTCATTGGACCCTTTGATATAATGTCCACCATGGTTGTGTCACCATTGGTCTCCTGGCATATGTGCCACCTCCCTGAGTTCTAAGTTCTTGCTAAATACCAGTCTGAGAGACCCAGTTGCATGGTCTCACTGATCCCCAGCTGTGATTTGTTAGACTCCAAGCCTTAGAGTTGATTCCCTTCACTCTGCATCATGGCTACCCCTGCCTGGTCCTCTTACTTTCAACTCTCATCTACCTCCTATTCTTTCCTTACTCAGACAGGTAAGAATTCCACATATAATGGGGGATGTGGGGACCAGGAAGCTCCTGTCTCAGGCCCCCAGTTGCCCAACCACACTGTACAATCCTTTTCACTCTAATGAGCTGACTGTTCGCATAGAGCATGTTGCTTAGAGATATCCTCAAAACCAACAATATGTACAACAAGTGTGCCACCTCTTGTACAACAAGTGGGGACAGTCCCTCTGTGTCCTGGAATCCTAACTCTGACCTAGAGTCTTCCTTTCTTTACCACACCCTTAACCCCCTAACCTTCATGAAATCAAGGTCGGAGTCTTCAATTTGACTTTTTGGAACCAACAAATCCTTTAACCTCTTTCAATGAACCTTTGCTCTTGCAAATGGAAGGTCCGACTTTTAATGTTATGTTATTTGAAAGGCAAGCTGAATAATTACTTTCCTATTTTTGGTGGTGTCTCAAAAGCAACAAAAGCCTGAGGTTCAGTAGTCCAAGAGCCAAATGCAGTAAGAATTACAAAGAAAAAAATAAAATCCCATCAATAGTATTTTTTTCCAAATACATTATCCCACAAGTTTATAATATATCTGTGTTTTAATTGACATATTAATTGTTCATATTTGTGAGGCACAATGTGACATTTCAATACATGCATTTCACTTCTTCCACATTGCAAATTTTTACAATGCACGCTTTTAGTGGTAGAAAAGGGAATTAAAATTAAATAACTCTACCTGCGCATTTGCCATTGAGAGAAGAAAGGAAAGACATTTCAGTCTAGAAGTAAAATACACTGAAGCACTTCAACCCAAGGAAACCCTTTTTATTTTGGCAATTGCCTTCTGTGTTAGTCAGCTTTTGGTCACTGTGACCAAAATACCTGACATAAAAATCTTAAACGAGAAAGTTTTATTTTGACTCATGTTACAGAGATTTTAGTCCAGGGTCAGCTGTCTCCTTTGCTTTGTGCAGAACATCGTGGGGGAACAATGCAGCAGAGGAAAGCTGCTCAGCTCATGGCAACCAGGAAGCACAAAGAGAGAGAAAGAGGCCAGGGACAAGATATAGTCCCCAAAGGCATGCCCCCAGTTTCCTACTTCCTTCAACCATGTAGCACCTGCCTGATGTTTCCACGTCCTTGCAGCATTTTATTCAAATTTTTAGTCCACCAAGTGGATTGATTCTGATGAGGTCAGAGCTTTCCTGATCCAATCACTTCCCAAAAGCCCCATTTCTGGCCATTGTTGCATTGGGGACCAAGCCTTCAACCCATGAGCTTTTGGGGGGACATTCCAGTTCCAAACCTAAACACCTTTCCTACACCCCTACCACCCAGGGAGGGCAGCCTGCCTTATGTCACCCACCCACTCAGAAGTCACAGTCAACACTAAATCTGGGAAAAATCATTTCCACCAAGGTATCCCATATCAGCTACCCAAACACAGGATCTTATAAGCTTATCAGTGTCTTTTCTTCAAAAGTATGAACCAACCACCATTATTTGTTAAATCAGTATTAAAGAGAGAGAGAGAGAGAGAGAGAGAGAGAGAGAGAGAGAGAGAAAATAAGCCACAGAGCAACTGAACCTAGAAAGAAACAAAAACACTTTTTAAAAAAATCTTTTTATCCTCATTGAGAATCTAGAACAACATTCATGGAAAGAGAACAAACAAAATCCTTAGGGATGTTTTAAAATGATTATGAAAAGAGAAAATCAATAAGACTAAAGTCCAAGCTGAACACCTGGAGGAAAAAGTCCAAGAAACTCTCAGAATGTAAAACAAAAACAGAACCAGAATCTATATTCCTTCCTAAAGCTTCCATGACAGAGCACCATGAACCAGGAGGTTTAATTCAAGGGAAATGTATTGTCTTACAAGTGTCGGAGTCAAAGAAGTCCAACACCAAGGTGTGGGCAGAACCATGTGTCCTCTGAATGGCCAGGGAAGTATCTGTTCCAAGTTCCTCCTGGTGTCTTGTAGCCTCATGCATAGTTTGTGGATATACCACTCTGTTTTCCACAGGGTAGTCTCCTGTGTGTCTTCACAACTTCATATCATCTTCCCTGTGTATGTACATGAGATGTAAATTAAGAGAGAGAAGTTATAAGAAGACAGAATTGAATGTAGTGGATTTTCACCATCCATATAAATGCAATCTTAGAAAACAGGTGTAGTGGAGGAAGAGAACCAGAGCTCAGATCCCACAAGAACATCAGCACAAGCCATGTCTGCCTGGCCCTGGCTGTGTCTTTACCACTACACATGGTGACTGCTGGTAGTAGGTATTAAATGAGTGTTAGCTGAATGAAGAATGAGTTTGGAGTCAGCATTTTCAGGGATACCCTGTACTAGATCTTTTTTTCTGCCCATCCTTTGGGACCTCATTACTTCTTCGTTTCTGGTATTTGTTGTCTAGTTTTGGCTAGCACAATGGAAAGAGACATTAAAATATTTACTAGAAGAATTAATCTGCTTCATCCCATTAGGGATTCTGGGTCTAGAATCCACAGTGTTGTCTACAGAATGGGAAAAAATACACCAAAGTAGTTCAAATGTGATTTATACACAGTGAATTGGAAAACCATAAATTGTAACTATTTATTCATTGGATTGAGCCTTTAGCTATTCATCAACTTTTCAGAGAATAAAAGTAAGTAATGCATTCTTTAAGTAATGGATTTCTGACTCACTGATATGCTTCTAATCTTTGTGTCCTGGTATGTAAAATTTTAACTAGGCACATCCTACAAACTACTTCTTGGCTTCTCAGACATGTAATTCATCTTGATCTGATGAATACTTTCTTCCAGTTTTCTCTGAAAAATTCCCTAGAAGTTATGGACAATTAAACCAAACCCCAAAAAAACTGAAATAACTAAAATAACTCTTGGATAGACAATGTTCCCATAACTAGACACATGTCTAGAACATACACGCATGCAAATAAATTCTACAAAAAGACCATTTTCTAAACTGAAATTACATCATAGCCCAAATAATTTTATCTCAACTTATATAATATAGTGAATTAAATATAGGAACCAGATATTCATTAGGACTAGTGTGCATACTAAAATAGTCAAACGGAATATACTCTGGTTTAATACTTAAAGTATGTCAGGGGTAAAGGAGTTATTTAATACAGCCAGAGATAAATTTTCTTACTTGACAAAACATATGAGAATGACTGGCAGTGAAAACATGACTGTAGATTAAATCTTTAGAAAGACTTTGTGTGTGTGTGTGTGTGTGTGTGTGTGTGTGTGTGTGTGTGTGTGTGTTTTACTGAGAAAGTGAACCCAGAGTGGGATTGCTATTGCCTAGGATGCCAAGTCCAGGCTGAAATACGTTCTGCTCAAGCTTTTGTTTGGGTTGCACTGCCACCTGCTGGACATAATGGGGAATCATTTTCAAAGAAAGCACTGACAAAAGGTCAAAATCCTTGTTTTCATAAATGAGGTTTTGATTCTTTAAGGTAATACACACTGTGTATCAAGGTAAATAGCGCTCGGGCTGAATTCCCAAAATATCTTTAGTTGAAGAAAGAAGAAATAAACAAAATAGTCACACTGTGGCTTTATTTAGAGGTAAGTGGACATATTGACAAAAATCCCTCTGATAGCTCTTCTAACAGAGTTCTCTTGAAGGGAGTCTATTAAACATGATGTGGGGACAGAAATAAGACAGATCATGGAGGTTCTCAAGGGTAAGCTAGAGCAATGTCTGACGCACATAGTAGATATGAACAGAAAAAAAAAAAAGACCTTTCATTTACTACATACATAACAGGCATCTGCTGTGCATTCTTGGAGCCCGCGACAGTGCAGAGTGGTCTAGAATCTAAGCATAGCAATGGTTTTATAAAGCCTGTCTCTGCTGTCAGTCTGTGTGATGACATAGAGATCTAAATAGACACCTGATAAGACACTGTTCTTCATGGAAGGGTGAAGTGTGTGCTTGGACAAACTGCTCTGGATTGATCTGACAAAAGGAAGTGGGTCAGAGACAGTTGAAGGGAGAGGATCAGGGAAAACCTCAGGGAGCTGAGAGTTGGGCTACACCTTGAAAAACAGCAGAAAGAGGAAGGAAAGAAGGAATGGAGGGAGGGAAAGAGAAAGAAGGGAGAGCCGATGGAGATTGAAAATAAAGAAAGGAGAAGAGATGGCTTCCAAGGAATGGTAACTGCAAAATCATCAAGGGGATCAAGGGCACAGCGAGGCACAGGACTGGATGCTGGTTCTAGCTGAGTTGGCAAGGCTTTCCTACAAACTGTGTTGCCCCCCATTCCTGTGTTAAACCTAAGTCTCCCAGGTGATGGTACTTGGAAGTGAAGCCTTTGAAAATAATTAACCCATGAGGATGGAGCTCAGGGAGACAGATTAGAGCCCTCCTTGAGAGGATGCAGGCACCAGGACTCCCTGGCTCTCTGCTGAGGATCCGACAGGATGGGCACAGCCGTGTCCTGGAAGAGACGTTCGGAACGTACCGCCCTTGCAGACTTATTTCAGACTTCCTCTCCAGAACATCAGAAAGTAAATCTGTGTTGTTTATCAGCCACCTGGCCTGCACGACTTTATTAGAACAGCCAGGGCTAGAGCCTTGAGCCTTGAACCTCCCCCTGAGACCAGGGGAGGCTTCGCAAGCAAGCCTTCAACACAGCCAGAGCACAGCTGGCTGCTCAATAATTTCTAAACTTGGGAAAATAACTCTGGGCCCTGAGCTCTTCAATAAAACACAAGTCGTGGCAGGACTAGGATTTGTGTCTAAATCTGTCTAACACCACTCTCCATCGCAGCATGGTGACTCATAATATTATCCATAAGTATTGATCTCTAATACAAAATCAATAATGCCAAAATCTTTCATTTCAAAAATCATCGTGCAGCAATCGTGGGAAGTTAATTACTCACTCCTAGATCTCCATTAAGGCTGAACTAAGATTTTAAACAGAAATCAAACGTGTATAGTTGCACCAATTCACATTTGATATATTACTAGCCTGTTAAAATATTTTGAATTGGACCATCGTAATGCTTTTGGACACTCCAAAGGTCTTTCTAGGTGAACACTTTTTATTATCTCTACCAGGAACAAACCCTGATTTAATGGCCTGTGTCTGTGATAAAGCTTAAATCACCACCATTCTCTTTCTGAGCTGTAAAGTTATGTGACTATGCAGACTCAAGAATTCCTCTCCAATTACAAGGAGTCTCTGCTGGCAGGCAGAAACAGCTTGGGGGCCTCCAGGCTGGTGCATAACTATCTACAGATAGCCCTGGAAGAAAGGAGGCTCCATGGCCTCATGTAGCCCAGGAGCTAAAAGGGCAAGAACATCACTTCCAGAATATCTGGACCCAAGTCTTGAACAGCAGTTGTACTCATGTCTGTCTCTGTCCCCACTGCTGTTGTCTGAACTCATCCTCCTAGGCTGAAGTTTTCCACTAAACAGGAGAGAATCGAGGCCACAGGTAGTGCCTGTGTTGGCACCTTACAGCTCTGATCAGAGAGAAGAGGTGGCCATTCCCATTAGTGCCAGTTGGAAAAACACAGCCTGGCCCATGGCCACTCCTGCCCCGATAGACTCTTGGCCCAGGAAAGAGAAACTGTGACTGCCGGTCCCAAAGAAGCCCATGGCTGATGGAGGAGGTGGAGAAGGGCGGTGTTACCCACAAGGACAGGGGCATTCTTTGGGGCTGTCACAAAAAAACAAATGTCCATTGCATTGGCCCACATGACCAGACCCTCGTCTGGACGTGTAGAATCCAGCTTACAGCATTTTTCAGCAAGTCAAATTTGTAAATTAAAGTGCCAGATATTTTCTCTTATCAATAATTCTGGAATCCTTGTGTTGACAGTCTGTTGGAAAACTGCAAATTAAGGGAGAAATTGTAACCAGTCATCATTCTGCAGATACCACTGTCAGTGGATACCAGAGAGCCCATAAGTTGAGGAAAGATCAGAGAAGGCATCTTTTCTCCTCCCCCCACTAGTCTTCTAGACCAGGTAGCTAGATCAACCAGAATAGATGAACTCTGCCTTTGTAATTCCACCATCACACTGGGCTCCCCCTCCACTGGCTCTCGCTCTCTGCCTCTCTCCCTTTGCAGACTCCCAGGCCCTTCCACTTGATCCCCATCAGAATTAGTAATAAGAACTGGTTTAACCAGGGACCAGTCGTTCATGGCAGGTGTGACTTTCAGATATCGTTCTCTCTCCCGAGAAAGCTGTGAACCCTAACTCTAATGCTAACCCCATCCCACAGTAACAGAACACTATGAAGGACATTTCCTGATATGGTGGACTTGTGGCTAAAGCTCAAAACTGAAATTAGTGAATAACAAAATCTTCCTCTTTCACAAAGATGCTAAATCTTCAATGATAGAGGGGAGGCGTCTGCTTCTGCAACCTCTAAGACAGAAGACTCCCAGAGAGCTCTGATGGGGTTGAGGGGGGGATTATTCAGGGAGAGTCATCTTCCTCTCCTCTTAGAACCTGTTCCCCAGGAGGTTGCCTCCCGGATGGGAGATTTAAAGATGACCAAGAGATCCCCACAAGGCTCTGGGTAGAAGCCATAACTGGAGACTGGTATCTGCCTCTTGTGCGGAGTCATGTAAAGGCTGGAGTATGGATGGGAGTGCCCATTACGGCCAGGTAAGAAGAGGCAACCAAGAGAAGGCCACTTGTACCACATAACAGGACAAGGAGAGGGAGACTCCCCAAGGATCAAGTGGGTAGAGATCCAAGCCTGCAATTTCTATGAAGGATTGTCGGAGAGAACTGCCTGCCAAGGAAAGCAAAGGAAGGGTTGCTCCGCCAGGAGAGGGGTGAGGGTGGTGCCCTGCCGAGTTCATGCTGATCAGTGAAGACCCTGCTACATTCTCACCCTTCATTACGTAGTAAACGGTTGATCTCTTGGAGAAGGAACTTGAAGAAAACTGAGCAAATGAGAAGAGCAGTAATTACCAAATAATTTGTGATAACAACTTCTTTTCATAATCTGGTTCTAGAAAATTCCATCCAGGCTGGGGATTATTGACACTTGGTTTAGACCTTGAAGGACTATGAGATTTGCAGAGGGGAAGAGAAATATGAAGCCATCTAAGACAATGACATGAGTAGAACCAAGGAGGTGAGTTCTCACCAAGACGGATGAACTGGTGTGCATGGAGTCTTGGGTCCACAGGGAGTTTCTGTCCCTATGGAGAGTAACACTGAGTTCCTGTCGGTGTTAACACCAAAATTACTTGGTGGGGTCTGCATATGGTATGTTTAAATTGAATCTTAAAATGTTGGATTTTATTCTTTACATAAAGCCTGAGGAGGCTTCTGAGTAGCAAACTATAGGATCCTATCTGTGTTTTAGGAAAATCACTCGGATATCAGGGTACACTGTCCAGAGGAGTTGAGAGTAGAAAGAAACTAAATACAGTCCCTTTCAGTTCTCTGTCCCTGTCCCTACCAGGAGGACAGCAGGAGGCTGCCATGGCTCATCAGTGGGCCCCACTTCATTCAGCATGGTCCTGCCTCACGTCTGCAATGACAGGCAGAAAAGAGAAAACTGCTAAAATAAATGTTACTATGATGAGTCTCCCCACCTGGAGAAGCTGTTGTATCCACCACAACCAGACAAGAACACAATCTCACACCCAGTTGACCTTCATTTCTCTTGTTCACACCCAGTTAAAACTCCTCCGTGGGGGTCCTTGTGTAGACTGGGGAAGTTTCCTACATATTCTTCAAAAATAATACTTGGTGCAGTGCATTTCTCCAAAGCATGATTTATTTTATCATGTGTTTGGGGAAGGGCTGTCAGTTACCCTTGCAAAGGTTTCCTATGAGATGTGGCAGTAAGATCAAATTGGATACAGACCTAGACATCCTGAAGAAGAGAAAAATCAATGTAAATAAATGTAATTTCTAAATAAAATATGCTTTTACCTAATTGAAAAGTCATTATCAATTAGTCAAATACAACTTTAATCAGACATGAATGATTCAGGGATTCTATATTTAGAAGAAGAACACAGGATGGCATTTTAAAATCCTCATGTCTCATGCCATTAGCCTTGAAAACCTCTTACCAGATAACTGAGGTGTGAGTTTTAATTCCCAGTATCAAACCAAGAATAAAATTATTTTAATTATGGTCAACTGGGTAAGGAACATTGACGGTCTAATTGCTAAGCTGTAATTCTGTATTCTGTCCCTGGGAGACACACACCTGAGCCAAGTGCTTCAATAATTCATTAAAGCACTTCCCTGTGCATCAATTACCAAATCATGTGCCTTGATTACTTTACTTAGGGAAAGTTACCCTTGTGGAAAAGGCTTTCACCAAGCATCAAAACAAGAAAAAATATTTTAACCTATTAATGTTGATTTTTTAATATATATTAAATATATATATATATACAGAGCTTAGGTCCCCTGACCTATAGTCACCAAACTTTTCTTCTTAGGTAGTAAGATATTCATTTATTTATATGTAGTGCTGAGAATCAAACCCAGTGCCTCACACATGTTAGGCAAGTGCTCTACCACTGAGCCACAACCCCAGCCCCATTTTTTTTTTCTTGGTGTTGCTGGGGATTGAACCCTGGGCCTTGTGCATGCAAAGCAAGCACTATACCAACTGAGCTATGTCCCCAGCTAATGTTGATTTTTCATAAAAAGAACATAAAATCTTACAATAGCTCTCAACTATGTGCCAAATGCAGTATGCAAAAAAAAAAAAAAAAAGCGGGAGGAGGGGGTTAGAGCCTGACCAACATTATGCAGAATTATGAGGTATGTGAGTTTTCTATTTCCTTAATTCTGGCTTTGCCAGTAGTTCATTGTAGAGAATCGTTTCTGTTTTGTTTAAACACCAACATATTTGTGGCCCAGCAACAGATTTTTATTATTCATATATATGATGCATATATACATGATGCAGAATTAGATGCCTTCAATATAAGCATAGGTCATTGTGATTTTGATAATCTATACTTATCATTGTATTTATACAGTTTATTCAAGAATACCAAAGTGCAAAAAAACTATAAAACATAAAAAGTTAATGAACAAGTACAACTTGTACATTGTTGGTGGGACTGCAAATTGGTGCAGCCAATTTGGAAAGCAGTATGGAGATTTCTTGGAAAGCTGGGAATGGAACCACCATTTGACCCAGCTATCCCCCTTCTGGGTCTATTCCCTAAAGACCTAAAAAGAGCATGCTACAGGGACACTGCTACATCGATGTTCATAGCAGCACAATTCACAATAGGAAGACTGTGGAACCAACCTAGATGCCCTTCAATAGACGAATGGATAAAAAAAATGTGGCATTTATACACAATGGAGTATTACTCTGCATTAAGAAATGACAAAATCATAGAATTTGGAGGGAAATGGATGGCATTAGAGCAGATTATGCTAAGCGAAGCTAGCCAAGCCCTAAAAAACAAATGCCAAATGTCTTCTTTGATATAAGGAGAGTAATTAAGAACAGACTAGGGAAGAAGAGCACAAGAAGAAGACCATCATTAAACAGGGTTGAGAGGTGGGAGGGAAAGGGAGAGAGAAGGGAAATAGCATGGAAATGGAACGAGACCCTCAGGTTTATACCAAATTACATACAAGAGGAAGTGAGGGGAAAGGGAAAAATAATACAAGGGGGAGGAATGAATTGCAGTAGTGGGGGTAGAGAGAGAAGAGGGGAGGGGAGGGGGGATAGTAGAGGATAGGAAAGGCAGCAGAATACAACAGACACTAGGATGGCAATATGTAAAGCAATGGAAGTGAAACTGATGTGAATCTGAAATCTGTATAAGGGGCAATATGGGAGTGCATAACCCACTTGAATCAAAATGTGAAATATGATATATCAAGAAATATGTAATGGAGGGGTAAGACAAGATAATACAAATGGAAGAAATGATTTACAGTAGAAGGGGTAGAGAGAAAAGGGGAGGGGAGGGGAGGGGAGGGGGGATAGTAGAAAATAGGACTGACAGCAGAATACATCAGACACTAGAAAGGCAATATGTCAATCAATGGAAGGGTAACTGATGTGATACAGCAATCTGTATACGGGGTAAAGTTGGGAGTTCATAACCCGCTTGAATCAAACTGTGAAATATGATGTATTAAGAACTGTGTAAGGTTTTGAACGACCAACAATAAAAAAAAAAAAAATAAGTATACAGATTGGAAAAGGAAGAAATAAAACTATCTTTCTTTATAGATGACAGGACTATCTAAAGAATCAACACTAACAAAATCTCCTGGAACTATTAGTGGATACAGAAAGCTTATAGGACACAAAGCAGATATATAAAATACAATTACTTCCCTATGTTCCTGAAATACACAATTAGAATGAGAAATTAAAAAACAAAGAATACTTAGGTAATAATATATATTATGTACCAGATCTATATGAGAAAACCTAAACTCTGATGAAAGATCAAGGAGATTTAATTGGAGAGATTTCCATGTACAGGGATAAGATTCAATTTTGTCAAGATGTCATCTCTTCCCAATTTGACTAAATGCAATCTCAATAAAAATCTAGAAGTTATTTTGTGAACACCAACAAACTGATTCTAAAGTTTATATGGAAAGGCAAAAGACCCAGAAAGTCAACACAATATTGAGATGGAAGAAGGAAGTAAAGGGCTGACTTCATCCCACTCTGAGACTGACCATAACCCTGTGGTGCTGGCAAGAGACAAGCAAACCCATGGAAAAGAGCTGAGTCCAGAACAGAACCACACAGACTTAGAACTGCTCTTGGGCAAAGGATCAAACATGAGAAACAGTGTCTTCAGTAAGTGGTGCCAAGCATTCAGACATGCACAAGTGACAATGAACCTAGACACACACCTTATACCTTGCACAAAGGTTAACTCAAAATGGAGCATAGACCGAAACGGAAAAAATAAAACTATAAAACTTCTAGAAAAGATTACAGAAGACTATTTAAGTTTCCACTGGTGCAATGAGTTTTTCGATGTAACACCAAAAGCATGACCTGTAGGGGAAAAAAAACCCTGATAAACTGGACTTCATTAATATTAAAACTTCTGTGCTTTAAAAGACACAATTTAAAAAAAAATAGAAAGACAAACCAGACTGGGAGAAAATCTTTGCAAAACAAGTATCTAATAAAGAACTGCTATCTAAACTAAAAAAAAAAAAAAAAAAAAAAAAAAAATGAACAAGTACAAAAAGAAATAAATAAGCTCATAGCATATTTCCTTACATACAAAAGTATTCTATAAATGTCTGTTGAATGGTAAATCAACAAAAAAATTGAAATAAAGTGAGGCAAAGGCTTACATTTTAACTTGGGTTCAAAGTTTTTACCCCTGCTGCCAATCAAAAGGGGCAACGTTGATTCAACAGAAAAATTAACTTTTCTTCCTGTTCAAATCCACCTTCCTCTGATAAAGGCAATTCTAAGGAGAAAATTGCAGGATTAATGACAGCTGAGAAATACAAATGAGAAAAAGACAATTCACTGATTGTATAATTGATCCTGAAGAGCTGGAAACTACCTTCATAGGGTTTGCTAACTCATAATAACAAGAAACACCAAGCACATTCACCCTCTGTAACTGCCATCTTCGTCAACAGTCTTGTTGATACTGTACTGTTAAGTGGATTCTAAGGGCCCATGTCAACAACAGAATCAAGCACAAGAGTATATCTAAGTGGAGCTGTACTTTATTATTATTTCTGTGTCTGCTATAAAACGGAACATCTCCAGAACAGGAACTCCATCTAGTGGACATTGGCACCTTTTATTTACACCCCATGGTAACATGATTCCAACATTTGGAAATCTCAAGGTGGAAAACGGGGAGCCCGTGAGGGCTGGAAGGTGGGATTCGAACCCTGAGTTCTGTCTCCTCCCCCGCTTCCTCCCAGATCCCACATTGTACTTGAGGTTCACTTGAGCGCAATCAGGAACTTTGAATATTGAAAGAAGGAGCTATGGACATGGGGATAATGACTATTCACAGCAACATGGTAGCAAGCATCCAATGGACAGAATCCAGCAGTTCCATGGTGTGTCCACAGAGACATGCTCTGGTCAGCTGTCCCGCAAAGACTGTACCTGGGCAGGCAGGGAAGGAGGGTGAGCTCAGGGGGAGTCTTGGCCACAACTGCAGTCTCTTCTCTGCCACCTGTTCTCCACATCTGGACAATTCCATGAACTTCCCGGAGTCTTTCTCACGAATTCCTTCTTTGTTTCAATGAAGCAGAGTAGGTTTCTTTGGTTTGCAACCAAGGTCCTTGGTTTGTTAGGAGAATCAAATATGATTTTCAAAAGTGTTGTTTCCTGGGAAATGAGGCAGGTTCAAGCACAAATAGTAAACTCAATGGTTTAGAAGTGGCTTGCTTTTCCCACATGTGGTTCCTGCCTACCTGTAATAATTTCCTCACATGTCTATGAATAACCCAGTCACCAAGACTCCACCAAACAACCCCTTTTACTCTCTGCTAAACATTTTTTTTGCCTAACGATAAAAGAAAGCAGTCACTGAACATGGGATCAAGTGAAATTTACCAGTAATCATGTTAACCCTCATCAGAGGAAATCAATCAATGAGGGAAAAGAAAGGGAGGAGTGCTAAATTAGGTTATCCAACTAGAGAATCTGTCAATAATTTAGAGTTCGTTTTATTCCATGTGCTATAAAAAGACCAACTGGCTTTTTAATTTGGAGGTAGTTATTGCAGGTTGTTATAATATCCAGAGAGTTCACAATAAAGGGAATGAATATGACAAACATAAGTTTATATTTTATATTCAATAAAAAGGTCATAAACCATAGGGGTAAAAAAGCTACAGTGCACATCCTTAAGGTGGGGATTCAAGGTCACAGCTCTGAAGGTCACAGCTCTGAGCTGTGACCCGATATCAGTGTAGCACAAGCACTGAAGGCTGCCAAGGTGATCAGACCTGGTATTTCATGGAGGCTGTAAATATTGAAGAATCAGAGACTTCCTGAAGTTGATAATCTAATTCTCAGGTTATACTAAATTTATATTATACCAATGACAGTATAGAATTTTCTGCTACTATGTGGCTCAATGCCTGTAGTGTCTGAATATCACTCTGACATTCTGCCAGTAATCTAATTTAAATAAAAATGTGCTATGTTCTTAAGACTCTTGATTAAACTATAAGCCATTGTAGAGTCAGAGCCACATAAACATTTAAAGATATCCATGTGCACATATGTGTGTGTGTGAGAAAGAGAATGTGGCTAACATCTGAGGTATGATTTGAATTGTTTCTGAAAATCTGTTTGAGTCCAATTTTTTTTAATGCCATGAGTCTTATAGGTTTTCCCAGAAATGATATATCTTTCAGTGCTTATGGATGAGTTCAGTCAAAATTTTAGAATGCTTAGCTAGTTCTGAAAATGCAATACCTGGTTCAAAATGTTGAACTCCATTTGAGGTAAAGAGAGTTTAGTCCAAACATCAGAAAATCCTAAAACTTTTAACAAAAGAAAAATTGCCCTTTCTTTAAAAAAAACTAAAATAAAGAGAGAAAGGATAATCTCTTGACACATAACACAAGATTCTTTTTTGAAGTGACCTGAAAACAAAGTCTTTTTATGTGAACATTTCCAATTTTTCAAGATTTTAAATGAAAGTACATAATATTGACAGTCAAACCTCTGAGGACTGGTTGTCTTACCCTTGATAGGTACAAACCTAATTCAAGCTCCAGAATCAAAAACAAATGCTTTTAAATGCTTTTAAATATTTTGATATTCTTAGCACTAAATGTAAACACGTCCTAAATCAGTGCTTTGCATTCAAAGAGGGGTAGGGGGATTAAATACATCTAAAAATATCAAAGCCAATGTTCATGTTTTTCTATAGTGTTCTGTTTCTAAAAAGTATGAAAGCATAGCCTTTGGTATGTATTTTATCCCAAAATTTTGAATGAATGAAATTATGATAGATAATTTTAAGGTACCTTTTAATTGCTAGTTAGATGATCATCACAAAAAAAATCTCTAAACAATGAGTTCAAATTCTACCTCCAGCTTATTTTAAATCCATCAATTGAATCATTTTAAGTCCTTGGTCTCAAATATTCTGAGCATTTCTTTTCCCTTTCTCCCAACTGTCCTATACAATACAGTATTTTTCATAAGAAGGAATACAAATCTGCATTATTCTCCTCTATGATTATAGTTCTTTTCTCTGAATCTTTATGTCCTTCATCCTGCTTCTCCATTCACTCCTTTATTTGTTGACTCAAATAGCAGTGTTTATTGAGCAGCTACTATGCATTGGGCAGTATTTTACATACTTGGGAGATGAAGATGAAACACAAACCTGCTTCTAGCAGCTGGAAGCCCATTATGTAGAAGGAACACATACACAGAAAGGCAGATCACATAGTATTTAGGTGTTTTTAAAATGGCATAAATATAAATGGCTCAGTGTCTGGGAAATTAGTATTCTGTGAGAGACAAGGATATGTACTGCACAGGGACCCTTCAATGAAGAGCTTGTTGTCCCAGATGCTGATGGCCATGAATGGATTCCCAGCTGCTATTCACCCTCTGGAATTGCCAAACACCCATATGCTTATGTGGATGAGCCTGGAGGACAATATATTGAGTGAAATAATCCAGGCAAAGAAAGACCCATATGACATATTTCCACCCAGATATAGAAACTAGAAAAGTCTATCTCATAGAAATAGACTAAAATTGTGAACACCAGAGGCTAGGAAGATGGGTGTGGACAGAGGTTGAACAATTGGTTCCAAAATAAAGTTAGAGAGGATGAATAAGTTCTTACTGCAGGGTGAATATATTTCATAATAATTTATTATATATTTCAAAATAACTAGAAGAGAGAATTGTGAATATCCCCAACACAAAGAAATGATAAATGTTTGAGGTGATGGAAATGCTAACTACCCTGATTTTATCATTACACAATGTATACATACATGAAAATGTCACACTGTACCCCATAAATGTGTATAATTTTTATGTGTCCATTGAAATATAAATAAGTGTGTAAATAAGGGATGTCCTTGCCTGGTTGACACACATCAGTGACCAATTAATGGCATGATCATTTATGCCAACACAGAGCTCCCTCTGGGTCTGTTGACCTTCAGGCACATCTGCTACTCAGGTCTCTGTGCTCCATCCTGCTTCCTTCACACCCACCTACTCCCACAGATTTTGATTTCTGAAAAACATGCTATCAGATCTGCTTCCTGGAGAACATAGATGGCAACATTTTTAAATGGACTTTTTTTTTTTAATGGACCATGGCCCTAGTTGTTGCCTGAGAATAAGATCCTCAAGAAGATACTACTGGAAGTTCCTGGACCAAACAGAGGAGCAATGATATTGATAAAAATGATAACTAGTGATAGCAAGATTGACATAGAGTTTACCCTGTGTTGGGCACCGTTTTAAGTGTTCTGTATACACCTGCTCATTTAACCCTTCAGCAATTCTCTAAACAGACACTTTTCTTAATACCTTTCAACCGATGAGAAAAGAGGATGACAAGACAGTGAAGTGTCTAACTCAAGTCCACACCTGTACTAAATGGCTCCCAGGTAGCTCCAACCTGTGGTGCCTTAACCACTGACTTAAACCATTTATCTAATCCTCTGATATCTCAGCAACTTTTCTTAGCCTCATTGA
This sequence comes from Ictidomys tridecemlineatus, assembly GCF_052094955.1. NCBI lineage: Eukaryota > Metazoa > Chordata > Mammalia > Rodentia > Sciuridae > Ictidomys > Ictidomys tridecemlineatus. Next base: position 24,087,203 of record NC_135490.1, read on the forward strand.
TAACAACAGTGAAATTGCACATTTAGAGGCTCTCTTAGGTAATAGCACTACTATTCATTGAGTCCCTACCACATATCTGCTGTGTAGTAAGCCCTGCATAGCTTCAGATCATTGTCATAACATTCCCATGAGTTAGGCTTAAGGTTTGGTTATTCCAAAATAAGAAAACAGGTTCATAAGAACTATGTGAGTTATGCAAATTATAGAGTTCACAAGTAACAGACATATCCTCAAGCCTAGTATTTCTGCCTCCAATACAAAGTATCCCAAAGTTTTATTATTTAGATTTACCTAAGCTATGCTTAATATATGAACTATAAACTAAACCTAAAATAGGTTAAAACAGTCACCATTTATGGGATTCAGTGTTTTTAGTTATGTCACCTAAGACTCTTTCCTAAGATTGAAGAAATTTGGAAAACAGTGTCCGACCATCTGCCCTTTGACATAGCTACATCTATAATCCAGAACTTTCTTTCAAAAATCTAGATGATTTTAACAGACTCATTTTCTTCATGTATTCTTTTGGGGCCTCCCTGACAGTAAACCAGAGGTTTTGCTCAAAGAAAGAGGAATCATATTCTTCAATTTAAGCCCAAATAACACGAATGAACACGTTTCAAAATCACATGTTTGATTACACTTCCAAGGTGTCGATACAAATTCTTGAAAATCCCAGTTCATGGTGTATAATAACATGATATCAAAACATGCTCCTTAAAGATGAATTTACTTTTGAAGCGACCACTGAGGCCTTTGGCCCACGAGTAATTGATTAAATCTAGCAAGTAGAAGTCATTCCTCGGGCTAAGGAGGCAGCCACTGGGATTGGGGGGATAGGAGTAGGAGATAGTAAGAAGCTTCCATGACGTCATCTTTGTTATGGCAGGAAAATTCCATGAATTTGTCACTTTGGGAGACATAAATTCCTCCTGACCAAAAAGACCCCTGAATCACTTCACTATAACCAAAGTAAGCTGTGAGGGAAGAACAACCCTAAGAGCCAGTGCACCATGCCAGCATTTTGGTAACAGGAACAAATGGACAGAGAATAACAGCTTCTGCATGGCTCGCACCTTGACTCTGGAAATGCACTCTTTGTCTCGATTATTTGCTGCCTGACAATTGTTCCCAGCAGTGAAAGGCAAGCTCACCCTCTGGGAATGGATTCAAATATAAATGACTGAGAGCCTTGTCAAAGTTCCACTGTAGCTGACACCCTTCCCCACCCCCCCACCCCTGGTTCCCCAGGGACACTTCATTTTCACTGTATCACCTTTTTCCCTCCAAGGGAAGATGAAGGTCCAGAAAAAAAAAAAAGTCTTTATAAATGGAACGTTTTCATTATGGGCCAAAATTTCTGTCCTAACTCACCTCCTACTCCCTGCCTTTCCATTCTGCCTCTTTCCAATAACATCCTTTCCTGCGATTGCAGAATCCCAACCCACTATTTTGATACTTGAAAGTGGCTGGGTTATGACGCTGTACAACCTCACTCCAATCACCCTTAATGAACTTGTGCAAGCCCCGGAAAGTGTTGCCTCATTGTCTATTTATTCTGCTTTCAACATGACAGCTGACAGCCTCCTTTGCTGAGGGCAAGGAAAGGCCGAAGTTTGTGGTTTCAGAGAGCCATAAATGGTTGACTCTCCTTTTCCTTCCCTGCAAAAGTCGGATTCACTCATCCAGCACTGTCTTCCATGATGGGGGGCTGGGAAAATTGCAGACAGCTGGCTTTCTTGGGAGAGTTAAAACAGAGAAATCACAATGATAAGAACCTTGTTTTTTTTTTTTTTCAAAAACTCCAAAATAATATAAATCACGGAAGCCTTACAAAAGAAATGGAGAATCTCCTTGAATTAACCTTTCACGATGCACTTCTTTTTGGCAGCCTAAATTAGAAAGAGCTATATAATAGAAAAGATGGATTAGATTCTGCAAAATAAGATCTCTGTTCATCCTGGGCACAGGGAGCCCGAGGTGATGTGCTTAATGCCAGGTAGAGTCATGGTTTCCATGGTGGAGAGACTAGGTAAGATGGCACCTTAGCTGGGATTTGCAACAACTGATCTTCAAAACCTCAAAATCATATTCACCTGCATTACATTACTTGATTCTTACAATAACCTTGTGAAGTTGTACAGGCGCTGATAATATCTCCATTTCACAGAGGAAAACCTCTGAAGCTCAGAAATACTCAGTTATCTCTCAGTTTAGAATGGCAAAGCTGATATTCCAGCCCAAATCTTCTTCTTCCAAAGCTAACATGTTTTCCACTCCTCACACTGGACTTCAGGGGCATATCAAATTCTACAAGGGTTTCTAGCTAAGACTAATTTTTCTTCTGTTATCCTAAATCTGCATCCTTAAAAAATGTCAAAAATGAGGTTTATTTTCTTTGGCCAGCAAAATAGTGACTATGTGAGTGTCGGTATATTAGAATTAACATTCTTTTAAATGAGAAGTTGATTTACCAAACACTATTTAAATTAAAGAGATGCTAAACGTGGCAGTGTTCTCACTCCAGCTGCCACAGGTCAATTATGCAAGCTCTTTATTGCCAGTTTATAATTAGATTCACCAGAGACTTATTAACCTCTGGGAAGAGTTGTAAGTTTTACATAAAGCAAAATGAAAAAAAAAAAGTGTCCTCACTTATAGAAAGTAAAATTTGAAGCAAAGATGAAATAAAAATAAGATTCACCTTAGTCACATGCACAGAAAAATGCTTTTTTTTTTTTTTTAATCAGATTTCCTGGGCCTTCGAGACCTTAGTCCAATAGATCTCAAGCACATTCCAGGAACATGCTCTCTCACATGACCCCCCACACACACACTCACTCCTAGAAATACATTGGCCAGTGGGTAGAAGGGCATGGGGAGGAAATTGGTGTCCAGATAAGAGATGAAATTTGGATTTGCAAGATGAGACCAAGTTACCTTCCGTGGTGTTGGTTTTGAATGAGAGCATTGCTGGCAGTAATTTATAATTGTTATGACTTCCAAAATCATTGAGACTGATAATAATTTAGTGGATAATAATTTGACCAGCTTTTAGCTTGATGTCTCTTCATTGCCTCTTATTATTTGTAGCTACAATGAAACCTCATTTACAGAGACCTTAAGTGGACTGAAGTGAATTAATAAAACAACAGTTTAGGAAAACAATAAGATTTTTTTTTAACCATCAAATAAGCAAACGTCTTCATTTACATGTTCATTCTTAGTACATGTGAGGCAAAATCATATCTGTAAGAATATAAATTTTGGTAATATTTAAATTGGACTAGAATGTAACTTAAAAATTGGTGCCTAAAGTTTTCTAAATGGCCATACTCTAACTCAGAAACAAGTTCTATCTTAATGAAAAGTATGCACCAATATGTGTGACAAATATGTTTATAATAGTGAAATTTTTATAAGCCTAATGTCCAGACAGAGAGGTGGATATGTTAATTTTGACATATTTCTATTAATCATGCACAGTATTATCAAATTATAAATGTTCATATCATCTAGTATTCCTCTCAGCTGAGCTCTGTCCCTCTGTTGCAATGCTGAACGAGTTACTACCTGGAAGGGAAAAGCATATGCTCTTGGTATCCTCAGTAGGAATTTATAATGCGTTTTCCTAAAGAAAAAAAAATATTACAAAGTTAGTGTGCTTCTAATTACTAGAAGCCTACTTAACATAAACCTTAAAACTTTAGCAGGAACATGAACTTGGAAAATATAATAGTATCATTTATATAATATCAAATCTAAACCTATTACAATTATTATACACAAAAAAAATTTGGATTGTGTATAACTGACATCAAAAACATCAGCAGCTCATTATCTGTACTCTGTAGATATACATAGAGGACAGCCAGATGCCTTTTTGAATAATTTCCAAGATAAATGTGAGACTCACAAAATAATTAAGATAACTGTTAAGTATTTGTTGAATAACTGTTAATTTAACCCTCAAATAGTATTACTGATTTTTTTGTAATAGTGGATTTTTTTTGTCATAGATAAAAAAAAAATGAGACCGTGCTATATAGTGGATTTCACAGTTTATTGCTTTAAATAACAATTGTCACGTGAAATTGCTAATCTAGTAGCATGAGTGGACCTCTGCTTTTACAAAGAAGAAATCGAAATCATTACTACCATTGCTAATCAGTATCACAACATGTTATTTGCCTATAATAGTGCCATGTACCCTGGGGATTCAATAGTTGATGAAATGGAAATTTTAAGGCTTACCATTTCTGATAAATTTAATCCCAAATATAATTCTGACTACCCCAATTTTCAGGAATTTAATGCTGTTTTCATAACCCTTGCCTTAGGATACTGAGTGTAATTTTTTTCGCTGCTACCACATATTACATTTCTTTCTCATTCTTCTCTCTGTTCCTCTCTACATTACTCCTGGCTTAGGTGTCTGAGAACTTCACACTGAAAATTTTTCCACAAATATGAGCCACAATCACCTTGGCACTCATTGGCATGGAAGGGCAATAACAAAGTGATTACATTTTCTTTTGCCTGTAGCTTCAAAGCAGCCACTTGACCTATAGGTCAACCAGGAACCATACTTTTTCAGAGGTCTGTAATTTCAAAGGTGAACATGGTGTTACCACTTCCTTGAGAAATTTATTTGAAATAAATCTATCAAGCTTATTTGAGTTCTTACCAACGATCATGGTCTCAAATATATGTTTTTCCTTTTTTACTCCTCTTAGGATCTAGCAAAACATTCTATTACATTATAGAGCCCTATAAAATGAATAGTACTTTAATAATTCTCCCAGCCCAGATAGACACAGTTAAGAGATATACACAAATGAGCTTGTACATATCAATTTTTTTTAAACAGATGAATTTTTGTATGTATGTGTATCTATATATAATAATAATCATAATTATTATTACTTTATGCTAAGCATTTCTATTCGTTGAGACACTTAATCCTACTTCAGCTGCTTAAATTGCTCTTTTATTCCCAGAGGTTATAATGGATGCATTTATTCAACAAATACTTATGAATTCCTTTATGGATAAGTCACTATCTTAAGTATTAGCAATTGGGAGGGAAAATGAAGTGTTCTCTCCCTTCATCGAGTTTTCAGTCTAACAAATGCTTGTTAACTTAATCTTCACACAAGTACCTTTTCATATTCCTGCACTTTTCTTAAGGATATAAAGATACCTATATAAATCAAGTTCCAAATTTGCAAAGCATAAGGGACCCTTAAACTTCCAGGGAAAGTTCAAAATTAAAGATATTAGATTGGGTTTTCACATTTTCCATTTTTTTTTCCTCTACCAGCCATTAGATGTGAGAGCTACCCAAGACTCAGTTTGAGGAACTCTCTCTCTTTACAGATTCCTGAGCTATTCTTAGGCAATTTTTATGCATGTCTAGTGACTTTAATTATCACCTATATAAGGGTGACACATTTATGTCTTATTTCAGATTTTTTTATCTAGATTTCTTTGAATTTGATTGATATATCCAATTGTCACTTTGGCTGCTTTTCCTTTAAGTTATGTCAAAATGCATGACCTGTGTCTTGTGCTCATAACTCTTAACAACAGGGTCCTCCTGAGCTGTTCCAGTTCCTAAATAAAGACACTGCTTGTCTGAAGCCTCAGGTCTGAGCTTATGTGCAACTTCCCAGATAAGAGAGTGGTCTTGTCTGAACACCCCACCATCATTCTCTTCTGCATAACACCTTCTGCTTTCCTTTCATTATCCTGTATGTACTACAAGTCAGAGTTACATGTTTGTGTGGATAATAAAGTAATTGACCTAATATACTGATATATAAATAAAAATGATATGTATTTATATTCTAAAAATGCAGTCATTTTCAAAAGTTCTAACTTTAACATAGCTACTATTATAGCCCACATAGTACTTAAAACACACACTCAAAAAATGGTTAAATGAATGGAAACCTCCCAGTTACCTGGATTTGGACACTGCTAGGAAAAAGAGACCAGTTGCTGAATTCTTGAGCTTTCTTAGCAAATAAGTATAAGAACTCATCTTGAGTCAACAAAGAGTCTAGCACAATGGAGAAAGTTTAAGAGGATAGTTGAAGAGTTTGATATCATCTAATGCAAGGTCTCCAGAATATATAGCACCAAAACTTCTTTGGGCTAATCCCTTCTGAGAAGCAGAATTGCTAGAGAGAATAGACAACAAAAATTCTTCTCCAGCTGCCAATAGAAATAGCTGCTAGAAATCCCTCCATATGGTTCGCCCCTCCCACAGAAGCTACTGGAAGATCGACAACAATTACCATCACCAACAGGAGCAGCCATTGACTTTTCTTTCACCAGGGGCCAATGAGAGCAGCTGCCAATGAGAATCATTGTCATTAGGATGGCCAAAAAACATGTGTTCCAAAAACCACAGCTGGCTGAAGTATTACCAGGAAATACTCCTGGGTGATAACACCCCACCCCACCCCCACCAAAAGCAGCTAACAAGAGGCCACAACATTAGAAAAGGGGACTGTGGAAGCCACAAAGATTTTTAGTCCTCTCTGTTATATTAGTTTATCTTATTTTACTATTAACCCATAAGACAAGAGAGATTTCAATTCTTTCAAAATAATCCTCTCTTTTGAAAAGGAAAACAATTTTTCAAAGAAGACTTGATGAAGACAAAGACCCCACAAAACCCTGGAGAAGGGTTCACATTAATTTGAGAGATATTGAACAAAACCAGTATACAGAATCCCAGCTAAAGAGATGCTCAGAGAATAATGAAATGGAAATTTTTCTTCCAAAAGGAGGAAATGACTAAATAGAGGCTGAGCATTACTTCTGTAAATGTAAGGCTAAGTCTTATTTACCTGTGTAGCCCTAGCAGTTCCTAAAATATGCACTAAAAAGAAAAACTGAATGAATGAGTGGGAGAATAGACAGAAGAGTGAAAGATTAAATAGTTTCTATTTACCTTAAAATATACAATAAGAATATAACACAATTTCTTTCAAGTAGACACAAATTAACTTTGAACAGGGAAGATAGAGTTGTAATATGTCATTTTTGTTCCCCAGAATTAAAACATACTTTCTCTGATTTTTACAGTTTTATGGGCTTCATGTAGTAGAACAATGATTGCTCTCACTTTTTAATCTATGTACAAAATCCAAAGATAAAGAGCTGGTCAAACATTCTGATTTATCTTGCAGAAATCCACGTTAGTGTCCAAAGGGGCAAAGTATACTCTGATTTGATTCACTGCCCATTGGTATCCAAAGGGACTCATCTGATCAAGAATAGGAAGAGAGATGGCTCACAGGAATGTAAGTTCTAAACAGCTCAGACATATAAAGTCAGTGTTCCAATAACCTGACTCTGTTTTCTTGTTAGACCAGATAGCTGGTAGTAAGGAGGCAAAGGGGTCATAGAACACGAAGGGTAAAGGACAGCAAAATCTAGCGCACAGGCAACCTGAGCAGTGTTTAGGATCGGGGACACTTCAGTGGGAGCTATGGAACTTCAGATTTTTCCACCAAGGAGGATCTTAGGCACTGTGTTCTGATTGTAGGCTTCTCTTAAAGCTATATCTACAGAGCATTTTAATTGAAATAGCCCTTCTATAGTAACCTTGGGGTTTCGTGGGTTCAAAGTCTTTGGTGTTTTTTTTATTTTATTTTTATTCCAATGAAGAGTTTGAGGGGCAGCCTTCATCTAGATGCATGCAAATGTTTGAGAAATCCAGGCTCCCTCCACTGTGAGACTCCATCTATCCCTACGGCTTCAGAGCAATCTCTTCTTGTACTAGAGAGAAAAAGAACATAGTGAATCACATGAAAAACTAGCAGGTTAAGGCCTGGAAAGCCATCACTTCTGTCACCCACATTCCACTGACCTGAACATGTGACCTCAGTCACATGTTCACAAACAAACCTAAGGAGGGAAGCTGCTAGACATACAGTCCCTGGCCAGGTAGTTTCCAGCAATAGTTTCCACCATGAAAGGGATGTGCAAGTCCCTAGCGAATAGCTAAAAGTCTGCAATTCTGTGTTTACTTACAGCACACGTATATTTGGGGCAGGGGAAATTTGACAATGAGAAAGCAATGGATCATAGACATAGTGAATGAAAATTAAAATGGCTTCTAGAATGGAAATGTATTTTTAAGACTATAGATATCCATAATTGAGCTGATTTTTAATGAGTGTGTTGCTGTTGATTCTATTTATATCAATTAATACCATGTTACCAATGAAATGAATCAAAGACAGAACAATTGCCAAAATAATAAAAAAAAAGATCTAAATCCAGCCAAACCTATCCCTTGGGTGTGTTATGATAATGATGATTCAAAGAATGTTCTAGGCAAAAATCACATAAGAAATAAATATATTAGAGAAAATAGAAAAGTAACATTTACTGGATTAACTTTGGGCTAAGCACTATACTAGGTGTTTTAGTTATCTATTGCTAGGTAAGAAGAGTTTCATGAACTTAGCAACTTAAAATAACACACATTCATTATTTCAGTATCTATTGTCAGGAGTCCAGCCATGGCATAAATTTTGTAGGATCTTATAAGATTGAAATCAAGGCAGAGGCGAGATTGGAGTCTCTTCTGAGACTCAGCTGAAAGTTTCCTTTGGCAAGCTCATTCAGGTGGTCAGAAAGAATTCAGTTCCATGAGGTTGTGGGGCTGAGGGCTTCAGTTTTTTTGTTTGTTTGTTTTTTGTTTTTTTAGCTGTTAGTTGGAAGCCATCCACAGTCTCTTGTTATGTGGGACTCCTAGGTACTTGATTCCTTAAGACCAACAAGAAGCGAGGAACTCTGGCAAGATGGACACTACCATCTTCTGTAACATCACCATGTCATCATATCACTTACATCTCATTGCCATTGCTTGTGTTCTCTTAGAAACATTCTGGTAGACTCCATAGTTATCTTACCACCACATAGTTTGACAAAGTCATCTTAGAGGGCTCCCTCTACTCCTTTTCCAAATATCCAGGGATTTCATGCAGATTCTTGTGAAAATATTCATGAATATCTGATCTCCCAGAATAGCTCTTCCTATTTGGAGGTTATAATTCTCCCCCACCCACCTACTCCCTGAAGTGCCCAATATTAATACCTTACAAGGAGACTAGCTAGCTAATCAGATAAACTAAATTGTGCTAATAACTTATTGCATTCTGCCAATTCAGCAACATATTTGTATTGTTGAGAGGGCACTGTGAGAAAGAATATCTGCCAGATTTATATTCCTAATACAATTTTTATGTTTTGCTATACGGAAACCTGCTTTCCAAAGCACACTCTGCCAAATGTCTTATGTAGCATTAACAAAGTGATTTAGATTCTTCATAAAATGAGGAAGAAGATTCAATGAACTCTCATATTCTCTCCAGCTCTATGTTTTCACGGTTTTTTTTTTGTTTGTTTTGTTTCATTTTTTCCTCTCTGCCCTCCAACAACTTCTTAAAAAGCAGAAGCTGAATTGCTAACCAAGCGCTCGAGTCCCAACATAGTCCTGCCCAAGTTTTCCTCCCTAAATGTATTTATTACACATATTCCATTTTTAAGTCAAACACTCCTGCTCAGGTACACCAGATGCATCCTTCCCAGAATGCTTTGCCTCTTCCTGCTCCTACCATTCTTCAAGCCAAGAGGAAGTCTCCCCAGTTTACAATGTCTTCCCTTCCTCCTCAGCCCTCCTCCTCCTCCTCTAAATTCCTCTAACTACTCATCTGCACCCTCAGTTGGCCCATGGATTGTTAAGTTTTCTGTGTCTTTGAATTAATTTCAAACTTTTTAAGCCCAGAAAATACCTTCTGCATCTTTGTATCCCCCACCACAATATAATTATAAGTAGAGCAAAGTTTAAAAAGAAAGCTTAATTAAGTGACTATAACCCAAAGAATGAAAATGTTAATTTCAGTCAACAGTGTGTGTTGCAGGTCTGATCAGGGAAGCCATACACATCCTTATAATATACATCCTTGTAAATGGCTCTGTACTTCCAAGTAGACTGTCTCAATACTCTACTCATCACATTAGAATATTAAATATATTTCCATCTCCCATGTTACTCCTTTCAATTAGACTGTCTTTATCCGTCCTATGTCCACTCAAGAGACCCCTTCTCAGTCTTCAAGGCCAAACTAAATTTCTCCTTCCTTTGTGAAAATTGCCCGACCTTCCCAGTTATACTTAAATTTTCTCTCCTTATTGCTACTCTCTTACTTTCTTCCCCATCTCTTATGGTATTGTCTAATAGTTGTTTTTGTGCCTCTCTGAGTTAGCACAATCAGATTTCAAACTCCTAAAAATGGGAAGCATCTCTATCATGATTTTCTTTTTTATCATTCAGAATACCAGGATAGACCCAGCAATAGTATATGATCAAATAATATTTATTCAATCAACTTGGAAAAGATGCTCCAGCAAATGAAGCATACTTTTTTGCTAAAGTAGGTAGAAGTCTTACTGTGTGTTTTCTACAGATTGAATTTCAAAGAAGCCATACTCTAATCTGAGAAGAACTATGTTTTACTTAAAACAAAAGCAGGAATACGGATGCAGTTCAGTGGAAGAGCATTTGACCCTGGGTTCAATTCCAGCACTGTAAAAAGAAATTAAACAAGAGCAAGTAAAACGCAAAAGAGTCTATGGGAAAGGGGCATAATTATACAAGCAGAAAGCCAGCCAAGATTCTAAGAATTTTCAGGAACGCACAGGTGCAGACAAGCACGCCCCCCCCCCCCACACACACACAATGGCTTCACAAATTATTTTTCTAAACTTTAATTCACATACCACTCTGGTTTGTAGAAGTGGTAGAAATATTCTGTTTTCCTTTTTAATATTTTTTTTGTTTATTTTCATTTACACTAGAAAAAAATATATATAATAATTTCAGGGATAGTTTTATTCAGGATGAAGATCAATTAATTTATGTTTAAAGAAAAAACTTAAATAAGTCATAAATAGTTCAAATAATCTGAGGTGTAACAGAGGTTGTGAGTAACCTACCCAAATAACCGAAGCTTGAGAAACAGAAACCACCCTTTATTCTAAATGGAGTCCATCAAGGTTATGAGATCTCAGCGGATCTCCCCACTTCTTAGTTCCACCCTCTGATCTCAGGCCATCCTTAATGTTCTCTAAATGCAAATCATGGATTCTCTCAAGGGTTTTCAGCCCATGAGAAAGGGCTTTACAAAGATAATAATCTTGGGGCTGGTTTTGTGGCTCACTGGTAAAGTGCTTGCCTGGCACTTGTGAGGCAGTGGGTTCGATCCCTAGCACCACATAAAAATAAGTAAATAAAATAAATTTATTTTTTAAAAAGACAGATAATAATCTTTTCAAAGAATCCATTCGATCTCTAGTCACATTAATATAATTTCTACCAATATCCCTGAATTCCCTCAATATGTAACATTGTGTTTCCTTGCAGCTGTTTCCCAAGGCCCCAGGTTCATGCTGTGCTCTGGCGGTTGAGTGATTAAGCTTCTGTGCTATTGCTAAAGAACCCCCTTAGGAAGGACTGACTGTTGGTTTGCAGCAAGCCTTCCACTGTCTGTGGTACAATTGTGATGAGTCAGCTTGTTTTCAGTGGCAGACTCTGGCCGCCAGACAAGGTCCAGACAAGCGTTTCCTCCCCAGCGCCTGGTAGGAAGCTCTGAGCTGCAGGGCTTACCACGGAGAGTTGGCATCCCTCTCCAAGAGCCACAGTTTCTGAAACAATCCTGTACTTTGCTTCACTTACTGAAAAGTACTCCATCCTCACTGACACCAATTTCTAATCAACCTATTTGGTCCTTCCTGCTGACTCTTAAATAAATGGCTGTGTTTCCTCCTTCTCCTGACAACTTCATGACCGCTGACATCACCTTTATGCCATGAGTGATGAGACCAACTCATATCTGAAATCAAGACAGATGAGAGTTTGACAAAACTGATGATAAAATGGTGAGGAAAAAAAAAAGGAATTAGTGATTTTAGTATTACCTTCCACAAAGAGCAGGCATCCCCACACATTTTTAAACTATTTTGTAACACTGGGTTATATGGGTACTTATTTTCCAAACTCTTCAACATTTTTTTGTTTGCTTGCATTTTCCCACTTTCCATATCCATGCTTAGAAAGGAGGTAAGAAAAGATGTGTGCGAATTCAAGAAGAGAGAAGTCCCGGACATAATTGCAAGGCAAGACCTTTGTGGTTTCTTATTCTTCACTTCCTACAAATAGGAAACCAATCTCCTTTTCATTGTAGACTGATAAAACATGAAGGCTCATTGACTGTGGTTTCTACTTTTTTATCTGACTTTAAAACAACTACAAATTAAAAGTAGGCAGGACAGGGGAACAATAAAGTGTCCAACCTCATCTGCTTTTAGCTCTTTTATTCTTTATGGTGAAGTGGCTTCTCAATTTTTTTTTTTTTTTTTTTGGTCAAGCCTATTTTTGAGAAACCACTTTCACAGCTTTTACAAGAAAATGTCACTGTGCTTCTGGTGCAGGCAAGGGGGAATCTAATTTCATTATAGTTAAGTGCCTGACTTCCCATTACCCTCCATAATAGCGTAACATGGTATATTATAGGGCTTTAATAAATAGGAAGGATGTGGGTTGCAGCACATTTTAGTGGAAACCAAATTACTTTGGGCCACACATCTGCCTCCTCAGTTCATCCTATTTGCCACCGTTTCACAACCTAATTACGGGATTTTCTGGAAATTGCTGTCCAGCGGTAACAGGATGACCTGCTTTATGTAGCAGAGACAGGCAGCTACATTGGCTTCAGTCTTCATCACTGTCACCATGTAATTGCATTGGACTTCCATGTTAATCCCCGTAGGCAGGAAGTAAATGAAATATTATAATTACCTTTTATTCCCTTGCCCCTGAAGCCTGGATTAGGGCAGTGGACATCCAAAGGAGAGAAGAAGGGGACAGCCTCTAAGAGTATTACTGATAGTCTGATCAAAGGAAATAGTTGGTCTCATCCCCAGATTTTGCTTCTATTCAGGCCACATCAATATCAGTATGTCTCTTTTGCTTTGTTAAAGTACAAGGGCCCTGTCTATTTAACTCAGGATCACTATGCTACAGGCTGGAGAAATCTTGGGGAAGAAAGGTCTATTATATCAATACATATGTGCATGGAATCACAATTTGAAAGGGTTTTCCCTGAAGGAGAGGGACAAATGAACAGCGCTTACAGAGAGAAGAGCATTTTCAGACTATTCCCCAAAGTACAAACGTTCTCTGCTGTTCCTTTTTAGACCACCGCATTGGGGTCATTAATTGAGATATCTAAGAGTGACCAAAATTTTTGAAAAAGTTCTTAAGACTCGTTTTCTAGGTTTTTATAAAGGACCTTAAAATTCCAATGATTCTTTATTTTTTCCCCTTTTATTTTTTAAAAATTTTTACTGGTTCTTTTGATTCATACATGATAGTAGAATTCATTTTGACATAATTATAAAAACATGGAATATATCTTGTTCCAATTCAATCCCTAGTACCTCTCCTTCCCCTTCCCCTTCCCTCTCCCCACACCCTACTCCTCTCCTTCTATTGATCTTTCTGCCATTTACACATAGTTGGGTTTTTTTTTAATTAACTTATTGTGGATGTCTGCAATGGTGAGATTCACTGTGGTACATTCACATATGTACACAGGAAAGTTATGTCAGGCTCATTCCACTGTATTGCCTTTTTCTATCTCCCCCCCCTTCCCTTCATTCCTCTCTGCCTACTCCATTGAACTTCTGTTCTTTACCCCTTCTGCTCTTTTGGGGAGTTAGCTTCCACACATCAGGGAAAACATTCAACCTTGGGGGTTTTTGGGGGGGAATTGACTTATATCCCTTAGCATGATAGTCTCCAGATCTATGCAGGATAAATAACAACTCTGAATTTAAATTCTATTCACATGCTTTTGTAAAAGCATAAAAAGTGAGACCTAGTAAAGCAAATCCTGATTTTTGAAGAAGGAAACAGCTCTTTGCTTTGTGTCAATTGCCCTTGGTCAGAGTAGATTGAGTGTAACTGCAAACGAGCTACTGGAGAACTGTTGTTCCTGATTACTCTTGGGAAGTCCTCTGAAAATACACCCATATAATGGTATTCACCTAGTTTCTGCTTCCCTCCTTAAGTTTGCTAAGCTTGGACCAGAGTGTGCCTCCTTGAGAAGTACCTTTCCAGTTAAACTTCATGGCAGTTTTTTAGGTAGGACTGATTTTTAGGTGATTTTTCAAAATGCATGTTTCAATAGCTCAACAAGAAGCATGATGAAAAGGGGGTTGACATTCCCTCTAACCAGATGGCTCCTTTGATTTAAAAAAAAAAGACAACAATTTTCATTTTTAAAGTACTACCTTTACTGTATGTCAACTTTGGTTTTACACCCTGACTTAGGAACACAGGAATAAACAAAATAGCCACTGTGTCTGTTCTCAGGGAGTTCATACTCATAGCACATACTGCATGTGCTGTGAGTAAATATGAAACAGGGTATTTAAGTGAGCATTTTTTTTTTGGAACTGTGAACAAAAGACCTCACAAGAACATTTTAAAGGAAGAGAAGTTTATTTGGGGATTCACAGTTTCAGAGGTCTCGGTCCATAGACAGAGAGGCTCCATCACTCTGAACCCAAGGTAATTCAGAACACTATGGCAGAAGGGTGTGGCAGAAGAAAGCAACTCAGGACAGGACACCAGTTAACAAAGAGAAACTAAGCTCATCTCACAAAGGAACACCCCCAAACACCCACCTCCTTCAGCCACATCCTGTCCACAGTTACCATCCAACTAATCTCTGTCAGTGGATTAATGATTGATTAGGTTAAGGTTCTCAAAACCCGATCCTTTCACCTCCAAGCCTTCTTGCATTGTCTCACAGATGAACTTTTAGGAGGCACCTCGTATCTAAACCAAAATACAAGGTAAGTGGGCAGAAAGTATAGGTAGAGGGTCCGGGGAGTTATTTTGAATAGCGTGGTCAAGAAGTCATTCCTCATAGGATATCATTTGAGCACAAACCTGGAGTGATGGAGGAAGCCTTGCAACTAGTAGTGGGTAGAACAGAGCCAAGAAGGTATCTGGTCAGAACACGTTTGGTTGTTCCATAAACAGCGTAGAGACCATGTGCCTTTAGCAGAGCAAGCAAACTAAAAAAAGGGTTGGTAGCATGTGGAGTCAGAGAATGAACTGGGAGCCCCAACATAGGGAATCTTGTGGTCCAAAATGAAGGTTTGAATTTTCTGAGAGGAAAAGACACTGGAGGATTTGAGTAGAAAAGTGATGTGATCTGACTGATGCTTCAGAAGGTGCTCTGGCTGCAAAAGTGGATGGTCAGTTGCAGGAGCAAAGGAGGACTTGGGAAGACCTTATTATAGGAGGCTATAATAATAAAATAATTAAGAGATGATGAAGGCTTAGATGAAGTCCTCTTTAGAAAGTTGGTATGTGGTCCTCCAATGGTATTATGGATTTAAGCAACGACTGTTATTCAGTGTACACCTTTCAAGTAATCATTGATGGAGGACTGCTCATTCATATGGTGCCCAAAAGACAGGACACACATGACTTTCATGTATTTAAAATGTTTTAAGTGTTTGAGAGACAGCAGTTCATAAATTGGGCAGGTGGTTCAGGGGTCCCATGAAGAGATATGAGGGGAATGCTTTTGTAAGGTGAACAGGGGAGCAAGGAAAGAAAACATGTTATTAGTTACAGTGGAGCCATAGCCTTTTGGGGATCATTCCAATCAGAAGTCCCTGGATAGAGGTTATTTGGAGGCTTCTTACTGATTAAGATTAAGTTTCATTTTACCATATACAATAAATTGAGTTTTATTTCACTTATATAGGAACACAAGACACTAGAACTACCTCAGCTTCTTTTTTTTTTTTTTAACACTGCTTATACAGTGGGAAGTATGACTGTACAATTAAGGGATCAGGCTGTCATTGTTCTAATGCAGAGGTCAAACAGATTGGTAGGATAATTGGATTCTATGTGTCTATACATATGATACATAGAGCAGCACACAGGAAGCATTAAGACTGAAATATTTAAATTAAATACAATCAATTCTTTAAATCTAACAAATATAACATCCAGGGGCTAGAGAAACATGCTAAACCATCCCAAGAGGCTGCCAATGGTCAAATACAAAATAGAATTCTAGAGGACAAAAGATTCACTCTCTTCCGCAAGTCAAAGTAATGAGAAAGAACTTTTCTATTTTTAAAAACTAAATATGTAGCAACCAAATGCAAATTTTAGTACTGGGTTGAATCTTTCTCTGAGCATATTAGCCGTAACAGAGAATCCAAGGAAAGGTGCAACATATGGACAGATATTAGATCCTAATAAGGAAATAAGCTTAACTTTATTAGGTATTATATGCTTTTTATTTTGTAGGAAATTTTTTTTTCTTTCCAAAGCTGCTCACTAAAATATGTAGGGGTGAAATGGGAAAGTATCCATAAATGACTTTAAAATCCTTCAACATAAAAATGTAAGCTTAACATTCTTCTCTGTTTTCCTGGACCACAACAATTATCCTTGATCTAAGAGAATAATGGCAGAGGGAAAGACAGAGTAAAAAGAATAGTTATGCTATCCAGTTGAGGTTATAACACTTGATTTTAATATATCTTAGAAAAATATGATCATGATTCAGGAAGGACCTCATAAAACTGAAGAGCACTGAAAATTAGGCTTCACTATTCTTTAATTCACTTAAGCAGCTAAAACAAAATACCACAAACTGAGTATTTTTTCATAATTCCAGAGATTGTGAAGTCAAAGTCAATGCACAGATCAATCCAGTGTCCAGTGAAGTAACTTCCAAGTTGATAAAACTGATAACTTCTCTCTGTGTCCTCACATGGCAGAAGGGGCAAGGAAGCTCTCTGAGGACTCTTCTAAGATAAGTATGCTAATCCCAAGCAGATGTTTTATCACTTAACCACCTTGTAAATGCCCTCCCTGTTAATACTGTATCACACTGGTAGACACAAACCTTCTCACCATAGCAGCTATCCTCAAGGTAAATCTACCTTTAGCTAAATCATGTGCAAAACATTTATAACACACTAAGAATCTCTGTGAGTCTGGCAGACTTTTGGGTACAGAAAACTGCTATCATGATATAGAGTTGGAGAGAAAAGATTCAGAAAAAAAGACTAAAACTCAAGCTACCTGCTATTCCTGCTCATTCACAAGGTACCACTTATTTAATATTCAGTATCCTAACAAACTGACACTTTCCTCTTAAAAAAAAAAAAAGTCCCTATTCAATGAACAACCAGACAAGAACACGATTAGAAACTGTACTAGAAAACACAAGAAAAATCTGTAACAAAGGATAAAAAATATACAGCAGGAAAACTACAACTACTACAGAGATTAAAAACAAACTAATCTGAATTAACTGAAGGAGACTATCGCCTTCTATGGGATAGGATAACACTATAAATTTCTAGAGTTCAAAAAATGATAAGTCAATAGAAAGAGATAAAATGAGAGCTAGAAGTGGTCATAAAATAATAATAATAATAACAATTCCCAAAACTGTGGCATATGCCTGTAATCCCAGAAGCTTGGGGGGGGGCTGGGGCAGAAGGATTTCAAGTTCAAAACCAGCCTCAGCAACTTAGCAAGAGCCTAAGCAACTTAGTGAAACCCTGTCTCAAGTTTTAAAAAATAAAAATAAAAAACTAAGCTGGGGATATGGATCAGTAGTTAAGTTCCCCTGCATTCAATCCCTGGTACCAAATAATAATAATAACAACAACAATAGAAGAGAAAATACAATCAAGGATAATATCAATTAGAGTTCTTTTGTTACAAACAATAGAAATAGACCTAAACTAACTTCAACAAAAAGAGAATTCGATTGCCAGATATAGCAGAACCTTGAAGATCAAAAGGAAAGCATAAATACTTGTTCATACAAAAGCAGGAAGCTCCAGAGGCTTTGTGAAGGAATATTATCATAGTTTTATTTGATGTCACATGTATAATACATGTATGAAAGATAACTATCCTGACACTTGTTCAAGATACTAGGTCCTGAGAAAAAGATATTGGTTATACCAAGGCAATACATGAAGAACTTCAGTACTCGTACAGTACAATGACCTTTCTCATATCTCTAAAAAGGAGGCAAGAATATATAGATTTGCCATTTATCCACCCATGCACCAAATGGGAAAGAAAGAATTCTAAAAAAAAAAAAAAAAAAAAAAAAAAGTTCTTGCTATACAAGTGAATACTGTTGTTATTTTATGTGCTCCACCCAAGCAAATATGTTGCAAGCATGGTCCCCCCTGTAGCAAAGTTCAGAGGTAGAATTTTTAGGAGATGATTGGATTATGAAGGTTGTAATCTCATCAATGGATTAATCCATTATTAACCCATGTATTAATAACGTGAATGAACTTCTGGGTGGTAACTGTAAAGGGTGAGACATGGCTGGAGGAGGTGTGTCACTGTGAGGAGTATTTAGTGTTACCAACTCCTCTCTCCTTCTCTGCTTCCTGGCTGCCACTAATACCTACCAATGTTGATAATCAGGTTCAAGTCCCATTCCCAAGTGTTGAAGTTTGAACACCTGAGAAACACTGAGGTAAGAACAAAAAGTTTTATTTAAAGGATAGAAAAGAGAGAGCAAAAATACTCCTCTGCAGAGGAGGGGGTTCCAAAGCTGGTGCCCAAGGGAGTGGGAGTGTCCGGCCCCTTTGTACATTTTGGTTTCCTTTCTTCTCATACCCATTCGTCCTCTTATCTTGCCTACAAGACCCAAAAGTTGGAGAGATCCAAGGGTGGGAGGAAGCTGCCCAAGGATCCAGGAAGGGAGCCACCCAGGGGCTATTCATTAACAAATCCTTTCAGGGAGAAACAATTGTCTGGAGGCAGGTAACCTTGGCAACAGGTTGAAAGAGGGGGGAGTGCTCTGGAGGTATTAGCATTTTATGTTCTCTTGGATCAGCCTCCATCTTCTTGACCCAATCATTCATTATCCACACTGACTTTTCTTTTGTCCTCCAGCCTGGATCCCCTGCTCTGATAGTGAAATCCTTACTACTGTAAGGGGAAATGGACTATGACCACTCTGGCTGCTTTTGGTTGAGAGGGGGTGACATGGAGCAAGCAGTTTGGGATTTCCATTTAGGACTGTTTGGGGTCAGTAGGGGTCTATGGCAAAAGTCTGGTTTGGAAGTAACAGATTGTAAAGTCATCTGGGAGGTGGGTATTTCTATGAGAAAAACAAGAAGATATGAATGTGATTAATATAAAATAAATGTCATAGCATCTGGATCATGTCAATGAATATTATGATGAAGATAAAAACCAATAATTTCTCAGTAGGAGAAGTATAACTTCTAAGTATACTAAGTATTCTAAGTATAAGAAGTTATTCCCATAAGAAGACCAGTGAAGACATGTCCCCTATTTGGGAATGTACATCTTTAAGGATATTAGTTGTTATTAGGAATGTAAACACAACACCTAGTTTTGTAATGTCATATAATTGTTGTAGAATATCTTTTTATTGGTATAAAAACTATGTGTTTAGTAGAGATTCCTTTATTTCTGTTACTTAGGTCTAGATAATCATACTAACAAACACAGATGAAGCCTTCCTGTGTAGGAGATTATAAATATTTGTAGGCCTTAAATTGACTAAAAATCCTTCTGGTTCTGATAGTCTCTTTGATAGTTATCAGGCACTCTGTCTAAGAATCCCTCTTTTGTAGCCTCCAGTCTTACTCTTGGTGGATCTAACACAAGTGTTCCTCTTAAGTTACATTGAAAAATCTATTCTCTTTTTTTGTTAAATGCCCATGTATGGCTATACTTTGGTACTTTTGTACTTATTTTACTAGGTGTTCAACAGCAAGGTGGTCAAATTGAACTTGTTCCTGTCTATTGTAAGAGTCAGCTGAGTTCCCTTAGGGAGTCCCTCTTAGGAACTTGAGAACAACCTCTTAGCTCCTTTAGTGCCATCTGCCAGGATGGGTCAGAGGCTCTTGACCATGTGTCTTCCCTTGGAAGCATCAAGGACATTCCCCTCTCCAATGACCCTCCCCCATGCAGTGTGTGCACTGGTTGGCTTTCCGTTGTCCAGGGTCTCATTAATCTCCCTGATCATGAAGTCATATGGCCCAGAGTCACAAAGCCCTTAGAGACGTCCTCTTGTTCCCTGGGTTCGAGCTGACCTTAGAGGGCAAGAGCCAAATATTGGCTATTTTTTCTTGTCCTTTTTACTTCCTTAACTTTAGTCTCCAAGGTTTGGTCTTAAACATCGAACAAGCCAGTTTCACCAGTCTTAAAGTAAGAATACTGGGGTTTACTTTTAATGTATCTAACTTTACACTTATGTACTTCTTCTATTTAATTGGGGTCCATATTAGTACTGGAAGTCAGCCTTACATCTTCTCTGTCCTGTAGATGATGGCCTATTATCTCTAATTAACTCAGGTTATTATACTGAAAGTTGTACTCCTATAAGGCATTAACAGAAAGTAGTTATAAAATTTATAAGGAAAGTACAAAATGAAATAACAGGAGTAAAAATATATTTAGTTTGTATAATTGCTATGAACCAAGAATCATAATTTTTATAATCCCAAAACTTTATTTTAAACTTCAGTTTGAAGAACATCAGCTGGGTAAAATGTTCTTCTAAACCTTATACTTTAAAGACTTACATACTTGGAAGATATACTACATCCAATATACAAAGAAGTCAGCAATAGTATCATGATTACACTGATGTTCTTATATTAACCAAGTTTAGCTTTTAAAGAAAAATTTAGACTCTGTAATGTAGTGTAACACAGTAAAATAACAGTTGTTGTTTAACCAGAGTCGTAAAAACCCTAATTCCTTTAAAACCGGTTACTGTAAAGAATAAAACTTAACAGACACAAGAAATTATCTTGAAGATAAGACCGGATTAATGCTTTAAGAAATTCTTGTTACTTCAACCCATAGAGGACTAAACTCTGGTTTATTTTTTATTTTTTTTATTAGTTGTTCAAAACATTACAAAGTTCTTGACATATCATATTTCATAGATTTGATTCAAGCGGATTATGAACTCCCATTTTTACCCTATATACATAATGCAGATTCACATCGGTTACACATCCACTTTTTTACCTACTGCCATACTAGTGTATGTTGTATTCTGCTGCCTTTCCTAACCTCTACTATCCCCCCTCTCCTCCCCTTCCCTCCCCTTCCATCCCCTCCCTTCCCATCTTCTCTCCCTACCCCATCTACTGTAATTCATTTCTCTCTCTTGTTTTTCCCCCCTTTCCCCTCACTTCCTCTTATATGTAATTTTGTGTAACAATGAGGGTCTCCTTCCTTTTACTATGCAATTTCCCTTCTCTCTCTCTTTCCCTCCCCCATCTCATCCCTGTTTAGTGGTGATCTTCTCATGCTCTTCCTCTCTATTCTGTTCTTAGTTGCTCTCCTTATATCAAAGAAGACATTTGGCATTTATTTTTTAGGGATTGGCTAGCTTCACTTAGCATAATCTGCTCTAGTGCCATCCATTTCCCTGCAAATTCTATGATTTTATCATTTTTTAGTGCAGAGTAATACTCCTTTGTGTATAAATGCCACATTTTTTTTTATACATTCATCTATTGAAGGGCATCTGGGTTGGTTCCACTGTCTAGCTATTGTGAATTGTGCTGCTATGAACATTGTTGTAGCTGTGTTCCTATAGCATGCTCTTTTAAGGTCTTTAGGGAATAGTCCAAGAAGGGGAATAGCTGGGTCAAATGGTGGTTCCATTCCCAGCTTTCCAAGGAATCTCCATACTGCTTTCCAAAATGACCACACCAATTTGCAGTCCCACCAGCAATGTACAAGTGTACCCTTTTCCCCACATCCTCGCCAGCACTTGTTGTTGTTTGACTTCATAATGGCTGCCAATCTCAATGGAGTGAGATGGTATCTTAGGGTGGTTTTGATTTGCATTTCTCTGACTGCTAGAGATGGTGAGCATTTTTTCATGTACTTATTGATTGATTGTATGTCGTTCTCTGAGAAGTGTCTGTTCAGGTCCTTGGCCCATTTGTTGATGGGGTTATTTATTATCTTATTGTTTAATTTTTTGAGTTCTTTGTATACTGTGGATATTCGGGCTCTATCTGAAGTGTGAGGAGTAAAAACTTGTTCCCATGATGTAGGCTCCCTATTTACCTCTCTTATTTAAACTCTGGTTTATATCAGTACATATTAATATTTGACGTTAGGAAAAACCTTGAATAGCTTTAATTAATTGTGCTACTTGTATATAGCCAATTTAGTTACACATAAATTTTTTTAAATTTGCCCTCCGTAAACCTTCTGTGACTTACTTAGATATGCTAAACTTTCTACTTTACCACACAAACACATTCTCATCCAAAAACATGTCTTTTTCCTTCTACTTTCATACTAAAACATTTCTATACCTAGAACCTCTTATTTCTCTTTCCTGGCTATTAACCCCTTTTGTAAATTCATATTTTGAAACAACCCCTATAAAATTTCTGAATTTAG
The DNA here is from genome assembly GCF_052094955.1 of Ictidomys tridecemlineatus. Classification (NCBI taxonomy): domain Eukaryota; kingdom Metazoa; phylum Chordata; class Mammalia; order Rodentia; family Sciuridae; genus Ictidomys; species Ictidomys tridecemlineatus. The sequence goes on from NC_135490.1 coordinate 24,109,782, forward strand.
ACAAATTATTCCACTTTAATAAAATGAAATAACTTGTCTTTATAGTACTTTAATTGAAACTCAACTGAAGCATTTTGGATCCTTTGTATGTATAAATACAACTGATAGAATCTTAATTCTTATCAACCTTGTTTTTAGTGAAGACATAGAAACAAAATAATATCAAACATTTTTCATTTACCCATTTATAAAAACCCACATACTGCTTAAATATATTACCTTATGGAATTTAAGAAGTTAAAAGTACTTGATTTTATATTTAGCAGTTGCTGTTTTGGCACTTTAACTTTGCAAATTAATCAGATATCTCTAACACATTTATGAAGATTAATCCCACTGATGTTAAATCTAACATAATCATTTTTAACTGTAAAATTCAAGACATCAGACAAGTGTAGTTAACAGTAATAGCCATCTCTTCCTTATTAAAGAAATACCCTAGAAGCAATGGATAGTGCATTCCAGATATTTTATAAAAACTAACACTCTATTAATTGTCTGACCACCTAGAAAAATTGTGAGTTAATGATTTTAAAGACGTCTTACTCTCATCTCTTTACCTAATTTAAAATGAACTTTTCAAGTCATGTGAACTAAAAGGTATTTGGATTCATTTCCCTTTTAAATTTTAACTTATGAGTGCTCATTTATCTATGCCAATTTTGATATCATGTACATGATATATGAACATAAGTACATATAGACACAACAATAGCATACACAGGTGTATACACATATATAAAACACACAGGAAGCAATGAACTTGTAGCTTTTTGTAGGTACAAGTCTCCACAGGTAGGAGACAATGCCACAGATGTTTATTAAAGCCTTTATTATATTTAAACTATTAGAAATTAAAATATAGTCTATCAGACTTTTACATTATGACTTAAATATAGGGAAGGCCTGTACAGTTGGAAATATTAGATGTAAAGTCCAACAGCCATGAAGGACACCCAAAAAAGGTTCAGCTGGCCACTTGTCTTCAATGGTTATCAGATTTATCCCCGACAGCACCATGTCTATGTCCTTCTTAGAATTTTGTAAAAGGAGATTTTCCAGTGTATTTGAGAGCTAACCCTTGAAAATTGGCCTCTGAACAAAGATTGTGAAAACCTCTATAGTTAGATAAAATAAGACTGATCAGAAAAAAAAAAGTATTAATTTAGGCATGCAGGATCAAATGTGAATTCATCATAAAACCAAGAGCTCAAAAATATAAAAACAAACAAACAAACAGGAGTTCTAAAAAATGAGATGGCCATAATCACGCTAGTAAAGGAACATGCAGAACATCTTTATCAAATCAGAATGCACTTTTGGGTCAGATTAGAGTCAGTTTAGATATTTAAAGAATGTGAGAGTCCTGAAATCCTCAGGTCAAGATTCTCAGATCTCAAATCAAAGAAGACTTGTATACATGAGATCATTCCACTGTTCCCTTCTTGTGCTACAGCATTTAGGGAGGAACTCACTGAGAAAGCAAGGTGGTAGAATGTGAGAGCAGATAAGATAGCCAGAGATTCAGGTCCCACAAGTGGCTTAAATTTAAAAGTGACACTTTTCCCCCTGTGTTCTCAATCAGTTCCCTAAAGGCTTTGCAAGTCTTGCAAACTCTGCAAGCACCTAAGCATGTGTAATTTACTTTTCAAATGGAAACCTTGGAGAGAGAGAGAGAGAGATCTGGCAGAAGCTAAATGAGAGAAGCTACTGTTTTTAGCTTGAGAGTCAAAACCTCATGTACAGGGTATTTAAATCATTTTTTTTTTTTGTAAAATCAGTCTCTTAAGGTATGGTCCTATAATTTATATTTCTTCTAGAGACAAGTTTTTATACCCCCAATTGGTAATCAGGCCCAGGTTGGAGGCAGAAAATTATGAGACATTTCCTTTTTCCAGCCATGATTAGGTCATTTCCCAGGCCTGGCAACAGAAGAAAATGAAACACTTTTTGAGCATTTAGATCCTGGAGCCTCTAGTAACTAGCAGTTTCTACCACCACCACCCTACCCCACCCCACCCTCATTTTAAGCATAAGGCACCCCTCTGAAACAACATGAAAATCCCAATTTTTTTTCAGCATGCAGGCTAGTAGTGAACCTGGCATAACTGTTGAAAATGAAACTCCCATCTGGGCACGAGAAACCAGATTCAGGCACCTGTGCCAGTGAAAACTGGCCATAGGGACCCTCCCTGTGAACTTCTGATGGTCTAGCAAACCCGTCTCTTACCATATAGTCAGTCCTGCCAACTCTGTTAGCATTATCGGCAGAATGCAAGGGTCTTTGCTTGCCCCATATCAAAGACCAGGGAGAATTCAAAGTTACAGGCATGACTAACCTTCTCCTGCCACCAGAAACTTCCAAATGTGATGATCATGGGGAAAGAGCCTATGATAGGGTAAATTTCTCTGCTCTGTGGGCTAAAGGAATCTCCAGAGGGTAAGGAGGACATCTAGTGGTCATTAGATGCTTAACGCCCTTTACCCAGAGGAGTTTATGGAAGGGATGAATTGAAAAATGCCTCCTTTAGCAGCCAAAGAAACTTGTGGAGCACATCTGAGCACAGAAACAGCAATGGGGAGGATCCTGACAGGCTTGTAAAGACCTAATAGGCGAATAAGGAGAACGCAGGCATTTCCTTATGAACCATTCCCTGTAAAATGTCCCTCTCTCAACAGGTAGAGTTTGATGTGCAAGGGGAGGGGAGTGCTTAGGAGAAGCGAGTGTGGGAGAGCACAGCATGGCTCATTCCATGTTATTCCATGTTGGGGCTTTCACTCAGTGCTGCTTGATGGACCAGTCACTACAGGATACTCCATAAGTGTGATTGGGAGAGGAATCTGGGGAGAAAACTTTAAGGTTCACCAGGGAGTGGCCCAGATTATAACCCCGAGGTTGTTCCAACTCTTTGTCTATCTTTGCACATCCAAAGAAAGAACCAAATTAGAAATCCTGTGTACTCAGGGCAAGTGTACTCCCAGCCTGGATAGGATAGTGAGAAATTGTCCGAAAGAAGAAAGAAAGAAAGAAAAAAAGAAAGAAGGAAGGAAGGAAGGAAGGAAGGAAGGAAGGAAGGAAGGAAGGAAGGAAGGAAGGAAGGAAGGAAGGAAGGGAAGGAGGGAGGGAGGGAGGGAGGGAGGAAGGAAGGAAGGAAGGAAGGAAGGAAGGAAGGAAGGAAGGAAGGAAGGAAGGAAAGAAAGAAAGAAAGAAAAGACAAGACATAATTCAGAAAGATGTGGGGGTGCATGCAAAGGAGCTTACCTCAATGATGACATCAGGGTTACCTCCGGAAATTATAACAGTGGTGTTGAAAACCAGTTTCAAACCCTGGTCCCTGGTGTTGAAGACTGAACACCTGAGAAATATCAAGGCAAGCACAAAAAGCTTTATATAAAGAATAAAAGAGAGAGAGAGAGAGAGAGAGAGAGAGAGAGAGAGAGAGAGAAGACAAAAAGATGCCTTTGCAGAGGTGGGGGGTCCAAAGTTGGTGCCCAAGGGAGTGGGGGTGTCCTGCCCCTTTGTATTTTGATTTCCTTTCTTCTCATACTCTCTCCTCCGATTATCTTGTCTATATGACCCAAAAGGTAGAGTGATCCAAGGGTGGAATGAAGCTGCCCAAGGATCCAGGCAGGAAGGCTTTCAGGGAGGAACAATTGCTTGGAGGCAGGTAACCTTGGCAACAGGTTGGAGGAAGGGGAAGTGCTCTGGAGGTATTAGCATTTTTGTGTCCTCTTGAATCAGCCCCCATTTTCCTGACCCAATCATTCATTACCCACACTGACTGTCCTTTTGCCACCTGGCCTCACCACAAGCTGAGCAGTTTTTCTCTGTCATGCCTTTCCACCATGCTGTTTCTGTCTCTGAGCCAGCCACCCATGGACTCAATCCTCTGAAACAGTGAGCCAAAATGAATCTTTCCTCCTCTAAATTATTCTTGTTGGGTATTTTAGCCACAGTGATGGGAAGCTGATGAACACAGTTGCAAAACCAGAATTTATTCACTGTCCACTGACAGGTTTGAGAACAAATGAAAAAGGAAAAAATTAAAAGTAAACAATAAAAAGCTCACAAAGAAAGTGGTAGTTTTAAAAGACAAAGGCGATCAAGTATGATACACTCAAATAATTCCTTTTGAGATAAACAAATGATTGCTGAAGATGACAGCATAAGAATGCACAAAATATATTCATCACCAACATTTCCCACTACCCCATTTTTTGCAGGTGTTTTTATGCAGAGTCAAGGGGAAGGTTGGTAGAATTTTCTGGTTTGCTTGTTCCAACAATAGTGAACACAGCAATGCTATAGACCGAACAGTATTTTCTCCATATGGCTCAACAATGCAGCTCCCCAGTGAGATGCTGGCACTGAGAATTTATTTATTGTTATTTGTAGCTTGTTTATAATCCAGTCTATTTACAATAAACAAATTGGTTTCTCATTCTCACCTGAGTCACACATGAATTAAACTGTGTTACTGAGCAGATCTGATTATAAAAGTTACAGAGAAAGCAGAGGCAAGTCTATGTAACTACTTTTTACCTGGTATTTTAAATTGTAACTTGGCAGGAAAAGAAATACAGCTTTTACTTACATTGTTTTCCATTAAAAAAATATTGAAGAAATATACAAAAAGAAAAATAAGGCTTCATGGTGACATCTGCTTGGAACAACATCACCAGAGCCTGTGTGACACTGCACAGGGCAGATGTGGGTTATGCTGACTATTTGAGATAGGAAAAGGTGTCACACAACTACTTGAATTATCCAAATTATCTGACCACATTATCAGGTGAGTACAGACCAGGAAACCCTGGGTCTCTGGCTCAGCTAACCCTAAGAAATTCTACACTAAAGCAAAACATTAGCAGTTACAGTGGGTGATCCTTCCCTGAGGATTCTTCAGATTTTGCCATTCTTGTGTAGCTCCGCCATGGAGAATAGGTGCCCAAAACAGATCAGGCCTCATGTGGTTCCCACAGCCCCTCCTTACTATAAAACCACTCTGGGCTTTGCCTTTTTCAGGGGGTATTTTCAGAATTAAATGAAATATAATATGCAAGGTAATAAGAACAGTACCTGAGGTTACAATTATGTGATAAATGTAACCTGTTATCTTTACTGTCATTAAAATATCATGAATAGTAAAATCATAATAATAATGGAAGTGAACATTTGGGATCACTGCAAAGGGCACACTTTGAAATAGATCGGTTCAAATGCACAACTCACTCTTCCTTCATGGTACGCATGTTGTATTTTACACTTCATAGGTCCTGTGTCTATTTCTGTGCTGTACATACATTGTTCACTGATATGACTGTAACCAATCTGAAGACACTACTTCCTCTTCAAATGTTCATGAACTTCAGCATACAATGCTAAATAGCACTGGTGTGTTAAATTTTCTCAAGAGCAATAAAATTAGACTGCCTTTTGCTTTTAAGAAAATCTAGTAAAAGAATAATAACAACAACAACTAACATTTAGTTTTTTCCCAATACATTATGATGAAAGTCACTGGAAATAGACTATATTTGAACTTTTTAATTTTTATTTTACAAAGGAAAAACACGTTTGTTGGGGCTACATTTCCCCAGTCTCTTACTTAAAAAAAAAAAAGGCCTCTGTGACCTGAAAAACCTGTTCTTTGTTTCAAAAGAAAATGCCATATGTAGCTATATCAAAATGTATGTATAAAATGACTACATATTCTATAGGCAGATGCTGTGGAAACTAGAAAAACTAATAAATATTGCATAAAAAATAAACTCTATCTTTTTATAGTGTTCATAAATGAAGGGAAGATTTTCCAAAGTAATATTTACAAGGAAAGGATTTACATAAATAATGCCTAAAATTGCTATTAAAAAATAGCCATTAAAAATTAAATCACATCCATACTTACCATCACTGGTATTGTATTCAATTACTAGTGCATTTTATAAGTTATTTTTACACTCTTATTTAGTAATAGATTTTTACCAACTTGGAAAATTTTTTGCCTGATAATTTTGACTGTTTTTTTTAAATAAGTGCTGCGTTTGATTAGATATAGACTCCCATATGCTTTTTTATATAAAGGTGTCACTCTGTCCATCAACAATATTGATGACCTCAGGAAAAACTGCATTTCAGGAAATCGTGTTTTGCTTACAGAAGAGAAATTTGAATGCTGCCTCCTTTTGTCATGCAAAAATGGAGCCTATGTTCTTCAGAATGATTGGCAAGATATATAAGCTAATATTTATAAATTGAATTCATCAGGAAAAAAATGTGCTAGAATCTTCTGAAATGCACTGGGTTAGGAGAGAGTTGAAAATCTGGAGAGAAATATACTTCCTGTTTCTTTATAGGATTTGCCTAAACTTGTCTGTTTTTGAAATTCTGCCAAGTTTCTCAGTGTGTGGTACTGCATGGCATGGCCATATACATGTGTGTGTGCATGCGCGCCTGCACCAAAGGATGGGCCTGTCACTTGAGCCCATGTTATTTTCCTGTGGTTCTGGGGATTGAACCCATGGCCTTGCACATGCCAGGCAAAGCACTCTACCACTGAGCTACATTCCCAGTCTTATTTGAGCTCATTTTTAAGAAGCTACCCAACAAAGACTTTCATTTCCTAAATGTACTGATCCTAAGGACTTGGATGAGACAACTGTGGTTACCATGATGAGATCACTGTCATATTCAAGTTTCACAGGAAGAGAAGCAAGGAGAGATTAGGTGGAAGGAGAGCCTGGTGGGATGGCTGCTGTAGATTCTGAACTTTTGTTCAGTCCTAGCAGCAAGCTCTCCTTCCTGGCTTAAAAATCCCCCTGCGTGCTTCCATCTCCGGCCCTTTATCTCTTTCTCTGCTTCTTACCCTCTTTCTAAAAGCACAGTGCAAACCAACCACATGCATTCTGACAATGTTTTCTGCTCTATCTCAGCTGGAATCATAAATAAATAGAATGGAGCTCACCTAGTAGGCTGAAAAATGACTTACATTGGAGAAAACCTAAGAAGTCAGGAATAGGACTATTTGAGAACAGCAGAAAAATTTGTGGAATTAAGTAGAAATGTCCTGTCCTTGTTTAGAAGGTGGCATAAGTAATTTTGTATGGGTCCATTTGGTTTCTATTACATTGTGCTATTTTCCCTGGGAAAAGCCACAGATTTTCTATTTCAGTTTCTTCATCTATGAAATATACTAATCTATTTACTTTATATTGAAGCTTAAGACAGAATGGGAAGATGTTATTCACTCCTGCAGAGCCTTAAAAGAAATTTTATTTTAATTTATTAGAAATCTCAAAACTATAAGTGATGATAAGGCACATCACATGGATTGATTTGGATTTACAGAGAATTTATTTCTTTTTTGTTGTTGTTACATGCTTTTTTGACGTTCTATTTCTTTTCTGACTGTATTTGTACACATGCCTCTTATTTAAAATATTTGAAATAATTTGGGAAGGAAATTTATATCAAGATAAATAAAGTAAAACTCTTAGATAAAAGCAAAATATCGTTGGAACAACACCCATAGAGCATCACTATTTTAATTATAGTTGCATTATTGAATTTCCTTGCCTGAAAGAATTTGGGTTTTGTTATCTTCCTAGGGAAAAAAAAAGAAAGTTGAGAAACTATTAACCTTTGATAACCTTTACAATATTTTTTCAAGTTTGCCATGTGCTGCCAAGGGATCATTTCCAGACAGAGCAGAAAATTCATTAGACTTGAGTGTTTCAAATATCTATATCAAGGACAAGGACAAAACTGCTGTCATAGAGAAAGGGCTGGTACACTAGGGCACAATAACTTCCATTTTTCTTCATCTGGATCTGGTGACCCATTCCATAAAAGTGCCAACACTGCACTATTTGATCCAGACGAACACAGGCTATGACATCGAGATAAACACTATTTGCTCGGATTGCCCCATGCAGAGAGCATGGATAGACCACACTCCTGACAATACTCAGAATCCCACGCAGCAGAGTCAAAAGTGACATCTGGTTCATGTGACACTCGAAGAGTTTTTGCCCAAAGTCTTTCTGTCTCCCATAGGCAAAATTTTCCCATCAGTGGGAAAGCTAAATTTAAATTAAAGTGCTCGTTAATTGTCAGAGGCTATCAGAATTTTGATGAGTGAGCAACTGTAACACCGACACCTTTACAATTTAACTTTATATTTTTTTTCAAAAATTCTCATGTAAACCGCTGTTTAATTGTTTTTTAATGTTTTGACATACGTTAGCCCATTTTTATAAGTATGTCTCCCTTACAAACCAGATGTTTCCCTGTAGGGAGGCTTGAGTGTGTCTGTTTCTGGGCATCATTCATCTCAATTCATCATCACCTCCTCCTTGGTCCCTCTCTTCCCTTGGCTCCTGTGTCATAATTTCATCCAGATTTCACTCAGCCTCTCTCCTTCTTTGACTTTCATGAACCTCTAGTATATTCACGTCCCCAGGTCCTGTTCTTTTCTCACTCTATCTGTTGTGGATCATTTCATCTAAATTTTTTGCTGATGACCAAAAATTTACACCTGCATCTATACCACTAACCCAGATCTTTCTGCTCAATCTCCTGAATATTCTACTATCTATTTAATAAGTGCTTTGGGATATTGCAACTCATACCAAATATTCCCCAATGGACCTCGTCATCTCATCTGTTTCCATTCTCAGTTCCCAGTTTATTCTGTTGTCTCAGAACCCCCTGGTTCACTCCCTCTTCCTATTTCCACTGCCTCTGCCTTGGTTGAAACTTTTGGCTCCCACTTGCATACCTGGAACAGCCTCCTAACCTTCCTACCTAGGACACCCATTCCTGGTATCTACTCCAAACTTCCATTCCCACCCTTCTGCCAACACAGGCTCTCGAGAATGGAAATATGATCATCATATCACTCAGTCCTTCAGGGAATCCTCGTTGACTCTAGCATGGTATGTGTGAGTTTGTGTATGAGAGAGAGGAAGGAGGGGAGAGAAAAGAGAAAAGAGAGAGGAGAAAGAGAATATGATATGCTTTGGTGTCACATGCTCTTGTTTCAAATCCACACAACCATGTGACATCCGTCTGAACACTTAAGACTTTCTCCCTAACCTTAGTTTTCACATCTATTTAATGGGGATAATAACTATACCTAACTCAGGGGAACTGTGAGGACAAACTGAGAGTAAGTGCGCAAAGCATTGAGCCCAGGACTTGGCACGTAAATAGGCATTTGATCAATGTTGATTACTGTTGTTATCACTTGACAAAGTCCACACTCCTCAGTATTACATGCCGACCCTACCCTTGAGCAGCTGGTCCTTTCTACCCTCAATTGCACCTGTGTCCAAGCCTCCAATACCCTAAGACTCTGTCATGTCAACTGCCAAGTTCTATCTCCTGCTGTGAAAATGCCATTCTTCTGTCTGAAATACTCTGTCTTGGGCCATTCTTCTCCTGGCCAACTTCTACTCACTCTCCAAGCCATTTCTTTTTCTGGACCTCTTTCCCTGACTAACACCCATTTCTGGGTTATAGGTCTGTGCTATAAACTTAATAATCATTTCAGTTTAAAAAAAAAATAAGGAGTGAATTCTATGTGTCAAATGAGGATAAAATGGTGTCTGGAATTCAGATCTGATCCTAAAAGAGCACACAGGTGATAGTGAGATAGCACCTTCTATGGCAGGTGTGTGTCCAAGCTTCATGGGACTGTGTAGAAGTGGCTACTTTAAAGTTCCAAGATAGCTATCTGAAAGAAATGGGATTTCTGGAATCTTCTGAGTGTCCTTAACATGCATTAATTTATTGTTCAAACTGAGACATTTCTAAGAATCAAAGATACTATTAATAAGTACCCTGAGCAATAGACATAAGTCAGATTGTCCAGCATATATGTCCCCCTCTGGCTACATTGTAATAAACTGTCTGCCTCCTAGGTTATAAAGTGACCAGTTCTTAAAACAGTTTTGATATATCTTGGTGTGAGTTTGTTGAATGCCTGGGATTCGTGGGTCTTAGATAACAGAAGTAGTAGAACCGAGGACAGTCAGAAAACACAGAGGGTTGGGTATCTCAAGAACAAGCAGAAAGCAGAAGTGCCTACCTTATTGCATCAGGCCATCAGAAGCATGGCAGCAGCAAGCAAAATAAGGAAAGAGAAATGAGCTTCCTAACCAGCAGCAGAGTGAAATATTCCTCTGTGGTTTTGTTGATTCACCCATATAATGCTTGGCACATATCACCTGAACAATGAGGCAGGGGGACAGAGGAGAGTAAGACCCCAAATGTCTTCTGAGCACCTCCTTTCTCACAAGACTAAGGCCAACAGCAAAGGTTTAATTCACAGAAGATATCAGACTTTGCCACGGGGCCAGATTTCCTTATCTTTGCAGCACAGGCAGATTTACCTATGACCGTGACATTCAGCAAAATGAATGGCTTCCTCTTTTTCAGCTCCAGAGAAGAGAGAACATATGAACACACAGGGAGAGAACAAGACCCTCAGAATATGGTTATCAGAACCACACAGTTGGAGCAAAAGCAAAGTAATAACACCTGAAGCACAGCTAAGGACCAATCGAATTTGATAAGAATCAGTGCCTGTACAGAATTAGGGGGAGGCCTCTCCTCCGTGTATACTGTATATTTTTGTCCCCCAAAGGGGTGCTGGCAAACGTCATATTACAAGGACAAGAAAAGGGTCCTTTGAGTTCTTTTTTTTTTTTTTTTTTTGCATTATAAGAAGCTAGCAGTGAATAGAATGACCTACAGGCAGTTTTCTATTCTATTTATAGCTAAAACTGAATATTTAGAAGCCAGTGGTGACCTAGTGACTGCAATTTGCAATCCCAGAAGGGATGTATACATAGATAAATGATTCAAACCCAGGAAAGCCCATAGTTATACTGCACAATAATCACAGGCTCTTAGAGGCATTATACCACCCAGCTGAAAGGGAGAACCTGCCCCCAAGCAGGTCAAAGCACTTTGGAAGATACTTTTTACACTTTATCTTCTTAGCATCTTTGTGAACTAAAAAGAGGAGAAGATTATAATATTCAGAGAGATTTAAAAGGATATGAATATAGGACACAAAAATTTCCTAAGAAGAAAGAATCTTGGTAGTTAAAATGTTATTATTATTTTTTTTTTTTACTTTTTATGACAGAGAAATATCTGCTTTTAAGATGCATACTACCCCAGAACCATGCATACAGAGGTCTTCCAGAGCTCTGTAAATTCCAGGAATTACAAGAGCAAATAGAAATACAAGTATATTTCACTGCTGAATGCAAATGATTTCACTATTTCACTGATTGAATATACATGGAGTGCCAGGTTGGAAATTAACTGGCCTACTTTAGGACCTGTCTCCAAAACTTACAGCTGGGTACCTAGTACTAGCACTCATGGGACCCAGTCCCCAACTTGTATCGTTGGTCTAAGCATAAGATGAAATTATACAGAGAAGGTCTGGCCACTCGTGGAGTATTATACAATTCTAAAATACTGAATTCTTTCTTATTTTCCTGTGTGTGTGTGTGTGTGTGTGTGTGTGTGTGTGTGTGTGGCCCTGGGGATTGAACCCTTGGCCTTGTGCATGTGAGGCAAGCACTCTACCAACTGAGCCACATCCCCAGCTCTCTCTTGCCTTTTAGTCCCATGACTGAAGGGCACTCAACAAGAACTTAGGAACACAATTCTTTTTTTCTAAAATTTGTTCTGGCCTCTTCTGCTCAGCACACCACAACCCATGAAGCTGATATGCTACAAGAAAACCTATTAATTAGTAAGTGTATCTCGTGCACTCCACTAAATGGGTTAAATTAAATACTGAGTTACATTAAACACTAGGCCTGAGTCAAAATAGCAATCATTGATTCCTTTGACATACCTGATGGCATTCTATGCTGGAGGGCATACAACTACATTTAAGAAGCGGAAGGTATGAGTAAAGAAAATAGCTTTCAGCTGAGAGGAGGGGACAATTCTAGTGAAAAACAAGCTCCAGCCATTACTCAGTTTAAAATAAGAAATCATTAAGAAGGCGTGTTTAAACAATGAGCACAAACCAATGCCTCCTGATGTGAATCCCTAAAATAAATAATAAATAACAATGAAACTGACAGGTGGGTTTCTTTCTGGAAGCAGAGGTTGAAACACAAATGTGGGTACGTTTGATTTCTTGAAGGAATATGCTTCAGCAATGTCCTTCAAGAGAGAAGGAGGTAAACCTGGGAAAGGGAAGGGAGCCAACGACCATATGTGGAGCATAAATCACCTACAGAAGTGACACTCCGTGAGGAGGAGAGGAGGCTTTTCCATGTGGGCCAGTGGCCATCCCTGGGGAGGGCACAGGGCATGGGTGTGAGCTCTTAGACTTCTCTGGGTAGGGCAGCTGCACACAAGCAAAGACCCTTGAGCAGAGCAGGAGCAGCTGTGGGTGTTCCCAGAGCACCAGCAGGGACTGGGGAATGGACACATCATCAGGAAAAGGGATCTGCATGGAGCATTGGCAGCCTCCAGGACTGAGACCCTGTGGATGGCCTGAATACAATTGTAAAGACCACTGAAGAGCGACTACCTTGGAAATGCCTACTTTGCTCACTTTCCAAAATTTCTAGTATTTACTCCCCAAACTCCTCTTGAGAAGAGACCCTGTCATAATTATCTTTTAACTTCCACCACATCTTGCAGCATGCTGTGAATCTGATGTTTCCTCAGTTCATTAAACAGAAAGGTACAGAGTGTCATGGAATAGGGTAGAATCAAGTTTCCTAAAAATGCATTGGAGCTCTTAGAAGGATATAAGTTACCTCATCCCAGAAAACATGCTCAGTGTAACCACACTGATCAAAAGCAGAACCGTGCCATAAGCAAATATGTTCCTGCTCTGAAGATAAGCAAGTATCATCATAGAATACGTGATATCTATGATAAGCTTTTTTAAAAAACAGTTTCATTGATATCATTTACATAACAAAAATCTTACCTGTTTAAAGTGTCTAATTTGGCAATGATTTTTTTTTTGTACTTTCAGAGTTGTATAAGCGTCTTTATAATCTTAGAACATCTTCACCAATTCCCATAAGAAAACTTGTTCCTGGTTGCAAATTCTGATACCATATAGCTATGTAACTATGAGTAACTTAGTCTCTCTGAGTTTCAATTGCCTCATCCTGTAGGTGGGAACTGCAACATACAATTTCTTTGTTTGTTTGTTTGTTCTTTTTAGTTATAGATGACTGTGAGTGTATTTGACATATCATATATACATGAAGCATAACATCCCATTTTCGTGGTTGTACATGATGTGGAGTTACACTGAATTAAATTTTTTAACTATTCTGCAATGCCAAAACATGGGGAATAAATAGACCATTCCAGTGGGAAAAAAAATAAATAAAAGGTACTACAGTAAGTTGCCAGAGCTTAGGACAAAGTTCCCCCTGGCTCTAGCTCATCTTTAAAGTGTTATTCTGGGACTGACACAGGACCCCAGGTTATCAAGAAGGAAGGAAACAATTAATCAAAGTAAAGCTACTGGTGAGCATTAGGTATGGACCATCTGCCTTGTTTGATAAATGTGCTGATCATTACTTCCTTAAAATAAGTAACAGTTACCCATGAAAAGAACTCCCCATAAAATCTGCAACTTTATATATATAAAGTTGCAGATTCTCAAACCTTAGCAATTGTTGTTCTATAGAAAAAGTTATGTCACACAGACTAGTTCTCTGGCACTGGATAAATTTTACCTATCCTCATATCCCTACAATCTGTTAGCAGTAACGAAAATCGGCAGTGTTCACTGAGAGGTCACTGGGAGCCAAGCACAAGTTCAGGTGCTTTGCATGAGTGACATCGTTCTGACACCATAGATTATATCTATTATTATCAGCTCTAATTGACAGAGGAGGTAACTAAGTCACAGAGAACAAGTGGTTTGCCCAAGATGTGTTGCAGAAAAGAGACAAGAACCCATTCAGTCTAGTTCCTTATGTATAGGCTCTTTAACTGTTACTCTGTATTCAATCCTTATCATTAATATTAATGACAGAAATCCCAATGTGTTGCTCTCCTTCCTACCTGGGAACCACAGGTAAATGTACAAAGCATAAATATCCTAGCGATCAAAGAGAGTCCCTACTATCTGAACCAATTTTTTTATTGTTTCTTTACTGCTATAATTCTATGTATTTTTGTTACCATTGGATTTAAAACTTTATAGTATTTCTGTTATTCTATCAGAGCAAAGAACCCATTTCTTCTGTATTTTATGGCCCCGGACTATTTCAGGTAATATTCTTTACTCTGGCTCTGGGCCTGCGTGCATTTCATTCCTGGGTCTCTTTTATGAGGAATAGTTTAATAGGTTTGATACAGAATGAAAAATTAGTTTTTCCAAGGTGTTAGTTGTAACAGAACAGATATGAGCTATAGGGTAAAGACAGTGTGAGCTACAGGGTAAAGCAGATCCTCTCTGGTTTGGGAGATGGGCTTAGCCAAACCTATGGTAAATACATCTGGTTTACTGATTATAAATCTTTAGTCTGCTTATGGGTACATGATAAATTCACTTTAGGGTTATTACAGAAATGTGACCCATGTTAAAACAAAAGAACATTTATTCTGAAAATAGCATGAAATACATTCCATATAAACATGAACAGTATTCTCTGAGCTCATTAAAAAGAAATTACAGAAGGTACAGTTAAGGGTATATTTCCATATTGATGTTAAATTTGGGTATTATTACAAATAGTTTCCAAACATGTTTTGAAGGGAAAGCGTTACCTCTCCTCATGGACTTTCCGCCATCACCCCTAATTTCTTCTGGTACCAGGCCAGGATCACAACCAGACCTTCTAAAGCACTGCCGTCTGACTCCCAGTGTTTGTCTCTTCTTCTGGAGATGCTGTACTTTATGTGACTTCCCAGCTCTCTGAACATTCAGACTGCCTTCCTATTGGTGGAACACATACTCCCCTGGTGTAAGAAACCCCACAGTGAGTGGTGGATGCACCTTGACCAGACCGGGTTATGCACCCTCCTGTTTCAGTATTCTCTAGCAGAAAAGGACATGAGACGGAAGCTAAATGGTAACAGTTATGCTGATTCACTTTTCCTTCCTTCTCGCTCTATTTGTCATCAGTGAGGAAAATGTCAAAGGCTTTAGACCTGCCTTCAGAGTCACACTTTCTGGCCCAACAGAGAGGACAGTAGGATTTACAGTTCTAATTCCAATGCCTCTTGAGTTGTGTGTGTCTGCGGATATGCGATCTCATATGATGTTGTCTGTGTAAAACTTGGGAAGTCATACTCAAAATCATCCCTCAAAGCAAATGACACAATTGTTTCCTCATGGCCAGTCAGGAGGACTGGTAAAGTTCAGCATTTTCTAAACAAAAAAGCATATATAGTTATTCTGTGACTCATTTTTGCCACAATATCTCTGAGTTTGTCAATACTGGGCAAGGAAGTTAAGTAGAGGAAGTTAAGTTTTTATGACATGTATCCATGCTAATTCTCAGAGAAGAAATAAGAAGCAATTATATAATTGTGAAAAGAATACTAATTTTTCCCTGGTATATTTTTAGGCTAAGAAAATGAACAAAAACAGCATACTACACTTCTAATTTTGATGAATTATGACTGGGCCTCCCCTCAATGAGTACAAATTAGTGAAATTTTATCCTAATTTTTTCTGCTCATCTCAATTATTATAAGCATTATTCATTTTATGTGATTTCTAAATTAGCACACTTGAACCTCAATGTAAATACTTCCTCCTAAAAATACAAGACTGGCCACAATGTAGTAAAACCTTAAATATAAAAAAATGCACAAATAGCCATCCAAATAAATCCTCCTTTAAAAAAAAAAAAAAAGAAAGAAAGAAAGAAAAAACACAATGTTTAACCTCAGGAGAACTTTCCAGAAAGTAACTACACAATATACATTCAGAATTCATTTTCCCAGGTTACATTCAGAGCCTGTTTAAGTCTTCCTCTTTGTGGTTACCTGTTACTCTTTGACCCAAAACTGTAATGTTAGCCTGAACTTTGATGTTTCTGCTAACCCTGTGTTTCCTCCTTTATCACATAACTGAAGGCCCATCCCACCTCCCCTCTCCATAGCAATCACTAAGTCCTGAAAATACTACCTCTTATGTATTTTCCTCCTCCATCTTTGTTTCCATAGCACCCGCATGAGGGCTCCATTATCTCTCTCCTGAAGAGCTGTTGTCTCTTAACTGGGCCTCTCTGCTCTGGCACTATTACCCTCAAATCATCCTTCTATATTGCCCTTTAAGTATCCAATCAGAAACAGAAGTCTGAATGTATTATTCCCCCATTCAGAGTCTTCATCAACACCCAGTGACAAACTCTGAGATTACTACCTGAGATTCAGAAACCTTGGTTTGGCCTCCCAGGAACATCTGTAATTCCCTCAAATCTTTACAGAGAATCATGTACAGATGTGACATTTGTAGAGTAAGGCTCTCTGGCTTCCATCAGTCCTCCTGATCCAGGAAAGGAAAAGAAGAGAAAGTTCTACATACATGAAATGCACCCTTCTCGACATGGGTACCTCCTCCCAGCCTGGAGGCTTCAGCACAGGCTGAATTTGTTATGTGATAACCCAGAACTCCAGGATCAAGCGTTCCAACACAAGATGAAAGCTGTTGTGTGTGGTCTATCACAAACCACCTTGGAAGCCAAAAGGCATTAATTTCATCATATTCTATGGGTCAGAGCAGCCAGAACCCCACACAGATTCAAGGGAAGGTACTTAAACCACTCCTCTCAATGAGAAGAGGGTTAAAGGATTTGTGAATATGTTTCACAGCTCACACAGAATGTGAGACAGAGGTAGAAAAGATGGAGTACAAGAGTGATCCTTTTTCTTTTCCCCCGGGTGTATACTTAGATGTACCTCCTTGTGGAAAGACTTGACAAAGAAGAGCCAATGAGATGATGCTTTTATCCAGATTTTTTTTATAAGTCATAGACTTTTTTTTTTTAATAAATCAAGAGGTATTAACTACCCAGGCACATTTAGTAACTGTCAACTTGATATAAAATACCAGGAAATGAGGCAAAAATTGCTTTTGAGTTGTAATCAATGCTGAAGAGATTTTTTTCCCCTTCAGTATATTTTGCATTCCTTACTAAGATGAAGGGGTAATGTTTTCATAGGAAGAAACTGTCAAATGTTTATTAAATAAATGAAGCATAAAACAAGCTTTCCTGCCATTTCACCCATGCTTGGATTTTAATAACTAGCATTTATCCCTTGAATGTAAAGTTATAATTGTATCCAAGAAGAAAGGCTCCCCACTCTGCACTGGGGATTTTTAGCTTTGGAACAGTTTCCAATTACTGATGAAATAAGTGATCTCCTTTGTCATTGCCCATCATTACTGCGTTCCTTTTGATGTCGGTGTTGACGGGAGCCATAAGAGCCAGGACTAAAAGAGGAGAAGTGGAGAAAGGACCTTTGCAGCGTGGATGGAGAATGTGAGCAATGGAATCTGACAAACCAGAATAGAGACAAGACACGGATGCTAAATCCAAGTGGTGCCCACTCATGGGTACTGTGTACGACCCAGAGATTCTCTCCATGGCAGAGCAGAATAGGGACCTTGGGAAGAAATGAACAGCACTCTGGAAGACAAATGGAGTGGGAGGGAAACAAGAGAGCTTTGGAGACCCCGTCCCAATAACATGGTGAAACCTGATCTCTTTTATGTAAGAGAAGCAAGAGTTTGCTAAATCCATTGGAATTCAGAGAATGACTGAACCCAATCTCTTTAAGTTAAAGAAGTAGATGAAGTTTTCAGAAACTGGGAGAGAAGCAAAAAGACAATAAAGAAAAATTTTGATATGATGGATTGACCTCTTCCCCTTATCTGGATCAAGGGACTGAGTGGGAGCCCCTGAAAACAGTAGGGTTAGTTTCAAAAACAGAAAAAGCAATGAGGCTCTGGAGCTCAAACACAGGATGAGATTCATGGTGAAAGGCCTATGTCCCTGGACAGCCTTCCCCAGCAAGACTGAGGACATGGCCAGCAGAGCATGACCATGGATAGCAAGCAGCTTTCTCAGGGAGAGGGCTGAAACAGTGGAGGAAGGTGGAGGAAGGTGACATCCTAAACCTGCATTTTGTGTTAATCAGCTTTTCATCACTGTGACAACAAATACCTGACAAGAACAGCTTGGAGGAGAAAAGGTTTATATTGATGCAGTCTATGGTTGGCTGGCCCCACTGCTTTGGCATGAGGTGAGGCATGTTATGGTGGAAGGCCACAGTGGAAGAAAGCTGCTCCATTCATGGCGGCCAGGAAGCACAGAGAGAGAGAAAGGGAGGAGCCAAGGACAGGATATAGTCTCCCAGGGGATATCCCCCAGTGACCCACTTCCTCCAGTCACGCCCCACCAGCCTATAGTTTTTATTACATGTATCCATTATAGAGCACCTATTGTCATCCATTCAGCTATGAATGGATTAATTCACTAATGGATCAGAGCCTTCATGATTCACTTCTCCAAAGCCCCACTTCTGAACATTGCCGCCTTAGGGTTCAAGGCTTCATTACATGTGTTGTGGGATGACATTCCAGATCCAAACTGTCACAGATTGAAAGTGTGCACAGCCTTGTTCCTGGTTACACAGTCAACATCCGAGGGCACTCCCAGAAAACCAGGAAAATTTAATGGGCAGGAGACCGAAACGCTGCTGTCAGGCTGATAGACCAAGACCTACTGTAATCTGATGACTAGTGTTACTATAATCTGGTTACTAATGTTAACATGACCTCGTCTATCCCTTCAGGTAGGGAGAGTTTGCAATGTTTAGACCACATAAAGAAAGAATTAATAGTTAAAACAAGTATTCATTCTGGTCATTGTCCTGATATGTATGTAATATGAGAGCAAGGTTAAAATCTGTGGCCACTTAGAAATTAGAAATGAATGAAAATTGTAGGGTAGTTGGACTGAGGCATAATTTTGGAACATATGAAGAAATTCAAAACTATATTTTGAGCAAAGGTTTCATCACTTATGCTGTTCAGATAGAAATAACCAGGAAATGACTTAAGAAAATAAGACATCATATTTACATTTTGTATGTTCCCAGACACCTTTGAAGAGATTTTACCAGCATAGACCAAGTATGTTCTGCCATTTTTAGGAGTGAAGTGTGGGTGGCCCCAGTATATTGCTCAGCATGCACTTATTAAAAATGAGATTACCAGGAAATATCAGCTGTATTCACTGATCCATTCACTATACAAGTGAGGGAAGGGATTGTGAACCTACCACTCCAATCCTCATTCCCGGTAAGTCCTCCATTTGCACAAACATAAACACACACACACACACACACACACACACACACACCATTTTTTATGAAAGAATAGCCAAGGACTATGAAAGAATAGCCAAGCATCTTGATCATGTAATGGAATACTAAGTCCGAAAAAATATTTAGTACATTTTTTTCTATTCTTTTGCTGTACCCACTAAGACATTGTTGATGTAGACTTTTGACATTCAGAGTTTACCATTTCATCTGGTGTTAAAATTAGAACCAGTCACTTAATATATGGAGGCAGCAGTATTCTAAGCAACTTAAGAACCAACAACTTAATTGAAACATCAAACCAAGTCCATCACACTTTATTTATAGCTATACTTTGGTTTAATGCACTATATAATTTGTACTGACACAAGATTTCTTCTTCCACCAACTGTTTACACCATTTCATAGGAGCATCTATTATTCCAAATATGAAGTAAACAACAAAAAAAGCATATTCAATTTTACAAAACCTTTGAAACCATAACATAAGATTATAAGTATTTATGGGAACAATAAAAACAAAATTATAAATCATGGTACAAAATAGTAAAAATGTGTGCCATGATTTATAATTTTGTTTTCTTCCTCATTTTATTCAAAAAGCTGAAAAGTCATAATTCTGCCACCTGCTTGTGGATAACTAGTTGGCCCTATTCCTTTTCTACTAACTCTTTTCTAAACATTAAAATGTGTATTTGTGGATCTAGAAAAACAGAAAGCTTCTTTTTAATTATTTTTGAGGAAAGGCTCTCACTTTCATTTTGAGTAGCTCTGAAATCCAGTTATGCTTTGCAATATACCCTAGGATATGAGTGGAGAAAACTTTTTTACATAACCCTAAAAAATTAAGCCCAAAGGACCTTAGAAATTAAGAAACTACCAAAATCCTGTGTCTATCACAGGATAAAACCGTTGGTGACACTCAGACGGGATTCATTCATGTGACAGTAGCCATCTGGTGGTTCAACTGGACCTGGACAATCTGAGTCCATCTCACTGGTAGTTGGTGCTGTCAGCTGGGTGGGCCATGCTTGTCCAACAGTCTAGCCCAAGCTTCGTCACTGGGCCATAGGCTTGCAGAACTTTAAGAGAGCATGCAAATCCCAGTGCAGAAGGCCTCTGTTTGTACGAAATTTGTTAAGTGTTGGATAAGGCAAGTTATCTGGTCAAGCAAGTCACAGTGGGAATGTAAGAAGCCATGTTTCACTGGGCCATTATTATTATCGTCTAACATAAGGTCCCATTCTATTTAATGTTCAAACTTAACAAATCCCCAACTTGTTAATAGTATCACTTTTAGAGTCCAACCTCTGCTTGATAAGTCAAAGAACACCTCATTCCTAGTACAGCCCAAGTTACTTTTCTAATCTCTTGCTGTCTGTTTTTGCCTTGTTGCCTCTTTTCCTGTTAAAAAGAAGTGGGGATGGAGCATCAGCCATCTGGTGCCACCTAGTGGAAGAAGTAAGAAGTGCAATAATGCTAAGGCACAGGAAGACGTTTCTCAGAGTGCGTTGAGCAGAGAGGGAGCCTGTTTACTGGGCACTGCTGGCTGGAAGCATAATAAACCTTGGCTCTCAGTATTAAACCTCTTCACTTATATGATTCTCTTAGCTCCATGTTATTCAAGCCACTTCTCCAACTGGAAGAAAGCACAGATTTTTATGATTGCAATCAAGTTTCCTGGCCTTCAAAGAGGACCTCTTTCTCTAAGTCCAGTACCTACTTCACTCTTTTTCCCTAGAGTGTCCATGTCTTTGCATAATAGAAGACTACCATTCTTTTCTCATCCCTATGCTACCTCTTTACAGTATAAAACTTAGGAAATTACACAAAAATGGTAATTTTCTAAAGATCAAAAAAATGAATTCATCAGCAGTCCCGTAGCCATTCTTTTCAAAATTCTAATATAATTCATGATTTAATAATTAAGACAACAAAAGTATTTTTAAAACTATGTTTCAATATGAAATGCCATTGGTTCAACAATTGAATTCTTGTTGAAAGTAATTATATTTTAACTATAAGAATTCTGAGACATGGGCTAACTAAAAATTTCTGGTTACATAACTGAAAATTACATGGCTCATCCTTATGTTGATTGACTTGGCTTGACTGAGTCCTGAGGGAAATTGTACTGTTTGATTTCTGATCGATTTACATTTCAATCTACATGTCTGGAATCTTCACTGTACCCACCGAAATGAATGAAAATTGGCCAAATTATTTTCTGGGAAGCCAAATTGATGGTTTCTTTTAAATTACTGAACCTAAGTTTTAATTGTTAGTAAACATCTTAAATAAGTTTCATATATATTTATCTTTAAATACTGTGAATATTTTATTATTCTGACCCCAAACATTACCAAGACATATTAAAATTTGAAATAATACTCTGCCAGAAAATGTGAGAAAGAAGACAAAAATTTCCTGAAGGAAAAAATATTTTAATTAAAAATCCATTTTTATGTATAGGTCAAGGGTCAACATGTAAAATTAATAATATGAAGTTCAGCAACTCCTTAGAATGCCCCAGGAGCAACAGGCTGAGGTTACAACAATGAAGTAAACATCCTCATTTAGAAAAGACAACTAATTACATACTATGAAAAGCACATCTGTAAATGAAAAATAGAGTTTTCCACTGTATTACAATTTAGATAAGAGGTGTCTCCCAAAAGCTAATGTGGGAGATGATGCAAGAATGTTTAGAGGTGAGATGATTTGGTTTTGAGAGCCTCAGCCTAATTAGTGCATTAATCCACTTGAATGTATTAACTGGATGGTCATTCTAGGTGGGTAGGGTGTGACTGGAGGAGGTGGATCCCTGGGGCAATGGCTTTGGGGTATTTATTTTGTCTCTGGTCAGTGGAGTTCTCTCTTCTTCCTGATTGCCAGGTCAAGAGATTATTTCCTCCTCCATACCCTTTTGCCATAGTGTTCTGCCTCACCTCAGGTCCAAAGTAACAGAGTTTGCCATCCATGGACTGAGACCACGAAAACCATGAACCTCAAGTTAACTTTTTATCCTCTACAATGTTCTTGTGAGGTCTTTTGTTCACAGTGGCAAAAAAAAAAAAAAAAAAAAAAAAAAAACCTGACTAAAACACACTAGTAACAAATTAAGAATGGTTCCAACTTTCATGTTATAGCCTGCCATTTAAAAGTAAGCAAAAGTTAGAATATAAACATTGCTGTAGAAAAGTAAACTAGTCAATTATAAGTAAAAAGAAAAGCATATTTATTATGTGGTTCAACATCCTAACTATAAAACATAAAATTGACTTCCATTAAGCATTTGGAAAACTCTCATACTTCTATGGCCTTACAAATAAAAAGTCCTCAGAAAGAACACATTACTCCAATGTCATAATAGTTTTAAATGGCATCCCAAGGATGACAGGTGATTTTTAATTATAAAACTTAAAGCCTGGTGTATGATATTATAAGTAATTCCTATAAAGCACATCAATATGTTTACAGTTAAATTTTTCTGTTTTTTATTTGTTTTAATTAGTTATACATGATGTAGAATGCATTTATGCACTTTGATATACATATATAGATTGGATATAATTTCTCATTTTTCTGAGTATACATATTACAGAATCATATTGGTCATGTAGTCACATATATACATATGTAATAATGTCTGCTTCATTCTACTATCTTACCTATCCCTAAATCCCCTCACCTCCCCTCCCATCACTTCCCTCTATCTAATCTAAAAACACACTAATCTTCCCTAGTGCTCCCCCCACCTTATTGTGAATTAGCATACATATATTAAAGAAAACATTCCGCCTTTGGTTTTGTGGGATTGGCTTATTTCACTTAGCATGATATTCTCCAACTCCAACCATTTACTGGCAAATGCCATAGTTTCATTCTTCTTTAAAGCTGAATAATATTCTGTGGAGTATATATACCACATTTTCTTTATTCATTCATCCATTGAGGGACACCTAGGTTGGTTCCATAGTCTAGCTATTGTGAATTGAGCTGCTATAAACATTGATGTGGCTGCGTCACTATTGAATATTGATTTTAAGTCTTTGGGGTATAAACCACTGAGTGGGATAGCTGAGTCAAATGGTGATTTCATTCCCAATTTTCTGTGGAATCTCCATACTGCTTTCCATAGTGGTTGCACCAATTTGAAGTCTCACCAACAATGTAAGAGCGTTCCTTTTTCACCACATCCTCACCAACGTTTATTGTTGCATGTATTCTTGATGATTGCTATTCTGACAGGAGTGAGATGAAATCTTAGAGTAGTTTTGATTTGCATTTTATAATTGCTAGATATGTTGAACACTTTTTCATATTTTTATTGATCAGATATATTTCTTCTTCTGTGAAGTGTCTGTTCAATTCCTCAGCCCATTTATTGATTCGGTTACTTGTTTTTTGGTGTTAAGTTTTCTGAGTTCTTTATATATCCTAGAGATAAATGCTTTATCAGAGGTGCATGTGGTAAAGATTTTCTCCCAATCTATAGGCTCTCTCCTCACATTACTAATTGTTTCCTTTACTGAGAAGAAGCTTTTTAATTTGAATCCGTCCCATTTATTGATTCTTGATTTTACTTCTTGTGCTTTAGGAGTCTTGTTAAGGAAGTCAGATCTTAGGCTGATATGGTGAAGATTTGGGCCTATTTTTTCTTCTTAGCACAGGGTCTCTGTTCTAGTGCCTAAGTCTTTGATCCACTTTGAGTTGATTTTTTGTGCAGGGTAATCGAGGTTTTTTAAAAGTTCATATAAAATGAAAAGCAAGAGTATAGATGAATATGCTGAAAATAATAAATTTCTCTTCTTCATTTCCTTTGAGGAGAAAATAAAACAACAGATAAACTCTTCTTATCTTTAACATAGCAGGAATATATTAACCTAGCTTCCTTTGACTTCAGTACCTTGCCCAACAGTTAACTCCTCAGTGTGTGGTCAAGTATGAATTTCAGTGAACAAACATAGGTGCACAAGAAATATCCCAATGTTACATTTTCTCCAAAGTTATAAAATTCAACACAATTCTGAAATGATGTTCATATTATGATTTCATATATACACAATATTTTGCATAATACAATTTTATTGTTTAAAACTTTTCAAATTTATTCCATTTTATTCTGGATATATATTACAGATAATTCACAGAACATAAAAGTGCACATTGAAAACAGGTCATTCTGTTAATTATTTTTAAAACTTTTAAAAGATAATTGCTTCAAAATATTCACTAGATAATGTGGGGTTACAAATATGTGAAAGTGAGATGTGTGATAGCTAAGCAGAAAGGCTGGAGGAGGAGAAATGAAAGCTACTATCCTAAGATTCCTCAAATAATCAGAAAAGAAGACAGAAACCACAGTTGGAAAACAAAAAAAAAAAGTGGAAGATAATTGAATTAAATCTAACTACATGAATAATCAAAGAAAAGGATCTAAATAACCCAATTAAAAGCAAGATATGTGTGTGTGTGTGTGTGTATATATATATGTATATGCTATAAGAAAGCCACTTAAGTATAAAGACACAAATAATTAAAAAGTAAAAATAAAGACAAAGTTATAAATACTAGTATTTAGATGATACAAATCTAAAGAAGATGGAGGGTCTATGTCAATAACACAAAATAGATGATAGCATATAGACAATTACCAGGGAGGATGTAAGTCACCTAACAGTTATGATGAGGTTAAGAATAGAAAAACCCCTAAACATCTTTGCACTGTTCGCAGAGCTACAAAAGACATGAAGCAAAAAAACATAGACAGCAATAAAAAAATAAGCAAACTCAGAATTATAGTCAGAGATTTCAACACTCCTCTCTCAATAACTGATAGAGAAAAGGAGAAAGAAAATCAATAAAAATATACATGATTCAAAAGATAGTATCAAACAACTGGACTTAATAAATATTTATAGAACACACTGCCCAACACCAACAGAATTCAAAACTTTTCAAATACACCTGGAGCATTTACCAGAATAGACCACATTCTGAGCCATCAAAAAGTCCCAATAAGGAGAAAAAAAGGTCTCATACAAAGTACACACTTGGACCACAATGATATTAAATTAGAAATCAGTAATAGAAAGATCCAAAAATTCCTAAATATTTGGAAACTAAATTAAACACATCTATGTAACATGCAAGTCAAAAAAACGAAAATTAAACATTTTTTTAAAAAGTATTTTGAACATAATAAACATGGCAATATTACCTATCAATTGTGGGGTTCTGATAAATAGTAGTTAATGGAGATTTACAGTACTAAATACCTATCTCAGAAAAAAATAAAAGACTGAAATCTGTTATCTCAGTTTCTACCCTAAATAACTCTAAAATGAAGACAAATTAAATTCAAAATAAACAGAAGAATTAAGATAATTGTATACTAAAAAGAAATTAATAATGATAAAAGACAAACAAAAGAGAAATTAATGAAGTGGAACAGTCCTTTAAGCAGATCAATAAAATTGATAAAACTGTGGCTAGATGAGTCAGGAAAAAAAGAAAGAAATGCACAAACACACTAACACCATTAACCATCATGGAAATGCAAAATAAAACCACACCACCATATACTGTTGTAATGACTAGACTTCAAAACATTGACCGTCCTAATTATCAGTGAGGACACATGGTGACCAGAACACAAACATTGCTGGAGGAAGATGAGGAGGTACAGTCACTTTGGAAAACGATTTGCAGTTTCTTAAAAGGTTAAGCATGTGCCTATACCAACCATATGACCTAATCATTCCACTCCCGGGTATTCTCCCCAGGAGAAATGAAAGCACATGTCCACACAGTGAGTACACATAGGTCATAGCAGCTTTATTCATAAGAGCTCTGAACTGGAATCAACCTACAAGTTCATCAATAGACTCATGAATCATCAAACTGTGGCGTATTCATGCAAATAGAATACCACTCAACAATTTTTTTAAAAAATGAACTATTAACACATGCTACAACATAGAAATCTCAATATTATCATATTAAAAGAAAGAAGCCAGTCCTCTCCCCACCCAGAAAATGCATCCTGCATGATCTCATTTATATAAAACTCTAGTAAAAGCAAACCAATCAGTTGTAGAAGAAAGTAGATCAATAGCTTCCCCAGCGAGGAGAATGAAGAGAGGGCATAAATGCAAAAACTCTTGGAGATTGTAGATGAGTTCATTTCTCAAAAGTGGTGATGGGGTTACAAAAGTACACATAAGTCAAAACTTACCAAATGGTACACTTAAAATATAAGCAATCCTTTGTATGTTGTCACGATTCAATTAAGCCATTCTTAAAATTTATAAGTAAATCATACATTGCTGGTAGGACTGCAAATTGGTGCAACCACTATGGAAAACAGTATGGAGATTCTTAAGAAAATTTGGAATGTAACCACTATTTGACCCAGCTATCCCAATTCTAGGTTTATACCTAAAGGACTTAAAGTCAGCAAACTACAGTGAAGCAGCCACATCAATATTTGTAATAGCTCAAGTCACAATAGATGAACTATAGAACCAACCTACGTGCCCTTTGACAAATGAATGGATAGAGAAACTGTGGTATATTTACACAATGGAATATTACTTTGTCTTAAAGAAGAATGAAATTATGGCATTTGCCAGTAAATGGATTGGCTTTATGCTAAGCAAAAAAAAAAAAAAAAAAACAATCCCAAAGAACCAAAGGCCAAATGTTTTCTCTGATATGTGGATGCTAATTCACAATAAGGTGGGAGGAAAGAACAGAGGTATTTTAGATGAAACAGAGGGGAGTGAAGGGAGTGGAGGGGGCATGAGGACAGGAGAGATAGTAGAATGAATCTGACATAGTTATCCTATGTGCATATATGATTACATGACCTATGTGACTCTACATCATGTACAACCAGATGAATGAGAAGTTATACTCCATTTATGCATGACGTGTCAAAATGCACTCTACTATATATATAACTAATTAAAACAAATAAAAAATTTTTAAAAAAATTATACATGTGTAAAAAGTATTTCTAAGGCATGCTAATTTATTAAAGTAAATAAATTAATAAGTTATACAAATTAATTTAATTTATTGGGAGCTTGATAGAAACATTCACAAGGTAAACAGGATCCATTTGAATTTATCTCATTACGGGTCTACATTAACCTAAAATACAATACATGGGCTTTTTAAATAAGTTCGTTAAGAAAACAAGATTATTGTATTTTCAACAAATTGTTCACAATAAAAAAAAAATCAATTCTGAACTCTCTCTTTCCTAATCCCTCCCTCACTACCATGCTTCTAGTTTTCAGATCCTTTGTGGGCAGTGTAAATTTTGATGCACTTTGGCCTCGTGTTTGACACAATTAAATGAGAATATATTTGTATGACTGAGAGTGGTTCAGAGTGAATAGGACTGGAGAGTGTCTGCTTCTCATACCCCATCCCTGCAGAAACAAAGATTGCAATGACTGAAATGTATTCATCGGGGAGCTGCACCCAATAAGCATTACAGTCCTAATTTTTTCCAGCTACAGTTGTAAATCCACTCTGAAATGCAGTGCGCGGTAAAATGGAAACGATTAGGCTGCTCGGAGAGGGATAACGTAAGGTATATCTGATTCTAAATTATTAATTCAAACAAATTAAAAATGGCATGTTCTGCATTCTTCTCACTTTTCTAGAGTAAAAAAAAAATAATAATAAGTCTCCCTTCCAGACTTTTAATTTTTCAGTCTACATCTAATTTATACCTACAAAAATATTTTTAAACTGAAGGGATTAGATCAAGTACCATCTTAACATGCAAAGTTCCTTAAATTCAGATTTATGTTGCACAAGTGCCTCAAAGAACATTACCAAGCGTAAGGCCTCAGGTAGAATGCAAATTGGTGTGCTTATCACATTTATAGACATTTTAAAATATGTATCAAAATTGTATGCTTTACATTGCCATTTATAAATATTCTGTTTCAAACATTTTTCAAAACTGTCACATTGACTGTGCAAAAAATGTTTGTTTTTATGTTTGCTTGGCCTATTTAATGGTGTTCTCACATTATTCTATATCCATGTGGATAGAGTTGTCTCTCTTGACCCCTACAGTGCCATGGTGAAGAGCACAAAGATTTTAAAATCAGAGGACCAGGTCCAGCCTGGCTCAACCACACACTAATTCCAGCCTTGGGCCTGTTTTTCAAACCATAGAGGTGGTATTCACAGTGTTGTTATCAGGTTTTCATCAAGGTAATGAAGTAAAGACCTTAGCCTACAACCCAGCACATAGGTAGCACTCAAGAAAACAAAACAAGAATTTTGAACTCCAAGAAAGAAGTAGGGCAGGGCACACCCAGTGATTATAATGATCTTATTAATAGCAACATGATTATGCATCCTAACATTGTAGAATTCCTGAAAATTATCATGTAGTCAAAATGATATTTCTTAGAAAGGCAAGAAGGCCTAAAAAAAATTGTATAAAGTGAAAAAAGATCTCGTTTAAATTTCAGCTTCATATTGTTAATTAAATAATTCTGGTTGGTTATTGTATTTTGATTGACCATTTTACAGTCTATAGACAGGATCTATATGTAGTAGATGCTCAGTGCATGCATCCTAAAGGATTAAGTCAACAACATTGTCAACACCATTCTCTGATAGCATGAGACCTCTTTCAAAGAAAAAGCTCTAACATTGAGTGCAAAATGTGAGTCACATACATATTTCTAAAGACTAACAGATGGAGAAAATGTAGTTCTGCAGGGCCTTTGTTTCATTAGAACCTGAAATGCAAAGTTTAATATTCAAAATGGTTCTTCCTCAATTCTCACTACAGAAAAGTGGCCCCCAAAGAATCATATATCCACTTATAGAAAATGGTATGGTTCATTTGACCACTAAACCATAGCTCAAAGTTTGGTATTTTTCCCCTCAAATAAAATGTCATTATCTCTGATGTTCATAGTCCTTTAAAGATTATTTTTTTCATTTCACAGGTCTCCTGTCATGGCTGGAGGTCTCTTTGCTGTGGATCGAAAATGGTTTTGGGAACTGGGTGGCTATGATCCTGGTTTAGAAATCTGGGGAGGAGAACAATATGAAATCTCTTTTAAGGTAAGCTGCCACCACCCTCTTCAAACATGTTTACATAGTTTTGACAATTCTGCTATGACATCATTACTCTATGACTTATATTGTAGGATGACTTGATGACATTAATGACAGGTGACACTACACATTGTCACCTTTTCAAGCTAGCTTTCCAATGAGAGAGGCTACTTCATTCTGACATTTCAGTGTGTTGAGGCCTCGCCATACACACAAAAAAATTCAAACTCCTATTTGCAGATGGGAAACTGTGTCCCAACAGACCTACAACTCCACTGGCTCTGAGGCCCTTAGAACACAAAATAGAAAAATTAAATGCATTGAGGAGAAAGAAGTCAAGTTATTGGAGCTTTTCCCCTTTGTAGTTGGACCAAGAAATAATAGTTCAGATTTTTATCATAACCAGTTAGTTATTCCAAAATTCCATTAACCGAAAAAGAAACTTAAAAATATAAATGACAAATTGAAGCTCTTCTTTATAAAAGTCCCAAATAAGTAAGATTTTTATTTATTTTTATATGGAATTTTCAAAGTCTACTTACTTTAACAGTCAATGCTCAGTAAGATTATACACTTTATCAAATAAATATATGTAAACACTGCATATATATGTACATGTATGTGCAGTTAGATAGGATCTCAAATTTCAGGGTTTGTGGATATGAAAAACAGCTAAGCAAAGCACCATAAACTATGTTAAAAATATTCTAAACTGTTAAAAGATTTTTTTAAAAGCAATCTAAGAACTCATTTTTTTCTTTATCATAGTCATTATTTACATGTAAGTATAGATTGATTCTTGTAACATCGTACAGACAGCCCTAAGTAAATCTGTTTTAGACTATTACTTCCACTATAAAATCACACCAGTTCTTTCTGAAGAAAGAAAATGCATCCTGAATATAATAAATGCAAAAACCAGCTAGAGCTGGGTGCTGCGTCACAGCCTGTAATCCCAGCTACTTGGGAGTTGAGGCAGGAGGATGGCAAGTTCAAGCCTCAGCAATTTAGCAAGTTCCTGTCTCAAATTTAAAAACTTTTAAAGGGTTTGGGATGTGGCTCAGTGTAAAATGTCCCTGGGTTCAATCCCCAGTACCAAAAATAAAAATCTGCTTGAAATATTTGAATTTATATATGCGAAGCAAATGACAGAAGTTATTTTTAATTATTTACTTATTTATTGATTGATGAGGTATACACTAGGAATTGAACCTAGGAGCAGTTTCCCACTGAGTTACCTCTCTAGTACTTCTTTTATTTTGAAACAGGCTCTCACTAAGCAATTGAGGCTGACCTCAATCTTTTGATCTTCTTGCCTCAGCCTCCTGAATCTTTGGGATTACAGGCATGTGCCACCACATCCAGCTTAAAAGTAATTTTTATTAAACTGTAGCAACTATATCTACTATATGAACAGAAAAATTATGTTGTCCTTACCCTCAAAATAAAATACGCTCAAAAGGAAACTCAAGAGGCATGACTGGCAGATTTCATATCATCTGGAGTTTTCCCTTAGACAATGCTGACTATAATCCTTGAAATACCACTTATTAGTGCATTTTTCACCCAAACACATCTAATTTTGCATATAAAGATAGGTACTTCTTATGCATTTTTATAGACTCGTTGTTTTAAACCTTTGAACTTACCAATGTCTTTGGGTTCCTCTGTCACAGCAATGGTTCTACACCTTATTACAGTGCATACAACAGAAGGAAATACAGCAGTAATATTTCTAGAAATAACATTTACTACATCTACTTAATGGTCTAAGCCAGATGCTGAGCTTCATGTGCATTATCAAATTTTAAATTAAGCTATAAAAGTTAGGGGTGATATTGTTCCATTTTGAAGATGAAAAACTGAGACTTAAAGTGTTAAACATTTTTTAGATTAAATTTTTTAGATTGTAAAGATGAAACAAATTACCTAGTGTCACTTAGAGATTACAATGCTCTGTTTCTGCTTAATTTCAGAAACTACAAAAGCATGAAATTGTCTGACACCCACATCCTATCTACCAACACCATTCTCAAGTTCACTGCTAACCTCTTGATCACTGCCTAATCATTCTCATTGAACAGCAGCTTGTATCTTCATTATAATCTAAGAGCACAGCAGCAACCCTTCTACTGACCCTGGCAAAATACTATTGATTTTCAGACATTGCCCAAATATCAGTTGGATGCAAAATTTGCAATATTACCTTCAACTGGAAAACCACAGTACTGCATTTGATCCCAGAATTTAAAATAAATGTGGCATTGGTGTATTTGCAATATCATCAGAATTCTAGGGATGCTTTTTTACTTTTTAACAGTTCAAGAAATATCTTTTCCTTAAGTTCTTTTAATTCATTAATTTCTTATATTTAAAATGATAGGAAAATTTCTAGTAAGCAAGGGATACCTGGCTTTGAATAGTGAA
Source organism: Ictidomys tridecemlineatus (assembly GCF_052094955.1). Classification (NCBI taxonomy): domain Eukaryota; kingdom Metazoa; phylum Chordata; class Mammalia; order Rodentia; family Sciuridae; genus Ictidomys; species Ictidomys tridecemlineatus. Next base: position 24,141,670 of record NC_135490.1, read on the forward strand.
CTGGATAATGGATAAAATTGCTATTGAGAGTCTAGAGAGTATGGAGAAGAGGCATTTGCATTCTAAATCACAGAGGTGCTTTTGAGGCAAACATAAACTTACATTTCACTTCTCACCGTATCTAGCACACCTCTCCTGGGTGACCTGAGATTTTATTACCCCATTTTCTATTTTTCAGTTATCTGTCACTCTAAAGGATATAATTGGAATGCAGCCTGTCTTCTTTGTCTAAAAACCATGGCAACGGCACTGGAAATTCAGGACCAAATTGCCCCAGGTTGTTTGGTTGGAATGACAGATTCTCTGGCGACAGTTATGTCTTAACAGGGTCTCCTTTCAGACACATTCCTTCATTCTTCTCACTGCTGTTTGCTGACCTTGGGGTTCTTGTCCCTCACTATTAGGATGTGTAAGATGAGGAGGACAAACTTGAAGAGGCTTTGGTAGAATTTACATTGAAACACAAAGAATTTTCCCTGTGTGAAAGGAATCAAAAGTCTCGTACACAAACCGCTGTTAAATTACAATACAAATAATGGAGAAAAATCAAACGTCTGCATTTTTGGACACATCCCATAAATTGTGATTAATCTTACAGTGCAAAGCATCGTAAGATATACACTGGTCAGCACTTAAGGTTTGGGGAACACATATGGATGACTCAAGAGTTTGCTAGAACACTATACATCATAATATAGAAATTGATTTAAGATGACAACTAAGTATTCTAATTCAACAGACTTGTACAAATGTTCCTTATTAGGCCTCTTTGTTTCCTATTTACTCTTCCAAGAAAGAATCATTTCCTTAAAGTTTTTGACAAGTTCCATTGCTTAATGAAATTATTTCCTGAAAATCCTATCTCATACAAAGGAGTGCATTTTCTGTGGAGCAGTATTTTATTAACAGAGCTCTTCCATTCTTTCTCTGTAAATATCTTTCCTTCATTTTTGATTTTTAAAAAAAAAAAAAACCTGACTCATTTGATGAGTAGATTTCATGCCATAACATAAAATCCAACACAGTATAATTTTCAGGAGTTGAAGGAAAGAGCTCTCTAGAAAAATATGATCTGTCCATACCATGCTCAGTCTTCAGTAACTTTTAATAGGAATCTGGACTCCCATGTGGCCCAGGATTATCCAGCTGTCTTCCAAGGTTACCAGGTTAGCCAGCTGCGAAGGAAGGAAAAAGCAGCATTTAGTCAATCCTTCAACCAGCTTTTATTGAGCATCAAATTTATGCCAGGCATTGTTCCAGGTACTCAATTTGCAGTTGCACCTGGATACAAAGGGGAGACTAAGACAGAATGCACAGTGTGGTGTCTAAGAGACACTCCCTGTCTTTAAATATCATCTACTGTTTGTTACTGAAATAATATTAAAACCACTATAAAGTCCTTATTCTTTAGTAGGCATTTTTATATCCATTCTCCAAATATAGAAGTCCATATGTTAGCATTTAAAAAAAAAAAAAATCTGTCCTTTGATTTCAGAAAATAAAAGTGGACAATGGACACTAATTAGGCACCCAGAAGAGACTCGGAAGGAAGCCCAGCCACTCTAATTTGCAGAACCTCTAGCATGAGACAAACTTTGGATCCAGGTGTGAAAGAGCATTAAATTAATTTTGAGCTTCCCTTGTCTATCCCCAGGAGCACATCAAAAAGGCCCTACCTGGGTGCCATATTTCTTGACCATCTGTAGTGCCAGAAAGAGCTCTTGATCCATAGCCTCAGCTATGCAGAAACATTCAAGGGCCCAGGTGAGAGGAGTATGAGAACCATATGTTCTAAGAATGAATCCAACAACCCTGGGAGCCCCATAGCTGATCTCAAAATCACTGTTACTGGATTACAGCATCCTGTGTGACCATCTTTATGATGTTCTCTCATCCCTTCTATGTGGTGGGCTTAGAATCCAGACATTTAAGGAAACTCATTAATTCCCTAGACATTTACTTTTTTTTTTTTTAATTACAACTTGCCAACTCTGGGCTAAACTCTCAAGGCTCAAGGACAAATGTTAAGAAAATTATCTCCCTGGAGGAACTTATTTTCCAATAGAAGCCTGGAGAATTAATTCACCGCACTTTCTCATCCTAAGTATTGTTTGGGATATATTTTATTTCCATATTCACAGTAATAATTCAGCACATATACAATAGCCTCTTCGCTAACCTCTCCTCCTCTAATCTTTCTCCTCTTTTAATTCATCCAACATTTCATTAATTTTACCCTGACTTGCTTTATTTTCTCCTCCTAAAAGTTTGTAGTTGCTCCTAATTACCATACAAATCAAGAGAACGTATTGAATCATAAACCACAAAACTTACCATCAATTATCGGCCTCTTCTAACTACCTCAATTTATACTGAACACCAGGTTAACTAGAATTTTCCTTTTCATCTCTGAAAAGATAAAACTCATATTTCCATTATTGCAGGGATTTTAACTAACCAGTCAGACTGGGAAGAGTTACTGAGAAATTTGTTTCTTCTCTCTATAAATATTAATCACCAGCCTTCTCGGTGTGTCTGTATACCATGCAAGCTGGGCTGTACAGAAATAGGTAAAGAAAGCCCAGTAGAAGTCCTTGATTTACCCGCTAAAGAGAAACATTAATTAGGCAGAAAAGCATTTAAAAATATAGTTTCTTCTAAAACAGAACATATAAATGCACATTTATTTTATTCACCAGTCTTCTAAAGCAAGTAGGGCAAAGCTTTCCTCCTGCCTTTGGGTCCTGTAAAACTATAGTTTGAGGAGTAAAATTAAAGGCGCACAAATCACAGTTGTACTGAGTTTCCTAGAATTTCTAGTTTGGGTTCCTTTAAATTGGAATGAGAACTTAAGGGTATGCTGAAGTTATCTTAATGCAGTAACAGAATCTTATTGTTTGGTTTGGTTTGATTTGGGTTTGTTTGGTTGGTTGTTTTAGAGTTTTACACAATCTTTTATTATTACTTGCCCACATCTAATTTGACATAATTTTTTTTCCAACACCTCAGTCCTTCCAAACTCTTCAAATTAATTTTGGCATGAACAACAATTCTTAGTTTCATCATCCTAATAAAAGTAAGTTTAATTATATAATTAAAATTTTAAAACTAGTATTTTGACATTTGGGATGAAATGCATTGTGTTTCGTAAAGTTCTGACCACTCTATTCAATCTATGGTGATAACAATAATTGGGTTGTTCAATAAGAAAAAAAAAATGAACTAGCACTTGAAGTTCATTGGATTCAATATCTTATCTCATTCAACATTAATTCAAGGTTTAAAAATTCTGTTTCATAATTGCAAAGAAAGGCCATTGCCTGGTTAATATCAAAGCAAGAATTAGGAATGGGTTTGTTCAAAAACCCATTAACCTAATTTCTTTTAGCTGGTAAAATAGAAGACTATATGATCTTGTTGAAAAATAGCTACTGACACTCTCTAAAACTACTTTCAAAGGAAATAAATGTTCTTCCTGTTTGACATGTATTAAATACAAGACGTTACAACTCTTGTTATGATTTAATGTAATATTGAACTTTTTAATATTTACAAAATGCAATGGCTATTCAATAATGAATAGGGACTAATCATTGAGTATGAAGCATCTGTCACTGATCATAGCTCAGCAAACCATTAGACCCTGCTAGGGTTTGATCTCATTACAGAGCTTCTCAAGAACAAATGTGCATTTTATTTGTTATACTTAGCATGAATTCAAAATTAATACCAAAATATTAGCTATATTTAAAGTTTCCCAACATGGTATGTAAGCCATCAAAATATTACAAGTGTATTTATAATTCATCAATTGAAAGTCTTGTAAAATTATAATAGTTTAAAATGGAAAAGAAAATATTTCCTTAATATTCACTCAAAACAAAAAAAAATGGAGAAGAAACAGGAACAAAAAAAATGAAGTTTGTGTTAAAAGCAAAAGAGAAGTGATATTTTGAAAACATATAGGAGTATGAAGGATAGGTTAACAAAAGGAAAAAATGAAATACAGATAAACAATGTTAAAAGGTAATACAGTGAAATGATGTTAAAAGGTAATAGAGCGAAATGAAAGTAGAGTTCTTATTAATGTCATCAAGAAAAAAAATTAAAATAACATATCCCAAAACATGAGAGATACAGCTTAAGCAGTATTCAGAATAAAAGTAGTCAGGCCAGTTGGTGCAGGCCTGAAAACCCAGTGCCTTAGGAGACTGAGGTAGGAGGATCACAAATTTGAGGCCAGCCTGGATAACTTAGAGGACTATGTCTCAAAATAAAAAATGGCTAGGGGTGTAGCTCAGGGATAGAGCACTCCTGGTTTCAATCCCCATTACTGTGAAAGTAACAGTGAGAAGGAGGAGGAGGAGGAGGAGGAGGAGGAGGAGGAGGAGGAGGAACAGAAGAAGGAAGGAAGGAAATATTCTTATATTTTATGTCAACATAAAAAGAAAGAATAAAGATAAACAAATCATTTGCAAGGGAAAATAAAATAAACTTACAGAAATACAAATAAAAGATGTACAAACATTAAAAGGGAAATTAATGATTTAGAAAACCAAACCTAGTAGTGAAAGAGCTGGTTCTTCATAGCGAAAAGTAATTAGTATGAGATATGGATAGATATGGAGACAGATAAATGAATTAGATATCATCAATTGCTCCTTAAAAAACAAAATACAAATACAAAAAAAAAAGGATAATGGAAAAATATAAATTTCAAAAAAATTTAATAATCATAAGAGAATGCTCAGTTCTATACCAATAAGGTTATGGGTGATATAGATGGTTTGGAAGAGAAGTGCAGCATATTTACCAGGTTCTCAGCTAAGGATCTCACAGGGCTGGAATCAAATGTCCAGCCAACTCGTATCTTCATTTGGAAGCTCAACTAGGGAAAGGTCTTCCGAGTTGCCTCAGATCATTGACAGAATCAAATTCTTGTGGTTGTGGGACTGGATTCTTCATTGTCATCTAGAGATCTTTCTCAACTCTTAAATGCCACCCACCCCCAGGTCCTGGCCACATCACCTCCTTCTGGCCCTCTCCCAATATGGCAGTGTACTCTTTCAAGGCCTGCAATGGAATTTTTCTCACACTTCACCATCTTCAAAACTCTTCCTTCAGGAAGCAGGGAATCACTTTTGAAGACTCTCTTTCTTAGGTGAGACTTACCTAGGATAATTGCCCTTTTGATTAACGCAAAAGCAACTTAATTGGGACCATAAGTATATCGGCAAAGTCCCTTCACTTTCATCATATAAAGACACCTTCTCACAGGTGTGAAATCTATCATCTCTGCAGTATTGCCCACTCTCGGAGGGAGGAGATTATACAAAGTCATGCATACCCAGGGAATCTGGGGGCAACTTCAAAATTCTATCCCACACTTACCAACGACCATAGAAGAAAGAAAAAAAATCAAAAAGAGAAAATCATCCAAAAAAATAGAACACCAAATTCCATTGGGTTTATTTTCTAAACATATAAAAACACAAACTCCAAAATTTTTTGATTGTTCTCTAGTATCAGAAAATAAAAAATCTTTTAAATTGTTATAAAACTGTCACTCATATTTATAACTAAAATCTGAACAGGATAGCACAAAAAAATAGAGAAGTACAAGCCTATTTTATGTGAAAGTAATAACATTAAAAAAATAATAATCATAAAACATTACACAATAAAATAACTATTCAAAGACTAATATATCAAATTAAATGCAGCTTTCACAAATATGTTTTAACATTGGGCTGTGTATTAACAAATTCACCTTGATAGCAAATTTTAATGGTCATAGTCATCTCCATAGGTAATATAAAATATAGGTTAAAATTTACAATCTACTTTTGAACAAAATACTTAATACAGATGATTAAAATATAAATATATGCTTGTATAATAAATGTATCTCAATTCAAAAGCTATCAATTTGCTCAATAAGAAAACTCTGGTACTTTTCTCATTAGATTATTATTTAATGTTATTTGATATTATTCTGAAGATACTAGGTAACGCAGTTAGACAAGAGATAGGAAAAAATTAGAGGCCATGCACGGTGGCACTCTGGAGGCCAAGGCAGGAGGATCAAAAGCTCAGAGTCCACCACAGCAAAATTGAGGTGCTAAGCAACTCAGGGAGACCCTGTCTCTAAATAAAATATAAAACAGGGCTGGGGATATAGCTCAGTAGTTGAGTGCCCTTGAGTTCAATCTCCAGTACCCAACAACAACAACAGAATTAGAGATGAGGAAAGCTTTTCATTAATTGCAAGTAATATGATCCACCTAAAAAATGCATGGGAATGAACCAAAAAAACTACTATAAATAATAAGAAACTCAGTAAGTTGCCTGGATAAAATGTGTATGTGTGTGTGTCAATATACAGAAGACAATAACCTTTATATATACACACAACAACCACTCAACGAATAGAAACCACAACACTATTTACAATAGAAGGGAAAAAATTATGAATACACTTACAAAATGTGAAGATGAATCAAGAAATGTTATAATACTACGGAGGGATAAAAAAAGTTGAATAGATGAAAATTCATAAAGAATGTAATTCTCCCTAAGCAAACTCATAAATCTGCAATCTCAGTAAGAATGATAACATGAATTTTGTGTGTGTGCTAAATAAAATGCTTCTAATTCATAAGGGGAAACATAAATAAATCAAGAAAACTTTGGTGACAAATGATAACAGGCTAACCATAGCAGACAAAACACATAATAAAATCTGCATGAACAAATAAGAGATCTCTGTGGCACAGAATTGAAAGAGACCCAGATAAATATGTGAACTTAATACAAGAAAAACTTAAAAATATCAGATCAAGAGGAAGATAAGCATTTCCTAAGTAAATAGTATGGGAAAAGTATTCATTTTGGAGTTGCAGGGGGATAAAGTTGAATCCCATACTTTATACAAAAATAGAGCCTAAGAAGATTAAATTGTTTAAAGCATTAAAAATGAAAAATATATAATAACTATAAAAATCATGGCAAAGCTAGAATGGAGATACTCCCCTAAGTATGGTTTTAAAGAAAAGATTAATCCATCCACATTAAAAAACAAATTGCTATATGGAAAAAAAGACAAAAAAATACAAGTAACAATCTAGGGGAAATTATTTGTAACTAATATCTTTAACACATAAACAGCTTCCACAAATCAATAAGACTAAGTAGTTTTTAAAAGTGGGCAAAATATTAGAACAGAAAGTTCATAGAGAAGGAAATACAAGTGACTCTTTAATTATGAAAAGTTATTCATCCTTAATTATTTTAAGAAAAATACAAATTTTAAAAAACGGCACATTTTTCACTTACTAGATTAGCAACAATGAAGAAGTTTGCACTGGGGATGTAGCCCAAGCTACCTAGTATATGGGAGGCCTCATGTTTGATCCTCAGCACCACAAAACCTGCATACACACACACACACACACACACACACGCAAAGAGAAGTCTTACAACAACATGTTGACAAGGACCTCAAGAAACACTTTCAAATATAATCAGTCACAGTAGTGAAAAGTGGTACAATCTCCATGGGGAACAATTAGCACATATCCTCCAAAATTTTAAATATGTGCATGTTTAAAATGGCTCAACAATTTTATTTCTAGTCATATAACCCAAAGATAAACTCACACATGTGAGATGACATGTATGCAAACTATTTATCTTAGTATTATTTGAGAAAAAATGAAAAAACTTAAATATTCATCACCAGGAAACAAACGAATAATTATTATCTTCCCAGACTATATGCTACAGTATGGCCTTTAAAAAGAAAATGTGACAACTTTATTTTTACCAATATAGCATATCCAAACCCATTGGTAAATGAAAAAAAATCGAAGTATAGAACATGTGTGCAAAAATAAAAGTGGGCAGATAAATGTTGTTTTATATATAAAATATGTATGATACAGTATATATGTAAGTACTTATATATTATAAAATCTCAATACTATATATAGTTTCACATGTAGACAATATTCACAGTCATATTCGTGTATCAGGAAAATATTTATTGAAAGCCTACAATGCAAAAGACACTGAGAATATTACAGCCAAAAGAAAGGTAAAGTTTTCACCTAATGGAATGGAATGTGAATAAAAATCATATGTAAATAAATGGATAAACAAGTACAATCATTTCTGACATTGGTTAAAAGCTAAGAGGAAATCGGCCAATATCTCAAAGCAGGATCCTGAATAGAGGACAGTCTTACTTGACGAGCATAATGCTCTTAAAACATTTGCATCCAGGCCAAGGGACAAGAGTGGAAAGGGCCTCCTATCTACTGGTTCCCCATGTCCACCACGTCAACCCAACACCTGACTTGATACACATATGCAATCTGGGTAAGTCCTTGCTCAGCCCCTGACTTTTAAGATTCTCTTAATGAAGAGGCATTAGATTGGGGGTTAGAATAAGCCTCATGAAATACATCCGAATCTGTATTGGTGAATCAATATGTTTATGTGGATCTCAGGATGATTCAAATACAAGTTCAAGAAGTAAATCTAAGGTATTAATCTGGCCCAAACTTCTAAGCTAACAGGAGGATTTTAGTCCACTGGGGAATCCTTGAGCACAGAGAAGTAGCCCAATGTCCAATGGTATTCTTGTGCCTGGCCTCCCTTCCACAGGTCTAGACCCCAAGGGATTCAAACTGCAGGATAATGACAAACTAGCATCCCAAAGAAAAGGGGGTTGTCTTCTGAGTTCTTGTCCCCACGTCATTCCCCCTTTCCCTCCCCCAGCCACCACTAACTTTGCTAACTTCTCATACTGTTGTTCCTAAGGCAAGCCAAGCACAAAACCAGCATTCTAATTGATAAGCATTCTCCACTTTCACCATTGTTGTCTGAAAATGCAAAAACCTCCCCCTGGGATGTTTGATTTATACTCTGAAAATAGTTTATTTGCCTTTCTAGAGGGGAACAACTCAATCTCGTTTTAGGAGTGCATTCTTTTCCCTTGAGCCATCTCATATAAACTATCATGAGAATGCTGGTGTTAGAAATAAATTTAGCCTTATAAAATGTGCTCATTAGACATCCTTTTTATGCTAAGGATGATTCTAAAATATTTTATATACCTTCTCATTGCTTTTACGAGACAGCTACATTAGAGACTGCTCCTCACTTCTGAACCTGCAAAGTGCTTCAAAGACTAGTTGTATTTTGTACCTGAAATGTGACAGAAGCCTTTTTATGATACACCGTACACCTCAAAGTACACAAGAAAATATCCAGAGTTGTTCCTGAAGGGATATTTCCCCTAGAATGTTTAGCCTAGGTGACATAAAAATATCCATTTTAATTCCACATGCCCAGAATTGATCTTCCAAAGAAAATATTAAAATGACTCTAAACTCATTCAGAAACTCAAAAGATAAACAGAAACAGCTGCTAAATGTCCCACAAGTCAATCTGAGATTCATTTCAATTACCTAACAAAAGGTACCTCAGGTGTAACAGAGCATTTTCAAGTTAAATTTTATATCTATTAGATATAAGCCTGGCAGCAAATATGAATTCCTTCCAGTTGTTACTTCTTTTATGTCTGATGGTATTTTCCTAATTCCCTATTTAATTTTATTTTACCTTTTATAGATAGTTGTAAACTGAGCAAGTTATAACAATTTACAAAGCATTCAGTACCTGTGTTAAGGTCAATTTGACTTCCTACTGAAATCTTCTTTTAATATTGAGACTTCTTTCCTAACTTTTTTATTTTTCTGTTGCCCTTTTCCCTAACCTAAAAAAAAAAAAAAAGAACGAAAGAAAATAATTTATTCTAATCATTCTAATGCTTCTGACTGGACCAGAACTCCTTCCTCCTTTCCAAAGTGTGAGAGTCGCAGTTCTAAATACAATTTCTGCTTCCGGCAATACACACACTTTCACAGATGTGCATGTTGTCATCTGCCCTGACCCCTCTTATGGATGTCAATATGTGGCTACATGACCACCATTGCAGCCCTCAACATATTGCAAAAAGAAAGTTTGTCCACAGGTGGACTATATTATCTGATCACTGTTACTGAACACATATGATATGCCACCAACAGACTCTGTCTTAGTCCTTACAACCACCTTATGAAGTCAATCCATTACTTCAACTTTATAGAAAATGAAAAAGGGACTCAGGAAAGAGTGGTTACTTCCCAATTCACAGCTGGTCCACTAGCACCCTATCATAAAAGTATATCCACTTCTCTCCAAGATACAATAACTTACAAATGCCAATATGAACTTTTCAAAAAACATTCACATTCTTTTTATTTTGGTGAAACATCTTCATATGGAATATTGCTTAAAAATTAATCGAAAATAAATTAAATGTTTAATGAATTTCTAAACTGAAGCAAGGAAAACTCTTTGCTTTGTCTTGGTGTTTGCTGCAATGATATTTATCTGAATTGTGTTGGACTGAGGTGCTAACTTCAAAGCTCATTTTCAGCAGTCCTGGACACCCAAACCCTCACTGTTCAAGAAGAAGGTTTTATTTAAAATTTTTGGCTTGTAAAAAGAAGAAACCCAATTCATTCCAACTTTGAAGAAAGGAGGAAATAGCAAATTGTGTAAGCAAACTGTGAAAAAGTCAGAAAATGGCTAAATCTCTTAAAGTTTCCAGACCTTAAGAGCTTCTAGGAGCCTACTCTGATTCTCCACCCTCTATGACTCTGATTGCCCACTTAGTTCCCTCCCACAAACCCTTCAGGCCACCGACAACTCTCAAATCTTCCTTTTCTAGGTGGCCACCTTCGAGGTGGTTCAAATCTGATGAATCTTGGGAAAAGACGTTGATTCACCCATCTTTCTATTTTGAATAAACCAACAAGTTATATTGGTTTTCAATTCTATTCTCCACCTCAATCACTGTTTTAAGACTGCTTGATGTTACCCTAAATACAAACACTGCATCTTAAAAGCAGATCAACAGTTCCTCTAAAACTGTCACCACCCTGGCATCTAGAAATTCGTTAAACACAAGATAGTTTGGGCAGGATTTTTACATACTCACTTAACAGAGCATTTCTTACATTCAGAGAATGCATTTCCCAAAGAATAAAAAGTATCATAACCCCATTAAAGCCTTCAAAGTTTGCAGATGCATTTTCTAATTTCTGATTTCTAATTTCCTGACCACCATTTTTACTTACTGATCAGGAAATATCAAAATAAGCTATCACCTTTCTCTCTCTCTCTCTCTCTCTCTCTCTCTCTCTCTCTCTCTCTCTCTCTCTCTCTCTCCAAGAATAATCTCAAAACCCAGGTTTCTGAGACCAAGACAGAGAAATAGTGTGGGTGGATAAACCACCCCACACCTTCTGTAGATCAAGTCAGACTATAAGATGCGGTTTTTCTTACATCTAGCCCAGAGAATAATGACAGACGTGGCTTTTCTCAGTACTTACGAAAGCTCTTCAGGTTAACAATGTTTTAATTTCTAATTAGATGGTAGCGTCTTTGACTATCTAGCCCTAAGTTTTTCAGTCTTAGCTTGCTCAAGTCATGCCATTCGGTTAGAAAGTTACTTTCCAATCCCAGAAAATTACTGTTATATACAGTGTCTTATATTTTTAACATCAGCCATTGCTTCATTTTATAATAAGCTACTTGTGACTGGGAAAAAAGTCAAAGTAACTTCTTATTTTGACATTTGTATTTGAATAGTCTAGGTAGGTATCACAACTTGTTTTTTTATTTTTTATTCTAATTTGTTGAATATGACAGCAGAATGTATTACAATTTGTATTATACACATAGAGCACTATTTTTCATATCTCTGGTTGTATACAAAATAGGTTCCCACCATTCCTGTTTATATACAAGTGCTTAGGGTAATGATATCCATCTCATTCCACCATCTTTTTTACCCCCTTGCCCGTTCCCCTCTCCTCCCTCCCCTTTACCCTATCTAGAGTTGGTCTAATCTTCCCATGCTCCCCCTCCCAACCCCACTATGAATCAGCCTCCTTATATCAGAGAAAACATTTGGCATTTGGTTTTGGGGGATTGGCTAACTTCACTTGGCATTATATTCTCCAACTCCATCCATTTACCTGCAAATGCCATGATTTTATTCTCTTTTATTGCTGAGTAATATTCCATTGTGTATATACATATATCACATTTTCTTTATCCATTCATCTACTGAAGGGCATCTAGGTTATTTTTAATAGCAGTCACAGGATGGGTAATCCTAAAGCAATTGAATTGTCTGTAATAAATATTAATTTGTATTGATAAGCCAATAATTCATTCAATCATCCATTCATTCAAAAGTACTGAGCACCAACTATTTGAGGCATGATGGTCAGACACAGTGATTCTTATCTTTGTTGTAAACAATGTACACAATAAATAATTGAGGTATCTACTGAGTTAGAAGGTGGTGTGTGCTATGAGAACAGAAGCAAAGAATGGTGATGAGCACTGAGAGTCCAGGGTAAGAAGGTCTTTGGAGCAGGAGTATTCAAAGCTAAAACTTGAAGAGAATGAGATATTTATCCATGTGGAGCACTAGAAAAAGAAAATTCCAGCAGAAGGAAGAATCAACAAATGCCCTAAGGTAGGAGCATATCTAGCTTGTGGGAAGAACAGAAAAGAAGCGAGAATAGCCTCAGTAAAAAGAGAAAAGAGGGAGAGATGAGTAGCGGATGAAGAGAGAGATAGCAATTTGGGAAGTAAATGTATTCATAAATATTTTTTGACAATTTAGATCACTATTTCCATATAGTATAGTATGCTTCATTTACATTGAAAAATGTTCTTTTATTATGCTCCTGACGATCAATTTCTTACTATAGCTGATTTTATATTCCATGTGACCAGTATAATTGTATGATTCCATTCAATTTAACATTCTTTATGTCTAAATTCCAGTTTGTGGCTGATATTAAAAAGTGTTTTTAAAATAAGGCAAACATTCAATTATTCAGTCAATTTGAGCTACATTATGTTTAAAAACCTCTATGTTCATTCATGGGTAAAATAACATTTCTTTAAAATATTTATGTTGTCAAAAAGAAGACACATTATTTGCAAATGTAAAACATTTCTCTAAGAATCAGATACTTTAAGAATGGCATGACATAGTTTTTTTTTTAAAGACTATCATCACATCATACTGCCAGGAATGTTTTTTGAAAATATAAACCTGCATAAAATATAAATATATAAAATGTCTTTCAAAATAAATGTATACTTGATAGGTATCACAACAACTGTGCTTTCTGAGTGAACTATGTTCCCACACTGTTATCTAAACATATCACTTACTGTGTCAGGATGTGGATATTTCTACTGAAATACATACAGTTTCATGAAAAAGAATGAAAAAAACAAAGAATAGCTATATCCATGGTAGAGAAATGAAAATAGCTTTTAGGTTTGGAAAAAATCAAAATGATATGTTTATGGTAAAAAAGCAAGATGGCCTTGGGTTGTATGAAGCAACACTATGTCGTAAAAGCCTAGAAGCCCTCTGTACAAGGAGGAGCATACACATAATTAAAACAAGAGGTGATTATACCCAACCACTTAAAAAATACTTGAATATTTATTATGTTCTGAACCCTCCTTAGATACTTGAAGACATAATAATGAATTAAATAATCACAGAACCTGTAATCCAATGAGAGAAAGCAAACACTAAATGAATCATACAAATAAATTACTTAATTATGGTTATCATAATTGCAGCCTCCATTTGAAAGAAACCTTTATAAGTTCAGAACATTGAATCAGTCACACATGATTCCAGTAAAGGATGTCAGGCATACAGTAAGTGCTCACTGCATATTTATTGACTCAATCACAGCACTTCCCACTTATCTGAGGGGAATGTGTTCCAAGACACCCAGTAGATGTTGAAACCACAGGTAACACCTATCATAATATGTACTATGTTTTCTTCCTAAATACAAGCATACCTATAATAAGGTTTAATCTGTAAGTTAGGCACAATAGGAGATTAACAATAATAAAAATAATAAAATAGAATGATTGTAACACTATGCTAGAATAAAAGTTGTGTGAATGTTCTCTCTCTCTCTCTCTCTCCCCCTCTCTCTCTCTCTCTCTCTCTGGAATTCTCCATTTAATATTTTTGTACTGTGGTTGACGATGGATTACTGAAGCCATGAAAAACAAAACCATGAATAAGGGAGAACTACTAAAATGAAATATGTAGAAGGAAAGTGCAGATGGAATGAGAGCATACAACAGGAGTCCTGACCAAATCAGAGGTCTCCGTTGTAATAGTTAAGCTAAAATCTGGAAAATAAGTAGGAAGTAGGAAAGCATTATGAAAGCAGGAAGGGGGTGAGGGAGGTAGAAATCCCTTTAGAGAGAACATGGCAACAAGCCCTAAGGAGGGGAAATTTGCTCCCTTCTGGGGATTTAAATATCGCTCTGGCCAGGGGAATGAGAGAATAGTGATTGAGAGACAAATAAGACTTTGCAAGGCTGGAAAACTTATTGAGGAGTTATAATTTTACCCTAAGACCAATAGAAGACCACTGATGGATTTTAATGAAGGCATAATATGCTCAGATTTATGTTTTTAAAGTGATCATAGTGATAGTACAGACAAAAATAAATAAATCAGGGTTCTTTCTTGACACTGAATTTAATGTTTAAAAAAATCCAGGCAGAAGTGTCCTAAATTTGACTTTGCTATTAAAAAAAAAAAATCTGATAGAAACAATTTTAAGAATAAGGAGTAGGTTAGGGATAGAAGACATGAATTTTCATTCATTAGAAATGGTGGTAGGCAAAATTCTGAAATGGCCCTCTTCCTACAACTAACAGTAATCTAAATGGAAGTAGATTCTTCCACAGAGGCTCCAGTACACACCTAGACTTCAACCTTGTGAGAATGTAGGTGGAGGACGCAGCTGAGCCCAGACGGGCTTCTGACCAAAGAACTGTAAGATGATAAATGTAAGTTGTTTTAAGCCACTAAATTTATGGTAATCTGTTATGTATCAATGAGAAACTGATACTCAGATCTTTAGAAACTATATTAGAGTGACCCTCTGAAAATAAAGTTTCTGTGCGTCTATTAGTTTGCTTTGTCATATCTTTAAAAGGGAAGAGTCTTAATCCATTTGAGCAGCTATAACAAAGTGCCAAAGACTGAGTGACTTATAAATGGCAGAAATTTATTTCTTCCAGTTGTGGACACTGGGATTCTGAAATTAGAATGCCAAAATGGTTGGGTTCCGGTGAGAATTCTCTACCAGATTGCAAAAGGCCACCTTCTCATCATATCCTCTCATGGAAAAAAACGCTAAACCCATTCATGAGGGCTTCACCCTCATGACTGAATTATATCCTGAAGGCCCCACTTCCTATAGCTCACATTGAATGTTAGGATTACACCATATCAGTTTGGCAGGGGACACAAACAAGTCCATAACAAAAGGTGATGATGACTTATTTAACTTTCTCATGTGGCACATCTCACTCTGACAAACTCTCTCGGAAGAAGCATTTACTTCACTTCTGTCCACTTTATATGTGTTCCATAAGACCTCAGGAACCCCAAAATAGAAAAAGGACAAAAAAATGGAAGGTATTACTCTAGGCCTTGGTTCCACATTTTGCCCTCACTTGTCATGATCCCTTAATCCTACAGGAAAGATTGACCACCTCCACAAATGGAACCAATATGGTCACCTTTTTATAAAAATAAAAGGCTATGCTAACAAATTACTATCTCCTAATGTGGATGATAAGAGGGCTTCTTTGCCTTTATATTTATTCATCTTTGAACAATAAAAACTGACATTTGATTAAACACGGTACTACCTAACATTCTCAGCCTTCCTGTATATCTCCCTTCATTCTGTTTTAAGTACTTTTCAAATTCTCTTTAAAATGCAAAACTAATAATCTCTCGAATAATCATAGTTCTTACAACGGATTAAAAATGTCAGAAGAAACTAAGAGAAAAGGATTATCAGTTAGAGTGGACTTAGTGCTGCAACAGCCCCAAATCTTAACATAACCTGGTAAATTTTCTCTATTACTTCTGTACAATCTGGTGCAGAATTGGAGGACAAGTGTTATGAGGCAGACTGCTCAGAAAATGTACCAAGTCCATTTTGTCCGAATTGGAGAGTCTTTAGTTAGCTAGCCAGCCAGCGACTGCTCCCCACAGGACCCATAACTGTCTCTGCAAGGAACAGCTCCAAGTCTGAGTATTTCAGGGTCTTTAAAGGCAAAAACCGCAAAAACCACATCCAGGTTGATGTAGCTGTAAGCAAGCAGGGATACAGAGGCTGAACTGAGCAGTTAGGGAAATAATGCAATGGGTACATTGGTATTTCCCATGGGACTTTCCAGGTTGGCATAGCAGCAAGCCAGCAGAAGGGAAGTGGGTCAAAATGACCCTAGTTGAGTACAAGTTAGGGAATGGTTACTAATGTCTAGACAATCAGTGTCTGACGGGTTACATTGCCCAAGAAAAATGGAAACCAAAGAGAGAACAATTTTGCATTGTATAAGAATTGTCATTTTATGTTACCAAACATGCTAAGCTAAGCAACTATTGATAGGTACAGAGGAGGAGTGTTCACATGGGAGAAGCATTTCTTATATGACATGGAGTCCCAGGGCAAAATGGAGTCTGTTTGGCCATTGCCCATAGAGCCTGGCCCATAACACAAGGAGTAGGCACTGCTCTCTGCAATTTTTCAGGAATCCAGACTCTGTCCATTTAATGATTCCACCATTTCCCCAGGGCCTGAAGTCCTCTCTTGATCTTCTCCAATTGATGAGACTCTGAGGGAAAAAATAAATTAAGAAGACGATAGAGAAGGAAGTTCACTCATAATTTCTTTGTCCCAGAGTGTCACACATCACTTCCATTCACATTCAAATCACATGGGCCATCTAAATACAAAGAAATTATATGTTGGCAGTTTGCCTAGAAAGAAATGAGCATAAAAATTGGAGAGTCCTAGCCCTGTATCTCCTGGTAAGATGAATGTGTAGGGGATCCAAACACATTGCTTATCTGTTAGCAGTTCACCTTTATCTTGGATTTGAAAATATACAGTTCTGATTACTATTGCTGCAAAACATAGTACCCAGAAAATTTACAGCACCAATCATTTTATTTATGAATTCTGTGGGTACCAAATTCAAAACAAGCATAAGTTTCTATACCATAATATATGGAGTCTCACCTGGGTGACTCAACAGTTGTATACAAGAGTCATTTAGAGAACTCTTTGGTTCATGTATCTGAAAATTGATGGTGGTCATCAGTTGAAAACTCAACTGAGCTGCTGACCTAAGAATCTACACATAGAACCTCATTGGTCTTGGACTTCTTCAAACTAAGGTTAGGTAATTTAAGGAGTCAGATATTTTACATGGCAGCTCAGAGTGCCAAAAATGAGTGCCCCGGAAAGTGAGTACAAGTTGCATTGCCTTTAACATAGCCTATGGCATAGTCTCAGACACTATGCTGTACTCTACAGGTTTAAGAATCCACAAGTCTACTCAAAGATAGAGGACCTAGATCCACATCTCAGTCAGAGTCTACCAAAGTCATATGGAAGAAGAGCATGTGCAATAGGAGATATTGTGGCATTCAATTTTGGAAAATATAATCTCTCACATATATAATTTTAGAATCACTGAATATCAGCATTTATAGAAGAAGGTCAATTAAACTATGACCCACTGCCTATTTTTATAAACAAAGTTTTATACATATTACCAAGTTCGAGTGGTTGCAAAAGAGACCCTCTGACCTGTAAAGGCAAAAGTATTTACAATGTGGCCCTTTATAGACAAGTTTACTATCTCTGTGGGTAAAATATTGATTATGCATATGGGTACTGGAGTTAGACCACTAAATTTCAAATCTCAGTTCTGGAGGCAACTAGTTATGTAGTTTTGAACAAGCTACTATCTTCTGTAGACTGCTATTTTCCTGTTTATATAATTGGAGAAACAATAGTCTAACATTGAGTTTGCGAGCCTATCATTTTCATCAAATAATCCATGAAAAGGGTACAAATATATTCATAAATGTTAATTCTTGCTATTAGAGTTACCTTAAACCACCAGCTGGATTAACTATCCACCTACTATCCATCAACTAAGCTATCTACTGCAGATTTCAATACATCTAGGACACAGGAAGCCCATTTCATCTTTAATCGATCCTGTTCTATTAGGAATGTCTTCCTCCCACTAGGTTGAAATCTATCCTCTTGTAGTTCTATGCTATCAATCCTGATACTATCTCTTTAGGGTTCTATAAAATATCTCATCCAAATACTAGGTTATTCAAATATTTGAAGAGTTTCTCTGAATTTTATCAAGACTATCCACCTCATTTTCTTATAAGAATAATTAAATTAAAATTATTAAGCAATGAAATGATTAAAACAATACTCAGTTGCTTTAATTGAGTTGAGGACTACTCATGGTATTAATTTCTATTTGATGAGATATTTATTAGTCATTGAGATCAAGACATCAGAAATGCATGTGGATGATATAGAGTTGGTGGGAGCCACGGACATTCTAAACTATAGAATGAACATCTGGAAAGATATCAAGAGACTGGAGTTATATAAGATTTAAAATAAAAAGGGCAAATATAGAAAGATGTTCCAGGATCTAAAATATCCACTGTTCCACAGAAGGAGAGGTTTGAAAAAAAACTAAGTAGCACAAAATACATATCACCAGTGGTATATGTACTATGGATAGTTTAGGGCTCGAGGGCCCAGATCTATCTGTAGGCCTGAAATATTCTGCTGATTTCCAGGTAAATTTTAAGTACACTTGATGTGGGGATTAAACCTGGGGCTTTATGCATGTTAGGCATGTGCTTTACCACTAACCAACATCCAGGTCCTAATTTTATATACCTTTATAAAGGGAATGACCAAAGTGGGAAAAAACATGCAAGAAAAGGGGTTTAAAAGAGCTTTAGAGTAGGGTGCAGTAGCATGCACCTCTAGTACTAACGACCTGAGAGAGTTTTTTTTTTAATAATTTCATTGCTTTCCCTTGGATTTTCAGTTACCATATCACTACTTATTCAACCATTCTCTTTTTTTCTGGTTCATATTAGTTATATATAACATTAGGATTCATCTGACATGTTTATAAATGCATGGAATATATAATTTGCTCGAATTCAGTCTCCAGTACTTACCCTTACCTCTCTTTCCTCCCTTCCCCTGTTCCCTTTCCTCTGCTCTGCTGATCTTTCTATTTATTTACAATTTTTTTTGTAAAATTAGTATCTTGTGAATATACATAATTCAACCAATTTTCTCCTGAGGTAGCAATCCTCTTAGAGAAGTTGGAAAGAAATTTAAGTGATAACATAAACATTTCTCTTTATCTTTTTCAGGATTACACTTTAAAACAAGCTATCTGTAGTATAGCTTGATATCAGGTTGATACATAAATTTAATAAGTTAATATCTTTCTCTCTTTTTTTAAAAAATGAGGTCTCACTATATAACCTGGGTTGGTCTTGAACTCATGAGTTCAACAGATAGTAGCTAGTACTTCAGGTGCATGCCACTGCACCCCACGCTAAAGCTTTTTTAAGTCTTTTTTTCTTGCAATGAAAATTGCTAAAAATATAGGCTGTGTAAAAGCCTAGATTTTTTATAGCACCTGGTCTGTTATGTAGAACCTGATAATATGTGTATGTGTGTGTATTTATAGCAAAATATGACCAATTAACTTTTGTTACTATATATAAATATGGCATCTTAACACATACCTTGACTTTAATATTTTCTGAATCAACATTACTAGCCAATGATTATCTGTACCTTAAAAAAAGATTAGTGGAGGTTAGAGATAAGAATGTAATGAAGATATTTAAAGTTAACACTGCTGTTTCAGAAACTAGATTGAACTTAAAGCATTAATGTGTTTGGGTTCCTTAATCACTCATCCATTTTTAAAATTCCACTTTTTATATTTTAAGTTTTTGGACTGACACTTTAATTCATATCTTTATATGATTTATATCTTCATAGGATTTCACAATCAGATTATCTTAACAAATATCTATATAAATAAGAAGTCAAAGCATTAAATGCCGGTTCAATACAATATTTGTAATAAAATTCTACCAGAATTTTTTTAAAAGCCAACATATTGTGTACAGAAATAATATTTTACTGAATAAGTATTTTGGTTCTATGCTTTTATGAACCTAGGTTTCTAAAATATGGGTTTTTCAATAAATGGCTGACAAGGTTGTGGGGAGAAATAAACACTTGTACATTGTTGGTAGGGCTGTACAACCACTTGGCTAGTATAACCAATCTGGAAAGAAGCATAGACATTCCTCAAAAAACTAGGGATGATGCTACCATGAGACCCAGTTATCCCACTCCTTGGTATCTTCCCCAAAGATCCAAAATCAGCATACTATAGCAATACAGCCACCTCAATATTTATAGCAGTACAATTCACAATAGCTAAATTATGGAATCAACCCAGTTTTAGAAATTGGATTTAGAAATAGATTAAGAAATTGTGAGATACACACACACACACACACACACACACACACACACACACATACACACACACAATGAAGTGCTACTAAGCCATAAAAAGGATGAAATTATAGCATTTGCAGGTAAATAGATGGAAATGGAGAATATCATGCTAGGTAAATTTAGCCAAACTCAGAAACTCAAAAGTTGAATATTTTCTCTCATGTGTGGATACTAGAGTAAAATAAAGAAAAAGGAGGGGAGGATAATATTACATAAAGGGCCAATCCAATACAAATTAATAGAAAGCAAAATGAAATCTAATTGAGTAGAAGAAGTAGAAGGGAGGGGAGAGGACTGGAGGGAGAAGGGAATGGAAAAGCCAGGTCATGAACTGAAATCGATTTCCATGCAGGTACGAATTTGTCAGGAAAAACGCAACTACTATAACTATAAAACTCTAATTTTTTTTATTTTTAAAAGTGTTTTCTTGGTTAGCCACTTAAAACAGAAATTATTCATTGATCAACTTTAAGAGAGTTTTATGCTCTTATATGAATCCCGTTAATAATTCCTTTATGAATTATTATGTTGAATTATCCTTTTTGAAATTCACTGTTCTCTTTTATTGTACTTTCCCCTCTTTAGGTTTGGATGTGTGGAGGAGAAATGTTTGATGTTCCCTGTTCTAGAGTTGGTCATATCTACAGGAAGTATGTCCCTTACAAAGTTCCATCTGGGACCAGCCTGGCAAGAGTGAGTAACCGGGCATCAGATCAGGCTGGGCTTCAGAAGGGCTCTCTGCAGGGAAAGGAGTCAGCTTCACGTGTGGTGTAATCTAAGGCACAGACTGAGAGTAACTTCAGATAGAGAGAGTTACTGTGTTTCTCAGAGTTTTATTTTCATTGCTTAAAAAAGTATTACCTGTTGTGCTAATTCTTGTTATTAATTGCTTCAGAGCATCTTTGCATGTGTTATATTTAATCCTTCTGAGTTTGGTATTTTTATCTTTACTTTGTAGGTGGGAGAGTGGAGGCTCAGTAAGGTATTTGTTCATGCTCACATCAATTGCAAACAGCAGAGTAGCAGTGTAAGTGCAGGTCAACAGAACAGACCACCCGTTCTTTCCCCCACACAATGACACAAATTAGTCAGATGGAGAAAGGAGTAGATGGGAGGTGGGAGGAGATAAAGGCCCAAACTTGGGATTATTCTTATTTGGAAGTAGGGCCAACTCTGCCTAAAATTTTACCCTATCCTCAAAATACCCAAATTGGCCAAGACTAGATTTTGGGGTATTTGTTTGTTTGTTTCAGATGTTGTTTTGAATGAAACCTTTCTCCTAGACCAGATGCAAAGATACTTTTCCCTTCTGCCTCTTAGAATGTTTTCATAGGTAAATAGAAGAACATAATCACTATCCTGCTCTGAACAGTCCTGCTCATTTCTCCATTTTCCTTGTTGCTTTTCTCAGAGCTGGCCCCACTCTCTTAGAGGTCAAATCTAGAAAAAGGGAGATTATCACTTCTCTTTGCATGATGCTCCCCTTGGAATCAATCCTAAAATACTCATTTTGGTGCTTTTATTAGCAAGACTGAAATGGATGACTACTTGAGTCTTTTGTAGAAAGCTCAGTAAGTTCATGCATGTAACAAGCTTTTGAATAACAATAATACCCACCTAATTAATTAGGATTCATTAGAATGTTAATCCCACAAGGGCCAAGATTTTTGTCCATGATATCTGCAGCTATACTCTCAACACCTAAAACAGTGTTTAGTAAGCACTCAGTTGTTGAAAGAGTTAATTAGGAAAATTAAGGGGAAAATGATAATAAATTTTTTAACAAAACAAATATTTTAAAGAAGCACAATAAAAGTTTCAATTTCAACTAGTCTTCTTGATGACTCCTTATTCCTTTCTGAGATTGTTAAATTAATATAGATTGCATGTATATTCTTTTTTTTGCAACATTTAGAGTTCATAGTAATGAGATTACATCATAACAATCTTAAAAGACCCTTATTATTCCTCTCCCCAACCCAAATAATTAACATACTCAAATAAATAGCTGTAGAAACACACTATTAGAAGAAATAGACCAATCACAAAATTATGAAATGATTAAAGAACTGCATTTTGGGCTGGGGATGTGGCTCAAGCGGTAGCGCGCTCGCCTGGCATGCGTGCGGCCCGGGTTCGATCCTCAGCACCACATACCAACAAAGATGTTGTGTCCGCCGAGAACTAAAAAATAAATATTAAAAATTCTCTCTCTCTCTCTCTCTCTCTCTCTCTCTCTCTCTCTCTCTCTCTCTCTCTCTCTCTCTCTCTCCTCTCTCACTCTCTCTTTAAAAAAAAAAAAAAGAACTGCCTTTTGGATTAGGAAACATGGTTTAATGTAGTGATACTTGCTGCTGTACTCCCAACACCTAGATAGTGTTGAGAGTTCACTCACATATTTGTTGAAACAAATAGTTTACTCTTAAATTGTACTTTAATGGTTTTTTTAGTCATAAGACTTAATTCACATGAATCAGAAAACAAGAATTCACAAGAAAGCTAAATATTAAACAATTTTGAGTACACATCACAAATCAGCCATGTGGATATCACAACTAATAGCATTTTTAAATACCCTAAAGATAATTATGTCCTGTCATTGATCCACTTTCATTCACTCAAAAGATCCCAGCTTGTGGCCCAGAATGAACCCATCTTTGGCAGGATGGATGCTGGGTTTGTAGTTAAAAAGAGAGTACAAAATCTGGGTGGGGTAAGTTGTACTGATCCAAAAGGGTTTACTTTCAAAAGATAAAATGGTTCATGTATTTTCAAGAGAGAAATGAAGTACTTTTTGAAGGAATGTCAAATATAAGGAATCTAGGCCTAGCACATAAAACTTCCAGGAAAAGAAAGTGAGCATTCATTCAAATGAGAAAAGTCCATAATTCTGAATTTTAATCTTTTCCACTTAAATTTTACTTGAGGGCTCATTTTAATTTTTTCCTAAACGGCTAGAGCAATTGGAAGGTCATAAATATTGAAGCTTGACTGTCACTCTAAGGAACATTTTATGATTTTTAAGTTTAAAAAGTATATTAAAATGAAAAACAATTCTGATATTTTGTGGGAGAACGTCAACGACCTTGCTGCACCCTACATTATTACTAAATCATCAAAAATGATGAGAGACTGTGAGGATGCTTGAAATGCAGAGCCACATCTACCCAAAAGATATTTTAATCTTTCTAGCTTCATTAGGAAATGGAGAGGGAGCTGGAGACATGATCCTAAAGGCTTGTTTTAGACCTGTACAAAGTTCATTTAATTCTTCTAAAAACTGCATCTTTCACTCATGTACCTTTGCAAATTGGTGATTCCAGCAGACTTCCAAAACACACAAACACACATACATGCACACAAATGTGTAAAAGGGCTGTAGCCCTCTAAGCAAGGTACTAGTGTGTGTCATGAAAAATAAATTCAATTCACTATTCAGTACCTTCTATTTATCTAGCATCACCATCTGGTGGAAAGAGACGAAATATCCATATACATAACCATTAGAGTTATTTGGTTTTTTTGGTGCTTAGCTTTTTGAGTTCTTTATATACCCTAGAGATTAGTGCTCTATCTGATGTGTGAGGGGTAAAAATTTGCTCCCAGGATGTAGGATCTCTGTTTACCTCACAGATTGTTTCTTTTGCTGAGAAGAAACTTTTTAGTTTGATTCTATCCCATTTATTGATTTTTGGTTTTAATTCTTGTGCTATAGGAATCTTATTAAGGAAGTTGGGGCCTAATCCCACATGATAAAGATTAGGGCCTACTTTTTCCTCTATTAGATGCAAGGTCTCTCCTTTAATTCCTAGGTCCTTGATCCACTTTGAGTTAAGTTTTGTACATGGTGAGAGACAGGGGTTTAATTTCATTTTGTTGCATATGGATTTTCAGTTTTCTCAGCATCATTTGTTGGAGAGGCTATCTTTTCTCCAATGCATGTTTTTGGCACCTTTGTCTAATATGAGATAATTGTAATTTTGTGGGTTAGTCTCTGTGTCCTCTATTCTGTACCATTGGTCTACCAGTCTGTTTTTGTGCAAATACCATGCTGTTTTTTTTTTTTTTTTTACTATTGCTCTGTAGTATAGTTTAAGGTCTGGTACAGTGGTGCTACCTGCTTCACTTTTCCTAATAAGGATTGCTTTAGCTGTCTATTCTGGGTCTCTTATTTTTCCAGATGAATTTCATGATTGCTTTTTCTATTTCTATGAGGAATGCCATTAGGATTTGGATCGGAATTGCATTAAATCTGTATAGTGCTTTTGGTAGTATAGTCATTTTGATAATATTGATTCTGCCTATCCAAGAACAAGGTAGATCTTTCCATCTTCTAAGGTCTTCTTTGATTTCTTTTTTTAGGGTTCTGTAGTTTTCATTGTACAGATCTTTCACCTCTTTCGTTAAGTTGATTCCTAAGTATCTTTTTTTTTTTTTAGGTTATTGTAAATGGAGTAGTTTTCCTCATTTCCTTCTCAGAGGATATGTCATTGATATACAGAAATGCCTTTGTATCTAAAGTACATGTATGAAGACACAAATTGGTGTCAATACACTTTAATACAACCAGAGATATGAAAAATTGTGCTGTGTATGTGTAATTCTAAGTGACAGATCTGGAGACACAGACATAGACTTTCTGCCTAGAATTCTGATAACCTGAAAGACCTTTGCCAGATTTTCTTTGGCTTAAAATTTCATTTCTGAAAACAGAAAAAATGCTTATTGTGTCAGGTACTACATAGGCTCTGGAAGTTTAAATGAGAAACAAACTGAACATACATTTTTCTTTCTCTCTGATAGTCCTAGTATGACAGAGTCCACACAATTCAGCAATCTATATGCCAGAATACCATAAGGACGAGAGAAATGCTAAATGAAACAATCAAATTTATTATGGAATGAGACCTGTCTTATATGGTTCACTTATATGCAAACTGGTTCATATAGATTATCAATGGAACTAACTTAATAGAAGAGGAAGCCCGGTGCAGTGGCATACCCCTATAATCCCAGCAGCTCAGGAAGGAGGCTAAGGCAGGAGGATCACGAGTTCCAAGCCAGCCTCAGCAAAAGCCAGATGCTAAGCAACTCAGAGAGACCCTGTTTCTAAATAAAATACAAAACATGGCTGGGATGTGGATCAGTGGTCAAATGCCCCAAGTTAAAAAAAAAAGAAAAAAGAAGAAGAGGAAGTATTTGCCACAAATGGCATATAGTATTATTTTTTTACATAGGAATGCTTGTTTTATATTGTCACATTATGCTTAGTGATCTTACAGCCTACACTAATCCATAGACAGGTTTTAAATGCTTTTGACTCTCTGTATCTACTTAAGGTTTCTTAACTGAATAGAATGACCCATGAAGATTTCCTATGGTCATTGTACTTTGTGGGTACAAAGGCTAAATCTAAGGCCTGAGGGAGAACGGTTGCTTTGCTCTGACAGCTGTGAAATGACTTCTTAATACACTTCCCAAGATGCCTTTCTTCCAGGGCCATTTCTCTAGCGACACCCAACTCTGCTGACTTCGTAGATCATCTCAGACTCCTGAAATTGATGGGAATAGGGAGAGGGATAAAGGGGAGGAGGAGTGCTCAGTATACAAGCCAGACCACCCCAAGCCAATCAATGAAACCTTCTTTGTTGACCATGGTGTCAGTGATCCCAGTCTGAAATAGCTGAAATGGAAAAAATATTATATCTAACATATGCAGCTCTCCTTTGTTTATGGCAGAAAAATATATATAGGTTAAGGAAAAGCATTAACAAGACCAAAATGACTAGTTTGATATCGGATAATGAAATCACCAACAAGGCTATAAAGTATGGTGATGAATGGGAAAGCTACACTCCACAAATTGACCTTTCTCCCCTGATGACTGTGAATCAGTTTACTCCCATAAAGCTGCCCAGCAAATAAGAGCTGTAGCATGACAAACTTAGTCATCAAGAGCAGCCAGCACTTCTTTCTATTGCTCTTAAAACTACGGGGTTCAGATGCTTTATTTGAAACTATCATTGAGTTCAGGGACATGGTGGCCTAACATGGGCTTTCTCTTGGAAAGCAAGAATGATAAATTCTTCCCCAAAGACTCAGCCTGCATAAATGGCTGAGACTTCAGTGCAGAAGCAATCCCTCTGAAAACAATAACCATCTCTAATTCTTCCTTACAATGTAACAAAAAAGGGCAATAATGCTATATCCAACACTTGTGGCAAGAACTAAAGATGATTCACATACTGCAATCACATCTTTGCTTCTCGTCTCTTTTGGCCGTGATATAAAAATAGAATACCTTCTACTAAAATAACGTAGTATTTCTATTTAGGTGAAGCATTTATTGAAGAAGTTCAAGCAACTTCCAAAATAGTATTTCATTACTCTCCATGTTCTCCTCCCGAAAAATAAACCATAAATTTATTATATGACAATAATGATTCAATAAACCATTAAGATAGGATGACCCCATTGTGATGAAGATAAATATCATCTCTAACCTCCAAGGAGGCTCACTCAGGCTGCAGAAATTCTGTCCATAAGTATTTATCAAGTGTCTACTATGTGCCAGGTACGACATACCCTGTATCCTACGTCAATAGCATTGAGCTTTTCCAATTAGATTAAGTGCTTCTTTCGTAAAGTAATGGCACCTCAGCTTAGGATACCCACACACTGTAGAAAATTTTCTGACAGGAAATGCTGATGGAGCACGCATATTCACTCTTTCATTGCATTGCCTCTTGAACACAGGGCTATTTTAGGTTTATGTTATAGGCAAGGAAAACAAGGCAGTGTAATTATTCCATTTGCCAGGGAAAATGGTAAAATCTGAAACACAAATTTATTTACCACTACTTGACCCTTATTTGTTCCCTTAATTCCTAACCTAGAGGTATCAGAACTTTCTATTAAGTATCTGTCTATTCTGTTCATTTCCTTAACAAATAAAAATAGAATAACACATTGTCTTTTAAATATTTTAAATAATCTGGAGGTAAAGCATAGAGTTTTTGTACCATACACAGACATTAAGAAAAGAAAAGAAAACAGTAAATGATTTGCAGGTATAGTCTTCTGCCATTGCATATACTGTGAAAAAATATATGAGGTTAAGACATTGTTTTAAAACTTCATTTCCTACAAAAACCTCTCAAAACTATTCTTTGGTTTCATTTTTTCCTATTTACTTGCTCTACATATTTTTTCCCCAAAAGCTCTCACAGATGCTGTGTTCTCACCAACATTAAGGCATTTAGCTCAACTTAATTGTCTCAGATATTCCTTGGTGCTTTCCCAAGTTTCAGTTCAGCTATGACTTGTGAATCAATTATTTGATGCTCTCTACTGTGCAAAATGGAGCATATAATTGAGTGAGGCAGTCCCCTAGCTGTGGGGACAATATTCAGCATTTCTACAGCTATCCCCTGAGGACTGACATTTTATATTAGCTTTTGTTTATACCTACTAGAATATTTTATAGAGTAAATATAATACTTAAATGGCAGGCATAGATACTTACATGATAATTGATTGTCATTATTAATCAGTACTTTTACTTTGTCATTCTTAATGAAATTAAAAAGGTATTTATTTTCTATTTCAGATGATCCCTTTTCGAGTTTGATTTGGTTATTCTTCCTCCCATAGAGAGCATTTTGACACGTTATGTTGTTATTTAGCATTTATATAGCTTTCTTTTTCCCAAAGCACTTGAGAAACAAACTACATGGTGAGCCCCATTTGTGGGCTAGTGGGGATCATAATTATGTTTTTATCATTACCCCTATTAGAACTGAACATTTTCCTGCATTCACAACTCCACTGGAGACTCAGAAAAGAGAAATCTTGCTCAGACAAAATAGGTCCCTGCTGCTACAAAATTAAGCTACTGAAATTTAAGCAAATTACAATACTCTAGCATGCCATAACCTCAATAAACAAAAATGCCATTCTTGCAAGGGGCAGCAGGGCTGGCTGCTTTGCAACTCTGCCCTCCAGGACCCTAACCCCAGGATGACGCCACAGGAGCACCTGCATCGAAGGGACTCATTTTGAGGAATTAGCTTCTTCCCATGAGATGTGTGAATGCACAGTAACACGGAGTTTGAGGCCTCTGCTAGTTCATTTCCTTTCTAATTACCTTGTTTCTAATAGTTTATTATTCCATGGCAAGAATTCCATTTCCAACTCCAATTCTAGCGCCAATGTATCTCTTTTTTAGTGCTGGATGAGGTAGAGAAAAACATTTGGTGTTTTGTAAATTGACAACTGGTCAAAACCCAAATGCTAACTTTGTGGTGTCTGTGTTTTGGATGTTCTGATTCTGAAAACAGTTTATAAAACAATTTCTCAGGGTGGAGCTATAACTCAGTGGTAGCGATTTGCCTTGCATGCTCGAGGCCCTGGGTTTGATCCTCACCACTGCCAAGAAAAAATAAATAAAATTTCACAGATTGCTTAAGCTATAAACAGACATATTTGATCTGAGGATTCTGAAATGAGCACTTATAAACACAGAGGATTTTTTGTTGTTGTTTTGAAAGAATGGACAATCAACCAGGCCTACTAACAACTGCTGGAATAAATGCTATAGCGCCATTTAGGGTAGCCACATTTTGTCTGAATGTTTGCCATGGATGTTCCTGTGACTCTTGATATTCTGTTTGGCTAATGGTTGGAAATGTTGGATATAGCTTATTGTTCTTAAATATCAAATAGATTTATAATAATTTTCTGGAAATAAGTCATACTTCCTTTGACATGTAAATTGTGATGGCGCAAGGTACCATTGGCTTTATTGCCAGAAATTAACAACCTTCAGATGGTCCCAAAGGGTCTCTAGATCTCTCAGATGCTCATGCACCCACCTGCCAGATTCACTGTGTCCCATGATTGCTTCTTCTGCTCCTGCTTTTTATCTTCTGCCTTTGAAGCCACCAAGGAAGACACACCATTATCGCCACCACACACACAATAAGAGCACTAACTTCTACTCATGGTGCTGTCTCTGGAGGAATCAATGCTTCAGTCCTCAAGTGCCAGACATTCTCTGGATCCTGGTTAGGCTCAAACAGGATGGCTAAATCCTAGCTCACTCAGAAGATCTCTGTTCCTATGGTCTGTCTCCAATAGTTCAATAGCTCTGGTTATCTCCACTTGCCCAGAATTTCAAAAATGTAATCATGGAAATAATCCCATCATATTCTGATCCTCAATCTTAGCCCCCAAAAATCCTTTAAGTGTCTGATGGAATAAGTAAAAATCAGAAACCATGCTTTTACTTCTGTCTTATCATCCTACTTTTTTTGTGTCCAAGGCTAATGCAGCTTCCAGCTTGTTCTTTTGAAGAACTTGCTTTGGGGAAGCCAGACACTGTTATGGGGAGTCGCTTCAGAAAACACTCTAAGTCTGAATACAAATCAAAGAGAGCTTTATTTATACCTGGCCAGGGACTGTCACCCACCCATAGAGACTGAAGCTCTGTGGGAGAACAGCAATTTCCTGGCCTATGTCTTGGGAATTTAAGGACAAAAACCCAGCTCAGGGACTTTCCTTAGTGTCATGCAAGCAAGCCAGTTATAGAACTTAAGACAGCAATTAGCACAGCAACTCAAGACAATCACATTTTGGGTTTAAGTAGGTGTTAGACAACAGTATCCTGAGTTTGAGCAGGTGGTTAGCAGGGGTGAGGATCAATTCAATGTCTTGAGTCACCAAGACCACCACATCCTGGGTTAAGTACATTATGTAGGGTATAACAGCTTTCATCTCAGTTTCTCAGAAACAGCTCTTGTCACAGTATTTTCATAGAAGGCAACAAAATGGAGTCTTAGGCCTTTTTACGACAGTTCTTGCTTTATAATTGTCTTTTCTCACTTGTCAAAGTCTTATGTCTATAATCTATATTTTTTTCTAATCTATAACCTATAACTTACACTCTTATTTATTGTATTTATCAATTCACACCCCACAACAACACCAAGTCATAAGGATACTCAAGAAGCCTTGTAAAAAAGTTCATATGAGAGAGAACTGAGTCCTCTTACCAACAGCAAGCACCAATGTGACATGTAATTAAGCCATCTTGGAAAAAGAACTTCCAGCCCCATTAAAATTTATGATTGCTTCCTCTGGAAGAATCTGACTGAAACTCATGAGAAATCTTAACCAAGTTGCCTAACCAGAAACTACTCCCAATCTCTGACCCACAGAAGCTATGAATGATTTTTTAAAATTTATTATTGTTTTAAGCCACTCAGGGGTGGGGTAATTTCTTATGCATCAATAGATAACTAATACTGCAGTTTTTGCTTAGCAGCCTTTCATAGGAAACATTCAGCATAGTTTTACCTTAAGAGACATAATTATTTCAAGTGACACACTGGAAGCTCAAAAATCAGGCAAACTTATACATCAAAGGATATGACTGACAGAGTAAAAAGGTAGTGAAGGAAAGGGAGAAAAATTTGCAAATCATATATCTGATAAGGGTTAATATCCAGAGCATATTTAAAACTACTATAACTCAACAATGACAAAAACTGATAGACATGTGCAGTGTTTTAAAAAATGTTTAAAAATGTTAAAGAGAATAGAGTCCAAAAATGGATTCATAGGATTGATTGATTTTCAACAAGATATAAAGCTAATACAGTGGAGAACAGATAGGTTTTTCCAGCAAATAATGCTAGAACAATTGGATATACATACCCAAAAAAAGGAAATTTCAATACATATCTTGTACCATGTACAAATTGAGCTTAAAATGAAGCAGACTTATGTAAAGGGTAAAACTTAAATATTTTTAGGAAAAAATAGAAGAAAAAAATTATGAAGTTACGTGAAAACTTCTAAGAAATACTGTAATAATAATCCCTAGGGGGGAAAATTGATAAATTGAAGTTCA
Source organism: Ictidomys tridecemlineatus (assembly GCF_052094955.1). Classification (NCBI taxonomy): domain Eukaryota; kingdom Metazoa; phylum Chordata; class Mammalia; order Rodentia; family Sciuridae; genus Ictidomys; species Ictidomys tridecemlineatus. Next base: position 24,173,179 of record NC_135490.1, read on the forward strand.
TTGAAATTAAGACATCTACTGTTCAAAGGCAGTTAAGGCAATAAAAATAGAAGGCAAAGACTGTGAGATAATATTTGCAAATCATATCTGACAAAGTACTTGTACGCAAAATATATAAAGAATTCTCAAAATTCAATAGTTTAAAAAATCAAGAGCCAGGGTATAGCTCAATGATAGAGCAAATGACTAACATGAACAAGATCCATGGGTTCACACCATTTGACCCAGTCATCTCATTCCTAGATTTATACCCAAAGGACTTAAAAACAGCACACTACAACGATGCAGCTACATCAATGTTTATAGCAGCTCAATTCACAATAGCCAAATTATGGAACCAACCTAGGTGTCCTTCAACAGATGAATAGATAAAGAAACTGTGATATATATATATACACATACACACACACACACACACACACACACACACACACACACACATACACACACACACAATGGAATATTACTCAGCCTTAGAGAAGAATGAAACTATGGCATTTTGCCAGTAAATGGATGGAACTGGAGAATACTATGTTAAGCGAAATAAGCCAGTCCCAAAGAACAAAATGCCCAATGTTTTATCTAATATTTGGATTCTAATTCATAATAAGGGTGGGAAGAATAGAGGTACTTTGGATTAAACAGAGGGGATCAAACGAAAGAGAGGGAATGTAGAGGCACAAAATATAGAAGAATGAATCAGACATTATTACCCTATATGCATATATGATTACATGACTTGTGTAACTCTACATCACCAGATGAATGAGAAGTTATACTCTATTTATGTATGATATGTCAAAATTCTTTCTATTGCCATGTATAACTAATTAGGAAAAATAAAAAATACATATTTAAAAAATTATCTTGGATTCAATCCTCAGCACCAAAATAATAATTTTTAATGAGAAAAATAATTGAACAGATACTTCACCAAGGACAATATATAGATGGTAAATAAGTAAATGTAAAGATAGTCCTTAGGGAAATGCAAATTAAAACCATAATGAGTTATTACTACACAATATAGTGGCCAAAATTAAAAAGACTGATGGTAACATGGGTTGAGGAAGTTGCAAGGTAACTGAAATAATCATATAGTGCTGATGAGAATGTAAAATATAGCAACCACTTTAGAAAACAGTTTAGCAGTTTCTTTAAGTTAGGCATATACCTAGTACATAATCCAACCATTCCACAAGATATATTCCCAAGAGAAATTTAAGCAAATGACCATATAAATTTAAGCAAATGCCCAAAGACTTGTATAAGACTGTCTATAATAGCTATATCTGTAATAGCCCCAAACTAGAAATAACCCACAAGTCCATCATCTGGGAAATGGATAAACAAATTGTGGTATGTTCATATGACAAAATACAATATAAAGTAATACATGGTGCATGCCTGTAACCCCAGAGGCTCGGGGAGTTGAGGCAGGAGGATCACAAGTTCAAAACCAGACTCAGGAACTTAGCAAGGCCCTACACAACTTAGCAAGACCCTGTCTCAAATTAAAAAATAAAATGGGCTAAGGATATGGCTCAGTGGTTGAAAACCCTTGGGTTCGATACTTGATACAAAAAAAAAGTAATACATAAAACTATATGAATGATTATGCTGAGTGAAAGAAGCCAGGTGGAAAAAAGTTCAGAAAATGCAAATTAAACAACAGTGACCAAAAAAAAAACTTATTGCTGGTTACCTGAGAATGGTCAAAACTCCCACAGAAAAGAAACTGAGAGAGAACTGTCAGAGGCAAGAGGAAACAATTGGAGGCGATGAATATGTTCATGATCCGAATTGTGGTGATGATTTCATTGAATATATACGTTTGTCAGAGTGTGCCAAACTGTACACTTTAAATATAAGCAGTTTCATATATATCTATTATTCTTCAATGACGTTGTTTTTTAAAGTTAAGCTTACCAACTTTTTTTTTTAAATAAGATACATTACTAAGTCATTCAGGGAGCTGATTTTTGTTCAGCCTTACATCAAATGCTTCCATAAACACTACCATAAATATTCAAAAGATTCAGGCAAAAATATGATAAAGATATAAAATCAAAGAAAAAGCTAACCTTTGTTCAAGACAACCAAAAGCAGGTAACCACCTACAAACAACTCACACAGCCTTGGGGAAGAAGGAAGAGGAAATTGCCTGTCAGAGAAGCCTTGTTTGTAAGACTGGATTAGCCTCCGCTCCCTCCACTGAAGGTTTCCCACTGACTTCAAAGAAGCCTTCAGATCAGAGGAAAGTAGCGTGGGGCTGAATAATTGTTCTGAGGTTGGGACTCGCTTAAAGAGATTCTCTTTTGAGCTGTACCCATCATGACATTATCATATTATCAATGATAAGAGGGCTTTGGGATGGGACTACTGAGCCACTAAAGCCCTCTTAAGCTTCAAAGAGGAGATGAGAAATGCATTCAAATCAAAGCAAAATTTTTAAAGTCATGGGATAGTGATACAATTCCTTGCTGTAGGAGTGACTGTGACAAATAAGAAACTGTATCTGTATGAGATTGGCCCTGTGAGCTGTTACTAGTTTCTGGAGCCCAGGAAACACCAAACAATATACAGCTGAAGAAAGAAAAATCTCTTACTCAACTCTCCATAATACAATAGGCTAATATTGACACAATCCCAGCTTGTGGATTAGGATGCGTATGTAATAATCACCCCCTGCACAAAGAAGCAGAAGCACGTTGCTGAGATGAGGTGGTCCAAGTAATATAAATGTCTGAGACAGTCTCATGGCCAGGGAAACAATTTTAATTGACTCCCAAAAATTATGCTGAGAAGCTGAACAGGGATTGCATCTTTAGGAGAATTAAACAGTAGGGCCTAAAATGTTGCTGGCCAAAAAAATAATTAGCACATTGATTTATGTAGCTTCTTGAACCAGCAGGGAAAAAAAAATGCCACGATCTATTTTCCTCCTGCTGCCCAATAAAGATGAACAGTCAGAACTAGAAATCCATTCATATGAACTGAGCTAGAAATGTGATTTAATGTTCCTTGTAAAATACCAATTCTGAGACCTGATGAGTATTAGAATTAAGGACAGATTTAGTGCTGGACTGTACAAAGAAAATAGGACTTGAATGCAAAAGACCTCTAAACAGAGCTGAATGTGTGAAATGTGTTAATAAATATATGGGTAACACAGAGAAAGCAGAGATTAATACCAGTTTGGGCTGAATAGGGGAACATGTTGTGATGGGTAGGCAAGAAATCACAGAGGGTGCCATAAAAATAGAGCATGCTACCAATGTCTTTTACATAGAAGGTGCTCAGAATAACAGCTTTTACTTCATTTATCACCAAGAAGTATGAAGGTCTGCAGCTTTTTAAAATAGAGAAATCCTTCATTTGCTTTCTACACCAAAGAACTATATTCATTCCTCAGCTCCTGTAGATATCTCTCTCAAACAGTAACATGACCTCTATGCTGTGGGCACTTTCCCAGCAGGGGAAGACCTCTCAGGTTCATCCAACTCAAATGCAAGAGGGCCCTCTACCCCAATCTTCTGTGTTCACATGAACTTGATCTTAAATGAAGCCCAGCTCAGATATGCAAAGATAGAGGGCCTTCACCTACTCATTCTCAGAAGTTAGCAGTACGCCTTAATCAGACCATTCCAGCCATGCTGAGCCTTTGCCTCTAGCTACCAATTAGCCCTGCTGTTTCCTTAAGCTCTGTGGCTACCTTCCCGTTTGCTTCACAGATAGAGGGCCAGCAGGGGCCACCTGTTAGAAGCTGAAAAGCAGTGGGATTGCGTGTTTATTTGATATCAGCTGTGTATCACAGCAGACTCCTCCACAGAGAGCTGCTTGAAACTTCCCTGGAATAATTTCCATAGAAGCAAAACATTCACCATGTTTTGTTCAATGTATTGTCAATAGCATCGAGGTGTGCCAGCCTCTGCACATAGAGTCACTAAATGAATTACAAACATTCGCGTAACACATATTATAGGAAAATTATGTATTTGGGGATGTATTTAGCAAATAAAAGTACAAGATGCTCTTCTAAATTTGAATTTCAGATATAAACAACAAAGAATTTTCAGTAAAGGCATGCCCCATGCAATACTATTAATTTCAGCATTAATTATATTTGTATTTTTAAATTATTTGTTGTTTTTCTGGAATTCACACTTAACTATATGCCATGTGTTTTATCTGGCGATTCTAATTGGAAGAAATAAAAAGAGTTTCATGGAACAGATGGGATCAAACGAATAGGAGAGAGCACTGAGGAAGGAAAACTGACAAAGGCAGGAGGTACTTGAATTTTTTTCAGAGGCAATGAATGGAGAAGTTCATATAAACAGAAGTTTCATGCAGGAGAATAACATTAAGAGAACTACCAGGGACCTATTGTTGCTGTTGAATCATGTAATTCATCTCTGCTATTGCCTGAAAATCTTCAGGAAAAGCCTACACTTAAGTGATCTACTGGGAAGGCATTTAAGAGATGAAGAAAAGTACCTAAGCATCCCATTCAAGTATTTGCACGACAGAGGGAAAGATGCCAGCAGTAGAAAAAATCCCCAAACAGGAAAAGGAAATGAAGGACATATGTGTGAACACCCACCCATGGGAATCCCCAGAAATTTTGAGGGGGTCAAGGACATCTGAGGTTAAAGCACTTTTGTTTAAATTTCACTAAATGGGAAATCCAGCTAACACCTGGCTCCATGTGTACAAGAAAATGTCTATAGATATAACTTCTGGTAATTCAGGAGTAAATGATCACATGTATCTGTCTCCCGTTGCCCAAGTTTTTCAACTCTTTTTCCTCTTGATAACTATTATTTGAACATCTCAGAAACTTTACCAATTTCATTCAATCTCAGAAACAGATGGGACAACTCAAGATTGAATTATTTTTCTCTCTTATCATGTCTGGCAAGAAATGTTATGGGGATATCTCTGTTTCATAAGCCTACACAAGTTTTCACAGCTATGAATGCTTAAGTGAGAAATACTGCTTTGCACCTACCCCATTACCTCCATGTATTTGAATGTGTATTTTGTACTCCTACATAAATACACTGATGAATTCAAATATGCATATGATTATAACTATTTTCTGGAGTGAGTGGGTTTAGTCTACAATAAAAGAACTACTCTGACAAATTAATATAGCATATTGTTATTTCCATAATAATGATCCCAGAGTGATTTTATTTGGCCAGCCATCTGTATGGCTTGAGATTGAAGGCTATTCCTTGACCATAATAACTGAAAGCTTCCTCCTGATAGGAAATTCTGTTTAGAGAACCTATAATCAAAGATGTCTAATGAGTTATTGGGTCATTAGAGAATGGACAGGATGTTTTACTTGCGTTTAAATGTTTATGGAACAGTCATAATTAGAGAGAAACCAGCCATCATAGTCTTTGCAATTATTATAAAATTATTGTTACTTTCTCCTAGTGTTTTAGTCAACTTTCCCTCATTATGACCAACATACCTCACAAGAACAATATAGGGGAGGAAAAGTTTATTTGGGCACTCGGTTTCAGAAGTTCAGTCCAAAGCCAATTGACTCCATAGCTCTGGGCCCAAGGTGAGTCAGAACATCTTGGCAGAAGGGCATGGTGGAGCAAAACAGCTCAATAAATAACAGCCAGGAAGCAGAGAAAGAGACCTGCTCACCAAAGACAAAAAAAATATACCCCAAAGACATGCTCCCAGTGACCTACCTCCTGCAGCCACAATCCTACCTTCCCACAGTTACCACCAAGTTCATCCATATAACTGAATTGATTAATTCAACTCTCAAAATCATTTTACCATTGAATGGTCTTGCCTTGTCTCACACATGAGCTTTTGGGGAATACTGCATACCTAAATAATAACACCTGAAAAAAATTTTTTTAAAAAAAGAATCAATGATTTGACATTATTCCTGAGATACGTGCATGATCCTAATACTTCTGAAGTGTTTGAGAAATCATAAAATCTAATCTACAACTTAATGTATTTCAATTTGAAAAGGGCATGATGATGCACAGCTAACTGGCAAGTCCCTCGGTTAGCAGCAATACAGTTTTCCTGAAGCTGACAATTTATCACCCACCCCTTTTACTTATTAATATTGCTTATTTGAATAACATTGATCATCATTCTTTGAGCCATTTCTAAATCAATGTATCTATCTAAATTAATCACTTCCTCTTTGAGGTGTTTAATAATATTTCCATTTGTGTTTCAAAAACCCAAAGAAACAAAATCTAGCCTTTACCAATGGCACTTCCTTTAATTGTTCCTATTTCAAGACTTTTATCAATAGTTATATGCATGCCCTATGAATTTGTTCACATTCATTTATAATATGATACTTTCTTATTCCAACAGCTTATATGCCCAGATGAGCATGCACATGTGCTTGTATTCATGCAAGGTGCTAGAGTTTGAAAAAAAATAGATCTAGAAAACTGAGAGGCTGAGACCACAAGCTAGATGCTGGTGGCCATGGGTCTCTATGGAATAGAGTCCCCACCAAGCTGCTTCAGCCTCATGGAGATGGGCTTTGTGATGTGTTGGACTACAGGCAGGGAAGCCAGGATACTCTTTAGCAGCTTTTTCTGCCTCAGGATTAGTGTGTGGGGTCAGGATCTGATGGGCAGCTTTGGGAAAAGCATAACACAGGGTGGCGGTAGCTTTTGCACATTCATTGCCATTAGGATAGGCAGATGATGCTAACCAAGACAATGGCTGCTACATCTCCACCTTCACATCACCAGCCTTTGTACTATAATAAAAAAAGAAAAAAGTCTTGCTGAGCACAGTGGCACATGCCTGTAATCCTAGCCCCTTGGGAGGATGATACAGGAGGATTGTGAGTTCAAAGCCAACCTCAGCTACAGCAAGGCACCAAGCAACTCAGTGAGACCCTGTCTCTGAATAAAAAATAAAATAAAAAATGGAGATGTGGCTCAGAGGTTGGGTGCCCCTGAGTTCAATTTCCAGTACAAATAAATAAATAAATGAATAAAACAAAGTCTTTGAATATTAAAAAAAAACTACCTCTAACTTCATGACACAGTTTTAAAGTGTTTAAGTCAAAATAGGTTCCTTCATGACGAATTCTTTTTTGTGAGCTATCAGAAGTTTTAAAACTTATTTTCACTTAATAAAGTCACTTTCTCATTATTCCTGAGTAATTTACTTCTTTGCTTCTACTTTTTGATATTGTCCTAAACTTATTCATTTTCACTGATCAGAGAGATGTAAAAATAGTGGAAAATTAAGTATTTCCACTTTATTTACTAATTGAAATTTTTAAAAAAAGATTACAACTATAGCCTAAAATCAAAAAGGTTTAATATTAACTAATTTCTTCCATTGTCTTTGAATCTTTTCATAATCTTCATAAAAATCATCTGTCTGAAGACAAATAAAAAGAATGCATTTCATACAGAGCATTTGTCAAAATGAAATGTAAATGACAAGATGATACCATAGACTCTCACTTGGGTCCCATACATATATATAGTACATGTGCCATCACATGTCCCCAAATGAATATATATATATATATATATATATATATTGATATTGATATTGATATTGATATAATTGTGATCCAATTCAGAATCAGTGGCAAGAGCTACTTTGATCATGTGTCAAGGTCAACTAGAGTGACAGGAGTTGGAAGGTGTATAGACAAGACAGTGGTGATGGGAAATGAGATAGCAAGCAATGACAGATGACAGTTCTTGTACTGTCTGTATCATTTCCCTACCCTCCTATCTAGGCAACATGTTTCTCAAAAAAAGCAGTCTCTGTGGCTCTGCCTCTTTTCTGAATCTTGCATATGCAGAACAAACATAATCCATGGAGGGTGTGGAGTGAACTGAGTCCACTGGGAGACCCTGGAAGTAGATATTAGGAATAAGGTATCAAAACCTGTGACTCCAAATCCAGCAAAACTCTGGGCATGATTCTGTCCTAAATTAGCAATTTTTAAAACAAAGTGAGGGCTGGGGATGTGGCTCAAGTGGTAGCGTGCTCGCCTGGCGTGCGTGCGGCCCGGGTTCGATCCTCAGCACCACATACAAACAAAGATGTTATGTCCACCAAATACTAAAAAGTAAATATTAAAAAAAAATTCTCTCTCTCTCCCTCTCTCTTTAAAATAAAATTAAAAAAAAAAAACAAAGTGATTTCCCTAAATATCACTAGCTTTTACCTGAGTCACTTTTGTCTGAATCTTATTAAATAAGTTCCCAAGAGAACTGTAATAAGTTTAGTAAGAACTTCAAAGTTCCCAGGTCAGTGCTCACTCCAGCCATGCACTTAACATAAGGAATTAATTTGAACTGGAAAAACAAGAACAAGAGCCTGTGGGACACCAGCCTTTGCTTCAAGCGGGAGGTGTCAAAACTGGTACCTTCTGGACAGAGGCGGTTGTTCCCTCTACCACTCAGCACCATAGAATTTGAAGGAATGTTAGAGAGCATGTCATCTCCACTAAAGCCCCTCCCAAAGGCCATAGGAACAGCTGAGTATGTATGACCAAGCCTAGGACCCAGGGTCTCCTATTCCCAATCTGCACTCTCTCTCTACTAATAATAATGACTCTATTTTTCATCCTACCTACATGTGCCAAGCAGCATTCTAAGCAGTTCACAGTTGTTACCTTGTTTAATCCTACAACCACCCCCTGGGTAGCTATCTCTTGCTGCTGCCATTCTCAGGTGAAGAATCTGAGACTCCAGTATGGGTAACCTGCTCAATCCCAATACTGACAGAAGGGCTGAGCTTCCCGCTCCCTGGTCATAAAATAACAGGCAGGAGAAAGTTGATATAATTGTGAGCCAAATCTTTACTGGCTCTGATAAATTAATTACCCAACTGGCATATGAACCCCATGCCAGAAGCAAACTATGCTCAAAGCCACAGGCCAATCCTATCACCCTTCTTGCAGTTGCGAAAACTCTCTTTGTTAACAAGCCACCAACCAAAGCTGCCTGAGGTTGTCTGATTTCTTTGATTCTTCTCTTTTCATTTTCTTCTGCAACTAAAGCTTCCCTTGGAGCATATAAGCCAGTAAAAGACAGTTTTTCTTTTTCTGCTGCACAGAACCTGAAACGGGTGGCTGAGACCTGGATGGATGAATTTGCTGAGTACATTTACCAGCGGCGGCCCGAGTACAGACACCTCTCTACTGGGGACATCTCTGCCCAGAAGGAGTTGCGCAAACAGCTCAAGTGCAAGGACTTCAAGTGGTTCATGGCTGCAGTGGCCTGGGATGTGCCTAAATACTACCCTCCTGTGGAGCCCCCACCTGCCGCCTGGGGTGAGGTGAGGAAACTGTGCCCTTACCTGTGTGTGTCCATCTCTCACAGCCTCAGGTGCTGGGAGGGACAGCTAAGCCTTCGTTCTTTATCCCTGCAGCCAAGCAAGATCAATTTAAATCACCTCAGATAAATGAATGCCCACCCTGTTTTTAGAAATCACTAGAAATAAGGATTCAACCCTCAGTATTGATAGCCCAACCCAGAACTATTGACCACTGTTGGCTCCTCAGATGGGCTTTTAAAAATGTACCTGAAAAGTCAGGTATGGTGGCGTTCTCCTATCATCCCACCTACTTGAGAGGTTAAGTCAGGAGAATAAGAAATTATAAGCCAGCCTGTGCAGTTCTATAGTAGAGCACTGGCCTAGCATGTGCAAGCCCCTGGATTCAATTCCCAATACCACAAAAATAAATAAATAATCAAGCAAACCTGGAAAATATTTTTACTTGAGATTTGTGAAATTCTGAGATCTTGTAGAGAATGAAAATATATGTCATGACACAGTGCAAATAAGGGCAATCTGCTATCCATAATAAGATCCCTTGCTGTTCTCTATGCATAGCCCTGTTGCTGTTTTATATATGCAAGGCGATGGGGGCAGGGCAGGGGGGGGGAGCACTTGGCTCTTTTTCTAACCAGGGTATATTCTGCAGAATCACGAAGGAATGCATTTCCATAATACATAGACTGTGGAATGTGCCAGAGCCATATTGGTTCCTGAAATAAGCAGTAACCTTTCCACCTTTGAACACTTCTACTTGATTTCACTTCCTGATAGAAAGAGCTGAATAGCCCCAGGTCCTAAATTTAAAGTGTCTGTCTTTTGGCATAAAAAGGACTATTGTACTGGGTTCCATGCCATTCAATGTTGTTACTGTAGCCATTTCCCTATAGAAAAGAATGTGCTGTAAAGCAAAGACTAGTACCAGATAAGGTGGATTTCTCCTGACAATTTAACCTGCTTTGAGCAGAGGATATCAAGGGGTAATGCAGGCTGGGCTGGGCCAGATGCCAACACTGTCCCAATTCTCCAGTCTTTCAACAGCCAAGGGCTGTCAATCATTTTGGAGGAGATTTTTGATGTCATCCTTGGCTTTACAGTGTGTGTGAGAAGATGCCATTGCTTAGTTATTGTCACTGGCTGGAGAACTCTGAAAAAAAAAATTGTGTTTCATGGTGTGAGAGAAGAGGCCAGAGCGTTCAGGCATCTTTCCTGGTTGAGTTGTCCCAGTTCCCTGGAGAAGGTGCATTTACAATGTCACAGCAACTTGTTTTGCTGAAAGAATCCAAGAAAATGCCTTTCTCTACCTGGACCTGGAATATCCCAGGTATAAGGGAAAGAGTCAAGGCCAACACCTCAAGCCCCATCTCCCTCCCCATCACACCTTTTTAGGGGGAGTATGTGTAGGTGGTCCTGACATTTTCAGCTTATTCAGCCTCATTCTTGCCATCCTAAATATTTCGTGAAAACTTCCCAGGAATATTAGTATTGTCCGTCTACTTGTATTGATTTTAGCTCTCTGTCATGAGCTTAATTTACAGCACTGGAAATTTAAAGTACATACTAGGAAGAACTTTCTTAGCCGAACATATTAGAAAGCGTAAAGATTTGTTACCCAATAAGTGGAGAGTTTCCTCCTAAAGCTTTTTGGTTAATTATCTGTCTGTCAGCTTCCCACAGTGGTTTAAAGGCTATCCTAACAAATAACTAAGAAATATACTTGAAGACCCCCAGAGTATCATTGTGTGATTTAATGCTGGGTTAAAATCTCATCAACCTTTTTTCTACCTTATGTGGAAACATAAATTTTTGTTCCTATCTGGCTACCACTTCAAACTGCAGTTGGTCATCTTTTCTCATATTACCTGATTAATCCATAACCTGAATTCATAAGGCTACTTGTTTCCATCGAGGAGGTTCTTGGAAAAATACAGCCTGCCAGAAATAATCAAAACAAGAGCCACTGAAAGACCCAGTGGGCTACAGCAGCGTGTTTTCATCCTTATACCAATTGCCTGTCACCGAAGGTCACTTGCCCGGAGACATGGCACTTATTGTTACTGGTTTAAACAATCAGAAACTGAGATAGGACTTTTTTTTTTCACATGATGGTTAATTTCTTTCCCCCAAAGCTTCAAAACAGTAAAGAAATAAAGGTTATGTTTAGATTTAGGGAAGAATAAAATAAATGGGAGTAGAGTTCAAGGGCTGATCAGTTACATTTGCTGAGAAGAGATGTGGGTGTATACCAAGAGTAAAGACCTAGAAGACTGAAGAAAGGCAAAAAAAGAAGAGAAATCAACCAATGATAAGGCTTTGCACTGGCAAATAGTTTTGAAAAAGAATCTATTTCCCAGGTGGGACAGAATCCAGAAAGAAATGAAAGATGCACATTGAATTCCGAAGGCAGGTGAAGTATTTGTAATACAGCTTCATCTAAATGAAGAGATGAAAAAAGAGTGTTTTAGTCAGCTTTGGCGTGGCTGGAAGCAAAACCTGACAAGAACAGCTTAAAGGAGGAAAAGTTTATTTGAGACTCATGGTTTCAGAGGTCTCAGTCCACAGAGGGCCGACTCCATTGCTCTGGGCCCAAGATGAGGCACTGCGTTAAGGGTAATGATCCAGCAGATGTAAAGCTGCTCAGCTCCTGGTGGGGTCAGGAAGCCCAGGGAGAGCGGCCAGAGGGGAAAAGGCCACAGGGAGGATGCACCCTTCCAGGGCACACCCCCCTCACCCACTTCCTCCAACCACCCCCCACCTGCCTACAGTTACCACCTAATCAGTCTGTTCAAACTAGGAGGGACTGACTAGGTGACAGTTCTAATAATCTACTCATTTTTACTTCTGAATATTCCTGCATTAACAGGAGCTTTAGGGGGATACCTCATACCTAAACCATAACCCAAAGGCTATTTTCTAACTCTCTGTTGTAGAAAAACAAGCTATTTCTTAAGAGTGGATTTAAAATGACTAAAAGTTTAGAATATATTTGGGGAACAACTTAATCTCTGAAAAGTCATCTTTCAAACTGTTCACATGTGTCATTCTTCCCCCTTTTGGATTTTTTTAAGTAAAACATTTTATTTTAATTTAAAAAAAAATAACAAAAATCTAGATTAACTGAAACCTTGCCAAAGTCGTAAAGAAAAAAAAAAGTTCACATACACCTTCACCCAGCTGCTTCTTCTGTTAACATCTTATATTTAACAACCTCAACTGGTCTATTTATCAAGTTAAGTCATTAACATTGGTACAATAGTAATTGCTGAACTACAGAGTTCATTCAGAACTTGCCCGTTTTTCCACCAATGTTCCCTTTTCTGTTCCAGAATCCAATCCAGTATATGAGAAGGCTCTTTCAGTTAATTGTTAGCCTAGGCAAAGCTCCTAAGTAAATGTGATAGGTCAGCTGCTGTTTTGTAAGAAGGTGAAAAGATGAATGTCAACTCTGGTTCTTTTCTAGTAACTCTGGGAGGAAACCACAGACCTTCAGCAACCAAGCGCAAGCACCCTGTATGGCAAGCAGGGCCACCTGTTTCGCACTGGTGCTTGGGATAGTTTCCACCTGCTTCTCTGGGCCCGCCTGACTGACTCTAAGTAAACGATGAAGTGCTTAGGCGGCTTTTGGCTCCAGTCGTTGGAACTCGTTTTGCTCAGGGTATGCTGCAGACCATAAACAGCCCGTAAACGGTTGCTCATTTCCCTGACAAATTTAGCCTCAAGACTGCACTTCTCTCCCAAATCATCGCCCTGTTCTGCCCTTCCTTTCCCTTTAATATCAACACAGCCCATTTAAAATGGGAGATGAGACCACTCTTCCACTCAGAACCTTTCAAATCCTACCATCTCTCTCTACGAAAATCAAAGATCCTAAATGGTTTCATGCTGGCAGCTGGAAGCTGTGCCCTGTGCCCCCTGACCCTGACCCCACCACCATCATTTACTCACCCTCGTTTACCCTTCTCTAGCCACACTGGCTTCACTGCCATTCCTCAAACAGGTCAGGCACAATCCCACCTCAGGGCCTTTGCACTTACTTCTCCCAATACTTAGAATCCCCCAACCCTAGGAATCCCAAGTGTTATCCCATCATTCCTTCAGATCCTGGCTCCGTCTAGTCCCATTCACCTCTCTCCTACTCTGCCCACATGCAGAGCTTAGTGAGCTCTCATTCTCTCTCACCCAAGGGAGGAATCTCTGCATCACTCCCCCATTGGCCAGATAAAAATATACCTCTTTGGAAACATTGACCAGAAGGACAATTTGCATAATAAATCTCAGGTAACTAATTCTGATGGAATTAGTGAGATCTACATCCAAAATATTCACTTCTCTCAACTTAAGGGAAAGAGGAGAAATCCAAAAGCAAAAGGCCTCTGATCCAGCAATTTCCAACTCTCTCTACCAGCTTTCTACTTAAAAGGTAGGCAGAAGAGATGAAAGCTTTGACTCACATCTGAGCCAGGCAGTGGCCCACGCCTTTAATCCCAGCTACTCAGGAGGATCACAAAGTTTGAAACCAGCCTGTGCAACTTAGCAGGACCATGTCTCAAAATAAAACAAAGGGCCAGGGGTAAACCTCCTTGGTAGAGCACTTCCCTACAATGTGCAAGGCCCTGGATTCAATCCCCAGCACTGCCAAAAGGGAAAGAGAATGGGAGTCACATCTGATAGAGAGAAGCCATCCTATCCTCCAGTGCTTTAGAGTAGTGGGTGGAACTGCGGAGGCAAGAGGGCCCAAAGAGACCAAGTAGGATTTTGAGCCATAGAAGTCATACCTCCCTTGGTATCACTCAGATAGAAGCAATGTGCTTTTCTGGGATGCTATTTTAGATGAGGTAAGAACAGGTTTAAAGTGGAAAACTCTTCTTAAACTACTCACATATGAAGTGTCTCTTTTTGTGTCAAGACTCTGAATGAAAGAAACTGAATTTCCTATTATTTTTCTCCTTCTTATCCTTTCCTCTTCTTAGAATTCATGAATTTGCTAAAGTCATTTATAGTATTCCTTTATAGTCCAGAAAGAAGAGTTCTGCAGAATTCTAAACATTGTGTGTAAGGAGGCAGAATAAAAGATGTAAAACAGACAAAGGTGTCTTTTCTAAACAGTGCCATAAAATTCTTTTAAAAGGTGTCTACTTACTGTCCTCAATGTGCCAATCTCAGCACATCCATTTGTCATCTTGCAATTGTGCAAAACTTATTTTGAATCTTTATTTTCAAAATTCATCTCAATACTGAACTAGTTTGGCCGCTTGTTTAAATTCCTTTACCAAGATGAATGTCACCCTGAATGGAAGAATGTTCACAAAGACAGTCACCCAAAATAATTTCAGTTCTCCTCTGTTTGGAGCTGTTGCTCTTGACTTCTATTCACCTGCTTGCTTCCTCTTTCATCTAATGTTCTCACTGTGCACAAAGCTTTTCAAATTCCTCCACATCAGCTTACATGAAAGAAAGTTCAACACCAGGAGGTGCGTTATCCAAAAGACCATCTTACAATGTGATATGGCCTCTTTCAAATTCTGTATGAGCACTACTGATGAGCGATAAAGTTAAAAAGCCAGTACTTTCTGCACAGTGAGCAAAGCTTCCTCACATTCTCCAGGGAGAGCCAAGGCCAGGTTTCATGAGTTCCCCTGCAACCGGGTCTTGAAACTTGAAAAGCTGCAAAGTGAGATTGTTCTATTGTTCCCTTAGCAACTATGCAGGGAATCATCTCTGCCACTGAGTGCTGTAGATCATCCAACCAGATCTTTAAATTAAGCAGTCATTCAAAGATGATTTGTCATTCTGAGTGTATTAGAGTTGACTTGATCTGTCATTTATTTTCTCAGGCAGAGGCAATGCTGGTAGACTATGATAATTCATCTCTCTGGAGCTCAACAAAGAAGTTTAGAAAAATGTTAAGGACACACAAAGAATTGCATTATCCTTTCAAATTTTGCTATATGTTTTCTGAATTCTCAGCAGTTGAGACGGAGTTAAGAAGACAGACTTCAAGTGCCTTACAACAATTTTAGTCCCATATTCCCAGAGGAGCAAATTGAACATCTTAGCGCCCCCTTGGTGGGAATTTGACTCAAGTCATAATGGAATCAGAGGTGCTTCAGGGCTAACAAATGTGTTTTTCTTCTTCTATTTGGCATGTGTAAATATGCCAATCAAAACTTTTCATCTTTTCTGTTTATTTTGTTCATTCTTAAACTATGGGTATTTGTATTTGATACATACTTACACACATAAATATAACCTGGCTCATGTGACAGGAATAAATGAAATTTCAGGAATCATCATGAATTCATGTCAGTATTAAATTTTCTTTATTTTTATTTTCTTAGTTATTATTTTAATTGTACAACTTTATGTAATATCATGTGAGGAATGATAAAAGCAATCTTTCCCACAGTATTCTTGCTTATAAAATATACTGGAATTTCTCATACTAAAAAAAAAATTATTTAATTCATTAATTTAAAACAGGGCAGCCACATAATTTTACTCAATTATGCAGACCAAACAAAACATTTAGAATAACAAAAGGAAAAACAGACATGGATATCATCTTATGTAAAACTGAGAACAAGGAATCCCCAAGTACTCTAGAGTATTGGACTAGTGTGGCCTCAACAGCAGACAGCACATGAGGAACTGATAAGAAAGAAAAAGAGGAGAGCTGACACTTGTCCAAGGAGAGAACTCAGAAATCAACAACAGATATTTGCCCCTAAAAAAAAAAATAAAATAAAATAAAAACAGAAGATCCTTTACAGACCAGAAACAAAAACAATCAAACCAATGAAATTCAGACTTCCCCCACAGGCTGTAAATTAAGGACCTTTGCAAACAGACCACAGGAAACCAGTTAGGAGACATGGGAGTGTACCTAAGCCACGATGACGTGAACGCTCGAGAACACTCCTGTTTTGGAAAGACAGAGACTCATCCTGTCCCCTCCTCACACGCACACAATTTTACTTTTTAATCTTCTGAGATAATCCAAAATGAAACACTGGAGAGATCCCAGTAGAACTGAAGCTGCCACAAGAAGGAGACGGTGATTGACCTCAGAACGTACAGAAAACCAAATACATGTAAAAGTGACAATTCTGTTTTGGAAGGAGCCCTAGACCACGCAGAGTCAGAGACAGAAAGTTTTTGTAAGACAAGCTGAGCCCTTAGAGATGGGAGACAAGTCTAGATAAAAAGGGCCTATTTTTTAAAAAGTTTGCAACAGAGAAGAGAGCCCTACACAGAAACGTTCTTCTAATAGTCCAATTAATTACCTCATTTATGTATGGAAAGTATAAGCAGTTTATGACAAAAACCCCATCTAGAAATACAAGGATAAAAATGAAGCAAATACAGTTCCAACAGATAATGAAAATGTGATGCAAATGTAACCACAGAGAAAGTAAAGACTTGAGTGAAGGTGAATTTCAAAATAAACTTAAAGAAGCTTAGAAACAATCAAAGCTTGAAAGAACCCTATTAATCAGAGTTAGAACAGCTCAGAAATGAGATGACTAGAATAGAAACACGACTTCATGGAAAGAGAACTGAGAAAACTCAGGCCTGAACCAAGAAAGAATGAAAATCATTTCAGAAATGAAGACTAAATTAGAATTAAAAAAAAAGAGCCAAGAAAGACCATGGAAAATAAAGTAAGAATAATTGAGGGTCAAAGGGAAAAGTGTACAAGTAAAAAGGAAAAAATCATCAAAAGATTGGAATAACACATTCCACATAGAATTCCCAAAAAGAAAGCACCTTTAAAAAAAACAAATATTAAATCCTATAATTCAAGTAAACATAAAAATAAAGGATTTGAATCCATGTACACTTTAAGAGGAACATATCTAGGAAATTGTTTTTTTCCCTATGCTGGGAATCAAACCCAAGACTTCATGCTTGCCAGGCAAGTACTTTACCAATGAGCTATGTCAGCCCCACATCCCTGATTGTGTTTTAAATAAAGTGGGGAAAAATGAACATTTAAGTAAAAAAAATAAATAAATTACAGATGGGCATGGCAGCACACACCTATAATCCCAGCAACTAAGGAGGCTGAAGTAGGAGGATCACAAGTTCAAGGCTAGCCTCAGCATCTTAGTGGAGCCATAAGCAACTTCATGAGACACTCTCTTAAAAGAAAAAATAAAAGAGTTGGGAGTGTGGCTCAGTGGTAAAGTGCCTCTTTGACAATTTCTGGCATAATTCCTGTACCAGAAAAAGAAATTAGACTTTGAAGCTCATTTTTTACCAGAAAGCATTAGAACAGTATTGTAAAGATGCTCAAGAAAATAAAATAAAAGGGGCTGGGTTGTAGCTCAGTGTTGGAGCACTTGTCTCACACATGTGAGGCACTGGGTTTGATCCTCAACACAGCATAAAAATAAATAAAATCAACAAAGTAAAATATTTTGCCCATCTTTTAAAAAAATAAATTAGGAACCAAATATTTTTTTATTTTATTTTATTTTTTTAATTGGATGTTCAAAACATTACAAAGCTCTTGACATATCATATTTCATACATTAAATTCAAGTGGGTTATGAACTCCCATTTTTACCCCAAATACAGATTGCAGAATCACATCGGTTACACATATTTTTACATAGTGCCATATTAGTAACTGTTGTATTCTGCTGCCTTTCCTATCCTCTACTATCCCCCCTCCCCTCCCCTCCCATCTTCTCTCTCTACCCCATCTACTGTAATTCATTTCTCTCCTTTTTTTTTCCCATTCCCCTCACAACCTCTTATATGTAATTTTGTGTAACAATGAGAGTCTCCTTCCATTTCCAGGCAATTTCCCTTTTCTCTCCCTTTCTCTCCCACCTCATGTCTCTGTTTAATGTTAATCTTTTCCTCCTGCTCTTCCTCCCTGCTCTGTTCTTAGTTGCTCTCATTATATCAAAGAAGACATTTGGCATTTGTTTTTTAGGGATTGGCTAGCTTCACTTAGCATAATCTGCTCTAATGCCATCCATTTCCCTGCAAATTCCATGATTTTGTCATTTTTAGTGCAGAGTAATACTCCATTGTGTATAAATGCCACATTTTTTTATCCATTCATCTATTGAAGGGCATTTGGGTTGGTTCCACAGTCTAGCTATTGTGAAATGTGCTGCTATGAACATCAATGTGGCAGTATCCCTGTAGTACGGTCTTTTAAGGTCTTCAGGGAATAGTCCAAGAAGGGCAATAGCTGGGTCAAATGGTGGTTCCATTCCCAGCTTTCCCAGGAATCTCCATACTACTTTCCAAATTGGCCATACCAATTTGCAGTCCCACCAGCAATGTACAAGAGTACCCTTTTCCCCACATCCTCGCCAGCACTTGTTGTTTGACTTCATAATGGCTGCCAATCTTACTGGAGTGAGATGGTATCTTAGGGTGGTTTTGATTTGCATTTCTCTGACTGCTAGAGATGGTGACCATTTTTTCATGTACTTGTTGATTGATTTTATGTCCTCCTCTGAGAAGTGTCTGTTCAGGTCCTTGGCCCATTTGTTGATGGGGTTATTTGTTATCTTATTGTTTAATTTTTTGAGTTCTTTGTATACTCTGGATATTAGGGTTCTATATGAAGTGTGAGGAGTAAAAATTTGTTTCCATGATGTAGGCTCCCTATTTACCTCTCTTATTGTTTCTCTTCTTGAGAAAAAACTTTTTAGTTTAAGTAAGTCCCATTTATTGATTCTTGTTATTAATTCTTGTGCTATGGGTGTCCTATTAAGGAATTTGGAGCCCGACCCCACAATATGTAGATCGGAACCAACTTTTTCTTCTATCAGACGCAGAGTCTCTGATTTGATATCAAGCTCCTTGATCCATTTTGAGTTAACTTTTGTGCATGGTGAGAGAAGGGGATTCAGTTTCATTTTGTTGCATATGGATTTCCAGTTTTCCCAGCACCATTTGTTGAAGATGCTATCCTTCCTCTATTGCATGCTTTTAGCCCTTTTATCAAATATAAGATAGTTGTAACTTTGTGGATTAGTCTCTGTGTCCTCTATTCTGTACCATTGGTCCACCCGCCTGTTTGGTACCAGTATGCTGGTTTTGTTACTATTGCTCTATAGTATAATTTGAAATCTGGTATCGCTATGCCGCCTGATTCACACTTGCTGCTTAGAGTTGCTTTTGCCATTCTGGGTCTTTTATTTTTCCATATGAATTTTGTGATTGCTTTATCTATTTCTACAAGAAATGCCATTGGGATTTTGATTGGCATTGCATTAAACCTATAGAGAATTTTTGGTAATATCACCATTTTGATGATGTTAATTCTGCCTATCCATGAACAGGGTATATTTTTCCATCTTCTAAGATCTTCTATTTCTCTCTTTAGGGTTCTGTAGTTTTCATTGTATAAATCTTTCACCTCTTTTGTTAGGTTGATTCCCAAGTATTTTTTTTTTGAGGATATTGTGAATGGGGTGTTTTTCCTCATTTCCATTTCAGAAGTTTTGTCACTGATATACAGAATTGCCTTTGATTTATGCGTGTTGATTTTATATCCTGCCACTTTGCTGAATTCATTTATTAGTTCTAGTAGTTTCTTTGTAGACCCTTTTGGGTCTTCTAGGTATAGAATCATGTCAACTGCAAATAGTGATAATTTAAGTTCTTCTTTTCCTATTTTTATGCCTTTAATTTCTTTCGTCTGTCTAATTGCTCTGGCCAGTGTTTTGAGAACTATATTGAATAGAAGAGGTGATAGAGGGCATCCCTGTCTTGTTCCAGATTTTAGAGGGAATGCCTTCAATTTTTCTCCATTCGGAATGATGCTAGCCTGAGGCTTAGCATAGATAGCTTTTACAATGTTGAGGTAAGTTCCTGTTATCCCTAGTTTTTCTAATGTTTTGAACATAAAGGGATGCTGTACTTTGTCGAATGCTTTCTCTGCATCTATTGAGATGATCATATGGTTCTTATCTTTAAGTCTATTGATGTGGTGAATAACATTTATTGATTTCCGTATATTGAACCAGCTTTGCATACCAGGGATGAATCCTACTTGATCATGGTGCACAATTTTTTTAATGTGTTTTTGTATTCGATTCGCCAGAATTTTATTGAGGATTTTTGCATCTAGGTTCATTAGAGATATTGGTCTGTAGTTTTCTTTCTTTGAGGTGTCTTTGTCTGGTTTCGGAATCAGGGGGATGTTGGCCTCATAGAATGAATTTGGAAGAGCTCCCTCTTTTTCTATTTCCTGAAATAACTTGAAAAGTATTGGTATTAATTCTTCCTTAAAGGTTTTGTAAAACTCCGCTGTATACCCATCCGGTCCTGGGCTTTTCTTGGTTGATAGTCTTTTGATTGCTTCTTCTATTTCATCCATTGATACTGGTCTGTTCAAATTGTGTGTATCCTCCTGACTCAGTCTGGGCAAATCATATGACTTAAGAAATTTATCGATGTCTTCACTATCTTCTATTTTATTGGAATATAGGTTTTCAAAATAATTTCTAATTGTCTTCTGTATTTCTGTAGCATCTGTTGTGATATTGCCTTTTTCATCCCGTATGTTAGTAATTTGAGTTCTCTCTCTTCTTCTCTTTGTTAGCATGGCTAACGGTCTGTCGATCTTATTTATTTTTTCGAAGAACCAACTTTTAGTTTTTTCAATTTTTTCAATAGTTTCTTTTGTTTCAATTTCATTGATTTCTGCTCTGATTTTAATTATTTCTTGCCTTCTGCTACATTTGCTGTTGTTTTATTCTTCCTTTTCTAGGGCTTTGAGATGAAGTGTGAGCTCATTTATTTGTTGGTTTTTTCTTTTTTTGAGGAATGACCTCCAAGTGATGAATTTCCCTCTTAAAACTGCTTTCATTGTGTCCCATAGATTCTGATATGTTGTGTCTGTATTTTCATTTATCTCTAAGAATTTTTTGATTTCCTCCTTTATGTCTTCTGTAACCCATTGATCATTCAGTAACATATTGTTCATTTTCCATGTGATGCAGGATTTTTCCTTCCTTCTTTTATCATTGATTTCCAGTTTCATTCCATTATGATCAGATAAAATGCATGGTATTATCTCCACCCCTTTATATTTACTGAGGGTTGCCCTATGGCATAATATATGGTCTATTTTTGAGAAGGATCCATGTGCTACTGAGAAAAAAGTATATCCACTTGATGATGGTTGATATATTCTATATATGTCAGTTAAGTCTAGGTTATTGATTCTGATATTGAGTTCTATAGTTTCTTTATTCAACTTTTGTTTGGAGGATCTGTCCAATGGTGAGAGAGGTGTGTAAAAGTCATCCATAATTATTGTGTTGTGGTCTATTTGATTCTTGAACTTGAGGAGAGTTTGTTTTATGAATGTCGCAGCACCCTTATTTGGTGCATAAATATTGATAATTGTTATGTCTTGTTGGTGAATGGTTCCGTTTAACAGAATATAATGTCCTTCCTTATCCCTTTTGATTAACTTAGTCTTGAAGTCGATTTTATTCGATATGAGAATGGCCACCCCTGCTTGCTTACGAGGACCGTGTGCGTGGTATATGTTTTCCCAACCTTTCACCTTCAGCCTGTGTATGCCTTTTCCAATCAGATGTGTCTCCTGAAGGCAGCATATTGTTGGATTTGTTTTTTTAATCCATGTTACCAGCCTATGTTGCTTTATTGGAGAGTTTAAGCCATTAACGTTTAGAGTTACTATTGATATATGGTTTGTACTTCCAGCCATGTTTGATTATTTATCTTTTTTAAAAAAATTTAGTTTGTTTCTCCATGATTAGCTTTCCCCCGACCCTCTGTCTTTACTGAGGTACTTCCCACTGTTGGTTTTGGTTATTGTTTTTCATTTCTTCCTCGTATAGTGTTTTGCTCAAGATGCTTTGCAGTGCTGGTTTTCTGGCTGCAAATTCTTTTAACTTTTATTTATCATGAAAGATTTTTATTTTGTTGTCGTACCTGAAGCTTAATTTTGCTGGATACACAATTCTTGGTTGGCATCCATTGTCTTTCAGTGTTTGAAATACGTTGTTCCAACGTCTGTGATAAAAAATCCGTTGTTAACCTTATTGGTTTACCCCTAAATGTAATCTGCCTCCTTTCTCTTATAGCTTTTAATATATTCTCTTTGTTCTGTATATTGGATATCTTCATAACAATGTGTCTTGGCATTGGTCTACTGTGATTTTGTATACTTGGTGTCCTGTATGCATCGACAATTTGTATATCCGTTTCCTTTTTTATTTCTGGAAAGTTTTCTATAATTATTTCATTCAGCAGGTTGCTCATTCCCTTGGTTTGAACCTCTATACCTTCCTCTATCCTGATGACTCTTAAGTTTGGATTTTTATGTTATCCCATATCTCTTGGATGTTTTTCTTGTGATTTTTTACCAGCCTTTCTAAGTTGGCTAGACTCTTTTCAAGATGATATATTTTGTCTTCATTATCTGATGTTCTGGCTTCTACTTGCTCCACTCTGTTAGTGATACTCTCATTTGAGTTTTTAATTTGGTTTATAGTTTCCTGCATTTCTAGAATTATTGTTTGATTTTTTTTATAATCTCTATCTCCTGATAAAGATACTTATTTGCTTCTTTTATCTGTTTATGTATTTCATTTTCAATGTGTTCTTTCACTATTTGAATTTGCTGTCTCATATCCTCTTTAAGATTCCATTCCATCTGTCTAAGGTATTCCTTGAGTTCTTTATTTGGCCATTTTTCTGATGCTTCTAGGTCCTCCTGAATATTTAGGCTGTCCTGCATTGTTTGTACTCCTTTTCTTCCTTGCTTTTTCATGCTGCTCATGTTACTTCTTGTTCTGTTTGACTGCTGAATTACTGTTTACTCCTATAAATTTATTTGATGCTTGGGAGGAAAGGTATTAGAAGGGAAGAAGTTACTAAAGAGAATGAGAGTAAGCAGGTAGAATTCAAGGAAGGGGGAATAAGGAAATTGAAAAGAAATGAAAAGACAAAAGAAAAAAATAGAAAATAAAAAAAGAAAAAAGAAAAAAAAATTTTAAATAAAAAATTAAAATTAAAATTTTAAAAATAATAATAATAAAATTTTTAAAAAATTTTAGAAATAAAAAAATGAAAATGAAAAAAAAAACAAAAAAATTTAATAAATGCAGTCTTAGAGTTTGATTAACTTCTCTTCCAGTAGGTGGAGCTGTGCCCACCAGGCCAAGCTTCTCCTCTCAATACGCAGGAACCAATCACTGTGCAGCAGCTCCTCCTCCCAGACTGGGCAGGTCTCCAGTCCTGATTGCCTAGGGCCTTCTTTTGTGTCTAGTCACTTCCCCACTTTTCCTCAAGCCAGGCCCCGCTCACAGGTGACACTCACCACAATACTGGCTACACGCCAGGTCTGCTGCTCCAGGAGCCCTGTTTTCTTGAACAACTGGGCACAATCTCCCCGTTTGCCATTCCTTCAGACCCTAAGTTTGTGGAGCTTGGGGCTGAGAACCCTCAGGGAAATTTTGCTTGCCCTCCAGTAGCCACGCCCCCGGTAGCTGGTGCAAGAGACCTCAGGTGTCAGCACTGGTGGGAGCGGTAGCTGGGGGTTCCTCGCCGCGGGTCCCACGCCACTCCTGATTCCCTCGGTCTGACTATCACGCTCACGGGAGAGCTGGGAGGGGTCCTTAAGGTTTCCCCGCTGTGTGGAGAGGAAGGGCTAGGGGTTACACACCTGTCACCGCCGGTTTCAATGAAGTTATCTCCTCCATGGCATTCTGATGACGTCAGTTCTCTGCCATGGTGGTATCCCAAGCAAATGGAGACAGTTCGTTCCCTTTGCCGGGTGACCAGTGCAACGGGTGGGTCCTGACTGGTTCTCCCAAGCCCTATCTCAATCCTGTGGCCACTGCCTATGAAGGCTCGGTTAGTATTAACCTCCGCAGGTTCAGAAGGGCCGACCAGTTGTTTCAGCGGGATCGTTTATTGCTGAGTCACAGCGGTTTGTCTGCGAGATGCAGGTGAAAGGGAGCTTGAATTCAGCCGATCCGGGCTCAGTGTGTGTTCTGAGAGGTCCAGACTGTTTGCCCCAGATGCAAGTCAGCTCAGCATTGCCTAGTGATCCTGAGCAAACAGCATTTAGACAGTTTACGACTCCCTATGCCCGCGCAGCTGA
The DNA here is from genome assembly GCF_052094955.1 of Ictidomys tridecemlineatus. Taxonomy (NCBI): domain Eukaryota; kingdom Metazoa; phylum Chordata; class Mammalia; order Rodentia; family Sciuridae; genus Ictidomys; species Ictidomys tridecemlineatus. The sequence goes on from NC_135490.1 coordinate 24,197,621, forward strand.
AGAGGTCAGAGATTTGATCTCTCTGTGCCCACCGCCATGTTGGATCTCTGGAACCAAATATTTTATACCCAGTCAAACTATCCTTTAAGCAGGAAGGCCATCAAAATATAGTTATAAACATTCAAGTACTTAGGTTTTGTTTTACCAAAAGCTTTTGTGAGGAATATACTAGAGAATGAACATCAGAAAACCATGATCTGTTTGCAGAAGCTTGGCAGAGGTTTATACAGAAGCTGGCTGTCAGGACAGAAGTATATACAAATTACATATGGTCTGACAATGTAGAAATAATACAAGTAACCAATGGGATAGGCAAGTAGAAATAGATTTGCTGATTATCCATGAGCATTGATCAGAAATAAAAGAATATCATGTCTAGCCACTGGGGAAGAGGGAAGAAAAGGGGGAGGGAGTATAGTTAATTTGGCTATTGCTTAGAGAAGGGTACAGTTAGGCTTTACCTAAAATAATGACTCTTTAGATATTATATAGAATACTAGTGTGAAAGTTGCCAGTCGAACAAAACACAATCCATACTAAATACCAAAGATTGGAAACAGAAAACAGACCATATGATGAAAGACTTTCTAGGTAATAGTAGATATATTATAAATCAATGTCAGAACTGAAATAGAACATGTAAGTGAATCTATTGAAAGAAAAAAATTTGGACTATCTAATACTACAAAGCAAATCTAACTCTCTGCTATCAATGCGAGACATAACAAAATCAAAATCATACAAAAAGATTAAAAATGAAAGAATAAAAATATCAGGCAAATTCAAATAAGACAGCAGAGTTTGAGATCTTCAGATCGAAGAAAGAAGGACTCTAAATGGGTGGGTGGACTAAAACAAAATATGTTAAATTTTAAAGAGGTCAAACAAGACATTAAAATACCAAAAGCCACAATCCACTGAAAAAAACATATTCCTAACAGCAGAAACTATTGGAAAGGCAAAGAGAAAGGGAAACACCAGAAAAGGACACCTTAGCACACCTCTCTCAGTCCAAGACTGAAGAGGTGGAACAAAACTAATAAGGATCCATAGACCCTGAACCGTTAATCAATGAGGTGGGTCTGATTTGCATTTCTAATACTTAAATACTTTTTGAATTTGCCTTCTTTCAAGTGCCCATATTTAAAAGCATGTTACTTATTGTTACAAACAAGAATTTGAGCATATATAAAAAGAGATCCAAATCTACAATTAAAGAAATAAATACCCTATAATCTTGAATCTGAACTGGAAATTTCAGTATCAACTTATGATGATTTTTTTCAAGAAAAATACCACTTTTGTAGCTTTGTCCACTGAAAATCTCTTTTAAAATATTTTTTTCAATCTAATTTCAGTGAACACACGTAATTTCCTGTTGTGATCTCTAAATGAAATTCCTTACTAAACAAAACTAATTTTATTGAAGAAATGTTTAATTCCGGAGGTGGGACAGAAAACGTAGAAGGTGGGTGGGGATATTTTGTTACTGTAAAAGGCAGAGAGGGAAGGAAGCCATCAAAAGGTCAAATGGATTATGTCAAAGGACAGAAAAGTCAGCCAGAAGTGGATGTCCTTGTTATAGAAGAGACAGTATGAACATCAAAAGAAGTGACTTAGTTACTTAACAAGTATTGACTGTATAAAAAGCTGTAAGGAATAATGAAACTTTTTTCAAAGAGGATAGGAGAGATAAGCAGTCCAAATAAAACTCATTGGTCACCACTGGCAGTTGCTAGGACACTGAATCACAACTCTGAAAAGAAATATTTACAGGGAAAACAAGCATTTGTCTTGCTTTTTTGGTAATAAATTCAAAAGAAAGAGAAATTAACATTTTGCCATTCATCTAATGCAATAACTGAATCAAGTAATGATCATCATTGAATAGTAAGGCTGTTAGACAAAATGTTAATGACAAAATTCATAATAAAATTATCAAGCAAAAAATCACCTACACCCACTGATTAATTTTTGCATTGCTGAAATATACATACATTCTGACATACAAAACAATGTGAGGGACTTTACACAGCCAGAAAATCAAAAATCATTTATCCGAAACAGTCTTTAAAAAAAAAAAAAAACTGACACTGAATTAAACCAAGCCTTTAGCTCTAATTTTAGTGTTCAGGAAATTCAGGAGTAGAACAATACTCAAATAACACCTCAAGCTAAATCTAGATGGTAGCAACCCAATTTCTTCCATCAGTCCATGGCAGAGAGAAAAACAGGGAGGAGGAACTCTTCTAGCTTACAGGACACTCACAAGGCTCAAATACAATGAAATGAAACTGTCTGAATCACGAATAGAATAAACTAACCAAAACAGACATGTGGAGACAAGCAAGGCAATGTGAATGTGGACCAGATACTAAAGGATATTAAGCAATTGCTAATTTGTGGATGTTTTCTCCCTATTTTTCTTTCACTATCACTCTCTCTCTCTCTCTCTCTCTCACTCATTTGGAGAAGTTTATTGAAGCTTTAAGATGAAAGGACATGTGATGTTTATGTTTAAAATGCTCCAGCAAAACAGGAGGAGATTGGGAAATGAGCAGATGAAAACGAATGGAAAAATGCTGATGGTTTTACAAAGTTCAGTGATTGCCTCATAGAAATTTTCATAATGAAAATATTCCAAATGCATTGCCTTTGAAGGTATATGTGAACACAATATCTATAGGAAAAGAGTAAGCATAAGTATGTTTTGGGTGATGTTGTAGGTGGCTAAACATCAGCATTTTTATTTTACTTGTACCCCAAGACTAAAATCATTTTTCTGTATAGAAATACATCATTATATATTATTGTGTTTGAGACAATACGTTAATAGTATAACATTTTACTCAAAGTTTTTATTAAGGATACTTAAGAGCCCTATCTTAGAACTCAGAGCCCGTATGGAATACATGAGACAAGTTGTTGAATAATGTATAAGCAGATGGCCCGTTATAATCTGCCAAAATATCACACGTGTGTGTGCATATCTATCTCTCTTGCTCTCTCTCTCTCTCTCTCTCGCTCTCTCTCTCTTTCTCAAGATTGAAACACTGATTATTAATCTATAGAACTTTTTACCCGTAATTAAAATAACTTTTGAAATCATACTACAATTAGTAAAATTTATGGAATAATTCATGTTTTCAAAATGCTTACTGGAAACAGTTTAACAAACATTCATGAAATGTATGGCATTGTTATTCATTATTTCTACATAGCAATAAAGGCCACACAGAGAAAAGAGACAGTAGAAAAGAATCACTATCAAACCATATTCAGGGAAGATTCTAACTACCACAACCAAAATTACTATGTAGCAATCTACAATAGTCTGAGTTAATCATTTAGAAGGTCAAAGTAATCAGTCGATTTTACACTATAAAGAAATAATCCTAATAGCCAAAAATATTTAAAACCCTAAGACTCAGAGGCCACATAACCGCAAAAGATAAGCAGGTGCCCAAGTCAAGGCTTCTCAAATTATCATGAGCTTATCTCTGCAGGGGAACTCATCCATGTGCCCAGGCATCCACAGAGCTACAGGAAAGCACCTATCTCCCCAAAACATCAGCTTTACTTAGAACTTTGTAGACACATAACATCATATGTTACAGAATATAATGTACACAGTATAATATTTTTAAATAAAATGAACACTTCAAAAAAAATATTGTACTTCATTTTGAGTTTGCTGACTCCCCAGACAAGGGTTCACCTTCTCTGTTGTCAGCCTGGTCCACATGGGAAGGGTTGGGAGACGTCAATCAGCCTATGGAAAAGGCTGGTTGTGTTAAACACTCTCCTCCTTGAAGATCCAGAAACTCGTTCTTTCCTAGTCCTCACAATGATCAGACCCCAAGACTGACTCCCGCCAGCTGAACTGCACAGAATGCCGAAATCAACACCAAAATGTCCGTTATTCATAGACAATGAAAACCACAGCTTCCACAAAACTCAGAAATCCAGGAGTGAACAATCAGTGCTTTTCATCTCTGACAACTACATAGGCTTCGAATGTTCACTGGAAACTTCTGTGCTGATATTGCTTGAAAATATTCTCTCCATGTGAGTAGACCATGTAGGAGTCAAAAAGTTATCTGATGAACACAGAATCAATAAAGATGAAGAGAATGCTTAAGGGTATCTGGATGCCAATGGGTTTGGAAATCTGTTGCCTCTAGCCTCAAATTTTCTTCTCCTCCCTAAAGATAACACTGCCATTGAGGCTGGGACCGTTTGCAGTAGCTGGTTTACCGTGGGCAACAAGCATGTCAATGGCACTACCAGCTTTTCCTTCAGGGTCTTTCCATTACTGAACATGATTCTTTTCTAAGCTAAGCTCTTAGGTAAATCTTGGTGAAGTTTTTCTGATCATCCTATCTCCTTCAGGTGACCTTACACAACTACTAACTCACCTATCCAGGGTTCATTTTTATTCTTTTATTTTTTTCACTCAGGAAATATTAATGGGCCAGGCACTAATCACAAAGGTTGAATGGTGAGCACCTCGGACATTGTTCTTGCTCTCATGTAGCTTAAGGACTAGTGAGATCTAATGAGGGTGAGCTGTTTTCATCATTTTGATGGACAGACACCTCACTCACAGGATACCGATTAAACCCGAGAGTTCTTGAAATCCTCTTTAATGTGCATAATGACTTCTGATCAGACCGTGTCTCCACAATCACAGCATGGCAGGCGTGACAGAATTGGAACATGCTGTTCTTCAATAGTCCCTGCCTGTGCACTCTGAACAAAGAGCAAATCCATAATTCATGCCTTTCTATTAATAGGCTACCTGATATAAGTGCATAAAAATTAGCATATAAAATGCCATTTTATAACTCCCAAATTAACATTTGAGATAATTGGCAAAGTGCTAAATATCCATTAACTTTCCTCATTCTTTGTTTCTACAAACATGAATTGATCACACTTTGCAACACATAAAGTGCGTTGTACAATGTTGGGTAAGTGCAAGGGTAAATAAGAAATGACCAACTTTCTCAGTTCCTTGCAGGTCAGTATACATGCTCAGTTCTACTGATTTTCCAGGCACTTGTTTCTTCAAAATCTAGCTCCAATGCTTACTGGATATGTTAGAATCAGACAAGTTATTTTAATCTTTCTCAGTTTTTCTCAGCAGTAAAACGAGAATGAAAGTCCTTATATTGTAGAGGTTGTTGGGGGTTAACTGTACTATCATGTAAAGTTCTTATCTCAACATCTGGCACATGACAAATAATCATCAGAAGTCACCTGTTAGTACTGGTAGTCGTAGTGGCACTGGTAACAATGATATAGTAGTAGTAGTAATTTGCACTTTCAAATAAATGGCTAACATAACTGGAATGTGATTTTTGTAAGTCTCTAGCCATCTCTCAAAGTCAAAAGAATGCAGAATTTACCCCAAGATTCACATATGTGATAGTCCTTGATAATGAAAATTTAAAAGACTCAATGCCTAAAAGAAATTCCTTCCATGCCAAAGTAAAAGGCATGGAAGTAAAAATATTCTCTTTTGAAGGAGAAAAACAAGACAAAACTGTTTTTTTCCCTTCCTTAAAAGGTCCAATTTTCCAGAGCATGTTCTGAATAAAAGTTGTAAGCTAAGTAAAGAAACTGAATGTGCAAGTAAAAATTGTTTCCAATAGTGTATGATTTAGTGGTGACCTTCTGAGTGAGCAGATAAAGGGAGGTGTTCCAGTTCTTATCTAGTCTACACCTCAGTCAAACTGAACAGGGTGAAATCAAGGTGGCACATGCTTATAACCCACATGCTATGTGGGACCCTGAGGCAGGAAAATCACAACTTCAAGGCAAGCCTCAGCAACTAAGCGAGACCATGTCTCAAAAACATAAAATAAAAAGGACTGGGAATGTATGAATGATAGAGCGTCCCTGAGTTCAATCCCCAGTACCTTAAAAAAAAAAAAATGATAGTCCTCCATTAATACAATAGTCCTCTACTTTTCCTCCTCATCCTCCCTACCACCTTCACCCCCACAAATGAATTATAAAATTGCTCAATGAAGTTAAAAGCAGACTGGATTTGCGTCTTCCAGCTTATTCATACATTTCTCTGGCTTTAGGGACCCTTTGAACTCACAATGCTGGTGATACAACTGGAAAGTTTGGCTGTGACTTCTTGAGCCGTCCATTGAGAAAACAATCTTGATTAGTTCCTATAGGAGATAGTATGGACTGAAAGGGACCAAACTTCAAATAAACCAGGATTAAAGAGGCAAAATGAAAATGAAAATGCTCACCACCTTCGGCAGCAACTGGATCAGATTTTCACCTCCTCTAGCAATCCCAGTCCCTCCGGGAAATTTCCAGACAGTTCCCTCTCCTATGACAAGCACGTACCATCACAGAGAAATAGATATTTTACACCTTTGTAACTTTTCTCCTTATGTGTAAAATGGCGGTGAAACACCTCATGGGCGTGAGCTATATATAATCAGTTCTAAATACACAGAAATTTTTTTTTTATTCAAAGGCCATATGGAGCACAATTCTCTTCTAATGTTCACCCGACAGCAAAGGAATTCATTCCTGCTTTATATGAGCCGCCACTCTGCTCCAGTCCCCACAGCTTGGCACCTTCCCTTTTTGGGGTTTATAGAATACAAAAGCCACTCTACCAATCAAAGCACTGCATGATATTTTTGTACTGTGGTAGAATCCATATAACATGAAAGTTGCCATTTTAGCCAGTGGCATACCAACTCAGTGGCAGTAAGTACATCCACATTGCTGTGCATGCTATCTCCAGAACTTTTCATCATTTCAAACTGAAACTGTATCCATCTTTATTAGTCAACTCCCGGCTGCCATAGATTGAGTGACTTGAGCAACAGAAATTTATTTTCTCATAGTTCTGGAGGATAGAAGTCTGAGATCAGGGTGCCAACATGATTGGGTTCTGAGGAGAACTCTATTCCTGGCTTGGGGACTGCCTCCTTCTGTCTGCTGCTCACATGGCTCTGAGTATATTGGGATGGTTGGGGGACATCTCCTTGCCTTTCTCTTCTTATAAGACCACCAGTCTTACTGGATTGGGGCCAAACACTTAGGACTTTGTTTTGCCTTCATTACCTCCTAAAAGTCCCATCTTCAAATACAATTGGAGAGAGGATTAATCCTTCATCATACAAATTGAGGGAAGAGAGGACAAAATTCAGTTCATTGCACCATTAAACAATAACTTCTCATCTCCCCTCCTCCATCCCCTGGTAAACCTTTGTTTCTACCAATTCAACTTTGCCAAGCATCTCATATCTGTCGAATCATGCAATCCATTTTCTTTTGGAGCTGGCTCATTTCACTTAGCGTAATGTCCTAAGTTTCACCCATGTTGTAGCAGAACTTCATTCTGTCTTAAGAGTGGATAGTAGTCCACTGTATTTACATACCACATTTTATTTATTCATTCATCTGTCAACAGACACTTGGGTTGCTTCCACCAGTTGACTATGTTGAATAATGCTGCTGTGTACATGAGCATAAAAATATCCGTTTGAGTGAATTGCTATATCACGTGATAACACTATGCTTTAACTTTTAGAGGAAACATCACACCATTTTCTACACTAGCTGCACCATTTTACATTTCAACCAACAGTGTATACACATTCCATTTCTTCCACGTCCTTTCCAATGCTTGTTGTTTTACATTGTTTTTCTCTTTTAAATAACCATCTTAGCAGATGTGAAGTAGTATCTCATTATGTTATTAATTTGCATTTCTCTAATGACTAATAATGTAGCATACCTTTTCATGTGCTTGTGGCCATTTTGTATAGCTTCTTCAGAGATATCTGATGAAATCTATAGCCCATTTTGAATTGCATTATTTGGATTTTTTTCTAAATTTTAGGAGTTCTTTATATATTCTAGGTATTATCCCTTTATCAGATATGTGATTTGAAAATATTTTCTCCCATTCAGTGGGTTGTCTTTTTATTCTGCTAATATCCTTTGATCCAAAAAAAAAAAAGTCTTTAACTTCAATGAAGTCCAATTTATCCACTTTCGTTTTTGTTGCCTGTGTGTTTCATGTCATAATTCAAGAAATCTTTGCCAAATCAAATGAAGATTTTTCTCCTTTTTCTTCTAAGAGTTATGTTCTTTTAGCTCTGACATGTAAGTCTTTGATCTGATTTGAGTTAATTTGTGCACATGGTTTAAGGTAAGGATCCAACTTCATTCTGTGTGTGTGAACATCCAATTTTCTCAGCACCATTTGTTGAAAAGATGATTATTCTCTTCAATGAATGATCTTGGCATCCCTGTTAAAAATAATTTGATCTTATATGTAAGTGCTTATTCCTGGGCTTTTGACTCTATTCCATTCTTCTATATGTCTGTCTTTATGTGGTCCCACACTGCTTTAATTACTGTTAGAAAGCTTTGGAAAGAGTTCCCCAACTTTGATCTTTTTCAAGATCATTTTAGCTATTCAGGATCCCTTGAGATCCCGTATGAATTTAAGGATGAATTTTTCTGTTTCTGAAAAAAAAAATTCATTGAGTTTGCTATAGATTATACTGAATCTGTACATCACTTTGGATAATATTAACATCTTAATAATAGCAAGTCATGACCACAGGATGTCTTTCCATCCATTATGTCTTCTTTAATTTCTTTCAGCAGTTATAATATTTTCTCCAAATATTTCTATGGGCTGGCTGCCCTCCTGCCCAGGCAGCTCCCAACTGCAGCCCAGCAGAACCCCCAGGTTCCTCTCCCTCTTCTGTCCCTATCATGGGACATCTTTCACTAGAATAGATCCCATGAGGAAAATCAGAGGTAGAAACTCTGCCCTCGAGGTGATATTCTGCTCGGTTGTCCTCGTTTCCAGCTTCTTGGTGTCTACGTGAGTCAGCGTCACGGTTCCTCTAGAATTGCAATTGCTGTCAGAATGGCCCTAACCTCCCAGACAATAGCCAGTCAGCACTTGATATAAGTGCCCCTATGACTAAAAGCCAGAGGGAGCTGGCCCTGAGGTGTACAGTTGCAATAGGAGACTTCACAGGCTCTTCATTCCAACACAAAGTTTGGAATCCCAGGTGTGCCATAGATTACCTGTAAACTCTGTATTGTGCAGCAGATTGAAGGGTGGGCCTACAAAAGGATATGTTCTAATTTCTAGAACCTATGAATGTGACTTTATTTAGAAAAAGGGTCTTTTCAATTATGTAGGAGATAATCCTGGCTTATCTAGGTAGGGCCTAAATCCATTGACAAGAGTCCTTATAAGAGAAACTCAAAGATAGGTAAAGAAGATAAAAAAAAAAAGACCATCTGAAGACAAAGACAGAAATTGGAATGAGCAGCCACACGCCAAGAAATGCTGGCAGCCAGCAGAAGTTTGAAGAGGCAAGGAACAAAATCCCCTCTAGAGACCCTGAAGAAAGTGCAGGCCTGCCAACCCCTTAATTTCAGACTTCTGGCCTCCAAAACTAAGAGAGAAATCATGTGGGTGTTTGTTACAACAGCCACAAGAAACTAAGTCGTCTTGTTTCCTCATTGCAAAAATATGAATAATCACTATACCTATCTCCCAGAACTGTGAGGGTTAAATCAAATAATCATGGAAAGCAATGAACGTAGGGCCACAGCAAGCACTCCATAAAATGTTGGCTACTATTAGTTGCTGCCATTGAAACCCTGATTAATGTTACAAAAGGATCGAGGAGGCAACACATTACCTAGTCATACAATGCCAGGGATTGGGGGAAAATAATTGTTTCTGCATGGTAAGCTTCCCAGTAGTGGGTGTGTGGTTTTTTTAAGAGGCAAAAATTACAGCCCAGGTTTTTGTTTACTGAGCCCATGGGATACAGGGAAAATATCACTCTGTGCATTCCAAACAGCAAATACCAAGTTCCACATACATATTCATCTATTGGGGGTGGGGAGAAAGCTGCATATGTAAAAAACATGTGGAACAGTCCTTATGGGCCACCCGATATATAAAACAAGAATACTTTATATGCTAAATTTTGTGTCTATAAATGTGTGCATTTTTCTGGAGAGTTCATAGCTTTCATCAAATTCTAAAAAAAGAATATGGAAGTCCCCCAAAAAGTTAAAAAATCGTTTACATAAAAGGATGACACCAACATCCTTGAACAAAAAAAAAAAATGAAGACCAGGTTCAAAAACATAAGCCAGGCAAGTACCACATTTGGCCAAAAACTCATAAATCAAAAATTCATTGCTGTGTTTTTCCCAGGACCTAATTCATTGATGAGTCCGAATTTGGTAAGACATTTAAGAGATGAATGAACAGCAAGTGGCTTTGACACACTAAAAATCTCTTGAGTAGGTGTGATAAGTGAGGTAGTAACAGAAAGTGGGTATAAACATGGCCAACAAAAAGTCTAGTAATAAATTCTTTAATTGAAAAATTCTATGTTTAAGGAAGCCTTTTTGTAAAATTCTGAGATTTAATTACAAGAATAATATCAGACAATTGTCATTGCGATGTGTCTCATTCATCAGAAGAGAAACTAGCTCAAAGATAGTTAACATTTTTCTTCAGTTAAAAGGCAGTTATTGAGAAAGTACTATATGAAATAGACTGAATTGTGTCCTCCCAAAATTCACGTTGAAACTGTAACCTTTGAGTGACAGTATGAAGACAGGATGTTTAGGGAAGTAATTAAGATTGAAAGAGGTCATAAGAGTTGGACATGATTCAATAGAATTAATATGTCTTTATAAGAGGAAGAGACACCAAGAGGTATATGAGCACATAGAAAAAGCCTGGTGAGGACACAGCAAGAAGGTGGCCATCTGCAAGCCAAGGACAAGTCTCAGAATAAACCAAACCTACCAACTTCTTGATCTGGAACTTCCAGCCTCAAGAAATGAGATGTAAATTTCCACCATTGAAGCCACCCAGTTGGTGGTATTTTGTTACAGCAACCTTAGGTGACTAATACACTATACACCCAAATCAATGCCAGATGCTGGAAATTATAGAGATGATTAACTCAGTTTCTCCTCAAGAAAGTCTCACTGGTTTGAAGTGACACTGAGAGCCATTGCCAGAAACAGAACCCAGCCCTCAACCTCCTGAGGCCACCAGAAGTTAATGTTGGTCTTGCCTAACTTTCACTGAGCTGGCCTGGACTGGCTGGTTTTAGTGGTACATGCACCCAGAGTCATTAAGACTAGAACTCAAACACTGTTGACTTCTTAAAAAAACTTTTCCTGTACGGCTTTGATTTGTTTTTCTGTTCTGTTCTGCTATGGTTTTGGGTAAGAAATCCTCTCACTCTCTCCCACTCTCTTCGGCCACCAACCATTGATGTCATGTTCCAACCAAACCACAACCAGTTCATTCTCGGAACTATCATTGAGTCTGGCAAGACTAACCACGCTGAAAGAAATCTAGGAGGAGGAAGATTAAATAAAATGCTTAGATTAGAAGTAAATGAGAGATTATCATTCAGAATGCTGACTGGAGCATTTGAATGTTTTAAGATTATTATTTTAACCGTTCATAAGCTGAGGCCATGAAGTAGAATTTTTGACATCACTTCTTTGGAAAGAGTATATTTCCTTTTTACAGGATATAGCCTTCAGTTTTCCCTATCGATTTTGCATGGATTTCCTTTACGATAGAAAACAGTGATGAAATGTTGGTCAGTGTCACTCAGAATTTTAAGGCTAGCCCCTCAGAGGTGCACTATTTCTATTTCCCCGTGTGTTTGATTTTATAGCAGTAGGTAAGAAGTAGGGGTGCAGATATTTTTTTTACCAATCCTTAGGTTTGAGCTTCAAAAAATGGAGATGATATGGCTTCACAAGGAAAGGCCCACAGTAAAATGTTGCAGGAAAGTAGTTATATCCCGAAATATTTTATGAATATTATAGTTATATGCAAATGCAACTTGAGGTGTCCACATATTTTTCTTTTAAACATCCAAGTCACCTCGTTCAATTTGTTCACTATATACAATGGTGATTAAATCTATAAGAGAAAGCTCAGGCCCTGAATTATTTTAGCTGAGAAAAAGACAATTTGCTGCCCTTCTTGGAGAACTGGCTATTAAACTCAAGTATGAGTTCAAAATAATTTACTTCTCTAGAGAACTTTAAAAGCCCACTGATTATCATGTGTCTCAGGGATTTTGCTGCCACTCTGTCCAGGGTCCAAGGGTCATATCCTTCTCCGAATCAGCTCTATGATTCTGATTGCAGATCTTCATTAACTAACAGTTTTAAATCTTGTTACAAGAGTTTAACAACTGCCTATTAGACAAGTATTTAAACCTGCCCACATTTCAACCACTTGACTTGAATTCAAAGAAAGAATTATTTTATCGAGACACCATGTTGTGTGAGTAATTTTTCAAGTGCTAAAAATTGCTTTATCTTCAAAGCCTGTGGCTATTGCCCTTGGCTTTGAGGATAATGTTGGAAGCAGTTTTTCATGATTATACTAGAACTGGAGCAAATCTCAGATTTATTGGCAGGGTATACATGAGACCAATCATTGGAAGAAGTGTTTGTATTCATAAAATAGCGCTCCAGGAGAAAAATGACAGGAATATTAAATGTCAAGACATTTGTTAAAAGAACAGTTCCTTACCCAGCACAACATAGCTCATTCTGAGGAGATATCTTCACTTCGTTTTCTGAGTGACAGTACAGGAAACACAGTGATCAACCATTTCTGATTCTAGAATTTCTCCCAGATCATCTGGAGCTGAAGGGGGCTACACTGCCTCTCTACATCATGCAAGCCAGGGTCTACTGTGGTTTGCCCTTTTGATTTTTTGTTGTTGTTTTGGAACTGGGGATTGATCTTAGGGGCCCTCAACCACTGAGCCACATCCCCAGCCCTATTTTGTATTTTATTTAGAGACAGGATCTCTCTTGAGTTGCTTAGTGTCTCTCAGTTGCTGAGGCTGGCTTTAAACTCATGATTCCCCCACCTCAACCTCCTGAGCCCCTGGGATTACAGGCATGCGCCCTCACACCTGAATCATCTAAACTCTTGACACAGGTTCAGTTAATGTTATTGGAAGCTTGGGAGGTGCTCTGCCGAAAGGTTCTTTCTCTCCACAGAAAACTGAAAAACTCATATTAGTTCCTGACTTTAAATGCCTTTCCTAACTTTCAGAAATCCTTTCCATGAACTTGTCCATAGAGTTTTTCTAGAGTTTTCTACAGAATTTTTCTTAAACTTTCACTGTAAATTTTTCCATCAGGTTTCATTTTCCCTCCTCCTAGATTCCTTTATTTTATTTATCAGAGTTTTGTAAACTGCAGGGAGAAAAGAAGGACTCAAATAAAACCTCTTCTCAACTACTACTTACAACTTTTAAAAAAATATATTTCTGACTGTGTCTCATGACACATGGGTATAACTCATACCGATACATGAATAATTGTCACCTGAGCTTTCAAAAGCCTTTGCTCAGCTGAGCCAGCTATTAGTTACCCCTCACCAGACCATGCCTGTGTTCCAACAGTACACTCATGAGAGGATATATAATAAAACACTTCCTTCCTTGACTTTATAAAATTGCAACATCAAGCCTTAAGGGAAAAAAAACTGAAGCTAAAACGTGCATTGAGTTTCTAAGGGTTCAAATTCTTATATGAATTGTTTCGTGTTCTCTGTTTTACAAAGGGAAAGCCCGAACTGACCAGTAGAGGGCAGAAATAAACTTCCACTCAAGTAGAACCAAGTAAATGGGGGTACATTTGGGTGCTCAACACAAGAGAAGGTACTTTCTGGTGAACAACACAGGTCAGGATAATGTCACCAATATTCTGCCATTTTCTAACATTTCATTTCAGAAAGTGAATTTTTTAAACATATAGCCTGCAAATCTAGAGTCTCATGCAAGGGTTAAAAAACGGTTCCTCCTCTTGAAATCCCTGTAGCCTTGTCTTGTACCACTCCAGTCTCCCCAAAGAGTGAGGTCACTCATGAGTAACCAGATATTCCCTTCCATCTTGGATCTCGATGACTTGATTGTCACTTCTCCATCCCTTGGAAACTCCCTGAGTGCTAAAGCGATTGTATTTCTAACTCTGCTTCAGTGTCTCTATCTAGATCAGACTCTGATCCAATTTTTGACAAGGTCACTTCCTTTCTAAACCCACAAACTCCTGGCCTTCTTTAATCTTTACATATTTCTTTGAGTTCAATTAAACATTTGCCACAGATATATCACCCAAAATGGCACTTCTCTGGTGGATTAATTATAACGATTACCTGTGGTAATGGGGAGAACAAGGCTAGAAATCAGAGCCGTAGATACAATTCCTGCCTGCCATCTGCTTATTAGATAACTTTGGACAAACCACTCACTCTCTCAGAGCCTGAGTGGCAAATGTGAATGAATACCCGACATGGTAGTGCCGATTAGGAAGCAAAATGATAGTTGTAAAAACATCCAGTTTAGTATGGAGTAGGTTGAAAAGACCGTCCTGATTTCTTTTCCTTTTCTCAGAGAAGAAATTCCCTTATTAATATAAATTTTCCTTGGGTCTTTTTGTGACAATTTTTTTCCAAGTGACCTTTAACTTAAAGATTCCTATTTTAATGCTTAAGCATGTTTTGCAAATAATACAATACTTAACTTTAAGTGGCAGGGCATAGATTCAGAAAAAGACTGTTTGGAGCAAAACACATATAAATCTAAAGGCCCTCTGGTAATATTTATGCCATGGGCTCATCTTTCTCTTGCATAATGCAAGCCAGGCTTCTGAAATGAGTAGTTCTATTAAGTCCCAGGGCAAGAGAAGATGCCAAAGCAATTACATTTATGGTAAATTTAGTAGAGGAAATGTGCACAAGATAGGAAGAAAATCTCTGTGGGCATAATTTCAAGGAAAGGCACTAGTTGGTCTCTGCCAGCAGTCATTGGATGCCACAAGCATGGAGCAATTAGAGATGGAATGGATCTGTTAGAGCAAAAAAAGATGGTGTGATGGCCATGAGGCAAAAACCTTAAATAGTGAAAAGTCCTGTAAGGATAATGAAAGCATTTTTATTGCTTTGCATTTATATACTGGTTTTCATTTCTAAAAGCACTTCATAACTTTTCTGAGTCTCAAAAGAATTGTGTCAGGGATTATATATAATTCTAACCTCAAATCTCCCCATCCTAAAAATGTTGTTTAATTTTTTTAAGTTTTAAAAAAATTGTTTTTGATTCTGCTTTTCCCTTATATCTAACTTTCCCATCACTATCAAGCTGTGCGAAAGAGACACTTCCACTAGTTGACTATTTCGCCTCTCGATTTTCCTCAGTCCACTTTGTCCTCATTCACCACTCCATAGAACTGCCCTGTGAAAGGACAGTGAAAGGTCACTTGTGACTTTCTAATTGCCACATTTAACACCTTCTCCTCCTCTTAACTTTTTTTTTTTTTTTTTTTTTTTTTGGAATTTGACACTAGTAATCCTTCCACCCACCTCTGGAAACTCTCCTCCCTGTCTTCTTTCTGATTCTCCTCTTACTTTCCTTTCTTTGTCCTAGCTATTGTTTCTTTGCCCACTCTAAAAGAAGATGATCCCAAGAGTTCCAGCTTCAATCTTCTCATCTTGATTCATATTCTTAGAGTAATAAAGCATATTTACATAATTTGAACTTGTACTTATATGTGGTTCCATCAGAGTCTAAACATGAAACGGAATCACACCAACAACTTGAATAGGGAAAATTTTAATATTTAAAACAACCTTTTAGCTAATCATGGTGTGAAAGAGGGCTTTAAATAGAAAAAAAAACTATTTCAAAAAGCAATAACCACTTTTAATGGTAAGAGAATGTAATCAAGGCAGGAACTTTAAAAGTCAGTAAAACTCTCCAGCCCTTGACCACCATGGTTGAGATCCAGACTTCATTTGACATGGTATGGCAGCCAAGACACACAACCCAGAAGTGCTGTTAAGAGCAATTAGAGATGGAATGGAATGGATGCTCTCAGAAGCGCTCCAAAGAGAGCTGCTTTCTCCCACCCCACCCCATGTCAATTTGCTGATAAGGAGCTGCTCTCTTCCACCCCACCCCATGTCAATTTCATCAGGGGAAAAATTACACACAAACACACACACAAGAAGCTCCACACTTTCAGTGTTCCTCTAGGACCCCTATTAGTAAAGCACAAAATTGTATCCACTGACAAAGGAAAAATGTCTACAAGGTCCATCTTGAGAATCACAAAGTAAGTCAAAGGAGGATTTGAAGTTACGAGGCAACATACTAATAACTGGTAAAGTGGATGATGATTTCCAAACATGCATCTCTTACCCTGATCTCTCTTCCCAATTTCAGATTTCTGGATGCTTCTGTATTAACGTTACAAAATTACTTCAAACTCCACATATCTTCTTCATTATACACATGTAAACAGTTGTCAATGCATCAAATTACCATCTGAAAAAAAAAATGTCTCTGTAATATATCTTTTCCTTTGAATGCATATGTTCTTTGGATATATGTCTATGCTCCTACTACAAAGTTTTAATTT
Organism: Ictidomys tridecemlineatus; assembly: GCF_052094955.1. Lineage (NCBI taxonomy): Eukaryota > Metazoa > Chordata > Mammalia > Rodentia > Sciuridae > Ictidomys > Ictidomys tridecemlineatus. The sequence goes on from NC_135490.1 coordinate 24,214,136, forward strand.
TTGTTATCAATTACAACTAGTCCCCATTCTTACACTTGCATAAATTTCCAACTCTTTCCCGTAATCACCAGAATGTACTGCTTAAAACAAGGTTTTTTCAAAAACACCTAATAATTTCTTTGTCAACCGAACAAGATCAATATCCCTTTATGCTGATATTTAAGACTCTTTACAAAATGGCGCCAATCTACTTCTCCAATCTCATTTCTTATTTCATCCTAATACTACTGCTGCTACTACTATTATAAAAGGTCAACATTTATTGAGCACTTAATAATAGGTCAGCTACTAATAAGCACCTTATTGTACAAACTTAATTTAAAACATCAAATTTATAAATTGCTGCTTTCTTCATTTAACAGACGAAAATTGAAGCAAAAAGTTAAGTGTCTTGTATAAGGTCACTTGGCTAGGAATGGGTGAAATCAAACAACAAGCCTGGGAAATCTAACTGCAGAATTTGTGTTCCTAATCACTAGATTATATGTTCTCCTAAAAATAAACAAAAGTAGGAATCAATTTAGCCCATAAGGTGAAATACTGGAATCCTGAAAAGTGTAAGCATTGCTTTAAAAAATTACTTTAGATACAAAAAGGTAGAACAACACACCACTTTTAATATTGGATAATTTAATATTGTTCAGTGGCAATACTACCCACAGGGAGATACAGATTCTATGCAATTCCTATCAAAATTCCAATGACCTTGGGGATTTTTTGCAAAAATAAAAAACCCATCCTAAAATTCGTATGAAATATCAAGAGACCTGACAAATGAAAATAACCTAGAAGAACGAAGTTAGATAATTCACACTTTTTCAAATATAATATAAAAAGCCATAATAATTTTTAAAAAGTGTGGTACAGGCATAAAAATAGACTCCAGTAGAATAGATTGCCAAGAAATAAACCATAACATATATGATTAATTGATTATTGTTCATCAAATGCTTGGGGGAAACTGGATATCCACTGCTAGTGGATTGAATTATATCTCTCAAAAACTCATACATTGAAGTCTGAATCACCTGTACATCAGAGTGTAACCTTATTTGGAAATAATAATAATCATCTTAATTAAAATGAGATTATACTGAATAGGGTGAACACCAAATCAAATATGACTAGCATATTTATCAAAAGGGGAAATTGAGACAACAATACATACAAAGGATAACATCCCAAGAATATGAAAACAAAAACAGGGTGATATTCTACAAACTAAGGAATGCCAAAAGATTTCCACAAGCCACCAAAAGCTAGAAGAAAGGCAAGGAAACTATCTCACTCATAATCCTCAGAAGGAGTTAATCATACCAATACATTGATCTTGGACTTCTAGCCTCCAAACTGTGAGACTATAGGTTTGTGTTATTAATTCCCCCAGTGTGTGGTACTTTGTTATGGCAGCCCTAGCAAAATAATAAACTGACAAGCAAAAGAATCAGATTGAACTTAACTTTACACCAAAAGAAAATTTAACTCTAAATGGATCAAAATATAAATATAAGAGCTGAAACTATAAAAGTCTTAGAATACAACAGAGGAAATCTTCTTGGCACTGGATTTGGCAATGATTTCTTAAACATGACACCAAAAACACAAATAACAAAAGAAAAAATAGATATGTCAGAGTTCATTAAAAAAAAATAAAACTTTTGTCTACCAAAAGCACTATCAACAGAATAAAAAGGCAACTTGCTGAGAGAAAATATTTGCTTATCATATACATAGATAAAGGATTGATATCCATAATATATAAAGAACTCCTAAAATTCAACAGCAGAAACACAAACAACTCAAAAAGTGGTGAAAGGACCTGAATAGACATTTATCCAAAGAGGGTATAAAAATGCTCATGAAAAAGCGTTCAACATCATTAGTCACTGGGGAAATGCAAATGAAAACCACAGTGAGAAACCACAGCATACCCACTAGGTTGGCTGTTATTTAAAAAAAAAATGGAGAACAGCAAGTATTGGCAAGGGTATGTAGAAATTGAAACTGTTATACATTGCTGGCAGGAATATAAAATGGTGCAGCCACTGTGGAAAACTATTTGGCAGTTCCTCCAAAAAGTTAAATAAAGAATTACTATACAACCCAGAAATTCTACTCCTAAATATAAACCAAAAAGAATTCAAACCAAGGATGAGAACTGATATTTGTATGCCAATGTTCACAGAAGGATTACTCATAGTAGCCCAAAAGTGGGAAAAGCCCAAGTTTTCATCAATAGATAAACAAATGGGTAAACAAACATGATGTGTGTGTGTGTGTGTGTGTGTGTGTGTGTGTGTGTAAGTATCATTCTGCCTTAAAAAAGAATGAAGTTCTGATACATACTACAGCAGGAATAAACCCTGAATACACTGTGCTAAGTGAAATAGGCCAGACACAAAACAACAAACATGGAATGCTCCCACTGATATGAACTATCTAGACTAAATAAATTCATAGTAGAACAGACATTATCAGGGGTTGGGAATTATTAATGGCTTAATGAATATGGGTTTGTGTAATAAAAAAAAAGTTTGGAAATAGATAGTGGTGATGATGGATACACAGCATTTTAAATAATTTGGTGTCACTGAATTAAATATTTAAAATGGTTAAAATGGCCAAGATATATATATATACATACATATATGTACATATATGTGTGTACATATGTTTGTGTGTGTGTGTATATATACATATATATGTGACATTATCAAGATTAACTGTGAGGCCAACTGAAGAATAGATCTGTGAAAATCTTTAGTTGTGATATCGTGGGGACATCTCAAAGTACAATAGAAATCTGATCTGACTGGACCAATCACCCCATTTGTCATTATAGATGACTTAGCTGAATACTAAAACATTTCCTGATCTACTATCATGTATAAAATAAATAAAACATTTCCTGACCTCTACAATGTAACAGATCCTGTGCTAAGCACTGGGCATGCATCCTCACAACTACCCTCTGAGGCATGATTGTCCTCATTTTGCAAACCTTAAGTACAGTCAGACAAAATCATTTGCCTTTCCCTAAAAAAAAAAAAAAAAAAAAAAAAAGTCTTGCAGTAGTTACCAAGATGGCACTGAAAGCAAAGAAGGAAGCTCACTCTTCCAAAGCTGAAACCAAACTAAAACCCTTAAAAACCAGAAAGTAATGGTGGAAGGTGTTCACAGTAACAAAAAAAAAAAAAAAAAAAGAGACCCACACATCCCCCACCTCAAGATACTGTGGATCCAGAGGCAGTCCAAATACCCTAGGAAGAACACCCCAGGACAGACCACTCCATCATCAAGTTCCCCTGACCACTGAGTCTGCCATGAAGAAGCTAGAAGACCATAAACTCATGTTCATTGTGGATGTCAAGACCCAGGATCACCACAAGGGGCTAAGAAGAAGCTCCTGAGTAGCCAAGGTCAACACCATGATCAGGCCAGAAGGAAAGAAAAAGTGATATGTTCATTTGGCTCCTGATTATGATACTTTGGATGTTGGTAACAAAATCAAGATGGTCTAAACTGAGTCTGGCTAATTCTAAATACACACTTTTTTCACCATTAAAAAAAAGGGGGGGCTGGGTGTGCAGCTCAATGGTAGAGAATGTGCTTATCATGCACACACACAAGCTCCTTACACTGTCAGATGTCAATATTTGTGTTTATTTCTGATCCCTGTGGCTATAGTGTCCTTGTCACCTCACTCTCTGGATTCAGTCCCCTCATTCCCCAGGGCCCCTTCCAATGTCAACAGTTCTAAGTGCTTCAGGTTGTCTTGCTTAGAATTGACCATTCCCCTTCAGACTGCAGTTAGCAATTTTGTCTCCTAAGAAGATGCCTTCGAGGCACTTTCTCCCCGAAGAACTGTTGTAAGTTCCTGGAGAGCAGTAGCCATTTTTTCTTGGTCTTTGAATTTCCATTCATGCTTCCCAAAGAGACTTTCCTTCAGGAAAAAAAAAAAAAAAAACCTTGAACATTAACATTTTTACAAATAGAAGAACTGAGCTTTAACAAGGAGCTCAAACCTAAGGTTATAGGGAAACTCATTTGTACCTCATGAGCGGAATCCAGACCTGCGGGGTTTGCGTTCTGTTCTCTCTCCCTTCTATATGAGTGACTTCTGTCCTTCTAGCCCTGTTTATAAATTTGCCTTCTGAAACCACCCACACTCCATTAAGGGGAGCATCTTAATCCCTTTTGCCCCATTAAAAAATTGACAACCAGAAATATTGCCAGTCTCAAGCTTCTCTTCCACCCCTATTCTCTCTAACATCCTGATCAGAGCATAATATGCTCAAAGGAGGAGATGATTCTTTCTGATCTTTTCCTGCATACCTAGTATCTAGCCCAGTGCCTGGACATAGCAGGTTCTTAATAAATATTTGTGGAGTGAGTAATGAACCACTGTTTACTTAAAAGACCCAAGGCCATGGGGAGGAATTAGCAAACCATGAGTGCAGGACGCCATCCACGAATTACATGAGGATCTTCTCTGGGCATGGAAACCAGGGAGATTTAGATCTGGCCTTGGGAACTATCTATGGCTCTCCCTTGGCAATAGATTGCCCAATGCATGTGATCTTTATCTCCGCTCTGCTAGGAAGATTGCTCATAGTAGCTCTGGAGATGGGCATAACCCATTAGGAAATGGACAGCCCACCTTTAACCTCTTTTGATGAAGAACATTCTGTGGAAGGCCTTTGACGTTTCCCGATATAAATAAAGCAGGCGCGGTTTCCATTTTGCCATAGTCTAGAAAGCTCCATCCGTCTGTTCGGCTTGCCCATCCTGTCCCCCACTTTTGAAAGTACTTTCTGTGTTCTGTGGGTTTTTTCTCCATTCTATTTTTCTTAGCTTTTATTTCTCAGCCATCCCATTCCACCAAGGGGAACCCCATTTCCACCACCCATGCGGGTCATGGGCAAGACACAAGTCTCATTTGTTGAGCCAAGAACTCTCTCTCAAGCCAACTGCACGACCTGTCCCACACCTGCTAACCACCTTGCTAATTGTGCCACACTCTGCTTCTCTTGTATCTGTTTTATCAAAGCCTCCTGTGTCAGGAATAAATAAAGCTATGTTAGACCTGAGCCTGAGTCCTCTTGCATACCTAAAGAAAACATTTTGCTCTCTGCCAGACCTCTTCCCAATTCCAAAAAGAATTCATCTCTATAACGGATTCTATAATCTTGTCATGCACCATGATTCCCTCTTCCTTCGTTTTTCTCCTTCTTCTCGCACACTCCTAGTCAAATACCACCTCACTTTCTAAGCTGCTGGGCCTCTCTCTCGGGACTCCTGTACACGCGTTAATGATGCCAAGCCCTGAAGCTGAACATGAAAGAAGTGAAGCCTGAAAATGATCCCTTCTGTCATGGACTCATTTAGTAATCCACATCTAGATTGGGGGCGTGTATATACGTGTAAGTTGCTGTGCCTTCAGCCACAGATGCAGAGCCCGTGGAAAAAATTGAAATCATTTGCCAATAGTCTTGTCTACGTTTTATTAAAAAAAAAAAAAAAAAAAAACTTATTCCAATGAATAAACAAGTTGGAGGATTGTTCTCTTGGAATTGTATTCACCTGTTCATTTTGATGGAGTCGTGCTTGGAGCAAAGGGAAAGCTACAAATGTGTGCAGAAGTTGTGGCCATAAGAAGATAAGAGGGAGAGAAGCCAGCGAGAATGGCCGGATATTAGTCTTGTCTCCAGCTGCCTACCTTATCCTGTAGTGAACTCTCAGCATTTCCTCTCTGGCACAACTTTCTGCTGGAATTTACACAGATGTAGACAATTATGCCTTTGAAACTTGAAATTTGGCTTCCAAAGCAGTTTATCCCTTTGTCTACACAAATGCCATTTAAGTGAAAATTTAGAAAATTCAGTAGTTTAGAAAATGGTATCCTCCATCCCGGCCTCTCTCCTTTCAAGCTCATAACATCGGAAAACAAGAAGAGGGCCTCCCATAGGCTTGGAGTGCCTCCACCTGCAGATTTGGCACGTTTGCCACTTGGTGTCCTTGACTTGTGCGTGTCCTTGTCTTTCTCCTTTTCCAAGAGCAGAGTCCCTCCAGTGGGTGAGTTCAAATGCTGGCTCACAAAGAAATTCAAACCTCTCCCTCTGTGGCCAAGTAGCCATGCACCTACAAGCAGCTGCCTTCCTCCTACTCCAAATGTGGTTCTAGACTCAATAATAGTGCCCCAAAGATGTCTTCAGTATATAAATTGGTACTGGTTCACTAAGGAAAGTGTATCCATGAGTTAAATGGCTCAGGAACGAACAGAGATGCGAGGCACATTGGCACACACTTGTAATTCCGGTGACTCTGGAGGCTGAGGCAGGAGGATTACCAGCCTCAGTAGCTTAGAGAGACCCTGATAAAAAGGACTGAGTATGGAGCTCGGTGGTAAAGTGCCCCTTGGTTTTACCAAAATAAATTAATTAATAATCAACAGAGAGGTACCTTCCCAGAGTTCTAGTAGGTGTTGTTCACGTCACAGACAGCTTGAAAAAAACCAACACACTGGGCTCCAATAAAGAGTTAAAATAGGAGCTTTATAAGAGTGTGTCAGGCTCAGGACAGCTATAGCAAAATTTAATTTAGACTTCCAATTGTTTATATTTTACCAGAGAAACACCATCACACATGAAGAAATTGATTGTACAAAAACAAAACCCTTTTTTTCTTTTTTTTTCCTGTGCTGGGGACCAAACCCAGGGTCTTATGCATGCCAAACAAGCATGTTACATCCCAGCCCCAGAAACAGCATAACTGTACTATTGGCTCCCAAGAACCCAAAGGAAAGTTTCTTCCTGGTCCCTGTTTTAGGAGAATGGAGAAATGGTTAAAGGAGTGAGTAAACAGGTACATTCTGAGGACCAGCCAAGTTCATTCCCTGTTTTGGATCTCCCATGTTTCTGAGAAGAGGGAAGAAATTCATTTATAAAGCATAGGAAGCAGCCATTTTCCCTAATTCAGGCTTCAAGTCTGGAGTTGATAGGTTCCGGGAAAATGGAAACCAAAGTCCGTATGTATCTACTTACAGTTTTGTTAGTTTGTCGTTTGGTTTTGCAAAATGTCATAGCTTTCCTTGAATTCAGAGAGGTCTGTGGGCCAAACCAGGTTAGGAACTGCAGTTCTGTATTCTGCTGTATTTCACATTACCCTTACATCAAAGCATCACTGAAACTAGCAATGGAAGATGAGCCCACACTGTTGTCAAGTTCCCTGAATAAGGAAACTCAGATGCACCACATGGATCTCCTCCCAAAATACATTATACCAATTTCTACTCCTAGAGTAAATGAAATATGAACCACCTCCCACCAGCACATCATCCCTGTCGCCGCATCATTTATTCCTTTCATGATACCCAGTATTTTCAAACAACTTTCTCTGCTTCATTTCCCCACACAAATAAGAATGGGCCCAGTGGGGGACATTCCTCTGTTGTGAGAGACTCCCTCGCTTATCTACTCATTCCAGGCAAAAGAACGTGATGCAAATTGTCAGTTGGGTTCATCCTATTTTTATTTCCATTGTTAAACATACCTAAAGAGCTTATCATAATCCAGGACTATATAAAGGCCTAAAAAAAAACTGAGATAATGGAACATAACTAGCTTGTACACTGAGTACCCAACTAAAAACACGATCCAACTGTACCCAAGGCTGCAGTGTGACACTGGCAGCAGGACTGGTGCAATCTTAAGGCGGGAAGATTTGACAAAGGACCTATCTCTGTCCAGATTCTGTTGCTACTCCGGATACTTTTCACTGTTTACCCTTTTGACCTAGAACTATTCAGTACTATTCAACATTCAACATTTGGAAAGAATTTTCCTCTTTTTTTTTTTTTTTTTTTTTTTACTTTTCAAAGTTCAGACTTCATGTAAAGGATCTTCATCCATTAGAGTATTTCATAGATAGATAGTCTTTCCCATTTTGCTCATCCTCTAGGGTGACATTTAAGTCATCATGCAGGGGAAAGGTTAAATGATGACAATAGACAATAGATCAAGACCTGGAACAAAAGGTCATCATGTCCTCCTGCCCAGGGCCATGAAGTTTGCCCTGTACCACACACTGCATCTGCATCACCTGCCTGGGATTCGACCTCAGTTCCCACCAGGATGGTAATGATAGAAAGTTCTTGAAGCAGCAAGATAACAAATTCCAAGTTCACCACTATCTGAAAAAGAAAAATCTCCAACTTCTAGAGATGGAAGCTCCCTCTTGCTCCCTGTATTGTATTATCAACATGTTTCTTTGCTGAGGAGAGCTGCAGTCTGTTTTTGACCGGCTCATATTCTCCCACATATAAAGTAGCATGTTTAACTTCCTTCATTTTCTCCATAAATTGTGTTCAAACCCAAGCATCATTCTAACCACATAATCAAAAAGACAATATTATTACCTAATCTATATGAATGTCATGAGGTAGCAATACAATAATAATTTTTTAAAAAGCGTCCTGTTCAACATTCTCTCCTCTTTCCACAGATTCGGAACGTGGCAGCGAATCTCTGCGTGGACAGTAAGCATGGAGCCACAGGAACCGAGCTGAGGCTGGACATCTGTGTCAAGGATGGTTCTGAAAGGACGTGGTCCCATGAACAGGTACATGAGAAGTCATGGGCGAGGAGGCTGGTGGGGGTCTGAGGCAGGTGTGGAGGGATGTGGTGGGAGCAAGTCTCCAGGTGGAATACATGGGACCTGGAATGAGGTTGTGGGTCTGTCACCGACCAGCTCTGTAGTTAAGTGAATCACTCTACTTCTTTCTTTTTCTTCTCAGAGCCATTGTGATAATCAGTTGAGATATGGATACAAATATGCTTTCAATTATAGGAAGGATGGTAGAATTGTTCGCTGTGACATGAATCTAATTGTCTTTCCAAGAATGATAGTTTTCAAGATGCAAAAAACCTGCAGAGTGCTAGGAAAAGCTTCCAACAAAATTTCATGATTTTGATGGAAGACTATAATATAATGTTCTGTATTTGGGATCTCATATAATTTTCTTTTTCCCTTTTGGCTGTGTATCCAAAAGAAAAACACATGCATCTTTGTTGTTGTAGTAATAGTTGTTAATCTTAGGCATGAAGGTAACACCCCAACGTGGACTTCACAGGATACTCTGTGTCTTGCTTTTGATTGAAACACATTTCAATGCAACTCAGTTTAGGTAGGGTGTGATCCTAATCCGATTTGAAATTTGAAAGTTCTTATAAGGGGTTTTCCTTATGCTATGCCATTGGTGAAAGAGAAAAGATAGTAGGTAATATTCTGTCTGCCTCCTTTTATTGTTTAATTTTGAATTATAAAATATGTCAATAGGAAAATATAGAAAATTTAGCAGATATTTATGCATGCATTACATGGATTTAATAATGATTGACAGCTAGTGCCATACTTAAAAAAGAAAAAAAATGAAATAGATACCATTAGAGCCTTTCCTCCATCCTATTCACCTCTCCCCTTTGCAGAATGATTCATTCCAAGGTCAGGGTAGTATGGTTTACGAGTACTTCAATTTCTCAAAATTTTTCACAATGCCTTTCTTATGAAAACTGAAAAAGTGAGCAAGAGTTCCCAGAAGGCATTACTGCACTCCTACAGCTGTACTCCTTATGTGTCTATCCTGTGTACTAGACCAGGAAGAAGCCCAGTATGGGCATGCTTCAGTTGTGGAGAGACTTCTTATCTTATGTCTCATTCAAGGCAAAAAAAAAAAAAAAGAAGAAAGAAAAAGAAAAGCTTCGTTAAAATCATTAGTTGTATAATTACCATGATCAGCCTTGAATGCTAAGGAGTTGTTCACATACAGAGATTCAGTGTGTTGGCACCTCCTTCTCCCCAGTCCCCTGCCCTTTCCTGTCTCACCTCCACCCTGCATTACAGTCAGAGCACCAGGATGCTACAAAAACAGCAAAAGACCACGTCCAGAGCACAGTCCAAAATCAATCCAATCAAACAACACCTCCTGTGGTCCATCTAACCGCTTACCAGTCCTTACAATCTTACCCCTCAACCTCGTTGTGTTCTAGAAGGATAATGAACCTTGCAGTCAGCCCAGATTTCAGTTTAAACTATGTGGCCATGTGAAATTGTTCAATCTTTTTGGGCCACAATTTTTCCATATTTAAACAAGGATAATACCCACTTCCTGGATGGGGTTATATGAGAAGGAATTATAGCCATGATACAACAGCATCTTGCACATGAAGTAGGTACAGAAAAAATACATTTCCCTCTGCCTTCTCATACACACTCATAAAGTTACTTTATGCTAATATCAAATCATAAATCCCTCTTGGGTCCAAGGCAGTGGTGACTTTGGCTCCATTTGTTCATTCCCAGCATAGTCACCAAATACTAGTTATCATTCTCTCCAATATATCCTGCAGTGTGGGACACTTACCTGCTGGGTTTTTACAGAAGGTTCTGTGGCTTTAGGATTTAATGATAAGAATCAAATATTAGAGTAAGCAGACTTGTTTCTTCCTTTCTCTATCTATCACTTTCTATAAGCACCACAGGGATGTTTCCAGAAGAACAATGTTGGCTCTTACCTCTAAGGAGCAATTCTGACTTCAGTCTGGGAGCAATAGAGAATGCTCAGGAGGTTATTAGTCAGACTGGCATCCAAGGAACAGACATGTATTTATAAAAGAAAGAAGTAAAAGGAAGAAGTTATATGGAAAAGCTTTGACTCTTGAGCTAAAATTTGTCTCCACCACTTCCTATTCAGCCTATCCAGAGAAAATTAATAATCCAGGGAAAACATTCTAAACCAGCTATTTAGTATGAAAGATACCTGCCTGGATGCCTGAATCAGGTTGAATATTTCCATTCAGTAATATTCTAGAATGAAATTGGCTCAGGTCTGAAAATTCTATTTGACAGCTAAAAACGAATATAAGCAAAACCAATTCTATTACACACACTTTAAAAATTATTGGTTCATTTTTCCCCCCTTAGGCTAAACTGCAAAAATCCATGGCATGTAATTTAAGAAATGGTCACCAGAGAGCAGCACTAGACAAGCAGAAAACTACATGAGCAGAACAAAAGCATGGGTTTGTAAAGAAACAGTTGTAAGGAATAATAATAAAGAGGAGGCAGAGACAAGGTACAGAGGCAGGGAAGGTGCAGAGTGGCTCTTTGTCCAAGAGGCCACATTTATTTATAACAATAGGTTACATTAGGTCATCAGTACCATAACCACATTATTGTTTAGAGTATCAGTAAGGTTGCTTATTCTGCAGTTACATTTCACAGTTACAATATGCAATGTTAGGAGCTTTGTGCAGTCCTTAAGAAAGTCCATTGTCTGAAGTTATTGTTACGTGGGCAGCTTCAGAAGCACCAGAGCTTGATGAAACATCATAGTTATCTAGTAAACAAGTTCTTCTATTCCCAGGAGCTATGTGCCTGCAATCAAGGTCGAAGCTTGATGAGGCTCTAACACAGAGGCATCTCAGGGCATTTCCATACCAGCTAGACACAGCACATATATTAGTTATATTATTATATCCTAAGAGAGATTACAGGCCATTCTAAGGGTGGGAAACAAGGTGCCTATTACCCCCTGGGAGTCTTCTCACCAGGGTAACGCTTCCCTGTACATTTCCACAGTCAGACTCTCTACACTGGTTAATATAGGTCTTTTTTTAAAAAAATTCTCAGTCTCTGGAGATCCCCAAAATGGAGCTACCAGATTAAAGGTTGACTGGAGGTAAAAAATGATTCCTATTTGAAATATGTCTCATCATCACATATTGACTTGGAGTCTAAAATATTACAAATGGCTGCCTTTCCCAGTAATTAAACTATAACCTTTCTTCCATATATTATTCAATGATTTACAAGAATTATAATTCATTCTCTTACACTTAAATTAAAAATCCTGAATGAAAAGTATATCAGAACATGAAAATTAAGGACATTCTTTTTAATTCAAAAAGATTTAAAAGAGAGTCCCCATTGGAGTTGAAGTGATTCCTTTAAAAAAAATTTTTTTAATGAAAAAAAAAATAAAAATGTTACATGGGAAACAAAGGAAAGTCCACTGAAGCACTATTAAAAGAAAATGTCCTTTGTTGCAGAACACTAGTCCTGACTAATCTGGCTTCTGTGAAGGAAGCAGATGTATGATTCATGCTTCCAGGGTGATCTATTTAGCTATTTGATATCACTGGAGCATTGTGTGCTGGCTCTCCGTTTCCTTTAGGGAACAAGAAAGAAAAATAAAAATAGATCCAAGTAAGACTGTAAGGTCTGGAAAGGAGACTCCCTAACTCCCATGATGAGTGCAGGGGAGAGGGGAGGGGAGGCATTCCCCTTGGCCTACTTCAACTGCTCCCACTCTGCAGGCCCAGCAGCAGCTCTGACCTCATGCTGGGGAGGAAGCAGAGCAGCAGAGGAAGCAGGCAAGTACCCCCTTTGCAAGACCTGAAGGAGGAGAGACACACAGAGGTGGAAGCAAGTCAACACCTGCAGGGAAAGAACAAATTCTTTCCCTTTGGGAAAAACACTCTCACCATCAGGACAGAGCATACCCATGGGGAAAAACTGCAAGGTAAATCACACTGTATCTCACCCGATTTCACATAACAATGAAATAAAATATAACTACCCACAGAGAGAAAAAAATATTTTCAATTGTCTCAAATCAGATAGAAGAAGATCAGTGTATTTGTAGTTCCCAGCCCAGTGAGTTTATTCAGATAATACAATACAGACCAAGCAGCATTACACATACCACATGAATATTTAAGCAAAGAAATGAGTTATCACTGTAAATCTATATTTGAAACTATCACTCAAAAGAAGAAAGGGGAGAAATTAACAGCAATTTACTTTCAAACTGATGATACACATTTGGGATGGCAGCGAGTGGGGAGGATGGGTTTTATTTTTCTTTTTTCACAGGCAACCTGAAGGAAACTTAGATAGTTTTGTCAATAAGATCAGCTCAAGGGCAGAAAACCAACTATGAATGTCACAGTGACATTACCCGGGGCAAAAAATGAAAATGGCTTCATAATGTCTGCTTGTTTTTGCTTTGACAAGATTGTGCATGGAAGTGTAACTAATGAATGAAAGACTCAATGCCTGATTGGTTTGACATGGCCATTAGGCTAAGATAAATGACAAAGACATAAGAGGAAAAAAAAAATCTTAGCTAAAGGTAGGTGCAGAAGAATAAAGCAATTGATATAATTTGAAGATGTATTACCCAGGATGCAGGAACATATTCACCAGGTAATAACAACAATAATAATAATACATAAAACACTATGAAAATTACACTCTAACAAGCTACAGATGTAAAACTGAACATTACACTATGACAACAAAGCTAGAAATAAGGGGAAAAAAAGTTATCTAAGGATGCCCTGAGATACATTTGTGACAATAGATGAAGAGATCTGAGAGAGAAATTTATCTATTTGCTATAATACAAGTATTCCTTTGGACTTAACAGATCTGTTTAATAAAAAGTTTGTAAAGACTGTCTGCAAGGGCCTGGGGTTGTAGCTCAGCAGTAGAGCACTTGCCTAGCATGTGTGAGGCACTGGGTTCGATCCTCAGCCATGTATATAAATAAGTGAATAAAACAACCTCTAAAAATATATTGAAAAAATAAAAGAATGTCTGCAAAAGAAGCCTGAACACTTGAGGTGTGGCAGAGGCAAACCATTTAACCTGCAGGTCTGATTTTCCCCAACTATATAATGAAGGTCTTTGCTACACAGTGATTACAGTTCCTTTTATCTCTGGCCATTTGCATGTATGAAAACTAAAAAGAGAGAGGAGAGCTGGGCTGCAGTTCAACGACAGAGCACTTGCCTAGCATGCAGGGTTCAATCCCCAATACCAGAAAAAGGGAGAAAAACAGAGACAGAAAGGGAAATGGATAGACCCATCAAAACCACTTGTTCCTACATTGGTCAGATGCTTATTATACGAGGAAAATATTATATTTAATCAAAATAAAGTTTCACCAAAGTCAAATACAGGTTTATAGGTCAGGACACGTACATTTCAATAAGAATTAATAGAATCTAGAATCATCAAAATGAAAAGTTCAAAAAACAATCATCAATATGGTTTTAGACACAAATATCATAGATTTACTTGATGGATTGAAAAGATTAACCAATTTATCTAGATAGTTATTTCAACATATTTACTGTTAAGATAACAAGTACACATTTCATTTATTCAATAGAAATTTTATTGAGCATCTACCATGTGTTATGAAGTGTTCTGGGCACTGGAAGCACACATACCACATGAATATTTAAGCAAAGAAATGAGTTGTCTCTGTAAATCTATATTTGAAACTATCACTCAAAAGAAGAAAAGGGAGAAATTAACAGCAATTTACTTTCAAACTGATGATACATGGGGGGTGAGACCCCCCGCCATCAAAGAGTGGACTTGCAGGGTGAAATACAGAAAGAGTGGACTTGCACGGTGAAATGACGTAAGGAGGGAAGAGGAGTAAGTTCTTCAAAGAGGAAGCATTCTTAGCTGGGTGGACACCTGAACTGAATTTTAAAGGACTGATGATCACTAACTAGGTTGGCCTTTCAAAGAGAGAGACTCTCAGGAACAAAGTCCCAGAAGGAAAAATGCAGCCTGCTTTGTGCGAGGAACTACAAACGTTTTAGTGTTGCTGGAATACAAACTAAAAGGAAAGGGATGCAGCTGTGAAGTACAGCAAAGGCCAGATGGCAAAAAGTTCCTCCTGTGTTAAAATGTCTGAATGTTATTCTCTAAGGGTTGTAGAGATTTGGATTGGAAGCGAACATAGCCAAACAAGCATTTCAAACAGACTTCTTTAGAAGCTGAGAAAGACAGATGTTTGGAAATCCAAAAAGGAAAGTGGGGAAGAAATCAGCTAGGAGGTCACTGCACTAATCTAGGCAAGAGATATTGAGAGCAGTGGTTGTGAGGAAAGAGAAAAAAGGATTAATTCTGAAAACGGTGCTTATAAGACACAATTGGCAAGACTTGGTAATTGATTAGATGAAGAAGGTAAGGAGTTAAAAATTACTGTGTTGACAGGTTGGATGCCATAACTACCAACTAAAATGAAATAAAGGAAAAGGCTAGAAGGAAAGAAAATTAACTTGAGTTTAAGATATGTTTATTTGTTGCTGTGACCAAAATATATGACAAGAAGAATTTAGAGGAGGGAGAGTTTATTTGGTGCTCACAGTTTCAGAGGTCTCAGTCCATAGATGGCCAACTCCACTACTCTGGGCCAAAGGTGAGGCAGAACATCATGGAAAAAGAGCCCATAAGAGTAAAGCTTCTCAGTTTATGGCAGAGTCAGGAAGCAGAGAGAAACTGCAGGGAGAAAATGCACCCTTCCAGGGCATACCCAGTGACCCACCTCCTCTAGCCACACCCCACTTGCTTATGGTTACGACCCAGTCAGTCCATTCAAACTAGGATAGATGAGTAAGTTATAGCTCTCAATCATAATTTTACCTCTGAATATTTCTGCCTTAACAGGAGATCTTTTGGGGGAGGACACCTCACTTCCAACCATAACATTTTGTCTCAGCTCCCAAAAGCTCATGTCTATCTCACAATGCAAAATGCATTTAGTCCATCTCTGGTAGTTCCATAGTCTCTGTTTCAGCATTTCCCAAGTCTAAAGGAGTCTGAGACTCAAGGCAAACTCTTAGCTATGAGCCCCTGTAAAAAATCAAAAGCAAGTTACTTGTAGCCAAGATACAGTAGCACAGAATAAACATCCCCGTTCCAAAAGGGAGGTACATAGGGACATAGAAAAGAAGGGATAGAGCCAAAGCAAGATCTAAACCCAGCCTGGCAAATAATTTTTGGAGCTCCATCTCTGGAATCTGGGACACATGGTGGGAAGATATGCTCACCAGAGCTTGGGCAGCCCTGTCCCTTTGGACTTGCTGATTGCATTGCACACAAACTCTCTTTTAATCTTGTTCTTTCCACAGCCAGCCATTTTTATCAGCAGACAGTTCATGTTACTGGCATCTCTCAATTCCTGGGGGTCTTCATTCCAGGTTCAGTTTCATCTTCACAGCTTCACATGTCACCCTCTCAGGACAAACCATAGGGACTATGACCCTATACACTTCACATGGCCTTCCAGGTCTTCCTTTAAAATCTTGGTGGAAGCCTCCATCACCCCTTAACTCCAGCATTCTGCATTCCTATAGAATCAGCACCACTTGGTCTGCTGCTATCTTACACAACATTTGCCCCTCTGGAATCATGGCTACAGGAGCCTCTGAGTATTTGCACAGCTCAGCATGGTGAAACAGTTTCCTAGACCTACCTGTGTGAGCAGGGAATCCCTATGATCTCTTCTCAAAGGAATGTTCTCTTCTATGCCCTGGACCCTATAAAAAGTGTGGTCTTCCAAATTCCTGAGATGCCCTCAAGGCATCTGTCCTGGAGTCTCTATGTAAAGTACTTAGCATCTCTTTAGAGAGTAAAGCCTCTTTAACAAACACACCTTCCTTGACCCCAGCTTTACATGTACTTTTCTGGCCAAACTGTGATGTTTTAAAATCCTTTAGCTCTGCTTTCTGCTCCCTATTTGACAGTAAACCTATCTGAAAGCTGCCAGCAATGTCCAACTGAATGCTGTGCTGCCTTAAAATTTCCTTGACCAGGTTAGTCTATTTCCTTTAAATTCATCCTCACATAAAGTCTCAGGATATGGGGAAAATGTAGCCAAGTTCTTTGCCAGATATAACGTGTGCCATCTCTAATCTAACTCCCAATAAATCCTCATTTCCTTCTGACACCTCACGAGCACAGTCTGCACCCATCAGCATTCTGATCTTCTGAGATTCCACCAGAATTCCCCCATTAAGTTGTGCTTACAATGTGCTAAATCTTTTCTAGGTTGTTGTATCTCTAAACTTTTCAAAATTCCTCCCACAAACAACTCTAAAGGCTTCTGAACCACATAATCAGGTTAGTCACAGAAACGACCACACTTCTTGGTACCAGTTTCTGTTTTAGTCAGGTTTTGCGTCACTGTGACCAAAATATCCAACCAAAACGACTTAGGGGAGGAAAAAAAAAGTTTATTTGGAGCTCACAGTTTCAGAGTTCTCAGTCCATAGGTGGCTGACTCCATTGGTCTGGGCTCAAGGTGAGGCAGCAAACCATGGGGGCAGGACCCAGTGCAGGAAAGCTACTCAGCTCATGACAGGATCAAGAAATGGGAGCAGAGGGGACACACAGAAGGTGAACCCTTCCAGAGAACACTGCCGGTGACCCACCTCCTCCAACCACTTCTCACCTGCCTACAGTTAGCCCCCTGTCAGTCTATTCAAACTAGGATGAACTGATTAAGTTACAGCTCTTATAATCTGAGTCTTTCACTTCTGAATGTTCTTGCATCAACACCAGAGCTTTGGGGGACACCTCACATCCAAACATAACATTGCTGAATTTAAGCTGTTCACAGGTGTAGAGTTGGGGAATCCTACAAGGAATTGAAGGTAACACAGACAATAGGTGATCAGCATATAGTGAGCATTGAAGTGAGAGTGTTAAGGGCCACACAGGAAAAAGAGAGAACCCTGAGAAACACCTATGTTGAAGTGAAGAGATGGATAAAAGAGGGTGGGCAAGGGGTTGGGGTTGTGGCTCAGAGGCAGAGCGCTCACCTCGCACATATGAGGCACTGGGTTCGACCCTCAGCACCACATAAAATAAATAAAATAAAGGTATTGGGTCCAACTACAGCTTAAAAAAAAAAAAGACTCTAAAAAAAAAAGAGGGTGGACAAGATAGAGTATGGGATTTCAAAAATCATAGGGGTACCAAGTTCTAATTAGAAGAGAGTGATCAAAATCAGAAACACGGAACAGACCTTAAGAAGTCATTTTTTCCACACAGGATTTAAATGTGTCAAAAAAAAAAATGCTTCAGTCACAATAGTGTTGGGGGAGGAGGGGGCACCTAGCTCTAGGAAAAGGAAATCTACAGTTCTTCTTCATGAATCTATTTCAAGTGCCTGACCTAAAACCCCTTGTCCTTGCATTTGAGAAATTCTCTTTTTTTCTTGTCTTCCAGGGAAACAGGATACAGCCCCTCAACGTTTCCCAGACAATCTTCTCTCATGTTTGATTTGGACCACTTCTGTTTTATTTTCTTTAGACCACTTAACCCAGTTCTTTCCATTTTTCTTCAGAATCCCCACAATTTAACTGCTTTTGTTAGACATCCCTGGAATTGTGCCAGGGATTTCTTTCTGCATTTTTCTTTTCCTGAGTAGGACCTGAAACCTGAAATCTACTGGGGGCCGGGTCACTGTGAAGTGTATTCTGTACACACAGCTCAGTATTGTGCTTGCCTTTCTATCAACATAGTTTCCCAATAGCTCGTCGTTTTTATTTTTATTTTTTTCTTTTAGGCTCACAGCTTGGCTTCATGCAGGCAGCCTGCCTTAAGTCCTATTGTAAAAATTATATAACCTTTCTGAAAGTGAAGGACTGGAAGAAATCACAGGGTGCATCTCGTCTATTTTCTGTTAGTTAAGGATTTTTCCTGCTATATCCCTCAAATGTAGTTTGGCTCAAATAACTCAAGAAAATGCCCTTCCCCAATAGGAGTAGGGTTGTTTTTTCTGTATTTAACACATTGTAAAATCAATTCAATGAATCATAAACAGCATTTTTAATATCATGGGGTGGGATGGATAGGATAGACCAGGATAGGAAAAGTCTGGCTGGAGTTATCAGAGTCTATTAAATGCAGTCAAGGTAAATGTCATTCCATGACACTTCTGCTTCAGCTGGGGTAAGGAGAGGTCAGTGTGTATGTCTGTAAAGTCTGTCTCTTACTGTGAGTTACAATGTACAGTTTCCTACATTGCCCTGCAGAATTACCCTTAACAACCCAAGAAAATTAATTTGCCTATTCTGTACTCTGTCGAGTTTAGTTTTTTCTTTAAATTTTCCAAGGCAGCCAGGCCAATGCATACCTGTAATCCCAGAAGGCTGAGACAGGAGGTTCAAGGCCAGCCTCAGCAATTTAATGAGAGCCTCAATAACTAATAAGATCCCAAACAAACACACAAAAAAAAATAATTAAAAGGGCTGGGGGTGTGACTTAGTGGTAGAGCACACTGGGGTTCAATCCCTAGTACCAAGGAAAAAGAAATTTCTTTTAAGGTGTTAGCATGAGTCCAGTTTAACTCTAATCCTTGTCCTTTTGTAGTTAATCTGCTCATTTAAGTTTAGTGTAACATTTAATCTAGTAACATTTACTTAAATGACAAATGTAAAGTATTATTAAAGACTTCCTTCCTCTTCCTCTTCCTCCCTCTTCCCTCTCTCCCTCTCTTTTCTCCTTTTCCTCCTCTCTCAATACACCTCTCTCCTTCTCTCTCTCTCTCCCCCTCTCCCTCTCTTTCTCTTTCTCTTCCCCTCTCCTCCCACCATGCCACCACCCTCTGACATGTCCCCCTATTGCCTAACTGAAAATTCCTTGTTTACATTTTGATCAGCCTGGGTCAGAGATGCCAAGGTGATGCTGCTCCAGTACTTTAGGAAACATGCCTTCTCGACATTTCTATTAAGCCCAGACTTGGTTCTCTCTTGTAAGTCACAAAGCATGGGTTCTATGTTGCCAAAAGACATACCTCCCCCTGCTCTGGAATCTTCTTTCCAAATTGAACTCATTGTAGCTTTTCTGCTACCATTGCTTTGTTAGCTCTTTACCTTTGGATGGAGAGAAGATATTCGACCTGGTGAGCCACTGCATACCCGAAAGTTCTGCTTTGATGCAATCTCATACAACAGCCCAGTCACTCTCTATGACTGTCATGGCATGAAGGGGAACCAGCTCTGGGGATATCGGAAGGTAAGAGTTCTGTTCCTTGTGGTCATTCTCAAGTTGCCATGGCTTCAGGTTTTTTTTTTTTTAACTCAAAACATTCTTGAAAAAGATGCTGTCTTGATTTCAGGGTGTTATTGGGACAGATATACACATACTTGGCTCACTCATTTGGAGAAAATCAGCAAAAGGAAAGATACAGTGTGTAGAAAGCGGCATTGCTCCTGTATTTGCTTGTTATGGGCATATCCATCCTAAGGAGTTGTGATTGAAAATGAATTTGAGTTAAAACACAACACTACAAGGAATGGGTCCAGGCTTAGTTCAACTGACTTGCAAAAGGAGGAAATTTAAATCCAATAAACGAATATACACATGCATAATTTTTAAGAACCCCAATTCTCAGTACACACACACACACAAACACAAACACACACACTAAAAATCTATTATTTGTGGGCACTGATTGTGACACTTGTTTCCTCACTGAATAAAAGTTCTGGTTTCCACCACTAGGAGAAAGACATCAGAGACTCAAAGGGAGACCTGTCCGTGGTGTAGTTAATTCTGCATACTGTCACCTCCCAATACCCAGCAGATTTAGGTACACATCTAGAAAAAAAGACAAAACATCAATTATTCTATCTTACAAAACACTATAAAATCCAAAGAGCTAATAAGAAGGTAGCGTCCAAAATAATGAAGGAGGCAAATCATTGTAATTAAAAACCTCTCTGTTTTCTTTAAGAAACATATCATTGATTAATTTTGTTAAATGCCTTTGCTGTTCCATATGCTATAGTGTTTGTAGTGGAATAAAGAAGGCTTTTATTTTTTGACCTTTAAGATTCTGCTTTCTGGGGAAAAAAATAATTCTATTTTCTGTACACATCAATAAAATCTCCAATATGCCATTGCCTGGTATGCTGGTGGTCTCTAATGAACAGAACACTCCTCATTACTGTATATTTATAGCATAAGGGACAGGCCACTCAATAATATGCAATTAAGCCAAGAAAATACCGATGTTTTCATTAGGGAGCTTACAAAAGCTTACGGATGGGTAAGACCAACTAATTCGCGTGCACACAGATCTCCTGGGGGAAAAAAAAAAAAACAGGCTGTGGTGATTTCAAGAGGTAATTCTTATGAGATTTAACACTTAAAACCTTACCAGGATCCAAAGGCTTTTGAGAAAGAAATCACTAGATACAATTGTGTGCGGCTTTCTTCTCAGGTCTCAAGCTGCTGGCCTTGGGTTACTTAGCAAAAGTGACGCTCCGTGTGTATTTATACAGCAAGCTAGGTATATACACTTAATAAAGAGCATGCCAAAGGCTTAAAATGGAAAGTTTCTGAAATATCTCATCTCAGTTGATGACTCAGGCCTATTCAACATACCTGTTTTAGAAAATTCCTCTTATTCCAAGGGCTACGCTCAAGACCTAAGAGAGAAAACAGAGACAGAAATCTCTCTGGAGTGCTATTTTGTCTATTTAGATGTACTACTTGGCTGGAGGAGAGAGTGGTTTCAACAGTTTAGCCATCTTTGGAGTTTGCTTTGGAAAACACCCTTTTATTAGCATATTCATGAATCATCCCATATACCTAAGACTCTCTACTTTACCTAAGGGGCGGCAGAGGGTAGTAACTATTCCACCTCCAACCATCAAGAAGGAGGCATTGAGCTAGTGCTTTACACACATCACTTCAAACCTTGTACCCACAAGGTACTATTGTGTATAAATGACACAGGAAGAAACTGATACTGGCAGATTTGTGGCAAAGCCTACAAACTCAGATAGAACTAGCTTTAAGCTCTCTATGCTTTGCTCTGCCATTTCTTAATAAATAAGATCAACACTCCTTGGGAAAGTCTCTGAATATTTGTTGCATTTAGTACCACTGATACCAGCCAACCTCTCTCAGTGACATGGACATTCTGGGGAAATCATGGTGACAGAAGCTGCCTTGTTTGAATGGATAAAGGTCGTTGTTAGGGCCCAATTCCTGGTCCATTAGCAACAATTGGCTTTTGGTTAATTTTAGCTGTGGCTCTTTGCCATCACAAAAGAAGAAGAGCATCCTTACCTTATAATATTATTTCTATGTTCATTTGCATAACTTTATCCCATAGTAGGTACTCAGGAAGGGGAATCCCAGTCTTGGTTCTCTTTCACCACCAGGGGGACCCCTGTTCCAAGAACAGTGGATTGTCAAAGCAACCTCCATCAAAAATCAAATCTTCTCAACATCTGAATCAAGAAATTGCCTTTCTCCAATCCCCACAACTGTTTGGTTACCACGAGTTGTCTCTTCCTTCCCCAGGCCATTATTCCTAGAATCCACCCTCTCTGCCATTTCTATAACCCCCAACCTGGTTTCAGCCCTTTCCATTTTTGCCCCTGGGTTATTGCATTTATAGCCTAAAGGATATTCCTGCTGGTTGTCCTTCCCTGGCCTTCCCCCTCCAACCTAGCCTTTGATCCTAAAGTCAGAGACAGTTTCTACAACATCTGGTCATTGCATTCCTCTGTTTTATAACTGCATTTGATGTCTCAATGAGTCCATGATAAAGCGCCTTCACCTTCCAAGGGTTCGAAATATGGTCAATGTAATGGTCAAGCCTTGGAGTTAGTCAGACTTAACACACCCTAAATCATTATGAAATTATAATGGGTTTTATTTTTCCAGTACAGGGGATTGAACCCAAGAGCACTTTACCACTGAGCTACATCCCCAGTCTTTTTGTTCATTTATTTGATCTTGAGACAGAGTCTTGCTCAATTGCCCAGGCCTCTTGCCTCAGCCTCTCTAGTAGCTGGGATTATAGGTGTGCACCACTATATCTGGCTATAATGTGATCTTGAACAAGTTATTTCTCACTGACTTTCACCTTCCTCATCAATATAAGGGGACTAATAATTGAGATAAATGATGAGAAACTTCTAGCAGAGCTTCTGATTATATGATCAGATTTCCATCTGTGTGGGTAAAAAAATGCAGCTTTTACATTGATAATAGTGGTGAAGTATATCCTGATATCCTGCAACACCAAAGCCATCTCTCCTAAGTAATATTAACTATTGTTTTCCATCCAAATAAAGAATCTCCCATTCCTTTTTCTTTTTAAGTAAACTTTTTTTTAATTCCAGTACTCATTTTTCATTTGTTCCAATTAGTTGAATTGACAGTAGAATGCATTTTGATACATCATACATAAATGGAGTATAATTTCTCACTCATTTTGTTGTACATGATGTAGCGTTTACACAGGTCATGTAATCATACATGCACATAGGGCAATAATGTCTGCTTCATTCTACTATTATTCCTACCCTCCAGCCCCCTACCCTTTTTTCACTCCCCTCTGTCTAGTCCAAAATACCTCTATTCATCTTGCTACATATGGATTTCCAGTTTTCCCAGCACATTTTGTTGGAAAGACTATCTCTTCTCTGTGTATGTTTTTGGCACCTTTGTCTAGTTTAACATAACTGTATTTATGTGGATTTGTCTCTGTGTCCTATATTCTATACCATTGGTCTATAGATTTGTTTGAGTGCCAATGCCATCCAATTTTTGTTACTATGTCTCTGTAGTACAACTTAAGGTCTGGTATTGTGATGCCTCCTGTTTGTTATTTCTTGTTAAGGATTACTTTAGCTATTCTGGGTCTCTTATTTTTCCAAATGAATTTCATGATTGCTTTTTCTAGTTCTATGAAGAATGTCATTGGGATTTTAATAGGAATTTCATTAAATCTGTATAATGCTTTTATTAATATGGCCATTTTGACAATGTTAATTCTTCCTATCCAAGAGCATGGTATATTTTTCTATCTTCTAAGATCTTCAATTTCTTTATTTAGTGTTTTATAGTTTTCATTATAGTCTTTCACTTCTTTTGTTAGATTGATTTCCAGATTTTTTTTTTAAGGCTATTGTGAACTGGGTAGTTTTCCTAATTTATCTTTCAGTGGATTCATCACTGATGTATAAGACCACATTTGATTTATGGGTGTTAATTTTATATCCTGCTTAAGTAAACATTTTTAGTGGACTATAGCCTTATTCTCAATTTGGGTTTTCCCAGATATACAACCTAAACTAGGAATTTGAGTGCAGTAGTTTATTGGCGAGATAGCCTCTGGTAGGGAGGGGGGATTTCATAGGGCCTAAGGAAATGAAATGGGGAGGGGTTTGGGAGCCAGGGAAAGAATATTATCAAACAAATGCCACAGCAAATAACTAGTGCTAAATTTTACTGACGATCTCTAGGAATAGTGTAGACAGACATCAGAGAGCAAGGGAGTTGGGTTGGTCATACATCACTCCAGTCAGAGAGCTTATCCTGACACACCTCGAGCCTGCTGCAGTTACAGTTAGAACTGCACCTGAGGCTGAGAAAACTCCTTAGGCAGAAGGATGCACTGGCCAAGGGCAGGAAGTTGGACCAGCAGACATCAAATCCTAAAGTGGTGCTGAGCAGTGGGCAGGGGCTAGATACTTCCTGAAAGTCCAGTTGCTCCACATCCTCATCAACACTTGGCATTGTCAGGATTTTTTGTTTTGTTGTTGTTGTTTTATTCTGTGATTGTTAAGTGATATGATGTTTGTTAGCCATCTGGGATATCTTCTTTATGGAAAATTTCTTTAAGTTTTTGACCATTTTTTTTTAACATGGGTTGTTTAGGGTTGTTTTTTTTTTTTTTTCTTAAGAGAATTTTAGGGATTTTTCATGAACCTAGAATTGAGTGCTTTGTTGTATATTGGGTTATTCCAGTCACTGTCTTGCCTTTTTCTCCCCAGTGGAGTGTTAATGAAAAGCTGTTCTTTATGTTGGGGTGGTTTCTGTCCTGTTTGGGAATTCACGGCCTGCACCAAGGTCATGAAGATAGTCTTCTAACTCACGTTGGGAGCTTTATTGTTCTTTCATGGTTTAATCAAATAAGGAAGTGACTCATATATACATACATATGTGTGTGTTTATATACTTATATATAATAACAGTCATATATATTATATACTATTACATGTCTTATTGTATTATATGTAATAACAGTCTTTTCCAAACAGTCTTTTCCATATAGAAAGCAAACTAATAGAATTAATCTAACTTAAATTAATAAGAGGTAAATCTAAAAACTCATGACTACCACTATTTTTACCAGTAAAATGTTAAACTCTCCTCTAGATACAGAATAAAATAAAATGTTAGCTGTAATCACTTCTATTCAATCTTAGACAGCATATCCTCTTCAGTGTAAAATAAAGGCCAAATAAATGGAACTTAAAAATATAAAAATTAGAAAGGAGCAAATCAGTCTATTCACACAAATGATGCATTTGATGGTTAGAAAACCAAAAGACTACGTAGCTAAACTATTAAAAACTAATAGGTACATTTGGCATAACCCCAAGATGAAAATCAAATGTGTACACGCCAACAACAAAATATATAAAATGAAATTTAAAAGTGATTTTATTTTGGTCACCATGAAAATCTTAAGATAACTAAGAATAAGTCTCACAAAACATGTGCAAGCCCTTCACACGGAGAGCTCCAAAACAGGGCTGAGAGTAGAGTCCAGTGGTAAAGCACTTGCCTGGCACACATGAGACCCTGGATTCCATTCCCAAGAAATAAAGGAAGGAGGGAAGGAAGGAGGAAGAAAAACAAGCCTACAAAACATCATTACAAAGAATTCTTAAAAACAGAGAGACATCTATCATGTTCAAGGATTGTAAGACTTCATATTGCAAAGATGTCAGTTTTCGTATTGATTTATATACTTAATGCAAAACCAGTTAAATCCCTAGCCACTCTCCAGGATGTTCTTTTAGAACATCCAGCGGGGCTGTTTGTGGAAATTGATAAGCCAATCTTAAAATTTATATGGAAATGAAAGGGCCAAAAATAGCCCAGAAAATCTCGAAGAGAGAGAAAAAAAACCTCAAGTATGAAACATTATAAAAGTACCAGGAATCCAAACATTATAAAGTACATTCACTAAGGCTGTGTGCTCTCAGCATAGGGATATGCTGACTGGAAGGGAGGCCTGGGGACTGAGAGTTTTTGAAGTTCCCGAGAGATTCTAATAAACAGATGGAGAAACTCCTTTTCTAGCTCAAGTTTTACCTACTTTCTTTAACCTACTTCTCCCTCCTGTTGTAGGTGGAATGTGACCGTGTACCTGTGCTCCTTTAGCATTCTGTTCCTTTCTTTGTACCTGAAACATTCACCAACCGTGGTTAGTTAATTTGTCTCCTCTTAACCACCTGAGGTCAGGTACCTTTTTCCACATTTCTATAAGGCCTGCCTAATATCTAATATACAAAGTTCCTAAATGACTATTCATTGAGTAATGATCTACTAGGTTCCATTATTAATATGAAGCTATTCTTCCTGAGCTTCATGCTGTTTGGGATAAAACTTAACATATTATTATTATTATTATTATTATTATTATTATTATTATTATCATTTTGTATCAAAACTACATTAAAATCCTCCCCAAAGACCAAAAGTGAAAGATGTTAAATTACCTTATCTAACTACTGGATGTTCTCATAAGAACAAGTTCTACTTAAGAAAGTTTAACTTCCGCATGAAGGGACTTAACAAACAGGGAGTGCCAAGAAGAAGGTATCTGTCAGGTTAAATTAACAACAATATCACAGACTCATTGGTTTAAAAATGGGCGGCTGGAATTCTTGGTCTGCCTATATTTGACTGCTTATTTTAACTTATATGCCACAGCTTTGGCCTCTCAACTCATAAAATTTTGCTGGTTCACAAAGATGCCAGATGGAGGGCCATAGGTGGTTATTTTAAATCATTCTGGTTAGGTATTGATTTAGGACCCAAAATGATAAAAAAAAAAAAAAGGTAAGCAATGAGTTTAACTTAAAAGGCTTGTCATTTACCTTTGTTCTGATTTATGAAGTATTTATAAAATCCTGGATTTGTGGTCACAGTTGGGCAGTTACACTCTTCTAGTTCAGCCCATTCATTTCTGGACAGTTCCAATTGTTAGAAAGCTCTTCCTTGGGATTTGGTACCATACAAGTTAAATTTAATTCATTTGCCCAAGACAAACCCCAAATATTTAACAGTGTTTCTGTGGTCTTTCATCTTTACTTTTGATTAAATGGCTCAATTTCTAGCTACTGCTCTTCGTAGGACCTTAATTTGGATCTACCATAATCTCCAGAACATTCTATCCAGAAAGTTCTAGAAAGTGTCATCTTGCCCAGAAAGAGCACAATATTCTAGATGTGTTTTCACCAAGAAAAGTAGAATGAGTTTCCAGTGTCCTTTCTTATGAGCAGTGTTGTCTTTAACATAGCCTGAGTTGATTGATTTTCTGCCTTAACCTCACACGCGTGGCTTGTTAATGAGCTTTTACTGTTTAAACACACACACACATACACACACACACACACACACACTCACACACACTCACACACAATCTTTCTCTGGTAATTTGTTATACAGACACATCTCTTAACTTCTATCTATATAATCCATCTTTTATATTTGTGTAGCTATTAGTTTGTGCCTATTACATTCTGTCTCACAAGCTGAGGATATAGTTCAATGACAGAGCAGATACTTAGCATACACAATCCCCAGCACAAAAAAATAAAAAATAAATCTATCTAACAAGTTTTTCCCCAATGTGGATTTTTGACATTTTTTAACTATTTTGTTCCATTCGCAGATTGGATCAGTATCCATTCACTCCTGCTGTATCAATCTACGCAAGTTGTTCCGTCACACACACACCCCACCTTCCCCACCCCCCCCACCCCCCCACCCCCCGTTTTTTCGCTGCAGCCGGACTGCACATACCTTATTTAAATTGCCGATCCCAGTAGGCTTCTAGGATTTGGGACACTTCTCAGAGGAGGACATACAATCAATCAATAAGTACATGAAAAAATGCTCACCATCGCTAGCAGTCAGAGAGATGCAAATCAAAACTACCCTAAGATACCGTCTCACTCCAGTAAGATTGGCAGCCATTAGGAAGTCAAACAACAATAAGTGCTGGAGAGGATGCGGGGAAAAGGGCACTCTTGTTCATTGCTGGTGGGACTGCAAATTGGTGCAGCCAATTTGGAAAGCATTATGGAGATTTCTTGGAAAGCTGGGAATGGAACCACCATTTGACCCAGCTATTCCCCTTCTCGGTCTATTCCCTAAAGACCTAATAAGAGCATGCTACAGGGACACTGCTACATCGTTGTTCATAGCAGCACAATTCACTATAGCAAGATTATGGAATCAGCCTAGATGCCCTTCAACAGATGAATGGATAAAAAAAATGTGGCATTTATACACAATGGAGTATTACTCTGCATTAAAAAATGACAAAATCATAGAATTTGGAGGGAAATGGATGGCATTAGAGCAGATTATGCTAAGTGAAGCTAGTCAATCTTTAAAAAACAAATACCAAATGACCCCTTTGATATAAGGGGAGTAAACAAGGACAGGGTAGGGACGAAGAGCTTGAGAAGAAGATTTACATTAAACAGGGATGAAAGGTGGGAGGGAAAGGGAGTGAGAAGGGAAATCGCATGGAAATGGAAGGCGATCCTCAGGGTTATACAAAATGATATATAAGAGGAAAGGAGGGGTAAGACAAGATAATACAAATGGAAGAAATGATTTACAGTAGAAGGGGTAGAGAGAGAAAAGGGGAGGGGAGGGGAGGGGAGGGGGGATAGTAGAGAATAGGACTGACAGCAGAATACATCAGACACTAGAAAGGCAATATGTCAATCAATGGAAGGGTAACTGATGTGATACAGCAATCTGTATACGGGGTAAAGTTGGGAGTTCATAACTCGCTTGAATCAAACTGTGAAATATGATGTATTAAGAACCATGTAATGTTTTGAACGACCAACAATAAAAATAAATAAATAAATAAAAAATAAATTGCCGATCCCAATGCAAAAGTCAGTAAGTGAGCCCTGAGCCCTCTACCATATAATAGAGATGACACTGATCCATTAATGAGCATAATTTGGAGGAAGTTACTCAACCAGATATAAAAATCACCTAATAGTAATACTTTCTAGACCACAATCTTTGCCCATAAGAAAACTAAGATGGACTTTTTACACATGTTGTTGAAAACCATATGTACAGTGTCACACACAGCATCCCCTTGTTCGTAATAGAATTAGGTTACTATACTCTAGGGTCTTAGTTATTGTACAGTAAGATGACTTCGGTTCAAATTGACAATTTAGCCACCTTATCAATAAAAGAACCATCCTAACTCCCAGAAGGATCATCTCGTTCACCCTAGCAAAAAAAGCCATCTTTTCAAGAGGGAGTATAACATTTGCCAGTGTATTCTGCTTCAGCAGGAAGTGGCCATGTAGGGAGACTGTTTATTTTTAAACAAACAATTCAGCATAAAACACATAATAAGAATTAGTCACTTTTGAAGGTGAATATTTACTTAATTTGTGCTACCATTATGAAAATAGTTTTGGGACTCCTCTGCTTAAGTATTTCCTTCAAAGTCAAAGGCAAGTCCTGTCCCTTGAAAGGAGTCTAGGGAAGAGCTAATGATCATTCTGAGCCAAAGCTAATGAGGAAGGGAAGAGAACGACCTTTCAAATAGTGCCATCTTCCATTCTGTCCTTATCTATGTCTCTCCCAGCTGAAGTTACTTAGTTGTCACAACATTCTAACTTTTGCCATTTCAACATACCGTTTTACATAACATGCGGAACTGCCATTGTCTAGTCACCCAGAGGTAGAATGGCTCTGTCACACACTCTCCTTGGGCTCTTACATAACACTGAATTGAATGCCTGCCAAGATCTAGACTGTCAAACCAGAAAAGAATCTCGGCGATAGGAGCTATGAAATATTTACATTAGCATTTGCTGATGAGGACCATTCTTTCCTGCCAAGCAGATGTAGGCATGGAACAGGACTGCTGGCAGGCTCAGTCACAGACAGAAACGAGACACAACTTGGGAGGTTATGAGTGCAGGTTTCGGGTCGGAGAGGCCTGACACTTTGAGTCTCTACTGTGGGTCCTGACTCTGGCACCTTGGGAAACTTCCTTACTACGCATTTCTACTTCCTCATTTATAAAATGAAGATAATAATAGAATTTACTCTAGAAAGGCTATTGTGATGATTAAATAAAATTTAAGTTCACCTACAGCCAGCATGTAATGAGTTCAATTGATGTTAGCTATTACTATTCCATGTGTTCAGCAAGCTCTCTTCGGGTGTAATTGCAAACTCTCCAGATAGGTTTGTGTACAGGAGAGGATGGACTAACTAGTCGATTTTTTATACTGAAGATTTCTGTACTATTTTAGCTATTTATTATTACATATTAGAATTAAATATTAGAATGTTAATTTCATAATAGCAGGGATTTCTCTGTGCTTTGTTTCATGCAGTACTTCTAGCACATTAAAGACAGTGTGGCACACAGTAGATGCTTAATTAGTATGCTTGTTGAATGAATCTAGCTTTCTGTTTGTCCACTTGCACTGTTTCTTCAGGTTACTCTGTGGTTTGGGTAGTAAAAGATGAAAAAGTCTGGGTTAAATACTTAGCACCATCTGACACAGGTATGCACTCAATAAATAGTAGCTTTTATGTTGCTAGGACTCTGGGCAGGTTTACTGAGAGGACAAGATATTCACAGATGAAAACAACTGAAAGAGATGGTTTTCTCTACTCATGAAGCTTTCAGTCTAGAGGGGAAGCTAAGGAGTGTTTAAATAAATGAAGTACTTAGGGTAATATAAGCACATAAAATACTAGGCACTATCCAGGTCAGAGGAATAGGCAATGTTTCTAGAACTTTTAAAAGAAGACCTAAAAGGCAAGTAGGAATTATAAGGGTAAAGAAGTTGATAAAAGATCCCAGACTTATGGACAAAGTTGTGCAAAGGTCCTGAGGTAGGCAGAATCTTAGTTTTCTCAAAAGAACAGAGATAAGCCAGTTGACGTGCTTGAATGTAAAGAAAAATGAGGTCAGGCACCTGGCTAGGGGCTGGACGACACAAAACCTTGTAGGTCAGGTTAAAAATTTAGCTAAGAGAGCAAGAGGTCTTAAATGGTTTTAAAGAGTAGGGATTTAAAACATCAAAAGAGATTTTTAAATGATTTATTTGCTCTGAGGAGAATTGAAAGTACATCATCACACACATGACCATGTATAGTCCAGAAAATCTGGCAAGAGGAGCAGAGAAGGGGTGGAAAATGGGCTGCAGGCAGCACAATTGCAGCATACACACCAAGTGGCATGAGGAGGCATTATTTCTGATCGGCCAAATTAAACACTGATGCAAGAAGACCAGTTTCTTTTTTTTTTTTTTCCTGTGAGGAATTCTACCTGTCGAAGGAAAAATGGAAAAGACTAGATAATAAGACTGCTTGGTCCCTTTTATGCCTGTCACAGTGTCATTTGCATTCTCTCAGAAGCCAACAGTGCTAGGCAGAAAAAGCCACCTGACACGTCTCTCTTCTAGAGAGTTCCCAGGACAGTCATCCATCAACCTCGTTCTCCACAGCCCTAAGAGGTGGGAAAGCAGACCATTCTTTTTGTTGTTGTTGTTTATCTTATACCACTCTCCTCTTTCCCACTCCATTTATTTTATAGATAGAAAACCTGAATCACTGACAAACGAAGGGAACATAAAAGATGATTATCAGGGACAAAGGTAAAATTAAAAACTAGCCTCATAACCCCAAGTCTCCATTCCCTCATAATCCATATTACACCAGAGGCATTAGACACGAAGGAGTTCTCTCTCAACATGTGTCCTTTTGTCATTAAATTTGCTATTTGCATGGAAATTTGTCAGAGGGGATGACTCAGTTCTCCCCAGCTGTAGAGGATCCATCCTGATGTGCAGCGCATCCAGCTGTGTACTGGGCACCTAAGGCAGGATGTCCCACAAACACCTCTAACTCATGTGTCCAAAGTAGAAATCAATGCCATGGCCATCCCTGGTCCTGTCCCTCTTTCTGCATTTCTTCATCGAATACAGCTTTTCCTTAGTCACCCACCTTTTCTTCTACCTCAACCCCCACACACCATTAACCAGACCACCCTATGCATTTACTTTCTTATATATACTTATATCCTTTAGATCCCCCCCAGTCACCCCCAAATCATCCTCATTATTCTTGCTTTTGCAACAGCTGAAATCTGGGTTTTGGCGGTAAGTTCTGGCTGTTCTCTCGCGCTGCAGCCCAGTGTCTTTTTACCCCACCTCCAGTGGCCTACATATATATAGAACCGTGACTTTGTTCTGTTAAATCCTCCAATGACAGCTCCCCAACATTTGCATGAAAAATGAAGCTTAAGCACTGTACCCTAGTCTCTTCATGATGTGGCCCTTGTCTACCTCTTGGATATCATCATCCAGAATGTTCCACCATGCTCCGTGTGTTCCAGCTGCACCAAATGACTTGCTGGTCCTTACCTCTTGATCTAGTGCTTCACCCCCTCTCACATCATTGCCATCACCCCGACTTCCTGGCTGTTCCTGTGACCCAGCAGGCTGCATACTCGATTAAGGCCTTTGCTCTGTCTGGGACCCTTTTCACCCAAGTATTTGTGCGGCGAATTCCATTTCTTTCTTTCAAGACTGCTCAAATGTCACCTCCTCAATGAGGTTTGCCCTGGCTGCTCTGATTAAATTTTCATTAATTACTGGTGCCATCCCTATCACTCCAGATCCTCCTGACCTCCTCATTTCCTGTTCATATCACCTTTGAACAGGCTGTGTATATTGTACCTGTTAACTTCATTTGCTTATTTTCTATGCCCCAATCCTCCATTCTCACCCTTACCTTTGGCATCTGAGTCAGCAGGGGAGGGATCTTTATCTCATTAAGTTCATTGATGTACCCAAGACCTAAAACAGTGC
The DNA here is from genome assembly GCF_052094955.1 of Ictidomys tridecemlineatus. Lineage (NCBI taxonomy): Eukaryota > Metazoa > Chordata > Mammalia > Rodentia > Sciuridae > Ictidomys > Ictidomys tridecemlineatus. Next base: position 24,246,931 of record NC_135490.1, read on the forward strand.
CTGACAAATAGGAGGTACCCATATGTTTTTTGTGGAATATTGAATTGTAAGTGTATGTGTCATTTTACATCCTTATGCCCTATGTCTGAAATAACATGATGTATCCTATTCACCCTCATCTACACTGACACTTTCTAACTTCAAACATTTCTTGTTTACCTATTAATCTCCTCTGTTTGTTGAGTCGGATGTTACCTTTATGTGCCTCTTTCCTTTTAAGACCAAAAACTAAAAGATACTTTATAAGTGTTTGTTAAACTTAACTGGCCTGACTAATGTATTCCAATAAAAAATCAGCAGGGGAAAAAAAAAAAAAAACCCTAATAGGTCTTTCTTCCAGAGAGTTTAAAAGATAGTCATACATTCACCTAAACACATAGACCAGGTATAAAGCCACCATAGTTAAACAGAAGAGCTAATTTCAGAGCCATAGATACCTTTGTTCCATTAACCCTTTTGCTGAAATTGGGAAGTACTATTGTTCAGTTTGGATAAGGATTTGTTAGAGAATGAAATTTTCAAACTACTTTACCAGGATTTCAGAAAATACAATTTGGTATTGAAATAGCTGGTCTCAGACCAGATGGTTAGTGCATTCAGATTTTTTAAAAGTGGGGATGATTTCTGACTAAAAATAAATTAGGGGAAAGAGAGAATAGAATCATCATTACTTGGTTACTTACTTGTATGAAGGATATTGTGACAGAAATTGCACATTTTATCCTTACAGCAAACTTGTAAGGCATAATCTACATTTTACAAGTAAATAAACTGAGGTTCACTGAATTAACATTTCCAAAGTCACCCAGCAAGCAAGTGGCATGTCTGGGATTGGATGCAAATTCCTTATGACATTTTATTTTGACATGTTGGGATCAAACACACGGCCTTGCACATGCTAGAACAGCACTCTGCTGCTGAGCTACAAACCAAATCCCTGATGGCCACAAATCCCAAGTTTTTCACCCAGGACTGTGTTGTCTGTCCTCCTTCCCTGTGATTGTTTCCTTTCTAGATTCATCTTCCAGTGCATTATGCATTCATACCTCTACTTTATTATCTTTTGCATGTTTGGGGTCTTCTGACCCTAAGCCAAATCTGGCATGATTTTCTGCAGCTCACTCATTCTTTTAAAGTTCAGACCCTACGTTAGTATAGAACCTATTACAATTTAGCGCAGCTGTGTGAATGCCACAGGTGTCACACAGAAGCCAACTATAGGTTGACTTTGCAATAGTGTCTCTTTTAATGACCTACCCAAAAAGTCCCAGTGTGGGCTGATTGGCTGGCACTGGGCATTGATTATGAAGGGCAATTCAGTAATCCTGGATCTGAATTTATGCATTTCCTGATCAATAACGTCTAATTTTCTTAGATAAAACATAACATTTAAAAAAAAAACTCAAAAAATAAAACATCAAGGTAGTGGGCATCCATGGAAGCAGAAGGGGTAAAGCAAAAGTGGAACGTATAACTTGTGAACAGCCAGAGCTTATGCTATGCCATGCCTAGGGACTAAACAAAGAACAATCTGGTTACAAGCAAAGAAAGGACAAATTCTGTCACCATTTGTGGAGGACAGTTATGGAACTGCACACTTGCTAAGATAGTCAGAAGTCTATCCCACAGAAAACCCATACCCCATTCTATTAATGGGCATTGCTCCATGACCAACAAGTTGAAGGGCAAAGGAGTGAAGGGCTGTCGTGGAACAACAGACCACATTTAAAGAATGATTACTTGAACCCCTGAATTAATTTCAATCAGCAAAATCATCTGGAAAGACATTTAGTAATCCAGAGCCTTGGCTGAGTCGGAATGTAAAGATGGCAATCACCTAGCCTCCAAGGTCAAAAGTGAAAAATGTTTGCTCACGTGAAGGCTGGGGATGTTTCCAGAATCTTCATCTCTGGAGCCTGCTTGACACTCCAAGGATAAGGGTGAACACAACTCAGTCTATAAAGAGAACAATCAATCTGTTGATCTACTGGATACTGCAGATGGTCTCTCGTTTGACATCCTGTCATTGGTCTCTGTGACCAGTGAACTTTGGAATAAAATGTTCATCCAATTTTACGGCTAGGAGAGGCCTAAGAGATTCATCTAATCCACCTCCTCAATGTACTGATGAAACTTCTGAGACACAGATAGATATAGGGAATTCAATTTTTCAACTCTTTTTTAGAACAATGAAGTACAAGCACAGAAAACATTCTGGATTGTTCAGGATAGTGCTGAATCTGCATAACCTGCCTAGCCGTACTCATGAATATACCTGTATCCGTAGGAACATGTGTTCCCATGTGGGATTTGGAAAAATACGATCACCTTATGGCTCAGGAAATGATGTTCCAAAAACTGAAATGTTCAAGAAATCTGCTTTCACTTTTGCATCGGTGCTAAGGTACACAAGCTGGTGAAGGAGGAGAATAGAAACATGTTCTGCTCCTTTTCTTTTTTAAGCTTTTGTGAAAATATGTGTTTTGAAGAAGAGACTAAGTACATGAAAGTCCCACTTAAGCCAATATTGTAACAATAAGAAGAACTGCAGATAGTGAAGAGGGAAAAGTGGTACATGAACAAGGAACCTGTGCATCAGAATTTAGCAGGTCACAGAATTTTCATGAATAGAACAACCCAAGAAGGCTCTTTGAGGGAGTGGAGGATATAACTCTGTGGTAGAAATGCTTACCTAGTATGTGCAAATCCCTGGCTTCAATCCCCAGTACTGCAATAATAATAATATTATTAATAATAATGCTTTCTGAAAAATTATATTAAGTCTATGCAGCTAAACTGATGAATGTTTGGGGTGGGATCTCAATGTAAGAGATGCTGGAAGGAAGAGGGGAACACAAGGAAGGAGATTGCTGGAGAGCTGCAGTACCAAACATCTAGGACCCCAAGGAAGAATAAATGTGTAGAGCAAGCTGCTGAGTGCCATCTCTTTCCTCCTAGAATGTCCTCTTCTAGACCAGAGGAGGAGAACCTTCCCCTAAGGTCAGATTCCCGTGGAGTTAATAAGAAAGAGGCGAAAAAGATGTAAGGAAACCTCAGGAGACCTCTGTGTAAAGGAAGTGAAATTGACCTACACCTTTCAAGAGAGTAGAATAGTGATCCTTTGTATTAGGCATAGGTCTTTGTTTACACTAAAAATAGAAGCATGCAAATTGAAGTGCAGGCAGGTTGCCTTTCTCCTTCCTTATTCCTCCTTTCCTTCATTAGTACTGACCTATGCAAACATCCTGATCTCAAAAGGACATTAAATATTGGTTTGATAGAGGCTTAACAACCAGGAACAACTCAGAAGTGTTTACAAAGGGTGGCTGAGAAAGTTCTAAATCTAAAAGCATTGTAAGTACTCCTTGATTAAAGAAAAAAATAACCAGAACCTCTACTCACTTCCTAAGCTAAATAATAAAACATAACTTGATCCTAAAATTTAAACAATGGTTTGAAGACATTTCTTCAAGTTATTCTTTAAATCATAAACACCACAAGAGATAAAAGTCTGATGCTAGTTAAGGAAAGATCTTTTTGTTTAAGCATTCCCTTCTTTGCCTGTGTACACAAATAAAACAGGGTGTGTGTCAGTAGAACTTGTTTAGATACTGAGCTTTCTCAGCACTTAAATTTTGTGCCCTGGGAATGAGTGCCTTTCAGTCACTGAGCTGTTAACTCTGTTGTATGTGTGTCTTGTGCTTCTTTTTCAAGTGAATGTTACCTCCTCCATTTTACTAAAAGCCACAGGAACTGACGTTATGTCACTAAAGGAGCTGAGAAGAATCTGAAGCTGGAGAGCTAACAAATCCAACTTTGTACTTTCAGTTATTGTCATGATTGTCACTTGTCCCCATCCCCATATTCCTCTTCTGAAGGCTGCTGAGCTGGTGGCATTTGGTTCCTCTTTCTTTTATATTTCTCTTTCCCATTAGAGGCTCAAAGAGGGCAGGGAAACTTTGGCTCTTTTGACTATGTGTGGGTGTGTTATGTTGAGTGTGAACTAAATGATAGGGTTTTTTTGGTTTTTGTTTTTGACATGTGCTTGTTTCATGTTTCTCCCCACAATGGCTAAACTATTAGCTACTTGAAAAGCAATCCGTGTACTTACCTTCAAAATCCAAATATGTAGTAAAATGCTCACTGAAAAGCAAGAAATAAATGGATTGCTTTAAAAAAAAATGAATGAATGAATGGGGTGTGTGTGTGTGTGTGTGTGTGTGTGTGTGTGTGTGTGTGTCTGAACCTGCTCAGAAGCTCTAGTTCCAGCAGATCCTAGACAATGGTGTTCCATGTTGACAAACCATTTGATTCGGAAGCTAGTCTGTTTATAAAATTTAACAAATACTTACAGTTGTATATTTGGAGCTCTAAGTATTCAGTATGCTTTATGTCAGTCTTTTCTTTCTGATCCCTCCAGGACAGAACATTATTCCATTCTGTGAGCAACAGCTGCATGGATTGCAACCCTGCGGAGAAGAAGATTTTCATGGCCAGATGTGACCCTCTGTCTGAGACTCAGCAGTGGATTTTTGAACACGTTAATATGACTGTTTTAGAAAAATTTAGCCACCATGCCAGCTCCTAGGAAGAAAGAAAGAATGATTACCTGCAGATTGTGAACTAAATTTTAGCCAGCATCTGGGTCAAAGGAGTCAGGAATAACATTTCCTAGATCCAGGAAGCCTGGTTTAAAGATTTGTAAATGCCATGTCAAAGTAGGTTGTCCTGAGGAACTTCCTGCATCTGAAGAACTTGGCTGAGAACCTCACCAGCTGCTTCTGAGAACTTGAGACTAGCAAGCAGTTCCCTTGCTGGCCAAGGGTGAAGATATTTAGGGACTTTTCGAAACAACTGCTGAGTTAATAAATCCTAGCATTTCTCAGGTCAAATCCTGCAGTAGTGAGTAGCTATGAATGGATCCTATTAATCGGGTGGGAGGGGGGTGGAAATGGAGTGCATGACTGCTCTGACAACCTGAGGCTACCACAGGTTTAGAACTAGCCACGCTTAAGGGATGAGCGGTACTCTTTGGTGCCATTCTCTAACTAAGAATGGGTTAAGCAGGTTTAACCCTTAAAAGTGCTGCAGATGATTTTAGAGTGCTCATACCATTCTGTTTCCTTTTGTTTTATTTTTAAACATGGGTGCAATATTTAATAGGACTTAAAAATCACATAATGAAATGGACTTCCAGTGTTCCCATGTTTTCATTTACACTTGCCATTTTCCTTGTAGAGCAGAAGTTACTTATTGTTCATAAAAGTTCATGCTCCATAAATCAGCTGAAGTTCTACTCAGTGCCCTTGTTATGAATCCAGTTAAGAACAACAACAACAACAAATAAAACTATGCTACCAAGTTACTCCAAAGAAAGATTTCACAGAAGCAGCAAACCATAAAAAAAGATTAAGGAGATTTCTCTAGGAAATCTATTTTTACTTTTCTATTATTTTTAGAATTTTTAAAGTCTGATGTTTGTCCGGTCATACTTTTTATTAAGGAAGGAAAATGGAGTGAGGTTGATGTAATTTGTTTAGGAGATTCTTTAACCCAAATAAATCTACACTCCACGTGACATGTAAAAATGGCTTGGTTTACTTCAATCCTATTTAATCAGTGCTGGGAACTTAGAGTGGTTTTATTTCGTTATTTTGGTGGGGATTTTTTATTTGTTTGTTTGTTTGCTTTATATTGTTGATATTAATGATGTTGCTGTTTTATTTGGAAGCCCATAAAAGGAGTTACCATTAATAAAGTGCTTCTGACACCATTTTCTGTTAATGGGACAATATTTCAGAGGTCAAGCAAGTATTAATTCAAAAACTAAAGTGGAATATTTAATTCTTAAAAGAATGTTTTACTTTTAAATAATCATGGGTTTGGAGTAGAACATACAGATATCAAAATGGGTCTATAGAGGTTAGAATCACATTTATGACTCAATTTTCAAGTTTTGTCAGGTACAAGAATGTTTTTACATTGCTTTTGTTATTTTTCTTTTAACTTGTCTTTTTCTGTTCACACACACACACACACACACACACACACACACACACATATATATATATATATATATATTGTCTTAGATATGGACCATTGAATTTTAGAACTAGGAAGACTCCTGAAATCCAATCCCTTTGTTATTTTTAGATTAATAACAAAAGCCCAGAGAGGCCCAACTCCTGGAAGGGCTGACAGGTCTTCTGACCTTTATTCCTGTGCATTTGTCTCCTGTGCTGTGCTCTCTCACTCTGGGGCTCAAGGTGATTCTGATTATATCTCCAATTTAACTGGAAATTTTTGGTAACTAGATTAGAATCCTATGCTTCCCTGGGGATGTCCACAAAAATAGCCTTCATCTTCCAAAACCACCTTCTTATAAATATTCAATGATTTTGTTCTCTCCTCAAAACCTAATCAAAATGTCCACTTAAACTTCTCTGCTAACAGTTGAGGAAGAGTTATTTCATTATCTTCGCTGAATTTTCAAGCATTCTTTTGAAGAGCTTCTTTTTAAACCAACTGTCACAGAGATATTTTGTATAGGTCAAGAGATCTTGAAGCATTCAAGATGCATAGAGGAGAAAATCAATAGTGAGAAATTAACCTGGGTGTTGAATACTTCTAAAGAGTGAGTGAAGATTCTTCTCAAGTGTTCAGAGAGCAGTCTGGCTGTAGAATCTGAGGAGTCTATAAAAGTTCACATTATGTCATTAAACAGTTGACTGGTATTTACAGTTGTACCAAAGAGGCAACCTGGGGTTCTGTACACTGGGAAGCCCAGCTGTGCAATGATCTCTTAGGATGCTGTCATCATGTCTTTCATTAACTGGGCACTGACCTTTGAGAAAACCAGAATATTGTATCATCTTAGTGTGGCACACAGGGATCAACAAAGATTGGTCTACTCTCTGAGTAAAAAAAAACGTCATCTAAGAAATGAACAACCTGTTTAAATGAAGGCAAACTTGAGACGTTAAATTCAAAATTGGAACTTCAAATTGTCAAGCAATCATTAAATATGTACACATGGGGAACATACATATAGAATAAAATAAAACCTAGAGACTCTTTTGCTACACATAAGCAAAAGGGCACAGTACAGCCAATAAGCACATTTAAAGAGGCATTTCTGATGCCACTGAAGGCTAAGACTCTACTTGCTTAAGACATCACTACTACCATTCTTAAAAGTGTAAAAATACATGCTTGCATTTTTTTTATTGGCACAAGAGACAGAACAGTCCTCAGAAACACTTTCATTTCTGCAAATGACATGTTTTGAAAATTGAACAGTAGAGTACACACCTACCCTATTATCAGAATGGGAAGAAAAACATCCTAAAGTTAATCTGACCACAGAAACTGCTACTTCTCCATAATAAAATATACTTTTGCCAGAAGCTAAAAAATACTTAATTTTTTAAGTCCTTCTTATGTATTTACAGAGAAAATGCTATGCTGTAAAACAATTGTGAACTGTTTGTGGGATTTATACTTTTTCCAGGGCTGAAATAATAATTACCATGGCAATAATAATGTATTGGCTTCTATGTCTACTGTTATTTACTTAGAAATACTAATATGCTCACAAGACTGTTTTTAAATGTATTCACCATATTAGAAGCCTCAGTGAGTAATGCAAGTTCCAGGATTATTTTGTGAATTGATAACATAGAACTTTCTACAATAAATGAATAACACATAATGCAAATGAACTTGCAGTCAATGAAAAAAAAGTGTTAGGTCATTCTTTCCATGTTTCTTTCAAAACATGAAACTAAAAAAAAAAAAAACGATGAAACTAATGCCAATACTCGACACCATTTTCTTCAGGGCAATTACATGTTTTAGAAGAAGATAACAGTCAAAATACAAGTAAGCAAATATCTACTTTATGCTGCTTGCTTTCAGGTGAAAACTTCTGTTTCAATTTTTTTATAGCTATCTCCATAAAGAAAGAGCAAAAAGGCATCTTTTATTAGAAAGACCAGCATTATGAGGTCTGTGGCAGACCCTTCAAAAGGACAATGATGCTCTGATTACAGAACTGCTTGTCAGCAGTCATAGAAGGCCACAACTGTCGCTGGATGACAGTCCCATGGCCTAGGACTTCACACACCTGTGACTCATAAGAGCATTGATGGCAAGGCCACTCCAGATCTGCTTTTAGCTTTCTCTCTTTCAATATTACAGAGTCTCCCAGGGGTAGGTGATTTCCCCATCCCTCCCCTGGGGAGGAGTGCTAAGTTATGTATTTCCAGAATTTAAAGCTATCCTAACAATATGACATTGTGAATTTTGATGTTTTATCCCTAGGGACCCACTTAATAAAACTTCTTTAGGCCTTTTTACCCCAGCAGGAATCTAAGGGTATAATATAATTACAGAAACAGGAACTGGAAGGAAGGCATTTTATAAAAATCACGAGAAGGAACACCTCAAAGGGACATTTTCAAGTGTTTCCTTACAAACCTGGGAGTAAATATGAATGAAGGGGGTAAACTGGGTCTCTAGATGTGGGTGTGTATAAACTTCTCCATTCACCTCATCCACAAACTCTACCCTTGCCATCATCACTCTCAGATGACACCACTAGCTGTAATGACTCTCCATGTGTGAAACTGTAGCTAAGAACACTGAAGCGTGACAAGTGGCCAGTCCTTCCCACAAGGCCAACATTGGATGATTGCTCTTTGATTTATGTCTACAGCCTTTGCTTGCAGAACTGGGAGCTGTTTGCAACTCTATTTGGTACACTCGACTTTGGCCTGAAGCTTTTATTCACAGTCACTCATCTCTGCACTTGACAGACCAGACTGGTGTGTCTGGTACCGCAGCCTCTCAGCCACAGCAGTTCAGGCACATGTTTGATACCTCACTTCAGAGAAACCTGGAAACCTTTCTTGCAGCTCCTGCATTAAGCTGTCCCTTCAGCTCATTGCACAATAGCTTCCTGGGGTTTCCACAGTCCTCCACTCTCTGCATCTCCTCAGTGCCACAGAGTGAAACTACAGAGTGGCCAAGTTTCTGAATCTTAGTGTTCATGATTTTATTCTGACATCATTCGCTTGGGAGTGGGAGTTCTTTATAACAAAGTGGCATCTATCTTGGTTACCCAGAACAGTCTTGGTTTGTGCCTGTTGTTCTGTGTAATTATTAACAATGCCCCCCTTTTACTCTGGAATGTTCTGATTTGGATAACGAGTTACATGTTCTCCTTACGTGTAATCTGCCTGAGTGTTTGCTTCATGATTTCTCTATGGAAAGTTAGAACATCCGTTGTGTGTTTGCGCCTATAGGGAATCAGCTTAGACTCACCCTTTCCCTTCAAACAGGATCAAACTAAAACCAGTTTATTGATGACTCTATTGCATTCACATAGTTCTTTACTAGTTGCTTCATGGTGTTTGTTTAAATGGGAAGTTCTTATATACAACCAAATCTTTTTGCTGATTTAAGACAATTCTAATTTAAATGGATTCTTTTTCATATTTTAAAAAATTTACTCCTGGGGCTGGGGCTAGTGCTCAGTGGTAGAGTGCTTGCCTAGCATGTGTGAAGCACTGGATTCGATTCTCAGCACCACATATAAGTAAGTAAAATAAAGGTCCATTGACAACTAAAAAAATTTTTTTAAAAATAAATTTACTCTTGTCTCATCCACGTCCTGCGTGGGGTGTTAAGTTAGAGTTCCTCTGAGTGGAGTGAACTGGCTGTGAAATTAAGCTAAGAAAAAGAAATGGCAAAGAAATCACACAACATGGAAGTAATTTTGAAAATCGAGGACAGGATGGCTCTAGAACCTTAGTGGCCGAGCTTCCACACTGGGAAGAGAGAGAGCAAGCGCTAGTGAGCGAGCCGCATTTGGTTTATTATACAAGGGAACCTCAAAGGTTTTCTACAGATGTTCCTGGACAAATAAGGCAGGAGGTGGGCTGTCCAAACCCAATGGGTTACGCCCAATTCCGGAGCTATGAGAGCTGTCCCATAGGTAGATCAAGGACAGAGATCTCACGCCTTGGGCAGTCTCCACACAGGAATGCCCAAGTCCCCCCATGGCGCAAGACCAAGTAAAAGACCACTCAAGTAGCTTCACTGGTGGCGCACCACACTCCTTTCTCAAAATAAAAAATAAAAAGGACTGGGGATGTGACTTCGTGATTAAACACCCTTGGGTCCAATCCTTGCTACCAAAAAATTTAAATTTTTTTTAAAATTTTACTTGAAATCTATTAAGTCATTTATTTTGTACTTCCCAAGCTATAAACAGTAGATCTTCAACCTGGATTAATAGACCCATTATTAATTCTAAATATTAAGATATATTTTTTAATTCATTATTGCTTTTGTGTTTCAAAGGAATACTATATTTATCACCTCATTCTGGCTTATAACTACCTCTATCTTAGATAATATTACTATCCTTATGAAGGAGTGGAGAGTCTCAGATTGAGGGGTGGAGGGTGGAAGGTCAAGGTCACATAAGCAAGTTAGCAGAGTTGGCACTAAAATTCAGGCCTTCTGGTACTTAGTTCTGTGCTCCTTCCTTTCTCCATGGTACTTCATACCTCACTACAGGGTCATTTATCCATAGCAAAATCAAATATGAAGTGTATTGAGTTATTTCAAATTAGCATGATCACTTATTCCTTCAACACTTCTGTTTTTAACCCCTTAATTATGTTTGTTCTCTGCACCTGTGTTTTTGTTGGGTTTCCCACAAGCTTATTAAAGTAAGAACACCAAACTGAATCCAGGATTAATCCCTCTTAATGAGATTTCCATGGTACTTTTAAGAAAAGAAGTGATCAACGAAAGCTATTTGTATAGCTGTAGATGATGATAAATCCTAAAGCAAACACTGTGTGCTGTGTGATTGTTAATGAGTTCAGTCCTCAGGGATAAAAACAGCCACTAAAGAAAGATTTTGCATTTACTTTGCAGTAAGCCTCCAAATTGACCTTCTTTCCATATTCTTATTTCAGAAAAGTTCTGTCAGGTACATCTCTTAGACATTTGAGACTGTGTGCATTCAATGTGAGTTCTCTCTATGGCAGTTTTTCTCTTCTGGGAGTATCTGTTAAACATGCAGATGACCAGACGTATTAGTCTGTTCATACTGCTAAACAACATGCCATAAACTAGGTTACTTACAGACCATAGAAATTTATTTCTCACAATTCTGGAGGCTGAAAAGATTAAGAAAAAGGAGCAGGTAGATTTAGAGTCTGATTAAGGTCCTATCTCTTATAGACAGTGTCCTCTTCTGTGCCCTCAATGGCAAGGTAATTAAATGGGATCTCAATTATAAGAGCACAAATCCCAATTACAGACGCTCTGCCCTCATGATCTGCTAGACTTGCAAGGACTCACCTCCTAATACCATCATCTTGGGCATTAGGATCTCAAAGGATGAATTGAGGGAGATAAAACATATTCATAGCGTAGTACTAGGTTTTATCCCACATTTACTAAATGAGAATTTCTGGATAAGGTTACTAGATACAGATAATTCTACAATCAAAGAGACAATAAATTGCTTTGTGCTCCAGCTTGCTCGAAAATATAGACAGCAGATGTTCAAAAGAATGGTCAGTTGTAATCCAAAGCTAAATTTAAACTGAGAGAAACAAGTCTGAGAACATTTTATTTCAAAACTCCTCTAGCTTTTATTAGGTCAGCTGTATTAAGCTTTAGCATTTAAGCACCTTGGGGAATTACTGAATCACAAGCTACTGGGCTGCACCCCTCTGACTGACTGATTTTTTTTCCAGGTTGGGAAGGGATCCAGGAATTTATATTGCAAACAAGTTTTTAGGTGATGATGATGCTAATGGTCAGGAACCCACACTTTTGAAAGCAACTGGCTTGGACCATTTTGAAAATATCTTTTTAAAGATGATTTTGCTAATGTTGAATATGTTTGATATTATATAAATACTATATATTGAAAATGATAAAACCTCAATCCATTGAAAATTAAAAATGAACATAATTCAGCCTAATAAGTATTTATAGCCAGAAGCCTTTCTTGCCATAAAGCTGACTTTAAAACAGATCACAGAGCTGGAAGAACAAGCATAGGCATTGTTAAAGTTTGAATATGAGGTGTTCCCAAAAAGGTCATGTGTGAGACTATGCAAGAATTTTCAGAGATTAAATTATTAGATTGAGAGTTGTAACCTAATCAGAGGATTAATCCACTGATATGGGTTAACTGGGTGCTAACTGTAGGTAAGTAGGATGTAACTGGAGGAGATAGGTCACTGTGGGTGTGCCTTTGGGATTTATATTTTCTCCTTGGAGAGCAGAGCTCTCTCTCTCTCCCCTTCTTGGTTACATATCCTGAACTACTTTTCTCCACCATACCCTTCTGTCACAATGTTCTGCTTCACTTGGGGCCCAAATCTATGGAATCCACTGATCACTGATTGAACCTCTGAAACTGGGAGTCAAAATAAATTTTCCCCCTCTATATTGTTCTTATCAAATCTTTTGGACACAGCAATGAAAAAGTTAACTGAAGCAAGCAGTATTATGGTATCACTTAAATTTCTCAATTTAACATAATCTCAATGAATAAGTCAAGACCTCTACCTTAAATGTCTGACCTTGAACATTACAATAATAATTGAATTATTACTGTCCCTTCCTCTGAACTGTCATGAACTCTATACTATTATGAAAACAGTACTAAAAATCAAAAGAAGGCATAATTCAATTCAATAATTACTCAATATTGTTTTCTAGTATATCAGTCCTTTTACTCCAGACCATACTGATTCTCAAATTCTGCCCTGAGAAAAGAAACATTAATTTATAATGGCAAATACCTGGCCAAGCTCACTTTAAATACATGGTATAGATAGGACTGATCTATGGTTCCCCTGTTTTTAAACTTTTTAAAAATTTGTTCTTTATCTTTATTTATTTTTATTTGATGCTGAGGATCAAACCCAGTGCCTCACACATACGAGGCAAGCGCTCTACCACAGAGCTACAGCCCCAGCCCTAAAATTTGTTCATTTTAGTTATATATATGACAGTAGAATGTATTTTGACATATCATACATACATAGAGTATAACTTACCATTCTTGTAGTTGTACATGATGTGGAGTTACTCTGGTCGTGTATTCATATATGAACATATGAATGTTATGTCCAATTCATTCTACTGTCTTTTCTTTCCCATCACCCCTTCTCTTCATTTCCCTTTGTCTAATCCAATGTGGTTCCCCATTTTTGAAAAGTGCTGTAAGTTTAATTAAAATTCACTTAAGTGTAACAATATCTAACTATGTTTAACTCAGTTCAGTGACTTTATTAGAAATAGTTGCACAAGGAAAAGATGAACTCTGAATTTATATGTGTTAGAACTGTGACTCTTTTAGATTTGTAACTTTCTTTTCATTGAAAATAAATACTAAGATATTCTTTGAAAGTTATTTCTACCCATCCCTGTCTTCAAAAATAAAGATTAATTTAAAAATTTTTTTTTCATTTCAATTTATTTAAACTTCAGCCTGTATTGGCACACAGAGTAGTAAATCCTCTATATTATCTTCCTTCAATTTTTTTGTTATTATTGTATATACTAACTATGCATAAGAGAAGGTATGAAAAAAGATGTTTCACTTTACTGGTTTGCTATTCAAATTTCTATCACCGATTGTTTGTTATGTCGTGTATAGTATACTAATGTGCCAATAATCCAAGCCACGTGAGTTCAGATTTTATGGTGAAAAAAAAAAAAAAAACAGCAGATGCAAAAACTCCTTTCAGGATCAAAATCTAAATATTGCATCTCAAATCAAAAGGATAAACTTCTATGATCAGGACTTTCAATGCATGTTTAAAAAAAAAAAAAAAACTGGAGTACTCACCACCTCTCCCCATCAGACTAAAGAAGGATTAAAGGAAGGTGGGGAACAGTCTGGGGGATGGGGATGGGAAAGAGAGAAAGAAACAGCCATGCTTCATTTTCTTCAAGATGATTTTTTTTTTAATGTTCTAGAAATAACAGCAGGGAAGGGTCGGAGTGACTGAGATGTCAAAGAAATAATCTCACAAAAGAAATGCTGCCCTTGAAGCAAGAAGCCGCTTCTCATTAATGTCTACCCGCCAGCAAGTGGAGAGGGTCAGGCACGCACAGTCTCCAAAACTGCTTTCAGGGGGCAGACAAGGATTCATACAGAATGGGACCTCAAACGAGTATTAAGCAACTGTGCAGACTCAGTCACGGAAATGTTTAAAATAAAACAATCTCTGGGGCAATTCATCGGGATAATAAATGCCTCCGCTGGAGAAAGGGAGACGGAGCTGAGGTTCTTTTATTGCGAACGACAGGAAAGACTTAACCGGAGGAGAGCTAATGACCTTGTTTCTACATTCCTCAGACTTCAGTCGGCTGCCAGAAACCCGCCCGTGGGGTCGAGGGTTTAAAATGGCCAGCGAGAAAGGCTACGGGAGGGGAAAATGTGCTGCATCTTGCTCCGTGACTGCTCTGAAGACGCTGATGGATATCTCCGCCCTGGAGCGCAGGGACCAGCGCCTGCTCCAGGGGTTGAGCCCCTGAGAAGCACGCTGGGCTCTTCGAGAAATCATTGTTCTTCGCTTATTTCTTTTAAAATTCTCCCTTATTTTTGTCAACCCTCAGTAGAAGTCCATCAAGAAAGTTAGGAGCTCAGAGGAGGGAGATTCCTTTGGTGACTTGGAGAAGTAGAGGACTTCTTGTTAGACCTAAGAGAAATTATTAGAACAGCAACCCCCCAGCGCTCCTTTGCACACACATCATGCTTTGTGTGTCTCTTCTCCAAATCTAGGATGAACTGTTTCAGGTTATGTCAGCAGTTAGTATTTCTCTCTGAGTATTCAAATGCTGCAAGAGTGAGGCTTTGCATTAGACCCAAAGATTTAAAGAGCTAGGGGGGGAAAAAATGTCTTGTTAGTTGTCAAAAAACAACAACAACAACAACAACAACAACTGCTACAGCCCTGCTTTCCTATTTGAAGTTGTACAGATACTTAATCCCTTTAAGCCTTCCTTTCAGGGTTGTGGGGAAAACACGATGATGAGCATGAAATTGTTTTGTAACTTGCAAGCCTAAATGTAAATGAAAGCTGATCATATTTAATGGAACCCTCTCCTCTACCACTTTACAACCTAGCAAAGTGATTCCAACAAGAACCATATAATGTCTCATGTAAATCACATAATTTTTGAGAGTAAAATGATGTTATTAATAACGATGGTGAGGGGAGTGTGCACACGTGTAATCCCAGCTACTTGGGAGGCTGAGACAAGAGGATGGCCAATTAGGAGCCAACCAGAGCAATTTAGCAAGACCCTGTCTCAAACAAAACAAAATTTTTTAAAAAGGAGGGAGCAACTGGGGATATTCTTCAGTGATAGAGCACTTTCCTAGTATGCTTGAGGCTCTGTGTTCAGTCCTAAGAACCAGAACTGGGGAAACCGATATATATGGTTATCTTCATCTTAAAAATAATGAACAAAAGATTCATGGACAAGAAGGAATATCAAAATAGAATCCACATGGGCAGCATTTAAGGGTACACAAAGTGCATTTGGGTTTGAGCACTTGGATTCTTATTGGAAAGTTCTTTGAAATCAAGGATGTGGCTTTATTTTGCTATTTCTAACGTTGAGCATGAAGCTTAAGCTAAAACAGAATTGTTCATACATTATCATGGTTAGGTTACAATATCTAAGCTACTCACTGCTTGAAGTGTCCCTTTATTCATTGTTTCAGGGTTCAGAAAATAACACCACAATAACCAGTTTAATTTAAAACATGTAAATAAAAAGCTGACAAAGAAGATACGTTAGAAAGGAAATAGAATCTTCTAACCTGTTTTAATTAAAAAGTAAGGAAAATTAAAGAAGATCTTATAAAGCAACTGCACTATTAGATACTTTCCACAATATTAAAATGGTTATTTTGTAATTTGCTTTATGTCTATTGCCAATAAAACTATGTTCTACTTGATGAATGAAGATTTTAGAAAGAGGCTCCTGTCAGGGAATTTAGCAATAAAACAAAATAGTGAAGAAGATATTGGTTTTTTATTGCCAATTTACTTCCGTTTGCTTTGCCAATGGTAATTCCTCCATCAACGTACTGTAATAATGCCTCATAAGCTTACCTGATAAATACACCCCATGTTCAGAATGTGTCTGTTCAATTTTACTGCATCCTGAGACAAAAGAAATTGGAGAAAGGCTGCTATGAAATGAAGCCCTTGTCTACAATTTGTTCCTCATAAGCTGTATTGCAGGCCTAGCAAAAATGAGACAATGAATCATCTTGTTTATAACCAAACAAAGCAATCAAAACCAAACAAACAAGACTAAGGTTCCAAAATGTTATCCCAGCAACAGACTTGTGGAGACAGAAATGAGTTAATCTAAAATATGTGTGTATTGGATGCCTGAAACTATTTTCATGTGTTGAATGGAGTTTTATTCAGTTATAAAGAACAAAATTATATCATTTTCAGGAAAAAAGATGGAACTGGAAGACCATAATTTTGAACAAAAAAAGTTAGGCGCTGAAAAGTGCCAGATATTTTCTCTAATATGCAGAAGCAACTCCACAAAATTAGAAGGGAGACCAGTAGGGTAGAGGGAAGGGATCATGGGAAGGAAGAAAAGAAGGTGGGAGAGGTATTTGGTAGCAAAACTGATCAAATGATGTTTTTATGTATGTGCAAATATATCACAGTGAAACCTACCATTCTGTACAATTAATATGCACCAATAAAAAGTACTTTTTTTTACTGAATGGAGGGATGGATGGCAGTAATAATGTTTACTTCCCTTCTCCATGTTTCCTATCCATAACTCAACCTTGGAAATAGAAAGCAGAAAGAAAGGAAAATGAAAGAGAGGAAATAAGAATCAAAGACAGAGAAAAGTAATCAGAATGGAACCCCGCCCCCACCCGAAAGCATAAGGAATGCAGCTTCACTGCAGGTTTTGATGGATATGATACATAATTTTAAAATTGTTACTTCAAGGGAAAAAATGAGGCACAAGCAAAATAAGTACCCCATTGGGAAGTGGGCAGAAAAAAAATTCTTCATAAAAGAGCACAAATCCTTGTCTACATAGAACCTCGACTGACTCTTCACCTCTCCATGTAGCTCCCCCGTTGGAGAGAGCACAGGTCCTAGAAAAGGTCTCCTGTTCTGTCTCAGACATGCTGATTCTTTACCCCATTCTTTTTTTTAATATTTATTTTTTTAGGTGTAGATGGACACAACACAATGCCTTTATTTTTATATGGTGCTGAGGATCGAACCCAGGTCCCATCCATGCTAGGCGAGCGCTCTACCACTGAGCCACAATCCCAGCCCCTTTACCCCATTCTTAAACGCATATAGTAAGAATGTTCACTAAGGATTAATAATAGTTGGAGAAAGGAATTGGAAGAAAAAACACTCCAAGATAAGACAGGAAGACTACAAGCATATGGAGTTCCTATTTAGTTGATAGAAATGGCAACTATAAGATATTAAACTGAGTCACTTGAGAGAGAGATTCATCTTAATACCTGGCATCTCAGAAAACCCAAGGCAGGAGTGGCCCACTGTATTTTAGGACCCTTCACTGTCCATGAAATGAGTATTAATTCCTTCCCAGAGAGCCCTGGGCTACCAGAAACTCAGTGAGAGGAAGAAACAGAGGGAGCTATGTAAGTGCATTTGTCCAGTATTTTCCCATTTATCCATTTGTAAGCAGGAATCAGTGATCTGAAAGCCATTCAGGGTAAGTGACATTGATTTCTAAAACTAATTAAGCAGCAAGAAATGCATCAAACTGAGAAAGGAGTCATGTCTAAGGCAAACACTGGGCTATAACGCAATCATAAAATGCTTCAGAAATAAGTGGAGAACCCTTACTGAATGTTCTTGACCTATAAACTTTCCTTCATTTTGCTTATACTACTGAATTACATAAATGGAAAATGAGCAAAAGCAATGGTTGTTGTAATTACTTTCTTTTCTTAATAGTGACTATTTTGACCTAGTATAAATTAATATTCTTACACTTTAAGGCACATTGCATTTGACCAACTGTGCTTATTCTAAATCACTGCAAGGGGGACAAGGCTTACTATTCATTTAGCAAAACTGCTTTTTGTGTTTTTTTCCAATCCCAGTGTCACCAACTCTAATTTTATAAAATTTAGGCTTTGCTATAGCTATATAACCACAGGTAAAAGACCTAATATGTATAATTTAGGATATTCATTCTTAAATTGAGCTGTACTCTAATACACTTTACAAATGGAAACTCTGTGATTTAAAAATAATAAAATCAAAAAGGGTATCCATATTAGACTATAAGAGTTTAATCTGGAGAATATGAAACATTTTCTCTCATTTGTAGGGCTGAGATAAGAGTAATCAGCTGCGATGTTAGATTGAACAAAGTAATGCAAAAATGATGGCTGGCAAGCTATTAATTCTGTAAGCTATTGATTAATTCATGAATCAAATATTTATTGAGTGACTAGGTTGTAGATTCTAATAATATAAGTTCATAAAAACCTACAATAATGCTTCATGGCAAATCTTCCTCCTATGATGCTGTTTACATAATCAAATTCATCAGAAAGCTAGTCAAATACTCTTTATGCCCTGCCAGTGTGCCGAAAATCCTCTTACAGAAATGCAAAACCACAGCCAGATGCAGCGTTTAAAGGAAAACCCTTCTTAATTTCAGTCTCCTTTACTATTGTTTTTAAAATAAGATAAAAAGAAAATATTGAGTTTTTGTTTTGGGGGGGTTTTGTTTGTTTGTTTGTTTTGTTTTTGGTACTAGGATTGAACCCCAGGGCACTCAAACACGAAGTCACATCCCCATCCCTTATTTTTGACTTTGAAACAGGGTCTCACTAAGTTGCTGAGGCTGGCTTTGAACTTGCAATCGTCCTGCCACAACCTCTCAAGCTTCTGGGATTACAGGGGTGTGCCACTGTGCCCAGCTGAGTACTTTCAAAGTCTTAACTTTTAAAAAATAAAAATATCCACTTTTCCTCACTCCAGGAAGAAAATTAAGAATACACATCCTTGGAAGTAGAAACTACTTTTCTTCATTTTCCTAAATATTCCCTTCTTGCCCAACCAGATGACAAAAGAGCAGTTTTACCCTTGAAGTCGTGACAAGAAATCATGGAGAGGACAGCAGTTACCAGCTCCTAGTCTTCATCAGTGACATCACATTAATTTATTAACAGCATATAAAATTTCTACATTTTTTAAAGTAAAAGCATCTTGACATTTTTCCTAAAATAATATAATTTTCACTCACTTGTACTCTAATAAATTTTCTCAATAGCATGCAAGGAGATGGATATTATAGCTGCAGTTATTCCTGAGAATTGAGGATACCCTGGTTGTGACTACTGGAAAGCATCAGGCATGTGAAGGCCATCTGCCTTAGTCTATTTTGCAATGTTATAGCAAAATATCTGAGGCTGGGTTATTTTATAAAGAAAATTAGTTTATTTACCTCATCATTTTGGAGACTGAAAGTTCAAGATCAGGCAGCCCCATTTTCTTGGCCTCTGGTAAGGATCATCTTCTGTGCCACAATTTAACAGATGGCATCACACAGTGGGAGCACATGAAAGATATGGAGAGAGAGGTCACTTGATGAGAGAGAAAAGACCCAGGAGGGACCAGGCTAGCTCTTTAATAACAATCAGTTCTTGTGGAAACTAATTCATTCCTGTGAGTCCTAACCACCCCATAAAACCAGCATTAATTCTTTCAAAGGGCAGCATGACCCAATTACCTCCCCCTATTAAACTCCTTCCACTTTTGAATACCATTGCATTGGGGACCAAGCTTCCAGTACAGAAACTATTGGATGACAAATTATATCCAAAGTATAGCACCACCCACCCATCACAAGACTGAGAACAGACACCTAAGTGAGTTACTGGTGTATATAGTCATCAGCCTTTGCCCATCTTTACTTCTCAGAATCCCTGGACTCTTCCAGCACAGAAGAGGGTTAAAGGCTGGCCTCAGTGATTTCTCTCCCAGAGAAAATCCAGAGAAAACAGTGCACATCCGACTGAAAATACAAGACCATGCATTCTCTTCCAATATTATGATAAAAATCAAAGAACAAAATCTTGCTACTGAAGCAATGCTTCTGAAAAAGCCTAATTCAAACTCTTAACTATTAGATGTTAACTAACTCGGAGGCAATTCTTCTACCGCCACTAAATAGGCTTCCATTTTTCATTCACTGGCTTTAAATTTCTCTTAAAAGAGACATATTTAACAGCTCATTGATATTTTTCAACTGGGCAGGAAATGTGCCACTTGTACCAGTCATTGGAAAGGGAGGACTATTATCCCAATTGGCAATTTTAACCAATCCAGTAAGTAAATAGCCTGGGCCTAATCTTTATAGGCCATTAAACTGTGCAGTACTTGATAAATACTCCTGTGTGACTGTGCTAAAGCAAAACAAAGGGCACTGCTGGATAACAAGACAGCTGCAAAAATTAACATGAGATCCTAGAGGAGATTGGAGTTTCAGGATCACAGAAACTATCCTGGCAAGAGAGATACCTGTTAAAATAGAGTCAGGATTATTAAAAGAACAAGAAGCTGCTGTAGAAACATTTAAAACATTCTACAGTCAATTTTTAGATAAGGAACATTGCCTGAAGTTAAGTACAGTAAGATAACTGAAAACTATGGTTGTACTTTATCATTTGAGATTTACAGTCCAAGGGGAAAAGCAGGATAAAATATAAGCCTCATCCAAATGCTGTATCAAAGTCTTGCAATTAACTTCCCATTATCAGAAACAAAACTTTGTGTCATAGGGATTTTAAAGGATATTGGGCTGGGTGCCGTGGTGCACACCTGTAATCATAGCAGCTCGGGAGGATGAGGCAGAAGGATCGAAAGTTCAAAGCCAGCCTCAACAACTTAGCAAGTCCCTAAGCAGCTTAGTGAGACCCTGTATCAAAGTGAAAAATGAAAAGGGCTGGAGATGTGGCTCAGGGGTTAAGTGTTAAGGGGTTCAATTCATGGTACAAAAATAAATAAATAAAAAGGAAAAAGAAGAAGGATATTGCTCCAGGGAATGATGGAGTTTGGTAAATTAGACCCAGAATCTTCCAATAAACTTAGAATCTCCTTTTTCATCCAATTGTAAAATCCTTGCCAGAAGCAAGAACAATCTCTATGCTAATCATAGTTCCAAATGGGCTAAGACTGAAGGAAGTTAAAGAGAGCAGCACAAATCTAGAGGGCAAAGGGACTGACATATGAAAATAAATGATTCAAAGATTCTAAAATGCCCAGCTCCGCAGACTAATAACCAAGAGGAGATGTGATTGTCATTGGGAAATGTCCACACAGCAAACAACAGTCAGAGTCATTACTGAATTCAATAGAAGGAATACATTGGAGTGAAATTAAGAACAGAGGAATGTGATCTAAATATCTGTGATGAGAAGAGCTGACGGTGAAACATCTCCCCAGGGGTAAAGTTATGAGACATCTCTTCAGGAGGTTTTGAAAGGTCAGTCTTTACCATGACCCAGAAAAGCATTTTTCCAATCTTTTGAATTGGAAAAGGTCCTCTTAAAAGAGCCAGGTCATATTTTTTGGAAAGAATAATTGTGTAAAATTTCTCTCAGATAAAGAGAAGCCTGTGGTGAAAATCAAAACAAGAAGACAATTTTGGAAAAAAGTGGGAAAGAAAATGGAAGCCATGAGAAAGGGTGAGGTCATGGGCAAGTTGAGAAGTGGTAAGAAACACCACCCTGTCTGAACTCTTCAGAAAAATCATGACAAACCTATTACCAGCAACAAACTTCTACAGTGGTTCTGTTGAAAGGATAGGCGTCAGCCTGATTCATCTGCATGACTTGGTTTTTTGTAGCAGTACCCTCACAGTTGGTGACAACTGCCTATGAATTCTTTGTGTCTTTAAACTAAAAAAAAAAAAAAAAAAAAAAAAAATTCTTTAAAAACTACAGGAAGCCAGTCTTTGTAATATTCTCATTTTTTAACTGATACTTAATAGAGTAGTGGTTCAGAACACAAGCTTGGCACCAAACAGACCCCAGTTGAAATTTCAGACCTGATATTTTCTTTGTGACTATTAGTGTAACTTTTCAATGACCCAATCTCAACTGAAAAATGGGATAATAATATATATGTTTAGCAGTCAGTGTTCATGATTGCAAAAATTACACTGGAAATGTCAAGCAAAAAAGGAATTTGTTGGAAGGCTATTACAGAGCTCAGAGATCTAGCCATAGAACCAAGTAAGAAAATGGATGAAGGGCTGGGGTTGTGGCTCAGCGGTAGAGCTCGCTGAGCACATGCCAGGCCCTGGGTTCGATCCTCAGCACCACATAAAAATAAATAAATAAAGATATTGAGTCCAACTACAACTAAAAAGTAAATATTTAAAAAAAAAGAAAAGAAAATGGATGAGAACTATGGGAGGGAATCACACAAAGTCAGGGACATGGTTATGCTTCAGAAGTGGTTTGGATAGGGTGTCATCGTATGAAGTGCTGCCACCACTGCTGCTGAACCTACACTGTGAAACTCTGCTACCACTGGACATTAGATGCTGCCTCCATCCACTCTGATTTTTGCCACTGAGAGGTGACTTCTGGAAGATCCGTGCATCTTGTTACTCTCACTTAAGATTCTAATTCCCCCCTGGAAGCATCGATTGGCCAACCCTAGACACGTGTCTGGACTATTAATGAACACAGGGGACAGAGAATGAGTACCTGATCCTCTTTAGTGGAAGGTAAGGCTGAGCCTCCTGTGGAAATTTGCATAATAGGTGATTTCCTCCAGATCAGAAAGAGGTTTGAAGGCTGAGAAGCCAGAAAAAAAGAAAACCCGTACTTCAGTTCATTTCTTTATCCACCCAATTTTGCCTTATTAAACTTCTTCCAAACTTCCCACCTAATGAAAAATGGCTACATTTATATAGTCCAAAGTACATAAACCTCCTCCCAAAAGGAACACATTGGTTTTTGCACCAACTGAATCCGAGTTCATCCAGGCTCTCTAAATGATTCTAATCCTACTAAGTTCTATCACAATTCCATCTCAATATCCAGCAACAAATGCACCAAATTTTAACATGAATAACTCTATGACTACAGTGTTAGAAAGGGAGAAGAAGGAAAAAGAAAACTGCCAAACATGCAAATATCTATCTAACCTAAATCTATCAGGTTCTGGAGTTCAGAGAGTAAGAGTTCAGGTAGCAAGATGTGTTATATATGCATTTCATGCAAAGAAGGAAATCCATAGTCTTCATATTTATGACTGGTCACTAGGCCACAGATAAAACTGTATTTCCTCTTCCATAGTCCATTTACTGCCTGGAATTCTTTTTCCTGGTAAGGTCACCCAATACTTTGGAATTTCATTAACCCTTACTTCAGTATTATCTTGGTACGGTAAGAGAGAGTACCTCGGAACATATTATAAATGTAAAAGCAGCAGCTCTTTCACCTTGATGCTCAGAATCAATCACCACAGTTTAACACCAAAATCTTATATGCCAATGGCATGAGAAGACCAAAATGGCCAGGTGGTAGTTTAAGTTTCCAACTCAAGGGAATCATTGTTTTGTTTTCTTAGCAGACATACTCATCCTAAGCACCCAGGTATACTTAAGCATTCCAGGGTGTAGGAATAGAAAAAAAAATTGAATAGGTAAATTAATTATATTCCTTGATTCCAAGATATATGTATCTTTGCTGGAAAAGACATAATAACTGGTCCAAGAAAATACATTTGACATCAGCATATATAGAGCATGTTGCAAGATGTTATATCCCTCAGTGGCACAGTAACTAAATCTTCAATATGCCTATTAATAAAGCCAACTGCTTCTGGATGATAGGGAACATATGAATGTCAAATAAATAACTGAGTATTAACCCATTGCTGTTCTTGATTTACTATAAAGTCAGTTCTCTGTCATATGCAAAGTTGTGTGGGTTACTCTGCATAAAAACTCTAGCAAATTCATGACTATCAGGAGTCAAATCATCAGCAACTCCATCAGTTATTGATCATGACATGTGTAGGTGCTTACATGGTGTCACTGTCTTTCCAGACTTAATAGATAGCAGCTATGCTGCTCAGAATTCCTCCCACTGGAAAGTCTTAACCTTGTCATTCTTTCAGTTCCCAACTAACTGGGGATCTAACTGCACTACACTCTACTTCTGGCCCATGCAAGCTTCAGCTTCAGAGTACCAAGACAAGCTCAAAACATTTCCTCCTTATTAATATAGTCCTAGAGAACTCCCATGAGGCCATATATGTTTTCTCAATTGTAAAATGCCATTTAGAAAGTTGTAAAGATTAAATAAGCAACTGTGGCATGAAATAAAAACAACAAAATGAAATCACCATTTTTGCCAAAGTACATCTTTAGATAAGAACCAATGTGTTTGGGATTCCTCCTTTCCTTATTTTTTTTTTCTCCTCTATTTTTTTTTTAATAACCTGTCTTACGGCACACAGATTCTCCTTCTGTTTGATTAATTAAGCTGTTGAGTCTTTCTATTGTATTTTTTATTTCATTTATTATATTTTTCACCTCCAGAGTTTCTGTTTGTGTGTGTGCACGGGTGCACATGCATGCATCCCTCTATGGGGCGGGGTCAATCTCTATGTTAAATTTTTCTTTTTGTTTATTTTTTTTCTGATTTTATGAAGTTGCTTCTCTTTATTTTCTTGGCATTTGCTGAGCTTCCTTAAAATCTTTGTCCAGCTCTTCATAACTTTCCATTTCTTTGTGGTGGTTATTCATGCTTTATTTTGTTCCTTTGGTGATGTAATCTATCCCTGATCATTCTTGGTCCTGCAGCTATACATAGGATCTGCCTATTTGAAGCAGTAGGAGCCAGGTTTTGCTGACTTTTTGCAAACTAGTTTTGTCTATAAAATCTGTTTACAGTCAACCCATCCAGAGATTCTGGGCAGGCTGTCTGGCAAGTGGTCTTCCTGCTGGGTTCTTCAGGCAGGCTAGTCTAGTGCGTTGGTCAGCAGGTGAACAGGTCTGTCTCTTGTATCCACATGGTTGAACATGGATCCTGGGTTTGTGAATATGGGACTAGAGCCTGTATCTGATGAGGCTATCTTAAAGTCTGGGTCTTGTAAGGTCTAGCCTGGTGTTGAGACGGGCCTGAAGCTTGAGTTTATGGATGTGGGGTTGGGTTCTGGGCCCATAGAGAATGGGCTGGAGTTTAGGTCTACAGAAATGGGCTCTGGACCCTTAATCCACAGCTACTGCCCTGGCACTTGGACTATCCATGGTCCCTGGGTCCTCAGAAGAGTTTAGGGTCACAGAAACCAGCTTGGAGTCTGGAACTAGCAAGGTGCTGAGTCAGGCAAGGAGCCTGGGCCATGGAAGCTGGTCTAAAGCCTGGGATCATGAGTCTGGTGTCATGAGGATTGGATCCATGGGGACTGGCCTGAAGCCTGATCCATGGAGGCCAGCTTGAGGTGTGTGAATACAAGTGCTAACAAGGAGCTAAGTATATGAGAGCCTGCCTTGTTCCTGGAACTACAGGGGCTGTCCTAGAACCTTGGGGGATGACCCTGGAGTCTGTGCCTGAGACAGCCTTATCAGCACAGGGGTCTACTGGGATGTGCCTAAATTATGGGTCTGCTGGTACATGGGACTATAGGAGTGAATCTGAAGGACAGAGCCACAGGGACTGACCTGGAACCGGAAGGTCTGGAGTCTGAAAACAGAGGAATTGACCTGGCACTGATGTGAACCTGAAGTTTGGGACTGTATGTATGGGCTAATCTTGATCTGGGATAGTCTAGAATCTGGGGCTACAGGTGCTGGCCTGGTCCTAGAAAGGCCTGGAGCCTATATCCACAGGGGATTGCTAGGATGCTGCATCCATGGGTACTGGCTTGATTACTAGAGCCGTGAAGGCCTGACTGGTGTAGAGTAGCCCTAGACCTTAAGTCACAAGGATCAGTCTAGCGCAGAGGGCTGTCCAGAAGCTGAGGCTGCTAGGGGCATCCTGGAGATTGAGTCTGTCGGGACTGCACTAGTACTAGACGAGGCCAAAGCCTACGTCTGCTGAGGCTAACCTGGCATTGGAGCAGACCTAGAGACAGTGTCCAGAAGACAGGCCTAGAGGATGGAACTATGACCTGGAGGCCCAATGCACAAGTACTATCCTGGAGTCTGGAGTCAAGGTGGCCTGCCCAGTGCTGGTACTGTTAGATTCCCAATATTGGGATCCAAGGCAAAATCCAGTGCTTATTTTCTCCCTTCCTCCACACAAGGATTATCTCTGTCCACATTATGCTTCCTGGGGCTACAGGTAGGGTAACTCAGATAATATAAAGCAGTCCTTCCTATGCTCTTTAATGTGTTATTTCTTATTTCTGTGCTATACCCAGCTGCTACATTTGCTCACCTGATTTTCTTAGCCCTTTTAAAGGTATTTTCTTTAGTAGGTAGTTGTTTTGGTAGATGGATGTTTTTGAGAAAGAATAAGTATTAGAAAGTCCCATTTTGACATCTTATTGACATTCAGCTCTAAGATTTTCAGCGTGTAAATAGTTTCTGCATAGGAATTTTTGTAGAAAAATTCACTTGTCTAGTCTAATAGGTTACCAGGACTCTGTTTCTTCACACAAATCATAATCTTTTATCAACTGTATCCATCTAACAGGTCTAAACTATGACACTGAGAAAGGATCAATAAACAGAGTCACAGAGAAATATCTTAGAATCAAATTGAAATCTCATTGGTGAAGTCTCCACACCTTGATGTCACCATGCTGCCTATATCTCTAGATTTTCCTCCATCAGATCATCTTTTCCCAAAAACTGACATAATTACAAGGGGAAGAAATGAGCACAGGAGACATCTGGAGAAACTCAGAAACCTGAAGGTGAGAGACTGCTTGTTACACCTCCTCCTACATGATGTATTCTAGACTGAAGTTTTAGAGTGTCTCTTACAGCAAATGTGTTACTTAATCATAATTTCCCCTTCAACAATCCGTTTTAAAATAACTGAATATTTAATTAATTCTCCAGAGAGATGTAAAATATGCCATTTCTGAACTGATTAAAGAGTAAAACTTTTACAGTTTTTCCATAACTCTAGTCTTGTTAAAATCAAATGAAAAGGCTCTGAATGCTTATGATTACAAAATATAAAGGATACTTGAAGGTTAGAGTTGAATTTCATCTATAGGACCACAGACTTCTGGACTGCTTCCATCTGTTTTTCACAACTGAGCTGTCTCTGAATTGGAAGGAGAGGAAACTAATAATAATCTATAATTTTGTAAAAATAAGTAATTATACAGTTGTATGTAGTAGCTCACGATAAAATAACAATATATGGTGTAAGGATTCTGGCTGTGAAAATGCACAAGACAACAAACTCCTGGTGGTTAACAAGCACCCTGTTTCCCATGGTTGAACAATTCTGCAGTTTCTCCCAAGAACTAGTAAGATGATTAATACATGCTCAGTGCCTACCTGTTATGGTAATATCCTTCATGAGGAGGCTCTATGCTAGAGTCTTATCAGCCTCAACCTTGATCTCAGACACTCAGCTTCTGGGAATGAAGAAACTCTTCAACAACACCACTGTGTCACTGCACCTAAACCTGCCCACATAACAGTAACATTATACAATGAACAATATGTACTGATGATGTCAATGACCTAATGTAGCCTAATGCATATAAATAAAGCTGGCAGCTCAGATAAGGAGTCCTTTTACTTTGTCCCTGCACCTTGCTTCTGTCTCTTTTTGTTTTTCTTTACAAACTGGTGCTTGAGACAGGGACACTTCTGGATGGACACGTTAATATGGAAAGGAGTAGCTTACTGCCTGGAACAGGCTTTGACGCATATCTTTCATCAGCTGGTACTGATCCCCACTAAGGCTCAAAACCATCATCATCAGGCTGAACATTCTGATTTACTTCTCAAGAGTGAACATGTGGGGCTGGGGATGTGGCTCAAGCGGTAACGCGCTCGCCTGGCATGCGTGGGGCGCGGGGTTTGATCCTCAGCACCACATAAAATAAAACGAAGATGTTGTGTCCACCGAAAACTGAAAAATAAATATTAAAAAAAATTCATTAAAAAAAAAAAGAATGAACATGCTAGTAGATTGGGTAGAGAGAGGTGATGGGAGGGGAGGGGAGGGGAGGGGAGGGGGGATAGGAAGGGTAGCAGAATACAACAGACACTAGTATGGCTGGATGTATAAACGTGGGTGTATAACCAATGTGATCCTGCAATCTGTACACGTGGAAAAATAAGAATTCATACCCCATTTGAATCAAATGTATGATATGTTAAGATCATTGTAATGTTTTGAGCAACTAATTAAAAAAAAAAAAAAAAGAATGAACATGCTGTAAGTAATGCTAACCTTGCTGCTTTGCTGGCAGAAATAGATTCTCATTGCCCTGGTGCCCAGAAAGTGGTTCTTCATATTCAAAAGATTAAGAAGATATAAGTAAGAAGCTTCAAGAGGAGCTGCGAGCTCCTTGCTTGTGCTGCAAGCTTGGTTTCTTTGTCATGATGCCATTGCTAAACTTAAGCTTTATAATTCTCAGCCCACGCTCTCTTTCCCTCCCATGCCCAACAAGCTGCCCTGCCACAATCCCAGAGCCTCTTGGGTGAGTGGTCCTTTTAAATTATCTGCCCCTGCTCCCACTGCAGTAGGCAGCAGCAATCCCCCCCCCCGCCCCCATCTAGATCCTGATTTAACTGAAAGTATGCAACAAATACAGGAGGAAGGAAAATCTCATAATTTAGCTGTTTGTCCTATAAGGCTGACTCCCACTTGCCAATTAGAACATGAACAATTAAATACAAAAAGAAAAAAGAACTCTCCAAAAAGAATATAAACTGTCACAGTGGCACACTCCCATAATCCCAGCGACTGGGGGGTCAGGGGGCTGAGGCAGGAGGATCTCAAGTTCAAAGCCAGCCTCAGCAAAAGCGAAGCTCTAAACAACTACAACTGATTGAGACCCTGTCTCTAAATAAAATACAAAATAGGACTGGGGATGTCGCTCAGTGGTCAAGTGCCACTGAGTTTGAGCCTGGGTACCAAAAAAAAAAAAAAAAAAAGAATATAAATTACAACACCATGCTTTAAGAGAACAAGCGAATAATCTTCTAAAAGAAAAATAGTTACAACAATTTTCCTTATTTCTTAGCTTCTGCTGGATCTCTAGCTTTCCTTGCCTTATATTTAAAATGGAAATTACAGGGCCTACAAGATTTATTAGGCTTATGCAAAACCAGTTTAGATAAAAGAAGGAAAAAAGTGTCCGTTGTAAGTCCAAACTGCTTAGCTGGCTATTTTATCTGTTTTCAGCCAGCTTTTTTAACCAGTCCCTCCCTAATGTCACAGCACAGAAAGACAAAAGTAGAAAGATTCCAAACATACAAGCTGTCTTCTTCAAATTTTTTTTTTTTCTGAGAACTTCACAGACTTCCATCTGAATTTTATCTGAGCTAAAGGTATATTCTGACCTGATGAAAAAGTTAGTATTGTGGCCATGTAAGTTTTTTAAAAAATATTCTACATAAGTTAATGTATTTTTCTGATCAGTCTTATTTTATCTAACTATAAAGGTTTTAACATTCTGTCCTTGGCCAGAGGCCAATTTCTCCAGGGTTAATTCTCAAATACATTCAAAAATTTCTTTTAATAAATCCTTAGGAAGATATAGTCTTGGAGATGTTGGGGATAAATCTGATAACCATCAAGGACAAAGATCCAGCTATCTGAAACCTTTGATTTCAGTGTCCATCATGGCTGGTGGATTTTATACCTGGAATTTCCAGTCGTACAAGCCTGTCCTATGTCTCTATATTAGGTACTTGATATCAAAATTGGCATTTAGACAAATGAGCACTCATAAATGAAAATTTCAAGAAAAAATGGATCCGAATGATTTAATTCAAATCAAGTAATCAAATAAAAATATAGAATCTTTAAAATCCTAACTCACAAATTTTTTCTAAGTGGTCAATCAATAAAGTGTTTACTTCTACAAATCTTTAAAATGTAATATAATATTAATAACTTCTAGGTTTTTCTTCAACAGGAAAGAGATGATTAATACTGTTAATTACATTTTTCTGATACTTTTATTATTTTTAAAGTTAAAATGAGTAAACTAAATTAAGCATAAATGGAATTAATCTTCATAAATAAGTTTTCTCAAATGGATCAATTAAGAAAGAAGTTTAAGATTGCTTTGTCTAGGTCTTCACTAAAGCAAGGTTACTAAGAGATAAAGTTCTAATAGATATAATTCTATATGCAAAGGGTTCAAAAGTTTCAGCTGTTTTCAATTAAGATATTATAAACAACAAAGTATTTCATCTTATTTAGAGAAGTAATTTATCTAAATTCAAAATTTTATAAAGACTGTTTTCTAATTATAAATTTAAAAGGAGAGAAAGAGATGTGAGATTGTAAAGGGGAAATAAATATAAGATGGTTTGTGATGGGAAATTAAATATAAGGTTTCTGGAGGGAATTAGACATAAGGTTTATGTCTAAGTGGTCAATTAGATATAAGGCTTGTATTAGGATATAAAGGAAAAAGAAAATGTTTCTGGGTAAGAAAGCCTTCATGTGGTAAAGTTGTGAAACAGAGGCTATAGCTGTAGCTCAGAGGTAGAGCACCTACCTCATACATGCAAAGCATTGAGTTCGATCCTCAGCACCACATAAAAATAAATAAAGATTAAAAAAAAGAAAATGTGTAAGTATTTAAAACTAAATAATAATAATAATAATAATAATAATAATAAGAAGAAGAAGAAGAAGAAGAAGAAGAAGAAGAAGAAGTTGTTGAAAAACAATAAGAGGGTCTGAGTAAGTGAAGGGTAAATTTCAAAAACATTGTGTTTGTGATTAATTTGGCTATAATTAGCACAATCCATTAAATTTACTTGAAATTTAATGTACTGGTATAAAGCAAAGTCTGAAACATCAGTCTACTCTTATCAAGATAATTTTCTTGTATGTTAGTTTTTATTACTTGGGAAAATTAAGTCTTAAGAAAATTAAAGAATGTTCTTGTTTTAAAGTCTTAAAAATTACTTTGTAACTGCTTAAACAAACAACTGTTATTTAAGTTATAACAATATTGTTGACACCCAAAATATATGGGTCTAGGTATAAGTGTGCATTTGAGAACTATATCTATCTAAGTCTTGTCTAAGTGTAATGTAAAAGTTTAAAGACCCCTATAATAGCTGTTTGCCTTGTTTAAGTCAATTTCTACACTGTTCCCTAAATGTATAAGAGATTTAAGGCTATCCTTTGATTTTTGTTAACCTATGCAGATCTGTAATTATTGTTACTATATACTCTGGATTTTAAAGTGTACTTTAAAAGTTAAACTTAGTTTAAGTGTAAAGCTTAGGAGAACACTTTGCCAAGTTGGTGTCCTCCAAACTAAAAAATTATGTGTAATGAAAATTCTATCAAAAAATAAGTCTTAAATAAGTCATTGTTTGTCCAACTCTGATAAACTATTATTTTAGAGTATTATGTTACATTTCAGATTCTAAATTTTTCTTGAAAAGTTAAACTTGATTGATATAAAAACATCAGTGTAATTATAAACATTAATGTAATTGTGGTGCTGTTAATTGGTTTCTTTATATTCTAATATTCATATAAAGTATTCTAGTATTCATATAAAATCTTTTGAATAGAAGGTTTAGGAGAAAGAACATCTTTACAAAGCTGGTGTTCTCTAAATTAAACTTCTCTAGAACAATGGTCTATTATAAAAATAACAAATTTAGTTAAAAATTTGTGTGGTTTTAATATTCTATAATTAGATAAAAATAATCTGTCATAAATTATTAAATTTTGTATAACTCTCTACACTGAGAAATAAACTCAAATATACTTTTAATATGCAATAAAGAGAGCCTGTTTTATTTAAGTTTTCATAATATGAGATGTAAGGATATTTTTCCTCTTTCCCACAAAAGTGGCTCTCTTGACTTGTTTGACTTATATTTCAGATGTAATGTTAAATTTTGTTAACTGATTCACAGAGACTCAAAAAGTGATATATAAAAACTTTATAAAATAATATTTAAGAAAGAAATTAAGATTATTTTATAAAATAAAACACCTTACCTAAAATTTGTCTAGAGGCCACCCCACCTGAGTTAAGACCATATGCCTCTGATCACATGGGAAAAAAGATATGCTACTGTACTTACACCAACAGGTCCTATTTGGATTCCGGCTTGGTGCATGAGACCTGTCAATCATCAGTTAGCATCAGGGATTTCACAACCCAATCCCCAAGTTTCATTTGACACTGGATGGGGAGGATTCTGCCCAAAAAAAGACAATAACTCTCCTTAAAAGAGAAGGAACACCACAAAAGGGCTCCAAGATACCCGAACTCCTGTGACTCGGGGAGATATAAAACCATAACAGCCTCAGCTCAACAGATGTTGGCTCAAACAGTTAAAATGCACTCCAGAAAATTTGATTACTGCTTTGTTTGCTAAACTTATACACAAAACTCTAAATGTTTTGATCCTTCTGATAATGCTGTTCTACTGTTGTAACCCAGCTATGGAAATCCAGAAAAAAATCAGATTCCTTGTTCCTAAGTGGATGTTTACCAATACTGGGATTGTTATGCTTGTTACTGTTAATGCTTACCCTATTTTTTGCCTCTGCCAAGATTAAAGAGAAAACAAATGTTATTCATCCAAAAGGCCATACAAAATAAGAAAGGGGAGCTGTAAGGATTCTAGCTGTGGATATGTACAAGACAGCATTCCTCTGGTGAGCAAACGAAGTTTCTCCCAAGAACTAGTAAGATGATTAATACCTGCTCAATACCTACTTGCTATGGTAATGTCCTTCAGGAGGAGGCTCTATGCTAGAGTCTTATCAGCCTCAACCTTTATGTCTAGGCACACATATAACTAGACACATATATTTTGGATGTCAACAATACTGTTATAACTTAAATAACAGTTGTTTGTTTAAGCAGTTACAAAGCCTCAACCTTCAATCTCAGTCTGAGATTAAAGCTCCTGGGAATAAAAGAACTCCCTTAAACAACACCAATGTGTCACTGCACCTAAACCTGCCCAGATAACAGTAACTTTATACAATGAACTATAGGTACTAATGATGTCAATGACCTAATGTAGCCTAATGGATATAAATAAAGCTGGCAGCTCAGATGAGCAGCCCTTTTACTTCGTCCCTGCACCTTGATTCTGTCTCTTTTTGTTTTTCTTTACAATATGGTGGGTACTTGCTTAATTTGACATGATAAATGAAACATTTTATAGCAGATGGGCTGGGGATGTAACTCAGTGGTAGAGTGTGTCATACACTATGTGAGACCTTGGGTTTGATACCCTTCAGTACACACACACACACACACACACACACACACACACACACAGTCATACAACTATAGCAGAGAAAAATAAAAATGATCCCTATTCATTTAAACTAGCAGTTAGACAATTTATGAGAGCTCTATGTTAGCTAAAGTAATGGGCAGCTCAAGGATAATTATTTAAATAACCAGGATGGCAGTACATAGAGTATTTCAAGATAATCTTGAGAATATTTTATATATCACAAGGTAGCAAAATAGTCACTGGTCAAGTATATGCTCTTCTTCCTACAAGAAGTTATGAAACAACCTCTGCTTTGAGATATCCTCATGGTGATAGAAATGATAATATAAATGGATAGATGGAAAGAAAACATTAAGATGAAAAATAAGGAGAATAGTCTTTACTTCACACACATTAAGAAAAAGAAGGAAGAGAGTCACTGATTATACCTAGGATAGGAACACCAACAAATGGATCATAGATAAGGTCACCTTGGGACTTTCAATATCAGGTAATCAGACTAGTAAATTTTTAGACCCCCACAGTATTTTAATCACAACATCACCTAGGTATCTACTTAAACAACAAGAATACATCTTCTTTAAAAATAACCATGCAAATGTTTGAATATGCAGATTCTAATTTGTAATATTGGACTCCACCTGTTCTAAAAATAAAATCATGATACTTCATTGTCTTTCACTTTACAGGGAACAGCCTTAATTTACTCACCCTTAAAACTTGTTCATCCCAAACTGCAAACCACCAAAACAGTTTTGTTTCAAAATTCTCTTGGAATAAAAATAAAATTTATTTGGCCTACCATCTCTCTGGGTCCTCTTGATAAAAGAACTGACTAGAATCTAGTGGAAGCTGCAGTAGGTGGAATCCATATAGAAGGCAGGTCAGTGAGGAAATTAATTGCCCAGAATAGATAAGGCCATACAACAAGAGAGAGGAAAAACTCTCAAAATAAGAGTCTAAACGGTTAGTGCAAGAATAACAAAACAAACGTGCAGGTGTGTCAAAGTCAAGGGCTACAAAGCAAACTTTTAAAAAGGCAAAAAAAAAAAAAAAAAGCCAGGAAATATGGGAGAAACAAGTGTAAAGGCACAATTTAAAAGCAGCCGAGGTGGGTTTTTCAAAATGTTATGTGCAAATCAGATAAAGGTACAAGACTGAATTAGATGGTGTAAAAACTCATTAAATAATTTGTTAGAGTGCAGTCAGTTGTATTATTGAGAGAATCAATATACTGCAGAAACACCCAGTCATTTTGTTTACTCCAAAAAAAAAAAGCAAAGCCACTTAGGAATTCAAGGTCAGGTTTAAATTAGCACTTCCCTACAGCAGATGGAAGGGCAAGATCTTCAGCACCAGTCTGAAATGCGGTTTGTTCAGAAGTCCTGCTGTCATGCTTAAAACAGCCCACTTTTTCAGAGGTGGCCAGCTGAGTAGGCATTTGTCATGCAGAGAGTGGAAACAGAACAAGGTCCATAGAAGAAACCCTGAGAGCCTGAAATCAGGTCATGTGGCAATAACCATGCCCTGCTGCGAAGCAATAGCAGCACCTGGGGGAAAGTGACTCATCGTGAAGGGGGGAATGTGTATCCAAAAAAAAAAGAATAGCAGGTTTTTCAGTGACCACTGCCATCTAGCTCAGGTGGACTCCACACAGCGTGCACCTCCACATAGCACAGTGCTCTCTCTCTCTCTCTCTCTCTCTCTCTCTCTCTCTCTCTCTCTCTCTCTCTCTCTCTCTCTCTGAAAGCCCTTCTAATACATATGACAAACAGAAAGGGAATCAAAGAGAAAAGGTGATTCTTAATAAATATGCTTTAGAGCCATGTTGTCAAAGAAATCATCTCTATTTAATGCCATTTTCTCTCTCTGGATGTTTTCCTGGATTTCTTCAAAGGCTTAGTTAAAAAGAAATTTTTGAGCCTAAATCGACCACTGTGAAGAAATTGGAATAGAATTTTCAGATTATGAGTCTCTGCTTCTAAGACTACTAACTAGACAGGTAATGAACAAAAGACTTTTCTACTTTTTCATTCATTTACTCAATTATTCATTCAGCCAATATTTACTGAACACTCAGCATAAGTCAACACCGTGCATTTTTTCAGGGGAACAAAAGTGACCTTACAGGTATGGTCCCTGCCTTCTTGGAGTTGAAATTCTGATAGAGAAATCAGATATTAATTAAACAATCTCATAATTTTCTCTTTTTTACCTTTCTTTTTTATCAGAATATGGAAATGAAGTTCTTATAGAGTTACTGTATTATAATTTCTACATTCGTAATTTCCTAATAAAAAATGGGGAAACCACTCTGATGTGAAACTATACTGTGTGCTATGGGAATACACAAGGGAGGTCTCAATCTATGCCACAGACCCAGGAAAGAGTTTCTTGAGGAAATAACATTTTACCCACATTCTCCAAGGGATGAACAGAAGTATTTTAGGACTTTCCAATTTATTTATAACTCCAACTCTGAGGCCTTATTTTGTTTTCTAATACAAAATAGGGTGGAAGTATCAAGGCATCATGAGATAGGACAACCAAAAGACTTTTTATTGTCCCTTTATACCATTGTTTTACTCAGCTTTTTCACTGCTGTAACTAAAAGACTGGACCAGAACAATTGTAGAGGAGGAAATGGTTATTTGATGGCTCAATGTTTCAGAGGTCTTAGTCCACAGAAGCCTGGCTCCATTTCTCCAGCTGGAGGTGAGGCAGAACATCATAGCAGGAGAGTGTGGCAGAGGGAAGCAGCTCACATGATGATTAAGAAGCAGAGAAAGAGACTCCACTCACCAGATACAAATATATATACCCCAAAGCCATACCCCCAAGGCCCTACCTTCTCCAGCCACACCCCACCTGCCTTCAGTTACCACTCAATTAATCCCATCAAGTTATTAATTAATTGACTGAGCTAAGACTCTCATAATCCAATCATCTCTTCTCTGAACCCTCTTGCATTGTCTCACACGTGAGCTTTTACGGGACACCTCACATCCAAACCATAACAACCATATCAAATAAAAATATTTTTATTCTCACTACTTCCAGCTTTCTGTCTGAAGATGAGATTTTCCTCCAATATCTTTAAGATTGTGGATATCACTGCAAATACCTGCTGTTAGATGATTGCATGAAGAGAGGAATAGGAAAAGTATTTTGATTCTTTCTATTACCTTTCCTAAGCACCCAAACTAACAGTCATTAGTGATTATCAATCCTATTCTTTACCCTCATCCAGGATGGAGAGGTACAAATTTATATAAAAGTTCAGCAAGTACCATCTCTAAGCAGAA
The DNA here is from genome assembly GCF_052094955.1 of Ictidomys tridecemlineatus. NCBI lineage: Eukaryota > Metazoa > Chordata > Mammalia > Rodentia > Sciuridae > Ictidomys > Ictidomys tridecemlineatus. The sequence continues at coordinate 24,283,740 of NC_135490.1, forward strand.
AAGGCTTTGGGCAAAGCATTCTGCAGGTATTCCAATTTTCTCTTCTGGGGAAGGGAATCTCAGATCTTGGTATAATTTGCTGAAGAACAATAGATGATAAAACCAATCTTTTAATTCCATCTGTTTTCTATAAGAAGAAAACATTTCAGAATTATATAAAAAAAAAAGGGTTGTTCTGGGAGATAAAAATTAAAAAATGAGACAAGCTACTGGGTAAGGAGATTAAAATGAGAAATGGCAAAAACAGCCAAAACATTAAAAACTCTATGTGTGAATAAAGCTTGAACATGACTCAGGGCTTGAATAAAGGGGTCCATTAAAGAAGGAAAGTTGAAGCTACAAAAGAGCATGAATTATTGAAAACGTAACTTCCTGGAAGCAGCAGAAGATGAGATGCTGACCACATAGAGAGGGATTGGGCTTAGAGGGGAGGAAACAGAAAGAAGTTGTGAACATTTACTTTCCTTGGCAAAGTTACCCAAGGCATGAGAATAGATATGAGGGAGATAGATGGGAAATTCAAAAAGAGTGGTGGTTTTAGTCATCGTAAAGAATTCATTAAAAAATTACTCAGAGCAGCATTGATGGAATTCCAGAAAATGTCGAAAGCCCCCAAGAGGTGGTCTGATTCTAAATTGGTAACTGTTAATATCTACCCTACTGCAAGGTTTTCTTCAACAGTTCTTTGAATACCTGGGAATAGATATTACAGCTGGGGTTGAAGTTTTCTCTGATGAGAATGACAAAATACAGAAGCGTGAGGTACTTTGGCATTTTGAAAAGAGCTACACTGAAACAATGGATCATAGAGTCTAAATTAGTTATGGAAGAAGGTAAAAGAAAAGTCTAATGAGCAGAGAGAAGCCACAGCTGTTCCTCAAGCCAATGCCCACGTGAATTTGAAATATGATCACAGTACAGGTAATTGAATAAGAAATATGGAGAGATAGATAATCAGAGAGTGGGATGTCAGATTTGTGATTTAGAAATAGAGAAGTTTCGGGTGTTTTCAGCTTCGTGATGTGATTCACACAGTGAATAGTTGAAGTGAAATGAAGGAGAAAATCTCTAGAGAAGGGAAGTAAAGAAAATGGGGGCCAGAGCATGGCCATTTCCACACTTACACATGAAGGCAGAACCTGGGGTAAACGAATCACTATCAGAGAAGTGATGGGAGGGGAGGGGAGGGGTAGGGGGAAAGGAAGGACAGCAGAATAAAATAGACATTATTATTGCTATGTGGATATACATGACTGCATAACCAGTGTGATTCTGCAACCTCTACACTCAGAAAAATGAGAAATTATATCCCATCTGATTCAAATGTGTGATATGTCGAGATCATTGTACTGTCTATGTGTAACTAATTAAAACAAATAAAAATTATTATAAAAAAAGAATCACTATCATGCCTACGCAAAGCTCATTCATGAGTAAGTGGGGTAGTAGCAGGGAGGTTATAACAATGAAAAGAAATAGAAGCTAAAAGTGAAGCACAACTTTCAACAAGACTGTGGAAATTATCAAGAAACAGCAGTGAAAATCTACAAGGGCACCAACCCCTGTTTCTGTCCCAGAGGCACATGAAGTATGAGAAAATGAACAACCTCTTCTCCCCCCAGGACCCAGAGAGCATTAATTATCTCCAGGGCTACTTACTACCTCTCCAGACTCTCAGTCCTCGTTCTTCTTCTAAATCAATCATTTTTCTCCATCAAACACTTCTGAAGTGATACATACAGTCATTTCTGTACAAATGCAAACACTCTTTGGTGTTTGAAGTCTTACAGTTCTGGTTTAACTAGTTCACCTCTAAGATAGTTAAGGCAGCTATTATCAATCCACAAGATTGTCTCAGAAGCATATTTGGATGATATTTCACTTTTTTGAAAAGTCTAGATCAGAGTTTGACTTTTAAGACTTTCAAGGGATGTTTACCAGGGACTTATATTCATAATCTATTCAGTTGGTATATTTGGATTTTGTGCTCAATCTGTCTATAATAGCATACTTTCACACTTCTACGTCTCCACAGTTACAAGGTCTTAATCATAATGAGTCATAATGAACTCTTCTTTGGTAAGTAGGATTAACATTCCCACATGAACTTGAGACACTAAATTATTAATAGTCTCTCAAGGCTTTTGATTTTTGCCATGAAGCCTACAATGCTTTCATAAAAATTTAAATGCATTAAAATAAAATGTTAAGCTCAAAAATATAAAAATCTTTACAGGCATTCTTCCTCCTGAGGTTTCAATATATTTTGCAGGGGAAAACAACAACAACAAAAGGCCATCACGAGATTTTCATGGTGTAAATGTTAAGAGAGATGAAAAATTTGGAAATAAGTTTTGAGTGTTATTGCATCATACTACAAAAGAATAAACTCAACATTTTGTTTTTACTATCTGGCATTTAAAGCTCATTAGGATAACTTTCTTGACAGCATGGGCTGGCATCAAATCAATACGAGTCAGTGAAAAATGAAAAATAGAAATGGCTAGGAGATTGCTCCCCAAAGTAGTTGTATTGAGTGTTGACTTTTGGTTTTCACAAGGTTCATTGGGGAAGATAATGCAAGAAAATATTCATGCAGAACTTTGATCAGAAAGAGCACACCCCTAGGAAAAACTGATGAAGAATTTATCCATATAAAGGCAAGATAAAAAGAGATGGAGGAAATTAGTCACAGTAACATAATCTTCAAGGGCGAGAAGAAAAATTAAAAAGGATCCAAAGGAAAGATGCCTAAGAAGGAGTTTTCAGAGAACATGTAGATTATTTACAATTTTTTAAAGTGGAACTTCGATTGTGAGAGGGTGAAAATAAACAAGCACCATATTTACCAAAAAGAAGTAAGAAAAGGAATGTTTGCTTCAAATGAAATAGCGCTTCAACTTGTAAAAATATGGCAGGAGATGAGAACATTCAAAGAAATTGTGGAGAAGAAAAAGGTGTGCAGCTGAATGGAACCCACTTGGAGGAGAAAGGTGTGCTAAGGGCTGGAAGGTACAGATGGGAATTAGAACATGAGGGAGGATGGAAAGGTAGGCCCCAGGAGTCAAGTGGGGGAAGTCCACAGGGAGCCTGGAAGTTGTAACTCTGTCACACACATGGAAACGCGAAACTTCTACTAGGCAAAGTAAACAGCATAAACACGTAGCTAAGTAGAAGACTGCAAAGCTCAAAATACACTTCCTAAACTACATTTTTTTAAAAAGAAAATTACACAATGACTATGAAAAGATGAAGTATGAAGTGACTACCATCAGGGCTCATCTTAGCTGAAGTATTGGTTTGCTAGGGCTGTCATAATTCAGCACCACAAACTGAGTGGCTTAAACAATAGAAACTGATTGTCTCACAATCAGGAGGCTAAAAGCCTGAGATTAAGGTGCAGCGGGGTTGATTGCTTCTGGGTGTTGTGAGGCAAAGGGTCTCTCTCCCTGACTGCAGATGCATGGATGGATGATGTCTTCTCCCTGTCTCTCTTCTTGATGTGTGCGTGTGTGCGTGTGTGCGTGCGTGCGTGCGTGCGTGCGTGCGTGTGTGTGTGCACCCTTTTCTAAAAACACTAGTCATAGTGGATTAGGGGACTACTCCAGGATAATCTCATACTAACAACCAATTTGATCAGAAACAACTCTATTTCCAAATAAGATCATATTCCACAAGGTACTGCGGGTTAGGGGAAGATAGATAGATAGATAGATAGATAGATAGATAGATAGATAGATAGATAGATAGATAGATAGATGACAAAATTTGCAGGATTGCCAGAAGAATGCCAAGCAGCAGAGGGATTTTGTGTAATCCAGAAGACATCTGCGGTCCCCAGCTCCTTGAAATTGAAACACAATCATATTGGATCCCCATCTAATACCTCCCCAATACTTCAGTGGTTCCCCTGGGGGCTTATACCAGCAAGGCCAAACCAGGTTTCTGGCTCCTGTCCCCCTGTGCTCTCCATCCTGTGCTGCAGTGATGAAATATGTTCCTACTTCCTTAAAAACCACCACACTAAAAAGAAATAAATAAGGCTCCTACTGCTAAGTATTTGTGAGTATAACTGATGTCACTGTACCTCTGAGGGTCCCTTGTGGGGTAGGGGAACCAAGAGCTTAGGTAGCATACAGTGAATACTTGAAACCTGCCAGTAATTAAGAGTCTTTTAGACTAGGTGTGATGACACACATTTATTATCCCAGCTACTTGGGAGGCTGAGGCAGGAGGACCACAACAAGTTCATGGCCAGACTGAACCACTTAAGGAGATCCTGTCTCAAAAATAAAAAAATTAGAGCTGGGGATATAGTTCAGTTGGTAGAGTGCTTGCCTTGCATGTACTAAGGCTCTGAGTTCAATTCCCACCACCACCATAAAAAATAAAATACATTAAAAAATAAAAAAAAAAAAGGAGCTGGGGATGTAGCTAAATGGCTAGTGTTCCCCTAGGTTAAATCTCTAGTGCTAGGGGAAAAAAAAGAAAAAGAAAGAAAGAAATCTATTAAGCCAGCTTGCCACCGGGCTTCCCTGCCAAAATTGGTGCCTCCTAAAGCCTGGCAAATCTTCAAGCAAACCTTTGTTCTGCCATATCAACACTGTGTTTCCTGCAGTCCTCTAGGAGCTGGAATGAGTTTCTGGAAGAAATGGACAGAGCTTCTCCCTGACATTCCTTCCATTCCCTTCCTCCCCTTTTCGGAGTTATAGGATAAAATCTTTTACCTCATCATGCAAATGTACTTCTCAGGGCCCCACCTGTGAGTCCAGACTTGTCTGAACCCCAGAAAGTACTCCAGTAGGGATTTTTATTCCATTTATTTATTAAGATTTAGGAAGTGAGAGCTTCAGCAATGGGAAAACAAGAAAATTCCTGTCAGAAATGAAATTGAAAATGTAAGAGACATGATCTAGGAGAGTGAGGATCTGTCCCTTCAATAAATGTCAGAAAACAGTGCACCTATCAAAATATGATACAAAGAAAACTTTCAACAGAAAGCACAAAGCCAAAGATTTTAAAGAGCAAAGCAAATATTCCCAGCTGCTAGTATTTCATCAAGTACATGCTAGAAAAAAACAAAGGTAAAATTCTAGAGTGAAATATCAAAAGACAACATCCAAGAGATAATTCTGTCTACAGAGTCAAGAGTGATAAGAAACCAGGCAAGATTAAAGACATTTCCTATAGACATTTTAAGTATGCAACAAGAGAATAAAGGATGATAGTAGGCTAAGCACTAAAAATAGATTAAAGTTTAGCCAGAAGAAAATTTTTTTTTAAAAAAAATAATCTTTAAAAGGAGCACTGCATAGAATTGTTTCCAGAATAAAGTACAGAAGAGACCAATTCTAAAGGAGGTGTAGTGAATACTATGTGTGCTGCCTAGACTCTTCTTTAGCTCAGCTGCTAGGAACATGGTGGCCTTCAGTTGGCAGCTCCTTCAGGGTTGCATCAATTGGAAAAGAGAGCCTTGGTCAAGGTCATAGCAGCCCCATGCAATAACTGTACAGTTAGGACTATAAAGGCCTGGCCACCTTGATCCAACTCAGGATAAATCTGAGAGCCATTCTTATCCATCTATTCTATTCTGCTTTTCCCCCTCTCTTTCTGTTATGTTGACAACAAAAAACATTCCGTGATAATATTCTGACCGCTAAATTCCATCTCAGAGTCCGCTTTCCTGGGTATTCAATGTGGGAGAGATGGTGAACCAACAAGTGAATTTATATGAGACCATACAAATAAGTGGTATTAAAAGATGCTAAGGTAAGAAAAATCTCCTGTGTTTATAACCTGACTGCTGTGTTCTTTGAAACTAAAATTGTCCGAGAAAATTGTGGGGTTTCAATATCATATGCAAGACAGTTCAACACTAATCATTGTTTAAAAAAACAAATGTGGGGCTGGGGATGTGGCTCAAGCGGTAGCGCGCTCACCTGGCATGCGTGCGGCCCGGGTTCGATCCTCAGCACCACATACAGACAAAGATGCTGTGTCCGCCAAATACTGAAAAATAAATATTAAAAAACAAATAAATAAAATAAAATAAAAAAACAAATGTATTGTTAATAAAGTTTTAAAGAGGCACAGGAAAAGGAATTAGCACTTGAGTCTATGCACACTACTGATAGATTCTTCCTATAAATCTTATCATGAAGACTAAGGGGTAAGGCATCATCAGATCATCCGTGAACATGTCACAGGGTCACCAAGGAATGAACCTCCACTCTCTGTCCCTGGGCTTCTTCTGCTCAGTTTCATCTCCCTGCTTGACACTGCCCACCTTGAAACTGCCTGCTGCGTGGAGCATGGCCTAGAACAAGTTCTGCACTCTGATAGCTTGCACTCTGAACAAGCTCAAGGTCAGAGTTCACAATCTTATCTTACCACCTGCAGTTGTCACCAGAGAAGGTCCTGGAGAGGGGAGTCTTGACTCAGTACAAATGGGGCCCTTGACATTTGAGATGAAAAGGAATTTCAGCATGTGTCAGGAGAGGCACAAGTATTGATTTAGGCAAGCAAGAAATACGCATTCAAGGGAGAAAGTGGGTCTTCTTGAGAGTGAAAGACAGCAACCTCTTGGTCTGGGGATTAATACTTACAGAAAGACAGTAGCTAGGGGCTGGACTAGCGGTGAAATTGGGGTAGAGCTAACATAACTTCCTGCCAGTTTTTCTAGCACCTGCACACTGCCTTTGTATCGTGTTGCTTTTTTGTGGGCAAGGACATGGGAAAGGGCATGAGTCAGGTTGCTTATGAATTGCTTGTTTTACTTTCCAAATGATTAACACGTGCTTCCTGCCTTCCAACAGCTTGTGGGTGCTTCTTTTTTGAGACTCAGTGTATCTTTCTCTGTATCCTCACATTCCTATCTCATAGTGACTCTTTTGTTTGTATCTGCTTTCTGTCTTTGCTCTCAGTTCAGCCTCCTAAAACCATATGGCCACCGTAACCCCTTCTGTAACCAGTGTATAACACTGGGTAAACTGTGATGTGTGATTTGAGCATTATCGATATTAGTAATTAAGGTTGGAATAAAAGAACCTATGATTCAAAACTCAATTCAAAGTGGATCAAGGACTTAGGCATTAGACCAGAGTCTGAGTTTACTAGAAAAAAAAGTAGGTCCAATTCTCTACCACGTAGGCTTAGGACCAACTTCTTCAGTCAGACTCCTAAAAGATAAGTAAAATCAAGAATCAATAAATGGGATGGATTCAAACTAAAAAGCTTTTACACAGCAAAGGAAACAAAAATGTGAACAGAAAGCCTACAGAATGGGAGAAAATCTTTACCACCAGCACCTCAGATAGAGTATTAATCTCAGGGATATACAAAGAACTAAAAAAAAAAAAACAAAACAAAACAAAACAAAAACTTAACACCAATAATAATAATAATAACCCAATCAAAAATGAGCTGGAAAACTGAACAGGCACTTAACAGAAGAAATAATATGCATGATCAAAAAATATATTAAAAAATGTTCAACATCTGTAGCAAATTCTAACTACTCTAAGATTTCATCAGACTCCCAATTATTGAAAATACAAGTAACAATAATGTTGGCAAAATGTGGGGAACATTTTCACTTATATATTGCTGGTGACACTGAAAATTGGAGTCATCACTATGGAGAGCAGTATAGAGATGTCCTAGAAAACGTGGAATGGAACTACCATTTGACCCAGTTATCTCACTCCTCAGCTTATAGCCAAAGGACTTAAAATCAGCATACTACAGTGACACAACCACATCAATGTTTATAGCAGTTCAATTCACAATTGCTAAGCTATGACAGATGAATGGATAAAGAACATATGGTATATATACACAAGGGATTATTACTCAGCCATAAAGAAGAATGAAATTATGACATTTGCCAATAAATGAATGGAACTGGAAGCTATCATGCTAAGCAAATAAGTCAAACACAGCCCCCGTCCCCCCAAAAAGGAAGAATGTTCTATTATGTGGATGCTAACTCACAATAAGGGAGGGGAAGATTAGAAGTTCATTGGCTTAAACAAAGGGGAATGAAAGGAAAGGAAGGGGAATAGGAATAGGAAAGACAATAAAATGAATCAGACATATCTTTCTTATCCTTATACATAAATACACAACCAATGTAACTCCACATCATGTACAACCACAATAATGGGATCCTAATTAGGACAAGTTATACTTACTCTATGTATGTATAATATATCAAAGTGCACTCTACTGTCATGTATATATAGAAATAATAAATAAATAACCAATCTATGACTGTCTGGCTTATGACTATCAAGTAAAAAAAAAAAAAGATGAGGGTTATGGTAAAGAGATGATGAACAAGATACCCTGCTGTGCTGTAAAGAGAGGAAGCTTAGCTGTGTAGAAATTTAAGAAGCGAGATAGGGATGGATATATGTTCTATACTAGGGAAAAATATTAAACCCAGGAGCTGAGGACAGCCATGCTCCATCATGAGGAGCCCAAATATCAGAGGCAGGGAAAGTCCTGATGACAGCCAGGTGTCTGATTTTCGTTTGTTTCTAAACCCCGTAGCATAAAAATAAACCAGTGACATATTGTTCAATGAAAGATTTCAAAGATTTCAAAACAGTAAGTTAATAACCTCATTCATATAAAATATTATGTCTCTGTACATGCATATGTTTACCCAGTATGTCTGGATAGTGGAATTTTGTGGTGCAGGTGGTTAAACTCAGGGGTGATCTACCACCTAGCTACATCCCAGGTCTTTTTATTTTTTATTTTGAGACAGGGTCTTGTTAATTCACTTAGGGCCTTGCTAAATTGCGGAGGCTAATCTCAAGCTTGTGATCCTCCTGCCTCAACCTCCCAAGTCACTGGGTTCAGAAGCATGCACCGCCAACTTGGATTTTGAAGAATATTTAAAGTATCTTTATACTGATTGAATTTTCTATGACATCATATATAACTCATGAAATTTTTAATATTTTGTGTATGATGAAATCAAAGAGAGGAAAGAATCAGTCGTGGGGGTAAAGACCTTCAGTGTAATAGAAATATCAAAGCCTATCAGTATGAAAGGAGAATTGTCAAAAATTGTAAAACATAAAAGGATAGTAGTGGAAGTTAAGACAACTAAAACCAGGAACAACAGCATATGCCTATAATCCCAGCTACTAGGGAGGCTGAGTCAGGAGGATCAGAAGTTCAAGCCCAGCCTAGGCAACTTATTTAGATCCTGTTTCAAAAAAAAAAAAAAAAGAGCTGAAGATGTAACTCAGCTTAGCATTTGTGGGGCCCTGGGTTCTACCCCAGTACAGAAAAAGGAAAATAAAACTACCTGGATATGGTGATACACGCCTGTAATCCCAGTTACTCAGGAGGCTGAGATAAGAGGAGTGCTAGTTCAAGACCAGCTTCGGTAACTTAACCAGACCATGTCTCAAAATTTCACAGAAAGGGTATGGCACTCGTAACTTAGTGGTAAAGGGCAGTGGGTTTAATCCCTAGTACAGGCGGGTGGGAAAGCAAAAGAAAAGAAAAGAAAAAAAAAACTAAAACATTTTTAAATGAAAATAAATTTTTTGGAAGTTGAAATTTTGGGGGGACAATTTTTCATGGATATCTTATATTCCTGGATAGCTCAAGCCTTCCAAGTAACAGATATTTTTGAAGAACAAACAGCCTTGGAAGCTGGAGATAGTGTGATCCTCTGGAACGACTTAGAGACATGTCTTACAGAGACATTCCAGGGTAACTGTGTTAGTGGGGGTTCTCTAGAGGAACAGAACCAACAGGAGATATATATACATATATATGCATATATATATGCATATGTATATACACACACATATATGTATGTATGTGTGTGTGTGTGTGTATGAAGGTTTATTAGATTGACTTACAAAATCAGAGGAGCTGAATGATCGGCATATGCCAATCAACCCTGCAACACCCTCACAGACACAACCAGAAGTGTCTACTAATTTTTCAGACATGTCTAAATCCTTTCAAGTTGATAACCAAGATTAAACATCACAGTAGTCAAGATAAGAGCCTCTTTACCCTGAAACGCTTTCCACGAGGGAGAACATTAAAAGATATCTGCAAGCCCAGCACACCCGTAATCCCAGTGACTCTGGAGGCTGAGGCAAGAGGATCATAAGTTTGAGGCCAGCCTCAACAACTTAGCAAGGCCTAAGCAACTTAGTGAGACCCTGTCTCAAAATAATAAAAAATAAAAAGACTGAGGATGTACCTCAGTGGTAAAGCCCTCCATGAGGTCAACCCCCAGTACCTCCCTTAAAAAAAGAGGCACTGGAAGCCCAACTTAGCTAATGGTCTCCTAATTGAGGGGTTCTTTTCCTGTTATGTACCTAGCTACATACACAGATACATACAGGTCTACCTGGCCCTCAGGTCGTCTCCATGTGGTCAATGATAAGGAACTGGTCCTTAGTGCTACTTTTGCTGCTGGTTCTGCTATCAGTTTCTCTGACATCAGGGGTCTTGTGCCCTCTGTCATTATATGTATATACAGCCAGGTCGGGCTCAGTTGTTATCTTTTAAGAAGCATATGTCTTAGATCCTTGGTTGATTTGAATTTATCAGAAACAACATGGAAATGTTGTTGATTTAATTTGGTGTTGGGGAGAAAAAATATTTTGAACGTAATAACCATATGACAATCAAATGTTAAGTCCTTAAAGTTCAAAATTCTAGGCAGATATAAGGAAATAGGTCCAATAACTCACAGTAATAATCTTGAACTCAACCATAATGGACCCTGGCAGGTGTGTACATGCTTTACTGCGTGCTCGTTCAATAAACTGCTGTCAAATGTGATGTACAGGTGCATAATACAAACTGCATATGTGTGTCCATATTCTCGTTTGTGGTAATCTTTCTTTCCTTCAGCATTCCTGTCTTCTTTTCTCCAGATGTGGTTCATTTTATTTTGCTCCCACTCTCTCTACCCAACACTTGCCCACTGCATGAGTCATTTTGTTTGTTTGTTTGTTTTGTTTTTTTGCTGTTGTGCCCAAAAGATCTGATGAAAACAATGTAAAGGAGGAAAAGTTTATTTGGGACTCATGGTTCTAGAGATCTCAGTCCACAGAAGGTCAACTCCATCGCTCAGGGTCCAAAGTGAGGCAGAACAGGAAGGTGAATGGGTGCAGTAGAGGAAAGCAGCTCAGGCTTTGGTAACTGGGAAGGAGAGACGACTGCTCACCAGGAACAAAATATAAATGACAAAGGCATTCCCCCAGTGATCCACCTCCTCCAGCCACACCCTATCTGCCTACAGTGACCACCTACTTAATCTTTATCAGTGGATCAATGCACTGATTAGGTCGAGGCTCTCATAACCCAATAGTTTCACCTCTTAACTTTCTGCATTGACTCCCACATGAGCTTTTGGGGATATCTCACATCTAAACCACACTACTATCCGCTGTCTCTTCTCCGTGACGGCTAACTCTGCAGTTTTTGTCACCTTTCCTGCAGTATGCTTTATTTTTCTATGATGTGTGTTTTTCAACCCTTAAGTTTTCAGTTTTGCTGTTTCTCAGAAGGGCCAATAACAACCACCAGCCACCACCAGTTGGCAGAAGGGACTGCCTGCCTTATCTTGATCCTCTTTTCAATCTTCCATGCAGTCTCACTCCTTAGACTATGGGAAACTTCAGAATTCTCCCAGGTACACCCAGAGACAGGCACCTGATGGGAACGTGAATTAGATGTCAAGAACAGCTCTCCTGACAGTGCTCTTAGAATGCTTCAGGCACTCTGGCAGTAAAAGCTAGAAGTGGGAATGCTTTTTACCTTCTTATTTGGTCAAGCTGCTCCCTCTCAACTGCTAGTTTTCTTCAAGCTGCAGTCTTATTATCCACTGTCATAACAAACACTTTTGATTGCCTTATTCAAAAGGTCTACATCAAACTATATGGCATAAAGATGTTTCTCAGAAAATTTGTCTATTGTTGCTTAAGTGCACATTTATCAGAGAGCTCTAAAAGAACTAATTCCCAGCAAGTTTCCACATTTACATAAGGTTAATTTGCATCAAAATTGCTGGTGTTTCAAGGCCTTTATTTTTCTTTTTTAGCGTTAGTTTCTTAAGTTCTCCTCACTGCTTTCTTTAAACCCTCAGCACTCTCTCCTTGTCATTGGTCGGACTTAGGTAAGATCTTCAGTGGATAATTTTGCCTTATGTCTAGGACTTGAGTGGGGTGCCCTCGTCTAGCTTGGATCTGTTCCATTTCTGATTCTGAACTGATGGTATCCACACCAAATATTCTAAAATAGTGTCCCCTGCTCTGAACTCTGCTGCACAATAGAGTGGAGAAAAAGGAAAGAGGTGGAAAGTAGAAGGCGAGTCACAGACTTGAAAGTAGAAGAGTGTTTGGAGGAGATGTTGTCTAGATCCGGATAGCCAATGCAGCCTTCTCTGAAATATCTACTTAAATTTGGTAGGTTTGTCTGTAGCACACCTTCAGTAGCTCAATCACAATAATGCTTCTGATCTGACACAGATCAGAAGAGGACACAGAAGGAAGCAAGAAGCTCAGGATTTACCAATCCTGGTGCTGGGATTGGTAAAGTACTAGAATCAAATCCTAGCTGAGAATTAAATGAGCACTTCAAGTTCAACTGGATTTGGATTTAGGAACCAACAAAAGACCGGAAATAGTGAAGATGAAATTCAGAATGCTTCTGTGATCCTGGGATGGGATAAGATCTGTTCAGGAGTTTTGATAGGACAGATGGCAGAAAATGCAGGGATAATCAGTGTGCATGTCGAGAGAGGTGCACATGCACCTGGCAGGGGGTTCATCCTGCTGCGTTTCTGTCATGATTCCTCTAACTTATTTCTTGTCCCCTGGATTTTCTACTTAAAAGTGTTCAGTCACTAAATGGACACAGAACCTGTAGGATGTGTAAGGCATTGTACCAGGTGGCATGCAAATTAGATAAGACTGTTCCTTTCTTAGGAATTACCTTATCATCTAGGCCTATAAACTATGTGAACAGTCATTTCGGTTCTTATAAACTATAAAATATTTCCTGTCATTTTATTTCTATAAGCAAAGAACTATTAGGGAATTCTCTAACATACTCTACTCTTGCAAAGTCACAATGAAAATTAGCATAGGAAAGGTACTGAAATATCCTGCAAAACAAGCATAGTTTAATTCAGTATTTCATCAGTTGGTTTAACCAGAAAACTCTATTTTTTCCTCTTAATAATTCAAAATACCCTAAATGAAAGATATTCTTTGAATATATCTATAAGGGGGGTACTTTAAAGTCTATTAAGTCCAACACCTGGACTTCCACAGGGACAACTTCTATTTTTTCATCCTGTTTATAGGCTATAGTTGCCTCGCAGGTAGGATTGTTCACATAGAAAGATCTATGGGCCAGATAAAATAAAGACAAGCCCTGAGAATGTAACTTCTCCATGAGCTACCAGATAATGCAAGCAATGACAATCCTCTGAGGATGGGACTTGTGGGAACTCCTCATCTGGTTCTGCCCCCTGCAATAGATGCTACATTGCTGGTTTTCATGGTTACCAGGACTGTAAAACCGTTGATTATTCAAACCTATGGCACAGCTTGGAGAAAGAGATGGAATTAGGGCAACTTAAAATGATACAAGGTTTGCTATTTTTCTGAGATTCTGCCATTTTTTCTTGATAAACACTCCTCAGGTTGTTCCGAACCTTTAATTAATTTCTGGAATTTTGAAAAAGTTGATTTTGACAATTTTTGCTATTGTTCTTGGTGCTTTTGTGGATGGGTAGATTTGGGTAGTCCCTATTCTATCATTCCATCCATGCATATTTTTATGCCCCCGTGTCTTTATTTTTGTTATTCTCCATGCTAGGAATGTCCAAGCCCTTCGTCTGTTCTGCCTGGGAAATTTCTCTTTATACATCAAATGCCTCATCCTCACTGCAGCTTCCACCAAATTCCTTTTGTTCTTCCTCTCCCCCAGAGAATTAATCATGATCCGTAAGACTATTCATATATTCATAGCACTAATCACAGCCTTATACTTAGTTGTTTCAGAACTCCACATTTGGTTATGAATTTTGTGCACTGCAGATCCCAGGGTACACGACTCAAGAGCAGTCTTGAATGTGCCCCCTAGAGTTATATAATAAACAGTCTGCATTATCCCACCTGGATATCATGCGTCTGTCTCCACCAGTTAATAGGAAATACTTAGGATAAAAATAATACATTGTTCCATTTTGTTTGCCCACAGTTTTACTCAGAATTTCTCCAAAGTACATAATCATCTTTAAAATGAATGAATGGAATATATTCTCCCTGTCTTTGTTATATTTAGTAGAGACATAGCAGGGTCTTGTTTGAAAAAAAAATGTAGAATGTGAACAAGGAACAAAAAGAACTGAACTAAAGAGAGACCTGTAACGGCTGTGGGTTAAGAGTAAAATTCTCATTATTTCTACAGCAAGAGAGAACGATTAGCAAATTCATGAATTAACATTTTGTTTATTACAGGACTTCTTAATTCATGCTTTAGAACTTTATTATGCATGTTTCCATATGGCTTATTAAAGAATCCTTGGGTTTCAAGAAACAGAAGCTGCCTAGAGAAGTCAAGAAGAATTTTTTTAATAGGTAATCAGAGGTATTTCGTGGAAATTAAGTACAGACTTAAGCAGGACCTTTGTTCTTATTAATTTTTATTTTTCCACATTTTTTTTAGTTGGTGCATTGTAATTGTACATAATGGTGGGATTTGTTGTTACAGGACCTTTCAAGAGACTGCAAGTCATTAGAAAGTCCACAGCCTCGGCCACCCTTTCTGTCTCTCTCAGGCCACTCTCTTGGATTCTCCCCTTTCTCTCTGCACATCTGTATGTCTACTTTATTCTTTTCCTTCTCTCAAAAGACCTGCTTTCTCTAGGTCAGTCTGTACTGAGTTTCCACAGCCTGAGCTTCAGATGTTCTCTTCATTATTTCACTGAAACTAACTAGAGTTTCGGACTCTCTCTTTCCAATTCCCTTGAGAGTAGCCTGTTGGACCAACTTGGATCAAGTGTGACCGGCTCAGATAATCAGCTGTCCTCCGGTGGCAGGTTTACATGGCTCACTTGCCACCCACTTAGCAAGATCAATGGGAACTCTCTGTAGAAGGACATGGGTAATGAGGAAAGGGCTGCAGCTTAACAGGACAGGCCTCTGTATTAGTCAGCGTGGGCTGTCATAAAAGAATATCACAGGCTGGGTGGCTTAATCAGAAATTTATTTTCTCACAGTTCTAGG
Source organism: Ictidomys tridecemlineatus (assembly GCF_052094955.1). Taxonomy (NCBI): domain Eukaryota; kingdom Metazoa; phylum Chordata; class Mammalia; order Rodentia; family Sciuridae; genus Ictidomys; species Ictidomys tridecemlineatus. The sequence goes on from NC_135490.1 coordinate 24,299,027, forward strand.
GACTCAAAGTCCAAGATCAAGGTGCCAGCACCACTGGTTTCTGATAAGGTTTTTATTCCTGACTTTCAGAAGTCCACCTTCTAGTTGTATACTCACATGGCCTTTCCTCTGTACATACGTGTACACACACACACACACACACACACACACACACAGAGACTGCGACTTCTGTTGTCTCTTCCTCTTCTTATAAGAACACCAGTCTTTTTTTTGTGTGTGTGTGTGTGTGTAGTTTTAGATGGACAAAATGCCTTTAATTTACTTGCTTATTTTTTTAAAATAATTTTTTAGTTGTAGATGGACACAATACCTTTATTTTATTTATTTTTATGTGGTGCTGAGGATCAAATCCAGAACCTCACTCATGGGAGGCAAGTGCTCTGCCACTGAGCTACAGCCCCAGCCCTAATAAGATTAGGGCCCCACCCTAATCACCCCACCCCGGCCACTTGCCCTGTGCTGGGGATCTAGCCTAGGGCCCTAAGCTTGGGAAGCAAATGCTCTACCACTGAGTTACATACTCAGAGTCCTTAATTACCTCTTCAAAGACCTAATTTCCCAATATAGTCATATTTGGGGTAGGTCTCCAACATAAAGATTTCAGGGGGCAAGGAGAACAGAAATAAGATCATTTCAAAAAGCGTCCATTATACCATATAAAATGACGTCTGAGTTTTCATATAATGCATACTTGCATACTTTTTAAACTTACTGTCACTAATGTTCTGAAATTGTTAGACTTGTTAAAGAATAATAACTAGCTTTCCTTGTTCATGACAGATATTCTCTCCCTCCCTCTTTCTCTCTCTTTCACACACCATATATGTATGTGAGTATATATTGTTAAATACAGTCAGTTTTCCATTATCCACATTAATGAAGTTGTAAAGCAGATATTCAGATGACCTGAGCATCCAAAGAATTGCTACAACTGTTCTGTTCTAGTAATCACGTGTCCTACAGAAGGAGCTGTGGGATTCATATGGTTCAAGATATGCCTTTGCCATGCCTTTGTATATAGACCTACAAACTTCTCTTTTCCTTTTTGAAATGCTAGGGAATGAACCCAGGACCTCACATATGTAGGCACTCTACCATTGAGCAACCTGCCCAGCCCATAAACTTTTAATTGAGTAGAAGAAGAAACCCAGCTGGATTGTGTAGGTGTCTCCACCCTATTTTACTTAGTGAAGGAGAAGGCTGCATCACAACGAAGCATGAAACTGGGCCTCAGAGCAACAGAAGTGTGTAGGCACAGTAGAAAAACTAAGGGAACTCTTTATAGTATATAGAAGTCAAATTAAATGCATCATATTTATCATACCACTCAGAGGATTGTAACTGATTTTAGCAAGGACCAAAAGAATCCATTTATAGATAAATAGATGCTGTTCAACTTTGCCATTGAACATTATTCATCCAAAGTCAGTGACTTGTTATTCAAATATTATTTGGGTTCCCCTCCGAAGGCAAACATTCTAATATATCTAATGAGATCAAGTGTATTGTTCTGTTCCCCGCAAATATTTCTGAACATTTTTAGTACTCCCAGAGTTAGTGATATGGAAATATTGTCAATCTTGAGCCATTTAAAGAGCATATATAGAATGCTACCCTAACTCTGCTGTGCCCATCTAGTTGCCAATGAGAAGGAAGAAAACTAACATAGATTGAGCATTTACTATGTAGTAGTATATGCATTATCTTACCATGGAGAACTTTTTAAAAATTTCATATAACATTATTAATAGGTGCCTTTTTAAATATAGAAAATAATAAATGGACTAATATAGACCATAATTATCAATAAACTTCTATTTATAATTTTTGTTGTATCGAGTTCAAAGTATATACAGTATAACAGTGGTTAGGATAAGGACCCTGGAATTAGAATTTTCAAGTAGAAGTTCTCTGACTTGTTAGTTGTGTGACCTTAAGCAAATCACTTAAGCTCTCTGTGTTTTGGAAAACTCATAAATGAATTCAGCAAACTAGCAGGATACAAAATTATCACCCTTAAATCAATTGCATTCCTATACTCCAATGATGAATTGGCTGAAAGAGAAATCAAGAAACTATCCCATTCACATCGCCTCTAAAAAAAAAAAAAAATACTTACGAATCCATCTAACAAAAGAGGTGAAGGAGTTTTTACAATGAAAACTACAGAATACTAAAGAAAGAAATTGAGGAAGAACTTAGAAGATGGAAAGACCTCCCATGTTCTTGGATAGGCAGAATCAATATTGTCAAAATGGCCATACTACCAAAAGTGCTCTACAAATTCAATGCAGTTCTCATCAAAATTCCAATGACTTTCTTTATAAAAATATAAAAGCTATTATGAACTTCATTTGGAAAAATAAGAGGCCCAGAATAGCTAAAGCAATCCTTAGAGAGAAATACAAAGTAGGAGACATCACAATACCAGACCTTAAATTATACTACAGAGCTACAGTTAAAAACAAAAACAAAAAACAAACAAACAACAATAAAAAAAAACAGCATGGTATTGGCACCAAAATAAACAAGAAGACCAATGGAACAGAATAGAAAACACAGAGGCAAACCCACAAATATACAGTTAACCTCATACTAGACAGAGGCTTTGTAAACATACATTGGAGAAAAGATAGCTTCTTCAACAAATGGTGCTGAGAAAACTGGCAATCCATATGTAGTAGATTGAAATTGAACCCTTATCTCTCAACCTGCACAAAACTCACTCAAAGTGGATCAAGGACCTAGGCATTAGACCAGAAACCCTGCACCTAGTAGAAGAAAAGTTCAGACCAACACTTCAACATATTGACACAGGAACTAACTTCCTGAACAAGATTCCTAAAGCACACACACACACACAAAAAAAAAAAAATAGAATAAAAAATCAATAAATGGGATGGCATCAAACTAAAAAGCTTCTTCCCAGCAAAAGAAACAATCAAGAACCTACAGAATGGGAGAAAATCTTTGCCAACTGCACCTCAGGGCATTCATTTCCAAGACATACAAAGAACTCAAAAAGTTTAACATCAAAAACACAACCCAATCAACAAATGGACAAATGAACTGAACAGGACCTTCCCAAAAGAAAAAATAGAAATGATTGACAAACACATGAAAAAAATGTTCAACATCTCCAGAAATTAGAGAAATGCAAATTAAAACCACACCGAGATTCCATCTCACTCCAGTCAAAATGCCAATTATCAAGAATATAAGTAATGATAAATGTTGGCAAGGATGTGGAAAAAGGGGTACACTCATACATTGTTGGTAGGATTGCAAATTGGTGCAACCCCTCTGGAAAGCAGTATGGAGATTCCTGAAAAAAATAGAAACGGAACCACCATTTGACCCAGTTATCCCACTCCTCAGTATACATCCAAAGGATTTAAAATCAGTAACACAGCCACACCAATGTTTATAGCAGCACAATTCACAATAGCTAAACTTATTCTTACAAGAACACCAGTCTTTTTTTTTTGAAATCTTTATATATTATTTCTATAGAGACAAGATTTATCTTCAGAACAGCTAGGTGCATAATTGGGAGTGGCTTTCTGTTATTCTGATAATTTAGAGTATGTTGCTGTGTCTCTGGAAGAGGTTCAGCCTCTCAATAGACCAGTGTTCTGAAATTCAGAATGAAGGAATTATACTCATCTTTCGGAGTTTTTGTGAAGGTTAAATGAGATAAGGCCCGGTAAGGCCCACAGGTGTGGGCCACTGCTCCCAATTTTAGCCCACATTTTGTTTATCAACAGATGTATGGATAAAGAAAAAGTGGTGGAATACAACTCAGCCATGGAGGAGAATGAAATTTTGACATTTGCCAGTAAGTGGATGGATCTAGAGAATATCATGCTAAGTGAAATAAGCCAACCCCCCATCCCCCCCCAAAAAAAAACAAAGATTGAATGTTTTCACTGACATGTGAATGCTAAACCACAATAAAGTGGGGGAAGTGAAGAAGAGAAATTCAGCAGATTAGACAAAGGGTAACACAAGGAAGGGAGGAGCTACACAAATAGAAAAGACAGTAGAATAAATCTAATATAATTTTCCTATGAAAATATCTAAGTGAATCTCACCATAGTGCCCACCCACAAGAATGGGGTCCTAATTAGAATAAGATATATATCCCATGTTTGTATAATTTTATCAAAATAGAGTCTACTGTCTTCTTCTACCTAAGAAGAACCCATAAAATAAAAAATAAATGAAAATTACAATAAAGCCTATTTCCTGATTTTAATTACAATAAAACCTACTTTCTCTAAGCATTTAAATTTAAATTTATAAATTTAAATGCTTAGAGAAGTTTCTGGCATATGATCAGTGCTAAGTTGACTGTAATTACAATTTCCATATGATCAATGCTAAGTTTACTCTAATTACAATTTCTATTATTTCCATGTTAATTTCTATTATTTCCATGTTCAGAGTGGCTGAACCCCCCTGCTAGGGACACAGCAACATACTCTAAATTATCAGAATGACAGAAAGCCACTGCCAATTATGCACCTAGCAGTTCTGAAGATAACTCTTGTCTCTATAGAAATAATGTACAAAGACCTCCAAGATATTCTTCTTCTTCTATAGTTCTTTCAGCTAGAAAATTCAAATGCATCAAAGACCATTCACCCTGCCCTTCTCTGTGTCCTCTGTGTATGGATGAGGCAGAAGCATAGTGTGGAAATTTGGTGACAGCTAACAGAAGACACTACACACCCTGTGCTTAAGATAAATGGCAGGGACAGTAGAAAAGGTTAAAGTTTAAGCTGAAGACAGTTAAAAAAAAAAAAAAGCACTGCATGCTTTATGCTTAAGACGAATGGTTAAAAGCCTCCCCCCCCCCAGGTACATCCATCATTTAAGACAAACAACAGGAAAACGTCAAACCTGTGCAACAGATCTGACCACAACCCCTTGACCTAAAGTAACCAGTACTGTCAATTTCCATGTTAAATGCATTTCCATGTTAAGAGATGAGTCCAAAGAGAAGACCTACCACAATTTTAGGCACATTTTGAAGCATGTACAAATATTTTTGACCATGTCCAAATTGGCACAGGTGTATGTTAACATATCTTATGAACATGTTGATTTCTAGCCCCAAGATGCATATATGCTGTTTACCCCTTGATTTTATCTTATCTGCCTAAGAGGTAGCCACAGCGCTATAATAATCAATGCAATAACATGCTTTTTCTAACCCAGTCTTTGTTAGCCATGTTTGATTTATATTCTGCATGAGCTAAAAGACCCACTGAGCTGCCGACTTTGATACTGCAATGCAAGTGAAGCTCATGCTAAAGGACAATGATATCCAGCTGAGGTCCCATGTTAGGGGACATCTTCATATACACCTGCATCTGGGGAAAAAATTAGATGGCAACTCAATAGCTCACCTTCCGGCTAAATGCTATTATTGTAACAATGCAAAGAAGCTTCCAAAACAGTTTTTGGGACTACGTTAAAGGCCTAAGCAGAACACAGCTGAGATTTATGCCTACAAATATCAAGTTCAAAATTATGGTTCCCATGACAGTCATAACTTACCCTCCAGCACACAGGTAGTATTTTTAGTTGTTAGGTTATAGCAGGAATGTTGCAGCCTAAAATATATGTGTGATATGTTTAGATTACAGCTAATACAAGAATGGTTAATTTAGATTTCCTCTGTGGTTGTTCATACTTATATATAAGTTGATTCACTTGAATGTGATTTTGCACTTACAGAAATGTACATTTCAAACCCAAAGAGTAATAATTACTTGCAAATTTAAATTAAAGTATGTAGAGCTTAAAATAGTGTTTGAGCTCAATACACAATGACAGAATAAAATAACACCAGAGCACATTCAAATATTTAAGTTAAGGAGACTCGGGAGGGTGGAGGACTGACTTATTTATAAGGTAGGAAAGAGTCTCCAGGTTAAAATAAACTTTGCTAATAAGTGTATTTCCTGCTATATTTAATGTCCTAACAATCCTGATAAATACATGTAATTCTTTTAAATGCATTCATGCATTGAATCATTTTCTAAAAACATAGTATAAAGCAGATATGAACACTTAATCTTGAAAGCTAGTATGAAAATATTTCTCTGGCCTGAAAATGGATTCTGAAGAAGAAAGGAGAAAGAAGATATGAGACTAAAGCAATATATATTTGGACTTCCCTTGTCTGTTTGGATTCCTTAGGTATCAGGGGCTACTTTGGGGAAACCAGGAGTAGATTGGTTTCAGTAGATGATTGAATTATCTGTGTCAATCTCAGGCAACACTACAAAAATGTACCTTATACCCAGTGTGTGTTTATAAAAATCTTGTAGAAACATATTTCTGAAACAGTGTTTAGATATCTAAATTATACTTTATTGGCAAATGACACACATATTTCTATATACAAAGACAATAAACTTAGCTTCCTCATTTTTTCTCTCTCACATACACACACACACACATACACACACACACACAGAGTCATGTGCGTGCACATTGTTTTTTTTCTTTGAACAATGTGAAAACAGAGTTTCAAAAGGAACAAGGGATACAAGATCATTTAAGAGTGAAAGAAAAATTTAGAATAATTTTAAATAGGTAGGAAAAATTAGAGGGGGGGTTAATAACTTAAAACTAACATTTGTTTTATTTTTCTCTTTTTAATTGACTACAAATTACCAAAATCTTGGATCTTGAAAAATAAAATTTGTCATAATTTGGCGTGAACATACTTTATATACAGAGTTACAAAAAATTGTGCTGTGAATGGATAATTATGATTATAATGCATTCCACTATTGTCATGTATGTAAGAAATTTTTTTAAATTAAAAATAAATAAATAAATACATAAATACAATTTGTTAAACATCAACCAAACTTATAAGATGACATCAGTTTGGTAAACTGGTCTATTAAGTAACATTAGATATTTTTTAAAGTGATGATCCAAATGTGGTGCCCCAGGTCAATGTCATCATCACCTGGAAACATAACGATGTAAACATCTCCAGCCTCCCCCATCTACTGCAACACTGAGGGTGAGGACCAGAAATCTATGTTTTTACAAGACTTCTGGGTGATTCTGAAGCAGACTAACATTTGAGAGTCTCTGATCTAAAATAATAAATCCAGAGTAGCCCAAAAATAGAGTATATCATCATAAAAAATTTTTTAAAACATTTCTGATAAATAGGAAGCAAATCAGATTATATTCTCAAAGCAGCTCTAAAAGAAAATAAAACCACAGGTTTGATTATGAGTAAGAGAAAATGTCTCATAGGGAGGAGTTCTTCAGGTCTGGACTATCTCATCAAGAGAAGTGATGGGGTGGGTGGGAAGGGTCAGGGCTCTTGGTGATTAGGCAGCTACACGGAATGAAGGGGTTGGCCAGCCACCACTCTCTTCATTCCCTGTGTCCCTCCTCCACCCCTCTAAGCGGTAGCAAAATAGCTGCTGAAGCTCTAGACCTCATAGCTACATCCTATCAAGGAAAAAGAAGGAAGTAAATAGGGCAGCACCAACAAACTCAGCCAGAATTATATGTTATAGCTACATACAGATGTAAGTTTTTTTGTTGTTGTTTTTTAATAAATTACAACACCAAGGACAGAGAGAGGCGAGGTTGTGAACCTATACATTATCTATTACATAAGCATAATTATTATATTCAAAGAGATCTAAGAATCTATTGCATCGATGAGCATTTTCAAATGTAATTGACAAAATAAAAAGGTCAACGGACTGAATAGCAGAATTAACCTAGCTGAGGAGCAAATTAGTGAGTTAGGAAATGAAAAAACATCTCCCATGCAATTTCCCTTCTCTCTCCCTTTCCCGCCCACCTCTCATCCCTGTTTAATGTTAATCTTCTTCTCATGCTCTTCATCCCTACTCTGTTCTTAGTTACTCTCGTTATATCAAAGAAGACATTTGGCATTTGTTTTTTAGGGATTGGCTCGCCTCACTTAGCATAATCTGCTCTAATGCCATTCATTTCCCTCCAAATTCTATGATTTTGTAATTTTTTAATGCAGAGTAATACTCCATTGTGTATAAATGCCACATTTTTTTATCCATTTATCTATTGGGTTATACAAAATTACATACAAGAGGAAGTGAGGGGAAGGGAAAAATAATACAAGGGGGAGAAATGAATTACAGTAGAGGGGGTAGAGAGAGAAGAGGGGAGGGGAGGGGAGGGGAGGGGGGATAGTAGAGGATAGGAAAGGCAGCAGAATACAACAGACACTAGTATGGCAATATGTAAATCAATGGAAGTGTAACTGATGTGATTCTGCAATCTGTATACGGGGTAAAAATGGGAGTTCATAACCCACTTGAATCAAACTGTGAAATATGATATGTCAAGAACTATGTAATGTTTTGAACAACCAACAATAAATAAATAAATAAATAAATAAATAAATAAATAAATAAAACATCTCCCAGACTACAGTCTTTAGGAATTTCAACCAGGAATTGAAAAATATCCAGGGAGGAATGTGGGGACACTGAAGAGGAAATTTTAAAATCTGAAGAGCTTCTAAATTACTAAGCAGGTTCCTTCTTCTGCTGAGATAAGCCTGGTCTGTCCCTCCACCCTGCAATCACTGAATAAGCAATGGGTGCCTTACACTCCCGACCACTGAGTTGATTAGAGATTTCTGCCTCCAGGCAGAGAGGTGTAACAAGGTGTTTGATCCTTAGGGCATTCATCTGCTCTGGCTGCTGCCATAAAACAGTTCTGGAGGCTAGAAGCCCAAGATCAAGGCAGCCACTATTTTAGTCCCCCAGTGAAGACTCTTTCCAGCTTCTTGTGTCCTTACATGATTCAGAGAGAAAAAAAAAAAGCTCTGGTCTCTCTTTCTCTTCTTATAATCCTGTAACCAAATGCAATGGGTTTGCCCCTCTGTGAGTGCCAAACCAATAAGCACAGGAGATAAAGGAGTAGAGAAAGGTGTATTACTGGTGGCAGGTAAGGAGAGCACAGGAGATGATTCCCAAAGCAGTGTTCACCCGAACAAAAAAAAGCAAAGGCGCTTTTTCTGGGTAATTGTGGGTATATGTTCATAGAGGAAAGACTAATCATTATTATGTGTAAGGTAGGCACATTCCTGGGCATGCTAGTTCAGGGTCATAATCACATGTTCAGAAAATAGCAGACATGAAGCTTCTGGATGGAGAATTTACCACCGTAATGGGCATAGTTTATTCTAGGTCATCTAAAAAGCATGAGTCAAAGTGACTCAGCAGTTTTAACTGGTCCCTTAGAAGTTTCAATGAAGAGTCTTAGCTGAAACAAACAAACAAAAAAAATTCAAAAATCACTTTGAGGGTACATGAACAGTCTTTTAAAGAGGAGCAAATTTTCCCCATAAGCATAGAGCATGCCCTTCATAGTGTCTGCCTAGTAACTAAGGATCCCATCATTGGGACCCCACTCTCATTGGTCCAGGGCAGGGGCCTACCACAAAACTGAGGCAACATGGAGACTTCCTTACTCTTCAAACCCTGATTCTTGCAATCATGCCAGAAAGATATCAGACATGTCGCTCTGAGAAACCGGCAATGAGTTTATTAGAAGGGATAGGGGAGGGGACAGGAGGACACACTCAAGGGACAGTGAGTCCTCTCAGCTAGGAGAGGAATGGTGTACCTCTCCTGCCCCCCAGGTTGTGACTTTTGACTGATAAGATAGGAGGATGACATCAGACTTTCAAGTCCCTACTGCACTTGAGGGCTCTAGGTGACTTTGGCCCATGCTGACAGGTTCTAACTGGAACTGGTTCCTACAGATTTTAATGTTAAGAGGAATTATCATCTCCCCGAGTTCTGGATCTGGATTAGGTCACAAAAGTCACCCCTTCAGGGTAACTTGTGATCATCTTATTGGGCTTTCAGGCCTGAATTTCTTCTGCAGGTAACAGGAAGTTTGCTGAGGAATGTAATATATCCTGTCAATTTAAACCAGGCAGGGCTGCAGGTAAATTGCTTTTTTTTTTTAAAGAAAGAAAGCATGTAAGGGTCAGGACAGTGGACCCAGTTTATAGAATTATTCCCTTAACCTCATGTTTCCACTGCTTATATCTGTCCATTCTCTGTTAATCATGATCTCATTTTACCTATGACCTCCCAAAGAATTCACCTCCAAAGACAATCTCACGGGGTGTTAAGGCTTCAATATATGCATTTGGGGAGGTCATGGTTCAGTCTGTAGCACTAAGGTATTATTTGAATAATGCATAAAATAGAAAATGAAGAGCAGATACACACTTTTGTCTCTATCACATAGTGTTTCTCTTACTATAATTAAAAAAGTAAAATTGTGTTATGACCCAGAAACATGCATGCAGTCCCAGGTTGAGCAGCTCCTAAAACACACAAAACTATACCAAAAAAAAAAAAAAAGTAATGTTAAAAGATGCAATAGAGGAATTTTTGGTGAAGAGAAAATAGGTATTGCAATATTAATGTTAGGTAAAATTTTTTTAAAAAAAGCATTTATCAGTTTTTAAAAAGAGTCATATTTTTATATTTTAAAATATAAAATGTTTATATTTATCTTTTATATTTATAAAAGATATAAACCACAAAAAATAATCCCAAACATTGAAGATATAATTAATGAATAAATTAAATATGAAAAATAAATAAGTAACAGATAATTTCTGTGTTACATGAGCCAATCCAGAGAATAGGAAAATATTTTAAAAATTGGCAGCTAATTTTGATTAGAAAATACAACACAAATAAAAAGGTAGGCCTATGTCACTTGTAAATAAAGATTAAAACCATAAATAAGATATTAGCATTTAAATCCATCACTCCATGCTAAAGAGGTGTTTATGCAAGGATATTCTCTACACTACCAGGCGAGGTTAAGAAAAGTAATCACTGTATTTAGAGCCAGAAGACTTGTATTCTAGTCCTAAATCATGCAGCTCACTTAGCCTGTCTGAGCTCTGGTAATATTTACATTTAAAATCTCTCCCAACTTTAAAATACAAATTAGAAAAAAACAAGATTTTAGAGAATGTGGAGAAACCTCTTGTATACAATACTGTCATCAAGGATGATTAGGTTAATTGTCTTAAACAGACATTTATATGAAGATGAAAGTTCCTTCTGAGTCATATTTGTAAGGCCACTCCTAACAATTTAATGAAATAGCAAGATTTCTCAACTAGAAGAATGAGGATCAATGAACCCTTAGAATATCCTGATTACTCAAAAGTAGGTGTGCAAAGTAAATAGCTAAAGCAAACCTATAAATTAGTAAGAGCTGCTCAAGCAAATTTGACTGCCAGATAAATCTGAGAACACATTAAGTCAAGCAATTTAAATGGAGCACTGTAATTTCTAGGCACAGAGAAAAATATCTTTTCTCTGACACCAAAATGCTTTCGAATTATCCCTGTGTAGTTGACCCCCATGAGAGATGTTCATAATAAAGTATTATTATATGACTTCACAAAGCATCATGATACCATGAGATAGCCATAGATAGAATACTATGCAACCAAATAAAAATAAAGTTTATATCATAAAAATACTTCTAAAATAATGTTAATTTTAAGAAGCCTAATATAAAATTGTGAATACAATATGGTATCACTGTATTAAAAATACATGTTTTATAGATATAAAATGCCTTATATATGTAACATTTGGGTCTTCAATCTCTACAGCCATCTGAATTCACTCTTTCCTTCAAAATCAATATAACACCTGCCTTAGTTTTTCTAAACTCTCCACTGTTTCCTCCATCATCCACTTCTGCATATGGCTCCTTTGCCTCTAGCACCACCTTCTTTAAGGGCGGCGGACACCTGCAATCACATCATTCCTGAGAATACCACTAATATAAGGCTATTGGCATGAAAAATTAAAAGCTGAGAATTACAAAGATAATTCCTAAAGTAGATTTCAGAAACTACCTAAAACTAGCTAGAGTGAGGGGAGACATCCCTATAGTGAATTAAATCTATTATAAAACTACAAAAATTAAAGCATGTGGTACTGTATCCATAATAAATGGATAGAATAAGTACTATATCCAAAAGTTAAATCACATATAAATGGGATTAAATTAGTTAAATCACATATATATTTCCAGAATAGTAGGGAAGGAACAGAAAATAGAATCTTCAATAGTCAGTGAGAAAACTGGAAATTTTTTTTTTTAATTTTTAGATTCCTCATCTTGTTGTATTAGATAGTTGCTGGAGTTCGGATCTGGAATGTCCCCAAAGGCCTGTGTATCAAAACCTAGTTCTCCAAAGTGGTGTTATTAAGAAGACTATGGAACCTTTAAGAAGTGGGGCTTAATGAGAGGTATTTAGGTCATTGGGTATGTAATCTCAAAGGGGATTGTGGGACCCGAGGGCCTTCACATCTTTGGCTCCCTGGTGTGAGGTTAGTACTTCTGTTCAACCATATGCATCTGCCATGACATGCTTCCTTGCTACGTCCCCCAAAGCAAGAGAGTCAATCAGTCATGGACTGGAACCTCTAAACCTGTGAACCAAAACAAACCTTTTCTTTGTATAAACTCATTATCTCAGATATTTGTTACATTAACAAAACACCAATAACACAATGGATTAAAGATTTACATATGCAAAATAAAAACATTCAACATTACACATTAATAAAAATGAATATTGATAAACTCTTGGGAGTAGCACAAAGAATTTTCAAAACAGAAGAGGAAAACTAGAACCTTTAGAAAGAAACTAGCAAGTACACTTCCAGAAAGTGGTTCAAAGGAAATAACAAGACAAAAAGACAAATGCATACTTAAAATGATGCTAGTAGTAGTGCCGTTAGAATATTTAAATATTTGAACTAATTTAAATACTCACCAACAAGATTTGGTTAGATAAATTATTCCATATAATGGAATACCATGTTGCAATTAAAAAATAAATATGGATAGGCTTATTGATATGGAAAGATATCCAAAAATGTTAATAAGTGGGGAAGTAGTAACAAAAAAGTATGTAGTTTTGTGGGTTTTTTTTTTTTTTTAATGTTCAACTGTACAAGTAAAATTGGATCACTTTCCTCATCACAGAGCTTCCTGTGGCTTCTGAATCCCCACAGAACAGCCAGGCTGCTTAGCATGCCATCCAATGCTCTCTACAGAGAACACTCCTTTCCTCACTTAAAAGAATATGCAGCCTTCACACTAACCTATTATCCTGTCCCAGAAGAACTGTATGCTATCACATCTTCAGGGTGCTCCAGCGGCTCTCAACCTGGAAAGAGAAATCTTCCACATTCGCTTCTTAAGAAATGCTGAGGCCTCCAGTCTGCTCCAAAGCTACCTTTCACTTGAAGCCCTTACTAAGCCCACCCCCACTCTTTCCCCACACTCTTACAGACAGTATTTTTACCTCTTTTAGACATAAAACATTTTTGACCAACCTCTGTACACACAGTACTGAGCCTATGCTCATAAGAGATGCTCCATTGTTTGCTTAAACTTAAGATCTATAAAATTTTATTTATTCTCAAAAGTTACCAAAAGGGAGAAAATAAGCCGGCCACAGTGGCACATACCTGTCATCCCAGCAGCTTGGAAGGCTAAGACTAGAGAATCACAAGTTCAAGGCCAGCCTCAGCAATTTAATGAGGCCCTAAGCAACTTAGTGAGACCATGCTTCAAAATAAAAAAGGGCTGGGGATATGGCTCAGTGGCTACGTGCCCTCAGGTCAATCTCTGGTACCAAAAGGGGTGGGGGGTAGATAAATCTATAGATAAAGCTGGCTTTTTTTTTCACTGTAGTTAATAGTTAAAGCAGAATTAATATAAATGGAAAATAATAAGCAAAAGTGCCTTATAATTCCACGCCCCCCAACAACAATCTCTCTTAAGAACTCAGTATATAGCTGACTGTGGGGTGCACACAGTGATTTGGGAGGGAGAATTGCATATTCAAGGTCCTGAGTACCTTAGTGAGACCCTGTCTCAAAATGAAAGGTAAAAAGGGCTGAGGTGTAGCTCAATGGTAAAGTATTTGGGGGTTCAATCCCCAATACCAAAAATAAATAAAAAATAATTCAGTATATATGATGTTTTACAATTTATGATATGTTTACATAATTTTTCTACAAAACTGGCATCACATCATCAAAATTTTCATCAGATTGGCAAGGTTCTTCTCCCTAATCTTCTGGTGAGAAAAATATAGAGTATCACTTTTCTTCAAAATTCTTCCTGCTTCTTTCACAGATTAGAGAGAAGTCATTTATTTGCTTTGTATTTTATTCAACTCCACCCATAATGCTTGACTTGTCAGATACTTTCAGGATAAAGAGGGGATAATTCATGGTGACTTAGCTGGTGTGTCAGAACCTGTCAGTCTCACCCATGCTTTTCATCTAACCTTAGTTGGGATGATTTTTGGCCTTCTCATTATTGGGCTTCTATGGTCCCAATTGTGTGTTGCTGAGGTACACAAACAAATGATACAGTAACTACTACTAACTGCTCTCAGACCTTGAGCAGACCACTTAACCCTCTGAAAAATCCCCTTCAAGCAACTGTTTATCAATCAACTTTTGAGCATCTTTTACATACCTGAAACTCACTAAACTGTTGGGAATAATATAATTCATATGACCCAGCCCTGCCTTTCAGGAGCAATAGAGAAAGGCAAAGAGGCAAATAACTGGAGTAGGAATGAAAAAAAGAGCTCCAGAGAGTGTGGGTACAGAACTGCCAAATCCCTCTCAAACTCTGAAACTATACAGCTCCACGGAAAAAGAGTAGTCATTTTTTTAAATGACCTTAGATATTGCATAGGTGTCCTTCTCAAAATGCTGAAATATGGGGATGGAACTTACAACAAAAAGTTGAAAATCTCATAAATCAAAAATGAATTCAACAACCTAACCCACAGAACATCATAACTTAGTATAATACTGTAGAGTAGCAGTCGTTTGCATTTGAGATGAGGTGGCTGGCAGAAGAGAGTATCCTATCACATATTGCTAGCCCAGGAAAAGATCAAAATTCAAAATTTGAAGTACAGTTTACATGGAATACATGTGTCTCATGCACCATTGAAAAGTTGAAACCCCCCAAGCAGAACCATCATAAATCAGAGACCTTCTGTATATCTTGATGCTAAATAAAAATCTCAGAGGTCCCCGATTCAATGTAGACATTCACATTTTGGCAAAACCAGTTTCAGATATGTGTAGGAAGGAATGATGATAGATTTTTCTGTGGTATGGTCCATCTGATGACATTCTGGGCTTCCAGATGTGGCAACCAAACAGGAAAGTGCTCTGATAGGGTGGGAGCATACAGCAGGTGCCTGGAGAGCCAAGTCGGAGCCCAGATGTTTGGCTCAGAGAGCAGCAGATAGGAAGAACGATGCTTCCTGCCACAGATATCAGCTGGCATATCTGCTATTCTTGCAAACTGGTCTATATTGAACACATAATTCAGGGGCTAAAATTAAAATTAAAATGAAGCCACAATTTCTAGAATAAGTCTTCAAACATTCCAGTCATAGCAACACTTCCTTTCATCCAGCCTGCCATCTTCAGAGGCTAAAAAGGAATTTCCTCTAAGCACAAAATTCTGAAGAGAGTTCTTCAAAGGTCCTCGAGAGGAATTCATCTGATAGCAGGGAAGGAAAGTTCAAGATGCCTCGGAGACTACATGTATAGAAAAACACTTTAGACTGTCAAGGTCAGAGGAGGTTATCTTAGAGGATGCAGGAGAAGGCAGCAACAAGTTAAGAATCCTACTCAAAGCTAAAAGAGCAAGAGTGCCATTAAAGACACATCCTTGTAAAACAAGGACTCAGAGCACACACATATTATGTACATAATACACTGTATGTGTGTGCCTTTACATATTAATGCAGAAGGGATGTCCGAAATATTTAACAGTTTCTGAATAGTGGACATGGTGACAAGTTGTCCCAGTTTGTTTGGAATGAAGGGGTTTCCTGAGACATGGGACTTTTAGCAGTAAAACTAGAATAGTCCTGGCAAAGTAGGAAGGTTGATCACTCAAATGTCAGCTATCCATAACCAGTGTGGCCTTCCTGACATCTACGTGATCTCTCATCCTTGCCTTCTGAAGATATCTGTACCAGATAAACTCTGGGAATCATGCAGTCCCATGTGAGTTCCCCAAATTGCTCAGGCTCTCTGCTGCCCCTGTACCTTTGCACATGTCGTTGCCTCCACCTGGAAAATCCCTCTCTGGCCTGCCCAACACCTGTCATTTCTTGCAAGAAGACTTTGTGACCTTTCAAAATCCAAATTAAGGCCAGTGTTGCAATGGTGCATGCCTGTAATCCCAGCAGCTCGGGAGGCTGAGACAGGAGGATCGTGAGTTCAAAGCCAGCCTCAGCAATAGCAAGGTACTAAGCAACTCAGTGAGACCCTGTCTCTAAATACAATACAAATATAGGGCTAGGGATGTGGCTCAGTGATTGAGTGCCCCTGAATTCAATCCCCAGTACCCAAAAAACAAAAAAACAAATTAGGGCCAGTGATACAGTGGTGCATGCCTGTTAACCCAGCTACTTGGGAGACTGAGGTAGGAGGACGACAAGTGAGAGGTTAGCTTCAGCAATTTAGCAAGACTCTAAACAAAACAAAACAACAAAAACAGAACTCAGGAAATAGTTCAGTGATAAAGCAGCCTGGATCCAATCCCCTTTACCAAAACAAAACAAAAACCTAAATTAGGTACTTCTCTGAAGTTCTTCCTTAAGATGGCATATTTACTGCAGACTGCTTATCCCAATTTAGTTGTGAATGAGGATGAATGAAAGCGCATACCCAAATTCCGAATCAAAGTAATTTGGTCTCAGTTTGTGATGTTGGTCTCCAGGGAGCCACTGAAGCTACTATAGCCTTCTGTTCATGCTGCCAGGCTCCCAGGCAGAGCACACAAGAACCTGAACCTGATGATTTTAGGCACAATAATGAAGACCCACTGTTTCTGCAGGTTTGGGCCAGAGCCCTACTAATAAGGGAAATATTTTTCTTTAAGTTAGTCCATGTTGTCCCTGGACTAAACTGAACTGTAATTAATTAATAAGGTACCAGCAGATCCACAGCCCTCCCAGATGGGAAAACTGAATAAAAACGGAAGGACCCCATGCTTCCCACGCTCCCCAGGGTTCTACCTGAGATGGTGGGATTCAGGAAAGAACCAAAGGCACAGCAAGTCCCTTCCTGTGAACCTGAGTCAAGCTTTTCCAGGAGCCAGTTTGAGCATGGGTGTGAACTGAGGTAGAAACAGGTCAGGAACAGGGACCTGTTATGATTGCAGCAGGAAGCAAATGGCAAACTCACAGCAGGAAAATTCAGAGAGAGTTGAATAAAGGGCTTATTTTCAAAGGTCTAGGCAGGGTAGGAAGAAACCACAAGGGATTAATGCAGTCCCTGAGACTGGCACAGCAGGTGTTACCACCCCTGGGTCAAAGTGTTGAAGGGAGGGAGTGGTAACTAGAACCCAGAGACAAAGAGGGTTACAGGAGGAGAGCCACATGGCAAGAGCTTAAGACGCGTGTGGCAGGACACAGCCAACAGGCAGGGACCTGCCCAAGGAATTAGCCTCCAATCCCCTCCTCCCTCTAATCCCTGCCAATTCTATCCTTGGGCCAAAGGGGAAGGCCACCCTCGTTAGAATCCAAGGTTATCCTCCTGGTGCCCAAGCAGAAGGGAGAAATACGGTGAAAGTCTGGAGAACCGGCAGAAGATGTTCCAACTCATGTGAGCTTTCTCATTATGAAAGCTCACATCTTGTTGTCCTTTCCTTTGGATGTACAAAGAAAGTTCAGGCTACTTAGAATTTGAATCTTGGCAGTGATTTAAAGCATCCATGAGACCACCTAGGTTAAAATCCTTGCTCTGCCATTAAGTAGGCATGTCTCCTGAAACAAATCTCTTCACATCCACAAGATTCAGTTTATTAGCCAGGTGTGGTGGTGCATGCATACCTGTAATCTCAGCAGCTTGGAAGGCTGAGACGAGAGAATCATGAGTTCAAAGCCAGCTTTAGCAATGAGCAACTCAGTGAGATCCTGTCTCAATAAAATACAAAATAGTCCTGGGGATGTGACTCAGTGGTTGAGTGTTCCTGAGTTCAGTCCCCAGTAAGAAAAACAAAAAGCAAACAAACAAACAGATTTAGTTTATTTACTTATAAAATAGGCACAAGTATTCATAGGACTGTTGAGATTCTGTAAAGCACTGAACATAGTTAATGATGTATAGTAAGTGCTCAATAAATGTTCATATTAATTTTCCCAATATTGCTATTACTGTTTTTTTATTTCTAATAAATATTATACAGCCCATGTTATCTGATGTTTTCCCATTGCTTTTATAAAGGAGTCTTCTCTATTCCACTTTCTCCAGCACCAAGAGAAGAGGGAAGTCAGGTTAATGGATGTGTTAAGAAACAGAGGCTACTGTGACAACCCAGAAACTCAGAGTGTCAGAGACACCAGGCAGATATTTGCAAGATACTAACGCCAAGTTTCCTGATTGTCTTATGTGGGTTAAAATGTCTATCCCCCTCAAGAAAGACTTGAGAGGTTCACAAATTCCTTTTATATTTAAAAGAGGAAATAGATCAGAAAGGTGAAAATGAGTTTATATAGAACAATCTATGTATTTATTATACAAAGAAATGAAATCTCTTCAGTAATTCATTGGCAAATTTAGCATGTGTCTGAAAGAGCAAAGGAAACAGGATGCCTCTGACAACAGCGAAAATTCATGGTCTGCGTGAACTTGGTTTTATATAGCTGGCCATGACTTAAGGGCACTTGCAAAAATTGATGCCATTCATTCCAGTGTTCTTTAGCATTGTGAAGTCAGAATTTTCCCCTCTGTATTCTACCATAAGTATGATTCATTGTAATAAAGATTCCTGTTTTGACAACCTGACCAAGCTAAGTTAAAACCTGAAAATTAGTATTGGCAAGTTAATAGAATTCTGTGGATCCATGAGTCACTGAGTTCAGCATCAGATAAGAATGCAGAAGTGGAGAATGCAGAACACAATTTCTGCCAGGGGAATAAGAATGAATTGAGGGCAATCGAAGGACTAACTCCAAAGACATGTATGACACAATCCCTGGGCTTAACATTTTAGTCTTTCATTATCTTGCCTGTTTTGATTCAATAAGTTTGAACAGACATGGGTAGGTTGTAGATTTTTTTGTTGTTGTTGGTTGATTTACAATTTTGTCTTTAAAAAGATTTTATTGAAATAGCATTTATATACCATACAATTCTCCTCATATACACAAATATGTGTAACTATCACTACAGTTAATTTTAGAACATTTTCATCACCACAAAAAGAAACTGTACCCTTTAGATATCATCCCTTTGACCCCCATTTCCCCTTGCCCCAACACCTAAGCAAACACTCATCTCTTTTCCATCTCTATGTATTTACATATTCAGGCCATTGCATACCAACAGAGTGAGTGATATGAGATCTTCATGACCGTCTTCTTTCGCTTAGTAAGTTTCTATGGCAGAATAATATTCCTTTGTGTGGAATATTATTTCTATATCCACTCATTGGTTGCTGGACATTATTTGGGTTGTTTCCACCTTTTGGTTAAGAGAAGTAATGCTCCTATAAACATTCATGTACAAATTTTTGTGGATAGATGTTTCCATTCATCTTGAGTAGACACATGGGAGTGGACATGAGGGGTCATATAGTAACAGTGCTGAACTATTTGAGGAACTACCAGATTGTTTTCCAAAGTGGCTATACTGTTTTGCATTACCATGATTTCTTCCATTTCTTTTTTCTTTTTTTAAAACATTATTTTGTAATAATCACAATTATTATTATTATTATTTTACTTAGAATAGGTCTTCAGGAACATTTCTTTTTCTTTATCCTTATTAATCAACCTAATATCTAAATGAAAGCACAAAACACTGTGTCAGTCACATTCACAAAGAATTCTCCTCCAGAATAAAGATTGTCACTTCCCCATCCATTCCCAAATACATATGAGCTCTCTATAGCAAATCACAGTGAATCTTATAAGGATTTAAATAAGAATTATGGTCTTTTGTAGTAACTCTATAAGATGCATTCACCTTATTTATTTTATTTTCAAAAAAAAAAAAAAACAAGTGAGAGAACTGGGCACAGTGGTGCATGCTTGTAATCCCAGAGCCTTGGGAGGCTGGGGCAGGAGGATTCCAAGTTTAAGGTCAGCTTCAGCAAGTTAGTGAGACTCTCAGCAACTTAAGGAGATCCTGTTTTACAATAAAAAATGACAAGGACTAGGGATGTAGCTCAATGGTAAAGTGCCTCTGGGATTAATCCCCAGTTTAGAAAACAAGAGGAAAAGCAAAATAGACAACAACAACAACAACAACAAAAGAACACAGCTAATTGAGATATGCTGGGGGCGGGGGCATGACTTCTTTAAACAGATGGAGAAGCAAAAACACAGGAAAATTTGTAACTTGCCCTAAGTTGCATCTAAGTGGTAATGCCAAGGATAGTATCTCATTTGTCAATCACTTCCCTCAAGGAGGTTATATAATGCAGTAGGGAATGATACGCTCTTAATGTAAATGATAATGACGCAAGATGCATGTGCTATGAGCCAAATGGCTAATGAGCCAGAATGTGATAAAAGAGCATGGTAAAGTGTAAGGAGATGAGGATGAGGACAAAGTGGGGAGGAGGGAGGAAGATACAAGAGAGATTTCCCCGAAGGAAAAGAGAAAGTGGTGCCAGAGCTAGTCCTTGAAGGATGCTCAGGAGTTTGAAAATTTCACAGGCTAAGTTGAGAGAAGACTGTGCTGGATCACAAATTAGCAAAACCAATGACTTGGAAAACGGAAGCAGAGCTAGGCAGTTTATTTAGAGTGGAAAGTAGCCCCTTATATTTAGCTGAGTAGTAGTAGGTTATGAGTTTGATTATAAATCCTGGATTAAAGAAGCCAGCCTTTATTTAGGAGACAGTAAAGAGAAATCAGCAGAAATTTTATCAAAGGGTTTTTGTAATCTGTGTGGTTCATTCATGATATTATTTTGGCAGTGCTGTATGGGGGAGGGGGAGTAAAAGGATAAGGAAAGAGAGTAGAAACCCTACTTTAAAACTCAGCAAAACAGTCTCAGTATAAAATAACAAGCATCATGGAAAAATAAAAGACCCAGAATAGCAAAAGCAATTTTAAGCAGGAAGTGTGAATCAGGTGGTATAGCGATACCAGATTTCAAACTATATTACAGAGCAATAGTGACAAAAACAGCATGATACTGGTACCAAAACAGGCGAGTGGACCAATGGTATAGAATAGAGGACACAGAGACTAATCCACAAAGTTACAACTATCTTATATTTGATAAAGGGGCTAAAAGCATGCAATGGAGGAAGGATAGCATCTTCAACAAATGGTGTTGGGAAAACTGGAAATCCATATGCAAAAAAATGAAACTGAATCCCTTCCTCTCGCCATGCACAAAAGTTAACTCTAAATGGATCAAGGAGCTTGATATCAAATCAGAGACTCTGCGTCTGATAGAAGAAAAAGTTGGCTCCGATCTACATATTGTGGGGTCGGGCTCCAAATTCCTTAATAGGACACCCATAGCACAAGAGTTAATAACAAGAATCAACAAATGGGACTTACTTAAACTAAAAAGTTTTTTCTCAGCAAGAGAAACAATAAGAGAGGTAAATAGGGAGCCTACATCCTGGGAACAAATTTTTACTCCTCACACTTCAGATAGAGCCCTAATATCCAGAGTATACAAAGAACTCAAAAAATTAGACAATAAGATAACAAATAACCCAATCAACAAATGGGCCAAGGATCTGAACAGTCACTTCTCAGAGGAGGATATACAATCAATCAACAAGTACATGAAAAAATGCTCACCATCTCTAGCAGTCAGAGAAATGCAAATCAAAACCACCCTAAGATACCATCTCACTCCAGTAAGATTGGCAGCCACTATGAAGTCAAACAACAACAAGTGCTGGCGAGGATGTGGAGAAAAGGGTACTCTTGTACATTGCTGGTGGGACTGCAAATTGGTGCGGCCAATTTGGAAAGCAGTTTGAAGATTCCTGGGAAAGCTGGGAATGGAACCACCACTTGACCCTGCTATTGCCCTTCTCGGACTATTCCCTGAAGACCTTAAAAGAGCATGCTACAGAGATGCTGCCATTTCGATGTTCATAGCAGCACAATTCACAATAGCTAGACTGTGGAACCAACCCAGATGCCCTTCAATAGATGAATGGATAAAAAAAATGTGGCATCTATACACAATGGAGTACTATGCAGCAATAAAAAATGACAAAATCATAGAATTTGCAGGGAAATGGATGGCACTAGAGCAGATTATGCTTAGTGAAGCTAGTCAATCCCTAAAAAACAAATACCAAATGTCTTCTTTGATATAATGAGAGCAACTATGAACAGAGCAAGGAGGAAGAGCAGGAAGAAAAGACTAACATTTAACAGAGTCATGAGATGGGAGGGAAAGGGAGAGAAAAGGGAAATTGCATGGAAATGAAGGGAGACCCTCATTGCTATACAAAATTACAAATAAGAGGTTGTGAGGGGAATGGGAAAATAAACAAGGAGAGTAATGAATTACAGTAGATGGAGTAGAGAGAGAAGAAGGGAGGGGAGGGGAGGGAAGGGGGGATAGTAGAGGATAGGAAAGGTAGCAGAATA
The DNA here is from genome assembly GCF_052094955.1 of Ictidomys tridecemlineatus. NCBI lineage: Eukaryota > Metazoa > Chordata > Mammalia > Rodentia > Sciuridae > Ictidomys > Ictidomys tridecemlineatus. The sequence continues at coordinate 24,321,763 of NC_135490.1, forward strand.
CAACAATTACTAATTGGGCATTATGTAAAATTGTGGATGTATAACCTACGTGATTCTGCAATCTGCATTTGGGGTAAAATTGGGAGTTCATAACCCACTTCAATCTAATGTATGAAATATGATATGTCAAGAGCTTTGTAATGTTGTGAACAACCAATAAAAAAAATCGAGAAAAAAAAATAAAATAAAATAACAAGCATCTTAATTGCAGTTTCTCAAACAAGATATATTTAACCCTCAGTGGACATATGCAAGTTTTAGAGTCATTTTTGGCTGTCACTCAGGGGGATGTGCTTCTGGGATCCATTAGGTAAATACCCTAAAAAGCACAGAAGAACATCCTACAACCAAGAACCAGCTAGTCCACAATGTCAGAAGTACCCAGGTTGAGAAAACCTGATCTAAATCAAGGTGGTGGCAGTGAAAATAAAAAGAAAAAGACAACTATTAGAATTATTTTCTAGGGAAAAGTTTTAAAAAGATTTTAAAAATCAATTGAATCTGGAGGTAAGTTAGGTAGTAAATGGTTTATAACTTGCATGATTGACAAAATTATAATGGCAAAAACAATTTTAAAGAGGCTGATAATAAGAAGAAAGAATGTGTACATATATATTATACGTGTATTCTATGTACATATTTCATATACATATTTCATATACATGTTACCCATACACATATTATCTGGTCACTTGGAAATAGTAATCCCAGTAAAGATACTGGAAACAAGTGACCTGTGAATTATATTAAACTCTTTGTAGTTTTGCCACATGTAGAATGGCTTTGAATTGGTTCAAAACAGGCCTATCCATGTGGTCATCCTTTGCCTTTCGCTCTTAGATCTCTTTCCTCTGTTTCCTTGATTTGCTCTGTATCACACACAGAGGGGTGATTCTGCACAACATATTGCCAGCCTTCTTTACCCACTGGGTTCTGGTAAGTTTGGCCACTAAGAGTCACAGACAGGAGTCTGGGGTGTAATAGGAGGGAAGAAGCCAGGGTATGTCTCTCCTTTTGCTCTGGCCAGTTTTCTGACAATGATTGTGTCCCCTCCAACGTCGCAGTTTTTCTATGGAAACCCTGCCCTTGGTGGATTCGGCTCCCACTGAGTACCCTGGCTGCTGAATTCTGGGATGACCATCTCCTATTTATGTCTCTCCAGCCCTAACAACTGCCTGCTTTGCCAATCCCTGGCTTTACCATTTTCTGTCTGTCCTTTTAGTTCTTCCAACACCTCTGTAACTAGTTTTCCATGTTAAATCCTTTTATTCATGCCTTGGTTTGGGTTCTTTCTTCCTGACTGTATTCTGATTGATTCATTGTGTTTAGTCTTAAATTCAAACCATTGGAAATGGGATAATAGACTAGGAAATGAAAGAGACACAGTGACAATTTTTGACCTTTCAATTCAATAAAATGAAATATACAAAATTATTGTTTACCAGTAGTGGATTTACACGTGTGAAATAGAGTTCATAAGGAGTATGTAATATAAAGCCACATGTAAATAGAATAAAAATGTAAAATAGTATAGATACAAATTTCATGGTTCAGGAAAAGAGAGATGGATGGATGTAACAGCAGCTATCAAGAAAAGACTTAATGAAGGAGATAAGACCAGATCTGAACTCTAAAAGATGGAAAATCAGTTAGTGGGAAACAGATTTACAGATGTATTATGTAGAAAAGTGCAAAGCATAAGCAAAGAAGCAGGAATAAGTATAATGTGTTCTGACTAAAGTAGAGGCATCAATGGGTAGACTGGTACAAATACGTAAGGAAAGGCTACAATGCAGAAGGCCTTCAAGAGTAGGAAAAGAACCGTGAAGAATGTGGGATCCCAGAAACACTGAATGGAGAGATTATGTCCTTTAGGAGATAACAGCTGTAGCCTCTTCTTCACATAGTTAATGAAACACAGAACAAGATATCAGGAAGCTGGCTTGTATTCCCATTCCCTTGTCCACTTTATAAACTTAAAATCTTTACAGTTTCAGCCAGGTATAAAGGTGCATGCTTGTAATCCCAGCCACTGGGGAGACTGGAGCAGGAAGATCTCAAGTTCCAGGCCAGTGCTGGCAACTCAGGGAGACTGTTACGGTTTGTATATGGGTGTCCACCCAAAGTACCTGTTAATCCAGGAATATTCAGAGGTAAAAGGATTACATTACAAGAGATGTAACTTAATCAGTCCATCCTAGTCTGAATGGACTAACTGGGTGGTAACTGTAGGCAGGTGGGGCATAGCTGGAAGAGATGGGTCACTGTGGGCATGTCCTAGAAGAGTTCATCTTCTCTGGGGCCCCTTCCTTGCCCCCCTCTGCCTCCTGGCCACCATTAGGTGAACAACACTTCTCCAGAATGCCCTTCTGCCATGATGTCCTGCTTCACCCGGGGCCCAGAACAATGGACTATACCTCTGAAACTGGAAGCCAAAATAAACTTTGCCTCCTCTAAGTTGTTCTTATCAAGTATTTTGGTAATAGCAACACAAAGCAAACACAAGAAACTCTGTTTCAAAATATATAATAAATAAATAAAAGGACTGGGGATATAGCTCAGTGGTACAATGCCTCTGAGTTCAATTCCCAGTATAAAAAACAAACAAACAAATTAAAAAAAAAAAAAAAGACAATAACAACTTCAGAGTCTCAGTTGCCTAACTGCAGAGGAATTAATAAGACACATCCAAAAAATGTTAAGATTTTGTTGCTTTTCAGATTGGTAAGTAATTTTTAAATTATTTCCTATATACCCAATCTTGTGGTGGGCCTAAAATTATGAGGTCAGTTTTATTTTTTTCAATGCCTAATTTATTCCTTCCTAATAAAGAAAATAACTTTAGATCACAAATAAATAAATAAATAACCAGAAAGAAGGGTATTTTTCCCAGCATTGAGTTCTAAAACATGCTGAATTGAGCATAACTCTGACCTTTAAAAAAGTAAAATATAAGAAAGGATTCAATACTTTTAACATAATATATTAATTGCTTTTAAAAATGAAAGCATATATAAAACCAAGAAAGAGCCTGTCACTGGATATTTGATGTATTTTTTGAGAATGAAAATGAAAAGAAACATTAATGTAAAGGTTAAAAATTATTTTAGAATTTATAAGCGGGTTAGCTTGACAGGTGGCTGATGAAATACAATTCTACATCTCATTTTATATTATAGTGAATTTGTTTTGTCATGTGTATTATAATTCACATTAGAAAAGCTAGTAATCATTCTACTGTTACCTTCAGTTTTATTGTGGGAAGAACCTGGAGCAATAGCTTAGCTCTTACCCAATGCCAGGAATGAATTGAAGTCAGAATAAACAAAGACTTAATTACAGCCTTTAAGTGAAAGCTGGAATAGTACACGTGGAACTGAAATCTTATCCAAGTAAAATTAAAAAAAAAAAAAAAGGAATAGAATAAAAGAAGTGAAGCTAACTGGAATTTTAGCAGTTGGAAGAAACAATCAAACTTAACTTCTACTGGGGAATGTAACTCAGTGGTAAAGTGCTTGCCTAGTGATCCATGAGGTGCCGGGTTCAATCCCCAGCATGTCAAAAAGGGGAAAAAAAAAAGTAACTAAGTTGGTATTGTTGAAAAAATTAGGCTAGCATTTTAAGTCTTTGCAAGGATTTTCAACTGTTTTCGAGTCTATTTTGTTAATTTGCCCCCAAGTAGTATTTTAGTACTGACAATAAAAAGGATTATAGTAGATAGTATATAATTTTATGAAATAAAGACACATGAGACTTAAACATAGTATACACAATGGGTAATTTCATTTATGGTTTACACTGGGGTTAAGGGACATTTAATGGAAAATACATAAAAGCAAACCTTTTAACAGAAGGCAAGTCAAAACTTAGGAGAGTCACATAATCATGTCATTCCATAAAACAAGCAGGCCCAGGAAATGAGAAACTAATCCGAAGGGCGTTTTCAGTTCTGGATAAACTACAGGGCAAGCAACTCAGCTGAATTGTTGCCCTTCTACATGATGGTGGTACTGAACAATCTCCTGAGTTTTACAAGATTTTCAGCAAACCCTTAATTGTTAAGTCATTATAACAACTACTGATGTGTCATCCCTGCTATAATTGCTTTAGGCTCTTTTCAGCACCTGTTTTGCATTTACTGATAGTATTAAAAGACTTAACACAAAAGTAAAATGAGACTATTACTTTTGTCAATTGCATGTGTACATTTGTTACAAAGCATTTTTAAACATACACACACACACACTCACACACACACACACACACATCATGGGAATAGCCTGCTGTACAAATGAGACCATGTTTTAGAGTTCCTGGAGGTCAACAATTGTTATATATGTAAAAAGACCTTGGAAAAAGAGGAAAGCAATAATATTCACATAGCTAGGGGAGGAGATTTATTTATCTTGGTAACTATTACATCCTCCGCCCCTCCTGGAAAGCCTTTTCCCCAACATTACTTACACGGCCAAAGTTGCTTTTAGCTCAAATTTGTGGCCCCTGAAGAGGCTGAGAAGTCATGGAAAAATGCAGTCACTGGAAGCAGCAGAGAGTCATTCCCCTGCCCACATCTATTCTTCTCATTCACCCTGGTGTAGGGCCTACAGACAGTAAGAAGAAAGCCTTTGATAATCAACCTTTCACATTTCCATGCTTTCTCAAATAATAATAATAATAACAAACTACAACAACAATAACATTGGTTCTTGTCTGAAGGGTATTAACTGAACTTATGCAGATAATTTACAAAAATATTGTAAAAATATTATAAAAATTGACGTAGAGGTTTATGGTATCCAACTGCACAGCCTCCGTTATCAAAGCCAAATATGGGTCTCAGTAGCCTCAGAGTAATTTATTCCCATGACAGTCTTAATATCTATAGCAGGAGAAAACTGTGAGATCTACATACTTTCTATATCCTCTCTCGTCTGGCTCTGGAGAGACGAGAATGTTCTCACTCTGACCACTGGGTCAGGCCCTGGGGCTTTGTGACAGCACTTCTGTGAGAATAACTGTTATATTTTAGCCAGAGTGACCCGTAGGTCCTGAAGAGTTCCATCAATTCCATGCTGGTTGCCACCTTCATGTTGATGCCCCAGTGTGGGTGTATAACTCATCCTCCACAGAGGGAAGTTTTTGAAATCTTTTTGATATCAAAACTACCCAGCGGCTGGATGGCCTCCTCAGCCCTGCTGCCTGAAGTTACCTTGTTTTATAGCTGACGTTTCAACTCTTTCTTTAACATGAAAGCACTGTGGATCAATAGGAGTTCTGAAACTCTGTACACAGGAAGATTTATCAACTAGTCCATTTTATCGTCACTTGAGAAGAGTTTAGAAAGTATGCCTCCCAACATAAACAATCTCTAGAAAAGAGGGGAGTTAAAATGAACGGTGTTATAGAAGCATTACATTAAAGAAAAACTCAAAGTCCTGCAGTGGCTATCTAGGATCTTTAATTTTTTACATTGGTGACAAAAAAGTAATAAGGAATAATGTCAGGAGCTAAATGGTAGATACATGGAGATTGAAAAATGAAGCCACAATACAGATATCTGAAAATAAATTAACTTGTGATCCTTTAAAAAACAAAACAAAACAAGAAAACACTTTAAGTTCTCATACAAGAAAACACCACGGTAAGAGAGTTCTTAAAGGTTTTTTTCCTATTCCTACAATATTAGTTAAATGGCAGTGTATACTTTACAGAAAGAAAAATGGACTCACAGAACAGCAAGAGAATTAAACAGCAAACATAACATAGCAAGGTCATTCTTGATTTGGGGATTTAAATCGCTCCGATCTAACCACATTACTACTGCACAGTTGTGTTAGAGGTCACTTTACATGAAAGACATTTTCTTTCATTGATGAAGGTAAAAGAAATTTTAAAATTCCACTAGATCACTAGATACGCTAGAGCAGACCTAGGAATAGAGGGGGGAAATCATTTGCTGTTTGCTGAAGTTGACTGAATGCCCTGGGGTTTCATTTTCTTAATGCTACAAGCCAATAAAATGTTTTACTTTGTAACCTCTGGCAAGCCAGTTGAGAGTCAGCAGATGGCTTCACAATGGCCTTGATAGGTACTTTTTTCTGATCTCTTACTTTGTGATGGATGAGGTATAATTTTTAACACAAGAATTTTGTGGCAGACTGAGAATAGAAGAAAGAAACAGGTGTTGAGTGATACAAAAACACATAAGATCAAGTTAGACTTGAAATACCATTTCCGTTTTTTTCCTGACTTGAAAGCCAAAGAAGGGGCTTACTCCCTATAGAGAGGAGATTCTGAAGATGAAAATGCAAAGTTGAGGATTTCAGACTAAAACTGTCTCTCCATCACAGAAAAAGCTTGAGTTTTATGGCTTTTGGAGAATATTAAGGGAGAAATGGGTCTTTGAGAAAAGGCCTGTTAAGGAAATGAATTGTTAGGCAAGAATAGTGCAAGTGTGGCAAATTCTTTAGCTCTCTGTGAAAGGCATGGAAAGAGATATATAATTGTATCTGTGGACTTAAAAGGCATCCTAAAGATTTATGGCTTAAGATGAATGTAAAACATGAGTCTAGCAATGTCTGGCTTTTTGCAGCTACTGCAGAGTTTGATTTACAAATGTATTTGATTTGGAGAAATGGCACTTTGTAATTTACCCACTGGCATAATAAATGATCCAACATTCATTTAGTTCCTTTCCCTCTACTGCTAACAAAATGCATTATGATTTGGTAAAATTACCTGCATTTGGGGCAGCAGGAGGAGGGCAATATAAAATAAGCAACTGGTGAAGGCAGTTACAGAATATATCGTATTTGGTTTCTAATACTTGAGGTTGGCATTATCAGCACACACACATAACTATATTGCATTTCTCTTGGTTTTGCTCTCATCTTATTTAATATTCCTTCATAACTTTTCACTTAAAACACAGCATGGGGATGTAGAAAGAAAATCATATGGGTCCATAAATAATTCATATACACCTGAAGGCATAAAAATCATGCTAGACAAAAACAAGTAGTAAGAAAGGTGAACAAGAAGTTAAATTTAAATGTTGTTAGGAAAAAAAATCAGTGGAAATCTGAAAGGGCTTGAAAACTAATAAAAAAATGACATCACTCTCTCAAAGAAGATGTATGTAACCTCACTCTTTGGCCCCCTTCATGGCAATTAAACTAATTTCATCAGGGATTGTCCTGAACATGAATAACTTTGGTGTTTGAAAGATTGTTAATGTTAAGATGCAGAACTGTCAGCTCCATACAAAGAGATTTCCAAGTCTATTTACATTGTAGTGTTCTTTGCCGTCTGGGATGATATTCTGAACTGTGCCATGTTTTTAAAAAGTACTTGTCAATCCACTTGCAAACTTCAATGGTGATAGCATTATATCTCTAGACTTCAGAATAATAGAGATTCTGCTATTGAATAAAAGTCTCTGACTGCACATTTTAAAGATATTGAAAACATAAAAAAAGTATTTTTGAGGAAGAAAAATTTTAATAGTTTAGGTTTGATGATATTTTACAAAGCAGTTAACCATTTTGTATACATTTCTATGGAGTGATATTTAATACTGTAGTATTGAATAGTTTATTTTCTTATAAGTATTGAAGCATGTACAAAAAAAGAAAAACAATACACAATACTCTAAAATCTCAAAAAAAAAAAATAAGTACATAGACATGGAAAGCACCCAAACACATTTTTTTTTTTGCTTATTAGCATTATTCTTCCTTATGGGTCATCTACTTTTATTCTAGATGCTGATAAAGTAATGATAATAATAATGGGTAACATGTATTTAATAGATACTAGGAGTCAGACAGTATGTCAAGTATTTTATGGGATTTTTTCCCATTTAATCGTGTCAAGAGGCCTGCCAGTTATCCCCAATTTATAAATGAGGGAAAGTCATATAGATGAGAAACCTAGATGAAAAAAAAAAAAAACTTGCCCAATGTGATAAAGCTTGTAAATGCTGGAGCTAGATTCTAGCAGTCTAAGGGCTGAGGGTACACTGTCCCCACTCCCCTCCACCACAATCTCCAATACTAGGATGAACCCAGGGATGCTCTGCCACTGAACTACATCCTCAGCCCTTTTAAATTTTTATTTTGAGACAGGATATTACAGGTTTTGTTTGTTGGTTGGTTGGTTTTTTACCTAAGACTGCTCTAGAATTTGCAAACCTCCTGCTTCAGGCTCCTAAGTTACTGGAATTACAATCAAGCACCACTGAGCCCAACTCAGTATGCACTCTTACATATTATGTTATTTTCTGAGATCATCAAAGTAAAAATTATCACCAATCTTATTGTTATGAAGCAAAATTAGGTATGTGTTGATTCTCTCTTAGGTCTTTGCAAAATGGGTCTGCTGAACTGAACAGGACTTCCATTTTAAGATGGTTTCAACAATCAAACAATTGTCTTAAAACATGGCTCACTGTCATTTAACAGATTAATGACAGAATTCTCAACAATCCAGATCCACTAGACTTATCCTCTGACATCAATCATTCTGCCTTATAATGAAAGGTACCTTCAGATAAGGAAAGGGAAATGACTTGCAAGGGATTGAGAGAATTCCCTGCCCTATAATGGTTTTGACTCGTAATCATCTTCAGTTTGGGTAATGAACAGCCAAGGTAATAACAGCTGAGGGCCCAAAGTCATTTCAGATGCATCACAAGAGTTCATCAGGGCACCAACCACCCCAGCCTAAAGGAAGGCAGAGAAAGCAATGATGGAGTATGACAGCAGCAATACCGTCTCGCTTTGCAATTTCTCTTTACTTGTCACCGGCCAACACTTCATTTTAATTCTCCCTTGCTGTCAAGAATGAAAATAGTCTTCTTAGAGAATCCTTGATTTATAAGAGTAGTTGGTGTCTAAGGCAGAAAATGGAAGTGTATCTATGAAAGAGGGGGTGGGAAAATAAAAATAAGCAATAAAACACAAGAAGAAATCTGAAAATATAGTTTTTTTCCCTTATAGACCAATAAAATCACATTAAAAATTAGCATTCCCCAAAGCAGGGCAATGTATATAGATACGAAGATTTCTTGTTAATTGGTGCCCATTGAATTCCTGGGAAAGAACTAAAGAAAGTAATAGACCTTCCGTGTTCTATTCCCATTCTGCTGCTGATGGAGGTTCTAGACTGTATTTTGAGTTTTCAGAATGACCAGCTCTTAGAAATTCCAAAATAACAGGGCAGAATTAACAGAAAAGCATTTATAACTTCTTTAGAGAACTATTGAGCCTCTTCTCCTGGAAGTGGGCTCTTTATCCACATGCTATCAGTCTAAAATACAAATCCCTTCTGATAAAGAGAGAAATAAAGAAAATAATAAAGAAAACAATATTTACAAAAGATTTTCATGCTTTTTATTTAGTATAACATCATACTTGAAGTTATGAGTAAAGTTGGAAATCCTCCAAGAAGAGTTTCCTCTAAACCTCCCTAAGAAGTAGTTGTATATTGAACACCAACTCTGGTGGAGAATTCCACTTTCTTGAGGTTAAGTCATTTTTTCCTCATTCTGAAATAGTTACTTTCTTCATGATTCCACTTATAGGTACTAGGTCAACTTCTTGGAATATAAATTTCTAATCTCTCTGGAACATAACAGTTCTTTTAGATTGAACAAACTCATGCACATATAAACTCTTATTGCCTATTTTGCAGAGAAAAGAGCATGGGGCTCTGCCATAAACCACTTACATAGAAGTGGATATGTTATTAAATATCTCAAAGTCATTTTCATTAATGAAAATGCATAGAAAATTACACCCATTCCATATAGTCATTAAATGGATTGAATTAGTTAATATATGCAAAACGCCTTACAGTGGAAGTACTAGATTGTGGCTAGTATAATTATTAACACAGTGGCTTCCAGTCACCTCCTCCTATCCCAGTTGTTCTTCTCCTGACGCAATAGAATAGAACTTCACAGTTAGACAGTGTGTTTCAAGCATGTCAAAATAATACTGTTTTCTGTAGGAGTCATGCCCTTGGTGAATGTATGTACTGTATTCATTTTTATCGTCTCACCGGAGCCCTCCAATTTTTGTTTTTGTTTTTTTAATTAAAAAAAGGTTGTTGTTGGGGTTGTGGTTGTAGTTCAGTGGTAGAACACTCGCCTGGCATGTGAGGCACTGAGTTCAATCCTCAGCACCACATAAAAATAAATAAATACATCTGCAGAACAACAAAACTTGGTGCCCTCCCTTTTTAAAGGACTCTTTACCTTGTCATATAAATATTTTTTCATTATCAGCATTTAAATAGCAACTTGTGTTAGAAATAATTCTCTAAGAGAAATTTAAATTTTAGTTTTTGGCAGTATTTTAGTCCCTCACCTCTGAGAGTGGCCCAGCAAGGCTTTTTTACTCATTTGTATCTTAAAACTATTATTCTTTTCTGGGATCACCATTATTGCAAGAAGAAAAACAAGAAAGAGTACAATAAAATTTACTAATGACTGTCCTGTGTGGGGTATTTTTTTTTTTCATGTTGGGGATTGGTCCCATTGGTACTTTACCACTGAGCTACAACCCCACTTCTTTTATTTGTTATAGTAAGACAAGGTCTCTATAAATTGCTGAGGGTCTCAATAAGTTGTTGAGGCTGGCCTTGAACTTGTGATCATCCTGCCTCAGTTTCCTGAGTCACTGGGATTATAGATATGTACTGTAATACGGTACCCAGCTTCTGTTGGAGTATTATATTTAACCAAATATTACTCTGACAGGTTAAACAGTGTAGAATGAATTATATTCTTCATTTGTGCTAGTCCTGCTATTACTATTATTGCAGCCTAAAATGAGATTATGATTTTGAGAGAGCCATGTCAGACTGTTAACTCACATTGACCTTGCAGTTAATGAAAATCTCTAGCAAAAATGTAGATGATGCTTTCATTAAAAAAAAAAATACTTATTTTGGTCTACTTATTATGTGTACTAGTCTAAATACTAGAAATATGGCTTTGAACAAAAGCAACGAGATTCCTTTTTTCGTACAATAAATCTAATGTCTTTGAAAAACACCAATTAGATCTTCAATATCATTTAAATTTTATTTTCATTTTAAAAATTTTATTTTTTTAATTTTTGTGGCTCTGGGGATTGCACACAGGTGCACTGCATCACTGAGCTATATCCCCAAATCTTTTTTTTTAATTTTGAGACAGGGTCTCACTAAATTGCCTCAAACTTGTGATCCTCGGGTTGTGGGAATAACAGGGGTGTGCTGGCTTGAAGTTAAAAAATAAAAATAAAAAATAAATAAAAAGACTTCCAAACTATTATCTTGGCTCATTTCTAATCAGGAGGTGGGGGTAAGTACCAGAGCCCAAATGGAATAGGAATAAATTGCTTTAAAAAATAAACTCATATTTTCCTATTGATACAAATAAATAGAAAAGAATGCACAAAGATGCCTGACAAGACTAGCATTCTTCAACTATTGTGTATTAGAATATAGAACATTGTTGTACTTCACCAGCCATATCTTTGAAGTATTAAAGTTAATTGACACAATTTGGGAATCTCTTTCTTATAGCAACTACTAGTAGTTCTTTTGAAAAAAGATAGATAAGCTGTCTTTATTTCACCCTTGATGATGTTGTTCAAAGATTGATTCTTGATTCTTGAATACTTTTGTCCTTAGTATTGTGGCAGGATAGGCTAGGTTGTGACAGTGATGAACTCCAAAATCTTGGAGGCAGAAAGGACATCTCACTCTCTTATTTCTTGGTATGCTATATTTCTATAACAGTTTGGAAGCAGGACCCTATCTTTGATAATCACTCAGGAATTCCAGTGGGCTGAGCAGCTGCCATCTTAAATACTGTCAATCACAAAGCCAGAGGGAAAAGCAGATGTGGTGAAGGAGGCAACACAGAAGCCAGAAAAATGACTTGCCATATCTAATCCCAAATCCACAGGGAAGTATAATCCTACTGTGTGTTGAGAGAGCGAGGCTGGAATTTGTAAACCACAATACTGATTACCATAGGGGCACTATTTACTAAATATATTCTTTCTTTCCAAAGTACTATTACTTTCAGGTGTTCAGAATCTTACTTTGACAATTATGCTAATATGATCCGTTGTGCAATTTATAATAGTGCATTAAATTTAGGAAGTTCTTACATTATCTGTCAGGTGTCATCATAAATCTGGAATACATTCTCTAATTAGTTCACTTTTCTAATGTCAAAGAAGTAAATCATTTTATACTTTTATAATAAAAGGATTTGGTATAAGATTCTTACTTGGTTTTTGAGAGGTATGAGTACTTCTAGAATCGTGTGGGCTTTTCCACCTAGGGTTGGAAGTCTTTCAAATGTTAAAACGACATTAAATTAATTGCCACAAATGATTATGAAGCAATCTGGAATTTCTCTATAGACACTCACCCATAATCCACCTCTTCTATATTTTTACAGAAAAAAATTGAGGCATCATGATTTTTCAGTAAATTAGGCTTTGGGAATTTACAGGTTGTGAATGACTTTGCCCTGAATGGCGACAGTGGCAGAGCATTTTTGTGAACTCTTTGCTTAGTTCTTAGTTACTAGACCCTTACAAATTGAACCACTGGACCAATGGACCACAGTAAATAACTGTCTGCCTAAGTCTATTCAGGTTTAATCTTTTCTAAAAATTCTGTCCCCAAAACATTGTATTTCCTTTATACTATTTACCTCTGAAGAACCTAGTTTTAATCTTCTTTCCCTGGCTTTCTGGTCTGTGCCTGTTTTGTTTGTGTTAATGCTCTATTGCTCACATGTGGGATAGAAGTGAATATTTTTTCTCTTACTCTTTGTTTAATACACTCTCCTGTTACTTGAATGCATTTCACTCTTTCAGAACTCCCACGAGGACGCCAGTGAAAGTAGCCAGTAATTGTTGATGAAAGTTTTGTCACTTCTGCATCATATATAAGACAACAGAATTGTTGAGAACAAAAGCTGGTCCTTTCTTGTCCTTTGTATTCTGAGAAGGTTTACAGGAAACTCAAATCTAGTTAAGTATTTTGTTATTCTTCATACTTAGCAAGTGCAGTATAAGGTAGAAATTCATGATGATTAATAAAAGAACGTAGCAAGTTGAATCTTTAGGTGACTAAAAAATATCTTCCTCTCATAGTTTGGTGCTCTGTCATCAAACTTATAAGTTAGCTTATAGAGTCCAGAAATTCCAGAACTGAATTGATGGAAGATTTACTTATCTTTGCATTAATTACTATCATAAAGTCTCCATAAATTATTCACTGTTTATTATGAAACTTTTATGTTTTTGAAAACTTTGAGTTATAAACACTTATTTGTTGGAAGCATAATTTGAATCTAATGGTTTGTTCAACTTATTTGCTTATTCTCCTTCCATTCATTTTGATGTAATACTATAGTATTATGAAATAGTACAATACCAAAAGAAAACAATAATTAAGACAATTCAGGATATGAGAAAACTATGATTCAGAAAAAACAAGGATGTGATAACCATTAAAACTAAGAATCACACAAAAAAATTTGATCTTGGGGCCGGAGTTGTAGCTCAGCGGTAGAACGTAAGTGCATGGCCCTGGGTTCAATCCTCAGCACCATTTGTGGTATTGTGTCCAATAAAGGTATTATGTCCAGCTACAACTAAAAAATAAATATTAAAAAAAAATTTTTGATCTTGGAGCCAGATCTATGACTCTTCATTACTAAGCTTTGCACCAAAATTTCAGAAATGATGAAGTTTATTTATTTACTTGGTACTGGGGATTGAACCCAGAGGCACTTAACCACTGAGCCACATCTCCAGCCCTTTAAAAAAATATTTTATTTAGAGTCAGGGTCTCACTGAGTTGCTTAGGGCCTCACTAAGTTGATGAGGCTGGCTTTGAACTTGTGATCCTCCTGTTTCAGCCTGTTGAGCCATTGGGATTACAGGCATGCACCACTATGCCCAGCTGAAGCTTATTAAAGTACGTTTCTTGCCTAAAAATTCTCATTATCAATATATTTCAGAGCAAAATAGTTTTTTCTCTAAGTAAATAATATAAAATGAAATTATGTGTTAATTTTATTCTTTTAAATATCTATAATATGGTAGCAAGGCATATAATAAATGCCTCTGGAGGTACTGAGAGCAGAAAGCACAACTTTAGGAAAGCTAGATCATTAGATTTTGTTCTAAATAAAGTAGATAGGTGAATTATTAGATTGACATTTTAATGGCTATGTGAAAGAATTTGAGATGTAAGACCAGCTAGAAAGCAATTACAACAGACCAAATGAGGAATGATAAAGACATGGGGCAAAGAACAAATAAAAGAGGAGAATGAGGTCAAGTTCAAGAAATAAGTAGGATAGAAAATCAGTAATCTGATGAATTTCAGAAGTCCTTCAACTTATAATTTCCTGCTTTGAAACAGTTATTCTTCAAAAGTATATAGATAACTAGGTATGGTGGTATATGCCTCTCAGCAACATGGGAGGCTGAGGCAGGAGGATTGCAAGTTTGAGGTCAACCTAGCCACTTAGTGGAATGCTGTCCCAAATATTAAAAAAAAAAAAAAAGAATAAGGAGGGCTGACATTTAGATCAGTGATAGATCATCCCAAGTATACAGGTAAGAAGAGACTTTATTGAATCTTAAAGCTACACAATGGCCTTTGTACTGGGTGACAGATAATAGACTCCAAATGAAGAGAAAGGACTAGCATGCAGTCGCTATGATGCTGAGTTGCTGAGAGAAGTTGGGGTATTAAAATCGCCAGTGCTTAAACTCTGGGTGTCCACTAAATGCAAGTCATGGCAACTCTAAATGGTGAAGTATGAAAATATGTATTTAAAATAATGTACAGTTATTTAAAAGGTCTACTTGTATAAGGTATGAATTCTCATACGTAGCACCTTCTATCTGTACAATCAACGCTTAAATCCGTCAAGTTAAATAATCTGTACATTACAATTTACCTGCATAATACTATGAATTCAATACTGTCCTTGAGACTATTTGAAAAAGAGAATTGTAATGAAAAAAATCAGATTTCTAATGCTGAGATTTCAAAATTAAAGTAAAATAAAATCTAAAACCTCAAAATCAACACATTAGATTAACTATTCCACTCTTTAATTGGTTTGCTTTTGGTACTAAGCATTAAATGATTCATGAAATCAGACTTCACACATTTCTTTGCAATCATTTATTTGACTTATTTCTAGGCCAGAAACATAGTCATTTGATAGGCTTTACATGGGAAACTGGTGACTGAAATTTTATTTAATGTTGAATTAAAGGAATTGCCATGAATTATTTTTTTAAAAAATGCTAAGTAAATTTAGCCAATCCCAAAAAACCAAATGCCGAATGTTTTCTTTGATATAAGGAGGCTGATTCATAGTGGGATAGGGAGCAGGAGCATGGGAGGAATAGAGGAACTCTAGATAGGGCAGAGGGGTTGGAGGGGAAGGCAGGGGGAATGGGGTTATTAATGATGGTGGAATGTGATGATCATTATTATCAAAGTACAGGTATGAAGACATGAATTGGTGTGAATATACTATGTATACAACCAGAGATATAAAAAATTGTGCTTTATATGTGTAATAAGAATTGTAATGCATTCCACTGTCATATATAAATAAGAAAATATATTTTTTTTAGTTGTAGATGGACACAATACCTTATTTATTTTTATGTAGTGCTGAAGAACCCAGTGCCTCACATGTGCTAGACAAGCACTGTACCTGAGCCAGAACCCCAACCCAAATTATGTCTTTTTGATAATATATCTGATTTAGGATCTTCTCAATTCTTGAATTTGAAGTGAGGATTTTATTCAGATTACAGTGACTGATTATTAAACTCTTCTTCTCCCAACTTTGGTTAAAAATAAATTTTAATTTTTAAAATATTTTATTTTCTTATGATACTAGGGAGTGAACCCAGTATTATAATAAAATAAAATATTTTAAAATTTTTATATTTATAATTCCACTGAACTACATCCCTGTTCCTTTTATTTTTTATTTTTGAGACAGGGTCTTGCTAAATGGCCCAGGCTGGCCTCAAACTTGGAATCTTCCTGTCTCATTTTCCTGAGTTGCTGGAATTACAGGTATGCCCCACCATACTAGTGACTGGTTTGTTTTATAATTCTATCTATATTTCCCCTTTCCTTCTTTCTGTGTTCTCAAAGTGATGCTCCCCAAGAATGACACTTTTTTTCCTTTTCTTATTATATACATCTTCCTAGAGAACTTCAGGAACAGTCATGTTAATTGGCCTATCTTCCTTCCACCATTCCTCCCCCACCTCCCTTCTGACTTTCCTTACTTCCTTTCCTTTCTTCTTTTCTTTTTTTAAAATACAGAAGAATTCACCAGGTTAAATCATGGCAATGGCCTTCCTTGGTAAGTTCATGATGTGAGTCAGTATAGCATAAAACTAAATGAAAGACACCCAGAAAAAGTGTGTTCTCATAATTCTATTTTTTAAAAAGTACTGTTTTAAAATACTAATGTGACCTTAAATTTTTTTAAAACAGAAGATCAGAACGGTCAAGCAAAAGAGAAACTTTGATTTTGATATGATGGTATGATGATTTTATTAATCATTCCATGTTTTTAAGTTATAAATGCCTAACGGGCAGGATTTTTTATCCTCAATTTGGCACCAATCACTCAGTATTTGTTGAATAAGTATATCAATAAACTCATATAGGAATGGTTAAAGTTATGATAGCTTTATGGGTTTCAAATAAAACCAGAAACCTTTTCATTTTGAGATAAGGAAATTGGTATAAGTCTCTTAAGAAAGCAAAGAAAATTAAACATTTTCATGAAGTGTTCTGAGGCCTAGTCTACTGGTTGATTTTCTTCAAACTGTGCTGATAGGAAACAGCCTAATCACACTGAAAATGTCTCCTAATTAAAAGTTTCATTTTTGGAATGCAATTTGCTACGTGATCCTTTCCTGGTTACCAAGAGACTAATTTGCCAAATAGGAAATGGTTCATCGTTTTATAACTTTATTACACATCTTATTCTACTTGGAAAAACTTAGAAGATAACAGGAATGTGTTGGATTTCAAACATTTTACTTAAAATTGTGTCAACTAAAAAAACTGCAGGAAATGCCTTTCTCCACTTTTGCAGTACAAAGAAACAAATTAAACAGGTTTATGAAGTTGCCCACATTAACGCCCCCACATCTTAATGTAATGTATTAGTTCAGGTATCCATAGTTCTCACTCTTTTGTAAGCTCCTCAGAAGCCAACAAGAGTGTCCTCGATTTGTATCCCCTGTACAAAACCTGGCACGTTAGGCATTCATATATGAAAGCAAAAAGTAATATGGTAACATAAGACTGAAATTAGTTCTCAATATTTTAAAAATAATAACTTTAAGAACCAAAAATTCTTTTGTTTGGATATAATCCTGAGATCAACTTGTTTATTACAATATTAAGCAGTCTGCATAATACTTGTTTGTAGAGAGCCCTGATGTTTTCATTGTTTCATCCTATATTCTCAAATTCCTATAAACAAGGTCCTCTAATTCCTGTATAATCACCGCCATTCTAAAGTGTGTGACGGACAAACACTCAATAAATATTTACTTGCTCACTGAATCTTCAATAGTGTCAAATGCAAGATCACACATGCCCTTATATTGAATAAATTGAAGCATAGCATCCATCAGAAGAGCATTGGTTTCTCTTTCCTCCAGTTTACTTTTAAGAAAACTAACATGTGTGTCCTTAACATTATCAGATAAGATAACTCTAATCTGAATGACAACTCTAATCTGAACCAGGTAAACTCTGGGTTGATTAGCTGGTGGTGAAGCTCTTTGTGGGTCTTGTAACATGCCCTCTGATGGGCTGTTTTCCTCCCCTGCTCATTGTCTTTAGGATTACCTCTAAAATCTTTGGCTCAGCTATTGCTCCCCCTGGACTTCTTTCTATTTCTCTATGTCATGTCAGGCATTCTGCACATCCCCTTGCCTCCAAACCCCCTTGCTTGGGTAACACCAATTCATTGTGTCAGCATTCTCTTCAATGCCACTTCTTCCAGAAGGCCTTTCTTTGTTCCGCTAGAACAGACTAAATAGTACTAGGTACTTCCAGAGCATACTATATTGGAGTATAAATATCTCTTGTCATAATTATTCATCACATAAATTAGTGTCTGTCTTACCTCTGTGCCTCTAAGTTTTATGCAAAACTGGGAATTTTTTTATTTTGATAAACACTTTCTCTCCAGCACCCATACTGAATTTATAATTACTAAATTAAATTGAACAAATTAATCATGTCTTCACCTTAGAAGATTCAGTAGAGTGATGGGATAAAAATTCCAATGCAAAAGCATTAGAATCTGTAGAAGTGGATTCAAATGCTATTATCAGTGTGATGTGGCCATTTTTTTTTTTGACCCTGTCCCCTTCTTCTCCAACAAAGCAAGTTAAATAGTATAATTTAGTTTGCTCATATTATAGTTTTTGAAACTAAGAGACACTTGCACTATCACAAATTGAGATACTTTGGTACCCTTGAACATGACTGCTGTCTACACAATGTGACTGAAAAGACCAATAATCAAACAAGTCTTTCCCACAGGGCAGCATGAGGACTGTCCTAGGATATGCAGTTGGAACAGTTCAGGGTAACAAGACACATCTGCCACTCTGCCTCTTGGGGATGCTTGAGACCAGTGATTCCTCCAGCTAACTGACTGGAAAGGACCAAGAGGTATATCCGTTTGTTTCCCAACAGTCTGTAGTACAGAATTATTTCTATTATTTTATTTATAAATCCTAGGCATTATAACTCAGTGCCAAAACTACTAAAATGTGCATTTGTGGCTATGATTGCCATCGAAAGTCAAAATAGAGGCCAAATTCATCATCTATTATTTATATAATTTATACCAACTTCAAAACAGATGAGGCATTGTAGATAGTTAAATGAAACAAACTCTGTATTATGGTAGTGTTAGAGAAGGAGAACAGAACACCGAAACATTTGAGCACTGAAGCTCTGTATGGTAGGGGCAGGGTTCAAACACATGAAATATGGAACAAATGGGACATTTACCATGAGTCCTGATCTAGAATTTCACTACTGTATTTTCCTGTTCTTTCCTTTTATCTTACAGATGTACAAATATTCCTTTTTATATATCAAAAGGGAAAAAAAGCAATTCATAGTTCTTCACTAAAAGAATGCAAAAGACTGACTTTTTTTCCCTTGGGTGTCTTCCTTTCTAATTAATCATACAGTTTTTGGTTCAACAATCAAAATACAACCAAAGACTGAATCACATAAAGGAATGACTACGTATGCTAGAAACTCAGTCACACCTCATTAGTAAAAACAATAAATAATTCAGCCAATGTGTTTATGGTCATCAGTATTCAAGAAAATACTTACTACAAAAAAAGCCTGTGCTCCAAAATGAATGCTAATGTTCATTGGTTAGCTCTTGTTTTATGAGATGCTCCAAAGACTTTGTAAGTGGAATTTGAGCTAAAGAGTTTTATTTGCTTTTAAAACACAGGAAAAAAAAATCTTACACATTTTCTGTCTTAATCTATCTAATGTAACTAATTAAGTCATTGGGTTTAATAACTACTTCATTATGTGTCTCAATTATTATATTGCTGACTTCACCCTGTCCTGCTTGGCTCCCATTCCTCTCTTAACTTAACCTTAAAAAAATTAGTGACTTAATCATAAAAACCACAAAGCCGGAAATAACCTCGAAACCACATTCATACTTTCAGACAACCCGTAAATCACCCCAAACAGATCTCTATCCTAAGGGTTTCCCCAGACAGATTCTAGAATTTCCTCTGCTTTTAAAGTGTTTCAAGACTTAAAGCTTGCCTTTTCTTTGTTTATCATCCAAAAAGAAACCTTCATCCAAGTCTAAAATTAATGATTGGCCTCTTTTTCTTTACTTTGGTCAACTGTCTTCTCTTGGAACAGGAATATGATCTCAAGAAAGAACAGTTACTTCTCTATCATGACTATCATGACTCATCTGAGCTATGTACAAAGCAAAGAATTCTGGACTTTAAAAATGCTCCATGTATGATCCAACTTATGAAGTTTTGCCATTGAAATATTCTACATCATATCAATAGACATCCACTGAAAATGGTTGGCATGGAGAAATACAGTATTCATTGTTAAAAAAAAAACAAACAACAAATAAAACAAATGGCATGTAAAAAAAAAAGGTCACCCTATACACCATCTATTAAATCATTTAATTTTTGGTACCTATGTAGAAACATATATCATGAAACTAGATCATAAATCATAAAACCAGATGCCAGTGGGATGGGGTGTAGCTCAGTGATAGGGTGGTTACCTCTCATGGATGAGGTCCTGGGTTTGAGCCTCAGCACTTCAAAAATAAAACAAATGAGATGCCAACTAAGCAAAACATATGTTGTTCATGGTCCCCAAACACAAAGAAGCTTGAACCTAAGACATTAAATAGGCAAATACAACACATT
Source organism: Ictidomys tridecemlineatus (assembly GCF_052094955.1). Taxonomy (NCBI): domain Eukaryota; kingdom Metazoa; phylum Chordata; class Mammalia; order Rodentia; family Sciuridae; genus Ictidomys; species Ictidomys tridecemlineatus. The sequence continues at coordinate 24,342,309 of NC_135490.1, forward strand.
ATAAGTCAGTTACTCCCTAAGGGTGGTAAACTTGGGGGTAAAAAGATGATCAGGAGAGTGCAAAAACACAAATATTTTTAATTTTGACAATTACATATTTAATATGTATAGAAAACAATATTATATTCCTGCAATTTTACTGGTATCTTTGTTTAGAACAAAGCTAAAATTTGATTAATAGTAATTTAAATAAAAATAATAAAATAATGGTGTATTGCAATTCCAGGTATGACTGAAAAATGGTATAAATAGTACTATGATAAACAAAGTTCAGAAAACACTATCACTGTTAACTCACTAGTATTGGTATCACAAATACAGAATGATTACAGTGTTTTAAAATTGAAATTAAGGCCAATAAAAAATAAAAATAAAACTGAAATTAAGGTAATTTAAAGAAAATGTGGTTATTTGGTTTACCCGTTACCACATTTTGAAAAGTGTCTATGGAAATAACTCATTATTAACATTGTGTTCTTAGGCTTTTTACACTTAATTATTCTATTCAATAATACATTGATCAATCAATGAATATTTATTAAGCTTTACTGTGCATGGGGTCCTGTGACAGGTAAGTTTTGTGAACTCTATAAAAATCTTTTAAAGTCACTCCATTGTCTTTCTTTAAAAAATTCTGGGTAATGTTTATTTTAAAAAGTAACAGTTTCATTGCTAATAATATAGATAATACAGGGTCTGGGGCTGTAGCTCAGTGGCAGAGTGCTTGCCTAGCATGTGTGAGGCATTGGGTTCAATCCTCAGCACCACATCTCCATCTACAACTATAAAATAATTTAAAAATATATAGATAATACAGAAAAAATTATGTCAAGAGGAATCTCAGCAACCTCACTGTTCAGATATAGATTAAAATGCAAATGATTATTTTCTCTATAGTCATTTTTGAAAGAAAATATATAGAATTCTTTTATTAACAGAGTTAGTACTTGACTACATTTAATTTTATATCACACCTTTTCTCCATTTAATATTTTATTCTTTCCATTTTCACACAGTGTTATCTATTTTTCAAAATATAATCTGAAGGACAAAATATACTGTCTTAACTACTCACCTGCCAATAGACATATGGTTGAGCTCTGGTCAAAAAAAAACTGGGATGACAAAGGACTTAAAAACAGCATCCTACAGTGATGCAGCCACATCAGTGTTTATATCAGCTCAATTCAAAATAGCTAAACTGTAGAATCAACCTAGGTGCCCTTCAACAGATGAATGGATAAAGAAACTGTGATATACATACATGGTGGGTTATTACTCAGCCTTAAGGAATGAAATTATGGCATTTGCCAGTAAATGAATGGAACTGGGGGATATTATGCTAAATGAAATAAGCCAATCCTAAAGAACCAAAGGCCGGATGTTTTCTTTGATATGCCGATGCCTATTCACAACAATGGGAGGGGGAAGAATAGAGATACTCTGGACTAGACAGAGGGGAGTGAAGGAAGAGGAGGGGGCAAGGGAGTAGGAACAATAGTAGAATGAATTGGACATTATTACCCTATGTGCATATATGATTACATGACCTGTGTAACTATATCATGTACAAGGTACAACCAGGTGAATGAATTTGTATATGATGTGTCAAAGGCCTTCAGAACAAGTAAAGAATATATTAAAAAAAAATGGGATAGAAGGGATGGTCCTGGCCTCCAGGCCCAGCTCTTCCCAGTGAGCCTGCATGTGCTCTTTTCCCCTTCAAGAGCCAGCCAGAGACAAAGAATCCAGGGGAGGACTGTAACTCCTGAAGGTGGTAGATTCACCAAATGGAAAGGGTCTTGCTATGGTTTGGACCAATGTCCCCCCAAAGCTCCATATATAAAGGTGTGGCACCTGTGGTGGTGGTATTGGAAGGTACTTAGATCCTGAAGAGGTAAGACCCAGTAGGGGTCCTGAGGTCATGTAGGGGAGGTGGGTATTCCCCCAAAGAGATGATGAGATCCTAGTCTCTTCTCAAGTCTCTTTCTGCTTCCTGCCTTGAGTCGTGATTACTTACTTCAATATACACTCCTGCCAAACCCTGATGCCCTTTCCAGAGGCCCAAACTGATGTGGCCACTGGATCTTGGACTTTTGAACATCTAGAATTGTAAGTCAAAATGAAACTTTCTTTACTTCATAAGTTTCTCACGTTAGGTATTTTATTACAGTGACATGACATTGACTAATGTAAATCCCTTCTAAAGAACCTCAACCGCTATGAACATCGATATGGCAGCATCCCTGTAGCATGCTCTTTTAAGGTCTTCAGGGAATAGTCCGAGAAGGGCAATAGCAGGGTCAAATGGTGGTTCCATTCCCAGCTTTCCCAGGAATCTCCAAACTGCTTTCCAAATTGGCCGCACCAATTTGCAGTCCCACCAGCAATGTACAAGAGTACCCTTTTCTCCACATCCTCGCCAGCACTTGTTGTTGTTTGACTTCATAGTGGCTGCCAATCTTACTGGAGTGAGATGGTATCTTAGGGTGGTTTTGATTTGCATTTCTCTGAATGCTAGAGATGGTGAGCATTTTTTCATGTACTTGTTGATTGATTGTATGTCCTCCTCTGAGAAGTGTCTGTTCAGATCCTTGGCCCATTTGTTGATTGGGTTATTTGTTATCTTATTGTCTAATTTTTTGAGTTCTTTGTATATTCTGGATATTAGGGCTCTATCTGAAGTGTGAGGAGTAAAAATTTGTTCCCAGGATGTAGGCTCCCTATTTACCTCTCTTATTGTTTCTCTTGCTGAGAAAAAACTTTTTAGTTTAAGTAAGTCCCATTTGTTGATTCTTGTTATTAACTCTTGTGCTATGGGTGTCCTATTAAGGAATTTGGAGCCCGACCCCACAATATGTAGATCGGAGCCAACTTTTTCTTCTATCAGACGCAGAGTCTCTGATTTGATATCAAGCTCCTTGATCCATTTAGAGTTAACTTTTGTGCATGGCGAGAGGAAGGGATTCAGTTTCATTTTTTTGCATATGGATTTCCAGTTTTCCCAACACCATTTGTTGAAGATGCTATCCTTCCTCCATTGCATGCTTTTAGCCCCTTTATCAAATATAAGATAGTTGTAACTTTGTGGATTAGTCTCTGTGTCCTCTATTCTATACCATTGGTCCACTCGCCTGTTTTGGTACCAGTACCATGCTGTTAACCCAGATGCCCTTCAATAGATGAATGGATAAAAAAAATGTGGCATCTATACACAATGGAGTACTATGCAGCAATAAAAAATGACAAAATCATAGAATTTGCAGGGAAATGGATGGCACTAGAGCAGATTATGCTTAGTGAAGCTAGTCAATCCCTAAAAAACAAATACCAAATGTCTTCTTTGATATATTGAGAGCAACTATGAACAGAGCAAGGAGGAAGAGCAGGAAGAAAAGACTAACATTTAACAGAGTCATGAGATGGGAGGGAAAGGGAGAGAAAAGGGAAATTGCATGGAAATGAAGGGAGACCCTCATTGCTATACAAAATTACATATAAGAGGTTGTGAGGGGAATGGGAAAATAAACAAGCAGAGAAATGAATTACAGTAGATGGGGTAGAGAGAGAAGAAGGGAGGGGAGGGGAGGGGGGATAGTAGGGGATAGGAAAGGTAGCAGAATACAACAATTACTAATTGGGCATTATGTAAAATTGTGGATGTATAACCGATGTGATTCTGCAATCTGCATTTGGGGTAAAATTGGGAGTTCATAACCCACTTGAATCTAATGTATGAAATATGTTATGTCAAGAGCTTTGTAATGTTGTGAACAACCAATAAAAAAAATAAAAAATTAAAAAAAAAAAAAAGAACCTCTACCGACCACAGAGTAAAAGGGACTGTAACATCCCCTGAAATCTGGAGTTGTCATAGCAATTGGCCTATCTGAATTCATTTACATTCTTTCTCTAAGTATTTTTTGAGCTTTTATATTTGCGTTTATTCTTCATTTAACTTTTAAAACACTACTATAATTGAATATTAAAACAAAAACAATAGCAAGTAGTGAGCATGATTATAGTCCTACACTCATTCACTACTGCATATAAAATACCTGCATTGAGTGTTATTCACTTGTCCCATTAAGAGGTCTGACACTAATAGTACCTCTGGATATTGGCTTCTGGAAGCCACCTAATGCTTCCACCACCTGTATGTCCATACACATGAAAAGGTTGTCTCCTTATCGAGTAAAAACAGCATGGTCCTTCTGATCTAACACAATATCTCCTGACTCTTGGTCTCCTTCATCATGAAATGTTATTTTCTGTCCATCTTTCATGCCTTTGTCAATATAAACTTCCAGAATCTTTGTCTCTTGAACTATATTCCTTCCATTGCAATTTTTCATCTATCTTTAGGACTGATCTGTTCCCCATGGCCTTGGCACTCCATGCACACAGACTGATTTTGCTGAACCATTCCAGATCCTATCTGATGAATTCTTATTTTCATTCCAGTACCTTGGCAGTTGGGACAGCACTCTATTGTTCCTTTCTTACCAACCTTGGCCTTCACATTTGTCTCAAAGCACATTCTTTTGCAGAGCCAGTTTTCTTGTTGCACTTTATATAAATCTTCTAACATTACTGAGAGCTGACACATGTTTTTACCTTTCCTTTCTCTCTGCATCCTTCCTCCTCCTCCAAAAAACATATTAAAGATGTCCATGGGGGAGCCAAAACCACCACATGTTCCACCCTCCTTAATTGCCTATTCTCCTTTGTCATGAAATTCCCTTTTCTTGGCATCAGAGAGAACTTCATAAGCTTGAGAAATCTGTTTAAACTTTTTTTCCTTCATTTGGATTCTTATCAGGGTGGTACTTCAAGGCCAGTTTCTGTGTCTTTTCAATTCTTTCTGGTGGCATTGGGTTTGACCCCCGAAACATCATAATAAGTGGTTTATTTCACCATTTTCTACAGCAGGTGAGTAGGTTGGGGCTGATGTGGGGGAGTGGGAAGGAGCACCCTAACTGTCTGCAACTCAGGCAGCCGCCGTTCCCCTGCCTCCCACCAAGCTTTCTGGAAAGTTCCCCTTTCTCTAAGTCTTAAAAACTTCCAAACCCCCATTCCATTGTTCTATAGCAATTTTTCTATGACTCTTATCTTGATTTTTTTTTTCATTTTACTTGAAGTCATCTATCTGGTGGTTCCTGGTTGAGTGACTATAAGGGATTTCACCAACTGCCACTTCTTCTAAAGTAGGAGATTAGGTTGCTGTGAACATAACCTAAGACAATTTTGTATCGAGGATTTACCCAGTATGATGCTGTAGCATCTTTTCCTTATCCATTATCAGTCTGGGTGTCTAACATTCTCTATCCAAAAGTCCATGAAAACCTATAATCTTCATGATGCACTCCAACCAGTGCAACAACACTGTGTGTAGAGCTTTATTTGAAGAGATTATACTTGCCAGGATGCAATGAACTATCACTTTTCAGTGTGAACCACTAAAACATTTTGCTCCAGTAGTGATAGGATTAAACTAATATTTTTAGAAAAATGATTCTGATAGTGAGAGGAATTAGCATTTGAAGAGATGAGAGGTTAGAAGGTGATGAAAGAAACTGCAAGGAATCCTGAATTTCAGCGGTGGGAATAGAAGCAAAAGGAAGCATCAATGCTAGAGTGGCCCTGACTTGATAACAACCAGATCTGGAAGAGAAAAGTAGGAGAAACCATGGAAGATTTCTCAGAAATTTCATGTTTTGAGTGTCAAAGGCTAAATCAAGAGCCCAGGAAGAATAGAAGATTTGGTGGGATAATACAGGAATTCCACTCTGGAAATGTTGACTTTGAAGTACCACAGGGAGATTCCAAGTGAGCAATGCCCTGTAGGTCTAATGTTCAGAATACAATTTGTGCTAAAGGGTCAGGTGTGGGAATTATTAACATAGTCAAAACCTTGTGAATGGCTAAACCAGGAAAAGATTAAGTACTGAGGAAAAGATGAAGAACTAAAATTCTCTAAATTCCAAAGGATGCCTTTTTTTTAGAGATAGTAGAAGAGTTAGTGAGACTTTGACTGAGTGACCTGAAAGACAGAAACAAACAAAAACACAAAACCAGAACTCCAGAACCCAAGAGATGAGAACATTTCAATAATAATAATTCTAGTATGTAACTTAACCCACTCATTTTTTTAGAAAAAATCTCAATTATAGTTTTTACTTCTGGAAATTAGGTCTTTTCTTGATTTTACTCATCTTTCAGAGTTCTCTTTTCACTTCTTAAGATGTATTAAGCATATTTTATTTTCTGTGTTCCACAGTTACAACTGTTAGGTTTTTTTATGCATTTTATTTTGTAGTTTATTATTTCTGCAGGCTCTTACTGTGCCTCAGGTATTCATTGATTTTCAACTTTTTTTTTTAAGAGACCACAAGGATGGAATATTTTTTTCAAAATGTGAGGTAAAGGGGGTTCTTTACAAATAGGTTTGTATTTGTTTTTCAATTTGCCTATGACATTATTGGTCTGGGCCCACTTCTAACTACATTCTTGGTTTTGAGGTTTTTCTAGCCACCCAGGTAGTGTGAATTCTGGTTACAAACCAGCATGAGGGCCAATTTATGATTACTAGCTTCTTAGATGATGGTGTGGGCACATGTAGAGGGAAGTTTCTTCTTAAAGAGTAAGGGGAATGGGTAATTAATTATTTTTTAACTTGGGAATGTGGTTCTTTGGAAAGCCTAGGTTTTGCAGTCTATTATGGATGGGATTCTGCATATTTTTTTGTTCTTAAACTCATAAACTCAGAATAAAAGCGATACACAGATACCTCAGTGTATCAGTCATGTTTTCATTGCTGTGAACAAAATATATGACAAGAACAACTTGAGGAGGAAAATTTTATTTGGATCATAGTTTCAGAGACTTCAGTCCATGGTTGGCTGGTTCTGAGCAAAAATATCATGGCAGATGACACGAAAGAGAAAAGCTGCTTATCTCATGGCATCTGGGGAGCAGAGGGTGGGAGGGCAAGGGACCAGGGAGAAGATAAACTCTTCCATGGCACATCCCAGTGACCTTCTTCTTCCAAGTAGATCTCACCTCCCTGTAGTCCATACAATCATCAATAAATGGATTAATGTACTGATGAGACCAGAGCCCCCATAATCCAATCATTGCCTAAAAGCTCCATCTCTGAACCTTGCCACACTGGAGACCATGCTTTCAACAGGTGTGTTTTGGTGGGACATTCCACATCCAAACCATAACACTGAGGATAGGTCAAAGCCCTGAAGGTAAAAGCCAGTTTGGGTGCTCAGCTTATCTTCTTTATTGAGACCATGACCTTAGCATTCTTTATTTTCTCATTACCCATGGATGCATTTTAAAAGATTACAGGGGATCAGAATATAGCTCAGTTGGTAGAGTGCTTGCTTTGCATGCATAAATTCAATCCCCAGCACCACCACCACTAAAAAAAAAAAAAAAAAAAAAAAAAAAAAAGATTATAAAAATTTTACCTGGTATTTTCAGTTGTTTTCAACAGAGCGGTTGATCCTGGCACCTCAAGTGCTACTATTGTTGCATGGGACATATAATTTGTAAATACAGGATGTTCCATTTGAAAATATATTGTAATACATGAAAATCTTAACAAAAGACGTTAAACAAATGATTGAGTAATTGTTTATAGTTTCTGTGTGTTGTTAAAGCATTTAGAATTGCTTTACAGGTTATTAATTTAACTACTTACAGATAGCACAAAAGCAAAACAATAAACTTAATTATTTGGAACCATAATGGTTGAAAAAGAATCAAATATATCCATATTCTGGCCTATTCTAAGGACTGCTACTGTTATAATCCTTAGTCTATGCTGCCATAATCTTTCACCTGGATTATTAAAATTTCTTTGTTTCTTTCCAAACCAAACCCAGAAGGTGTGTCTTTTTTATTTATTTAATCCTTTCCTTTCCCACCTTCTTGCTCCATGGTGATTCTATTCAGATATGTTAGATCATGCCACCACTCTGCACTAAATGGTCCAGTGTCTTCCCACCTCTAAATAAAAGCCACAGTGAGTACTAGGATTCAATTTTCTTCCTTCGCTTTCTCAGCCTTAGCTCCCCTGTCCTTGCTTCTCCTCAGACATTCTTGCCTTAGGACCTTTGTATCTATTGCTCTTCATGCCAGATAGGAGCCATCTCTCTTGAGATATTCACTTGGCTTGTTTTCCCACCACTTTCAGGTTTTGTTCAATGTTATCTTCTCTGTGACATCTCAGGCTACTTAAAGTGGAAACCTCCCCTCATCCTCATCCAGCATTTCATATTCCATTTTTCTGCTTTATTTCTCTCTATAACACTTATCTTCTAATATACCATCTAAAATAAAAGTTATTCTTTGTAAACTTTTTAGAACAAATGTTTGACACAACTGACTTTTTGTTTCATGACAATATATAATAATTAATTTACATATTGGTTTATTGGCTAATGCCAAGAGGACAAGAATTTTTGCTTTTATTACTATATTCCCAGCATCTAAGAACAATGGCTAGCACATCAAATGTGCTCAAATAACAGGTTGACTAGAAAATCTATAAATATATAATAAAAGATCACAGGAAAGGATTCACTTCATTAAAAATGATGTTATAAGGTTTGAGAAATAGAAGCCATCCCAAAAGACTGAGTCCTCAAAGACCACTCTCCAAAAAGAAATGTAATTAAAATTCAAATTTCAAAACTCTTTGCAATATGCCAAAAGGTACATTTATCTAAATGACAGTATTTTGAACTCCCCTGAAGATCTGCACTCTTGGCCCACAATTCCCTGGTGTGGCTCTCTAATCTCATTTAATATAGAGTCATGTGTTCAAATAAAAGAGAAAAAGGGACTTGTTCACTGTTCAGTTATTGGGAAATAACTTTAAAAAAAAAAAGAGAAAAAAAAATTTCCAGGCATCACTGAGAAGCAGCATGGCATAGATGGAAAATAAAAGTTTGCAATTGACAGGTAACTAGTTCCTATAGAGCCTCTAATTCCTAGATAACCTTCCTATACAATCTCTTGACTGTCTGTCTCAAGATCTCTTTATTTATATTCAATTCTGTTTATCTCCTCTGAAGTATCTAAAAAGGTATGTAGGAATAGAGTTCATTATTAAAAATAATCCAAATCTTATTTAAACTAATCAAAAACCAATTAGAAAATGAAGATGATATAAACTACTTCTATGCTGTTCCTATCAGGTTGTTCTGTAGGCTCTACATCTCATCTTGGATAAGCACAGGAGAATTGCTTCCTCCTTGGTCCGGCTCTCTAGGTCTAAACACCTGCATATCCCTACAGAGATTTTGCTTATCCAGCTACACCCACTGTGGTCCAGACAAATCTTTCATTTTACATATGGCAGCATGGGTTCTCTGGCACTTTTACTGACATCATTTCTCTCCATTCCATCCACTGCATAAATTATGCTGAGAGATTATCAATATTAACAAAACAGAGTCCAATTTGCCTTGTAGGAATCAGATTCTCACATTAAACACTGTGAGGTTCTGGGCTTAACTGGATAAGCAAGATCTCTGGAGGGATGTGATAATAAACTGACAGCTGTTTGAAACTAACCGTCTGTTCACTGATGCAGAAGTTCATATGCACAAACTGTAATAGGATTTACAGTAATACCTTGACAAATTTCAGTTCTGAAGACTTTCTGGTCATTTAACCATTCTGCTGAGAACCTGAGTCTTTCTTCAGTGAAATCTGTAAAGGGAAATTAGAGTCTAGTCAAATCTCTCATTTTACATATGGAAGAATGGATTCTTTGGCTCTTTTACTGATGTAGTTTCTTTCTATTTCACCTGTTTTTTTAAAGTTATGCTCTAAGAGATCATCAATATTAGTAAGAAATAGGCTAGAATATTTTACATTAAGGGTTTAATTTACATTAAGGGTTGTGAAGTTCTGGGCAACTCATATTCCCATCACTGACCAGTTAGTTTCAAGCAGCTATCAGTTGCTAGGAATTATAGCACTAGGAATTATAGTACTCATTTTGGTCAAACAAGATGCAGAATAGTGTACCCTTCTTTTCCAACCTCCAAATCAGGGCAAAATCACCTATCTGTAAAATATTTAGCAAAAATTTAGATATTAGTTCCTTTCAAGATATATTAATTCATAATTGAAAAAGGATGCTTCTAAACTTCTCTATGCTTAAACCAATGAAGGCATCAACATACTTTCCCCCATTTACTCGACTCAAGTTATAGAGCATGTCTTCTGTGCAAGCACTGTCAGTATCCTAGGAACACAATGCTAAAAAACTTGTTCTAATGGAGGTGACATACTCTGAGAGAACTTATGGGATGTTCTGAGTATGAATCAGGGATCCTGGACTCAGCAAGGATGTAGGGGTTGAAGAGAATCAGAGGGATCTGAAAGAATTGATGTATAAATTGAAATTTGAAAGATTATCAGGAGTTTGATGGCACTGGCACAGGCCAAGATGGGGGAAGGACTGGTACAGAAACTACTGAGAATCCTGGGAAAGGGAATAACGTGCATAAAAACCTAGAAGTGAGATAGAAGTGTGGGCTTGAATTTGAACTGTTCCAGAAACAGAGAGACATCAACATGGCTATAGTTTAAGCTGGAAAAAAGGTAATTGACCAGCTTTGAGTCTATGGAGATAAGCAGATGAAAGGTCATAAAAGTCTTTGCAATACATTGAGGAGTTTGGGTGTAATTCCATGAACAATGGGAAGCTGTTTAAGAGGTTTCAAACAAGAGTAGTAGGAAATACAATCTGTTTCAATCTCCTCCTAAACAAATGTTTAAATCAAAAGAGCACTCGGAATTATGGGAGTCCAAAAACAGTACCAAATTATGAAGAGGTAGTATTCTTCAGTGTGAAATCTAAGAGGGCTTTTAAATAAGCATTTTTGCCTTCAGAACATTGTAGGAAACCATTAACCTCATCAAATGGGAGCCTTGACAACAGTCTTTTATTCCAGATGAGTACAACTCAGGAATCACCCACTAAGCTTATAATAGAAATAGTAATCTATGTTGGAAAAAATATATATGCAGAGTTTGACTTCATAGTATTCCACATGAGAACATAAGTGTTAACCATATATTAACATTATAGTCATCCTCAGAATTTCAGTACTGAAAGGGATATCAAAGGTCATTCTGTCCAATGTCTTCATTTTATGGATGAAAACAGTAGACAAAATAATCAGAAATAAGCAATTATTTAAGATCTGGGTTCTTCTTGGAAGATTTCAGCACATTATAATGACAACTTAATTTTCACAATGAAAATCAGGTATTTTGATGTAAATATTTAATTACTAACACTGTTCCTGAGCTTCCAAAATGGTTCCCAATGGACCCTGCCTATTAGTATTCACATCTGTTGTAGTTGCCCCAGCCTCCAACATGGTACCAGCTAGTGGGTCTTGAGCTCTAGCCTTCCTCCCTTGAAGTGTCCCACCCACCACCTGTGAGTTACCAACGTCTTTCTGTTTGCCATGTGAATGAACTTGGAAGCCAGTTCTCCAGGCCCAGCTGAGCTGAGCTGACTGCAATTCTACTGACAGCCTGGCAAGAACCTCATGAGAGAATCTGAGCCAGAAATACCAGTTAAGGCACTCCTTGATTCCTGAACCTCGAAAGGGTTAAATAACAAAGGTTTGTTCTTTCAAAGTGTTAAACTTTGGTATAATTTGTTGTGTAGTAATAGAAAATAAACCCCATACAAAATTAAAAACTCTTTACAAACTATATGCATTTAAATAGTAATTGTTATACACAATAAGATATTATCTTGATTTAGAAATACAACCACTGGTGATCTCCTTTGAAAAGAGATGATTAAATGGTTTCCAGAATAGGCAACAGAATATTTAACTAGTAATTTACAGGTCACTGATTCTAATTTAACTGAATTCTTGGCAACCAGACAGAGTTAAAATTGAAATTTGGCCATAAACAGTAATTGCCCATAGCTGAATGTTCCTATTTCAATAAACCTTAAAAAAAAAACCCCAACCGTCAAAAGATTAAAAAAAAAAATCTCAACTTAAAGCTATCATTTTCTTCTTAATTGTGAGTATTTTTAGTAGGATATTGAGTAAAAGGGAAACAACAGCCTATCAGTTAATGGAGATGACAGTGTAAAAAGTAATCACAACACTAAACAAAACCCCCAAACTTTTATTCTGGGAAGAACCTTCAGGTAAAGAATAGCCAATGAAGCAGTCCCCACCCCTCTTCTAAGTTTCATTTCCTGTTTTTTATTCATAATCCAATTATTCACTCAGCATTCCATCAAGAAATATTTATTAAACTCTTTTGACACACCAGGCACAGGGATACAATAGTTAATTAGACAAATCTCCAGATTCTTGCAAATTTAATCTGGGAGTGGGAAAACAATTCAGGAATTACAACACAGTGATAATCGTTAGGGATGAAGTAGAAGGTGCAATGGAAGCCCCTAGCAAGAGACCTAACCCTGTACCTTAGTAGAAGGGGCATGGGAGAGAGTCTAGAAAAGCTTTTGTAATTGATATCCAAGTTTAATGGTAAGGTGTCACAGGATATTTCGGGGGTGGGGTGGGGGGCAGCTCCTTATATAAAGGCCCAAAGGCAAGTGAGTTACATTGAGAAACTTAGACCTTCAGCCTTAGTGTAGCACATAGAAGGAAGGCATGGTGAGAGTCTCAAGTTAGTGCAGGATGGACACAGTTCCTTATAGTGGATTCCTTTGTAGCAGAGTTGACATGGGAAAAAATTTAAATAAAACAAAACAAATCTGATCTTCTGCATCCAATCTGAGAACATTATATAATAAATACTATTATGTAATATTATAAGATAACCATAATCATTACTTGGCAAAAATTATGTATGTACTGGCAAGAATTTTGAGGTGAAAAAACGTGTTTTGAATCCCAGCTTAGAAATGACAGTAATACTAATCTCAGGTTGTGTAAAGGTTACATGAAAAAATAAAACATGAAACCTCTTACCCATACCAGGTGTTCAAAGAATTCACCTCCTTTCTGGCTACTTTGCTTCTGAGCCCCCAGCTGATCTTTGAACTGAAGGCATCATGTCAACCATATGTGACCTTCTAACCTGGCAGACACCATCTCCTATGCTCATCCCATTACGCTCTAGACGTTACTTTCCTCCCCAGTGAACGTTTCCCTGTGTTAGACAAGCCAGAAGTACCCCCAAAAAATAACAATCCCTGTCATACAGTAACAGCTATGGCATTTGTAAAACAAGAATTACACCCATACATTAAGACTTAATCCATTACATTAACTGTATATCTGCTCTGTACTTGGCCTCAGTTATTCCCTTTGATAATATCATGCAGTATAATCACTATTTGGTAGATAAGAGCCTTCGGTTAAAAAAGGTTAAGAGTGGCTTACCCTGACCTAAGCTTTGAATGTAGCTTCTCATCTTCTTTCTCAACAGACTTGTCAACTCTTCGAAAGCTGCATCCCAGCAAATGTGGTAAAAGCCATTTATTTTAAGGTGTATGTTAGGTTTCTTTTAAACATTGTTAGAATTCAGAGAAATATGGTCTTTTACTACTGTATACACATTGATTAATTTCTAACTTTGTGGCCTTTTCATTTGTATTTCCAGTTCTGTGTGCAAGTGGTGATGGCAGGATCTCCCTAGAATACTCTAAAAGAACCATTCAAACGGCTTTAGCCATAAGTACCACTTTCCATTTGTATACTGAGCAGCTATGTTTATAACAGCAAAAATCAAGCTTCTGATTTTATTCATAACAAAAGATTGTCTTTCTGACTGTGAAAATGAGAGCACAAATGCAAGGTTTAATCACTGAGGCAGACTAAATAACCAGGTTTTACTTGTTTTAAACCCCAAAAGCAAAACAACAAAAAAACCCTTGCAGATTTGAAGTAATATTATGAAAAAGTATACTTTGACCATACTAAAACAAAGGACAAAATTTTAAACATTCTGTTTAATTAGGCATTTCAGCGTATGGCACACTAATAATGCAATAACATACACTCCATGATATATAGTGATGGACATCTTTGTTGGAAGATATGGGCACAATATTTCCTTGAGAAGGGGCTTGGTAATTACCAACATCCTTTCAAGGGCGTCAGGTCTCATGGACAGAAAAGGAAAGTCCATCAAGAGGCAAAAATCAGGTGTGAGGGAAACAATAAGGGGTAAGTATTGTCTTAAAAACTGAAACTGTTTTCTCTGGGTAGAAATCTAAGATCAAGGATTCACTGCTTATTAGCAGAAGACAATTGGCTTTCTTCTAATTAGCTCAAGGGCAAGAGTAATACTGGCTTTCCAAGTGAGCTCCTCTAGTTCAGTGATATTTGCACATCTCACCTGAGCCTTTCGGTTACAAATCCACCTCCTCTAGAAGCCGTGTGAAAAAGCAAGATCAATATATATATGGAAAAAAAAATCCTCCCAGCTATAAATCAGCCACGTGGAGCTGCTGCTGCGGCAGCTGTAGCTCCGACTTCCTGGTTTGCTTCCTGCAATCAGGGGGGGCTCGGGCAGGTCCGCGGCATCCTGGAGGGCATGGGTGTTAAGGGCAGAGTTACGGTCCATAATTACCATAAAAGTTTGGCAATCTGGAAGCTTTAAGGAGCTGAGCTGTAGGGCAAAGGCTAAGGACCAGACCTGGGGAAAGTGTTAAGTTAGTTACAAAATAAGGAGGGACTGGGAAGGGGGCTCGTGTGCTCGGTGGTGGAGAGAAGGGGACTGCGGATCTGGAAGGGGGCAGGTAGAGAAAAAGGAAACGAAGAGAGCGAGGCACACCGGCCGGTCGGAGCTCTGCGGAGGCCGCCTGCGGGGAGGGGGAGGTGGCGGCGAGCGCGGTCCGAGCGGCGGGCTGCGGGGAGGGGGCGGAGGGAAGCGCCCGGGGGAAGGTAGAGCCGAGGGGAGTTCCGGAGCTGGAGCAGGAGAGGGCAGACAGCGGAGAGGGCGGCAGCCGTAGCGTTAGGGGTGGGGGAAAGAGGAGGAGGAGGAGAGCCGGAGGAGGGGGAAGGAGGGAGGGGAGAGCTGTGGCGGCGGCTGCGCCGGGCTGTGTGTCTCTCGCCGCTGGAGGAAGATGAGGCTGAAGATTGGGTTCATCTTACGCAGTTTGCTGGTGGTGGGAAGCTTCCTGGGGCTCGTGGTCCTCTGGTCTTCCCTCTCCTCACGGCCCGACGACCCGAGCCCGCTGAGCAGGATGAGGGTGAGTGACCCGCCCGGCCCCCTCCGGCGGCTGCGACCTGCAACTTGTTTTGTTTGCGCGCGCGTGTGGCGGGAGCGGGGGGCGGCGGGGTCGCGGCGCGGCGTTGGCGCCGCAGCTCCGCAGGTGGTGCTGGCTCAGCGCCGGCCGAAGGGGGCGCCGAGCCCCACGCACCGGGTCCCCTCTGGCCGCAGCCGGCCCGCCCCCTGGCCGCCCCTTCCTCCCGCGCTTCCCCGCCCCGGGCTCCGCCGCCGACACCCGCGCTGCGGCGGCGGCGGCGGCTCGGGGGACGCTCTCCGCGTCCGGACTGCGGGATGGGATCGGAGGAGAGCTGGGTCCGGGGGACCGCGGCTGCTCGGCGTCCAACTCGCCGGTGCCGTGAATACCGCGGTCGCAGCCGAGGGACGTGGGGTTGGTCCAGGCTGCGGCCTGTGGCGCGTGCAGGCCTGAGGAAGGCGAGATACCGCCGCCACCACCGCGGTCCGGTGGACCAGGCCCCGCGG
This sequence comes from Ictidomys tridecemlineatus, assembly GCF_052094955.1. Classification (NCBI taxonomy): domain Eukaryota; kingdom Metazoa; phylum Chordata; class Mammalia; order Rodentia; family Sciuridae; genus Ictidomys; species Ictidomys tridecemlineatus. Next base: position 24,358,047 of record NC_135490.1, read on the forward strand.
TCCAGCCTTCCCTCCCGCCACCGCCGCGGGGAGTTGCCGCCGAGCAGCCGCGGTCCCCGGACCAGCCTTCCTCCCGATCCATCCCGCCAGTCCGGACGCCGGAGAGCGTCCCCAACCGACCGCCCGCCGGGGGCGCGCGCGCGGCGCTGTCCGGCGGCGGAGCCCGGGCGGGGGAAGGCGGGAGGAAGGGCGGCAGGGGGCGGGCCGCGCTGCCGGCCAGAGGGGAACGGTGCGTGGGGCCTCCGGCCGCCCCTTCGGCCGGCGCTGAGCCCAGCCCCCTGCGGAGCTGCGGCGCGCTGGTGCTTTCCCGGGGATTGGGAGTCAGTTCCTCTTCCCGGGCTGCAGCAGTGTTTCTCGGGCCGGAAAACTAACTTGTGTCGGTGCCTGGCTCCCCGCGCTGCCTGCCTGCTCCCTGAGCGGGACGCAGAGTGGCGCCCGGGCGCGGAGCTCCCTGCCGCTCTGCTGGGGACGCATTTGTCTTTCGCCCAAGGCGCGGGTGTTAGATTTGACACTCCCTGGCTTTTGAGGATTTAGCTAGGAGCCTCAGAACATTAGTTACCGTGAGCCGCGCCGCTTGGAAGGGGCCGCGGTCACTGCTTCTGCACTGACCAAGCAGTTGTAGGGGCAAGAGCGTTCTGGTTCCCCAACCTGACTCGCCCCCTCCCTCCCGTGAGCCGTTGCAGGCACCTAGTACCTCGCTCCTGAGACTTGGATACCCACCTCCTCCCGGCCAGTGGTTCAGAGCCACGGACAGGCTGAGGAGCCTTCGGAGTCTTTTGCAAAAAAAAGATCAACATTGCATCCATGTGATCTTCTATTAACTTTCCTTCTGGAAAGTTAGGATGTTGAGTGGAAAAGGCTTGTGGAGTCCTTTCAAGAGTAAGAATCTTAGGGGGAGGTTCCCTTATCAGTCCTTGTTTATGTCAGGACTTAATTTGTAAATTTCAGTATTTGGATAGTTTTTACTGCAGAGGAATCTCCTGTTGTACTATCTGGAGTGGATTCCCATCTAAGTTGATGATAAAAAGTGTCGTTTTCCTTTGCAGTGTATTGGCGGCTCTCATGGAGTGAGTGATGGTGACCTTTTTCTAATTTTGCTGAGGGTTTATTGACAAAGGATAACTGAATATTTGCAGTTGTCTGTAAATATTTGAAATCATCACATGGCCTTTTACATAGTGCTAGAAATGTTAGTCTTCGTTTTCTGGAAGACAAAATTGCCATGTTTAGAATGTCCTGTAGTTTAGATGATGAAGTTTTTTAAAGAGATGGTGAAACATCATTCCCATCTCTTGAGATATTTTATCAATGCTGATATGTAAGTAAGGTACAGTGCCTCTTTAATTACAGTGAGGTGGCGATATCTTTTTGGTTCAACTTATTTAGTGAAATTTGTCAGTGGACCCAGTGCAATTGTATAATTTACCAGATTTAAGATTTACCAACATAATTAAAATTAAAATGAATTCTTAGGTATCAGGAAAGCAAACTCTTTTTATTAACTTTCCAGGCAAATAGTAATCTAAGTGATTTAAGGTATAGCATATAAAACAGAAAAGTGTAAATGAGGGACTATTGCATTTCTTTAATTAAAGCTAATCTAAGAGCTTAAGAAATCCAGTCTTAGAAGACCTTCTTGATTAGGGAAGACTGACCAGGTACTCAGATGCTGATTCCTGAGTTTCTTCTCTCCCTTGCAGTTCATTTACTGTGATTATGATTGCAGACACTTCCAATTCATTTTGAGAACCTTGCTTTTCTTTAATGTTAATCTGAATTGTTTTGGATCTCTTTAAATGTCCTGAGATTGGCTAGAACATCCAGTTTACCAAATGTAAGTTCTGTTTGTGTTCCATCAGGCTTTTTATGCTCCATCCACCCTGTGCAATTTTTTGTTTTGTATTATTACTGTTCCAGACATTAAAGTCTGTTACAACCTGCTCCTTCATTACAGGGAGTATTTCTTTGCTTTAATATTTCCCACCTGTGGAGTCAAGACAAGAGAAACATGTTCTTAGCTTCATCCTTGTACCTGAATCTCTTGTCCTATCTTTGAGGTGAATGATGTAGAAAAATGACCTTATTATCCCAATCATATTGTGTTATTTTTTTCTTTGATTTATTCAAATATTTTTGAGTTTCTACTGTGTACCATGTTTGGTGCTAATTGTAAGGAAACATTCCTTGTCTTTACCTCAGAGACCTTATAGTCTAATGAGAAGAAAACACATTGATCTAGCCTCCACAATATATAAATAAAAATTGTGCTACATGCTATGAAGGAAAACCATAGGGGACCAGAAAACAGAGGAGCTGTTTTCTGAAGAAATGACTTGGAGTTGAAATCCAAAGATTTGAAGAAGAGTAGTTGTTGATCTGGGGATGGGACACTCCTGAAAATAGCAGTGTGTACCAGGTCCTGAGGCAGGGGAAGGAAGGAACTGGAAGATGGATGTAGTTGGAACATGGAGGGTGAGGAGATAGGTGTAACAATACCACAAAGGTAAGGATGTATATTGCAGACATGATTTAGATCTTAAGAGGAATGGGAGGCTATATAAGGATGTAATTTAGGAAGAGACATGATTACATTTGTGTTTTGAGGGACTACTCTGACTGCCTTCGGGAGATACCCTTTGGTCTATAGATAATTAAGAGTTCCATTGTTACAGTAGTTCATGTGACATATGACTTTGCTTGAATTGGTAATGAAGAAAGTGAATTGATTCAACAACTATTAAAGATGCAAAATCATCAGGATTTGGTGATTGGATGTGGAAGTGAAGATGGCAGAAGGTCTAGGATGATAGATTGTTACATTATAAAAAGTTATAAAGACAAAATTTATTCATTCTATTCTATTTTATGGTTATGAGAAGGCTTATTTTTTAGGCATTGTTCTCTGTATTTTAAGGTCATCATTTATTAAGACCATCTATTTAGACATGCAAAGTGCAAAAAGTTTCTTTAATAAATTATAATAGGTCTCAGACTGACACCATTTCCCCCAGGTTTTAGGCCTGAATGAGTGTTTGAAGTTGAATCATAATCACTGAAAGAAAGTAAAGGAAATTTAGCCTCAGTGGTTTCTATTAAAACCCTCAGTACTGATTGGGCTTTTGTGTAAACTCATGATTTGTTGGGAGTTGCTCTGGACTCTACGTACCTTTAAGTCCTGAATAAAGGAGTATGGAACAGTTGTTGCATCCCATTTTCTGGAGCCGCTCTGGAAATACACACCCTTAAGTCCTCTGTAAGAGATACTGAACAATTATGGCGCCTTGCAGTAACTTGGGCTTTATCTCCACTGGGATAATGAGGTGTGGCTCCAAGAGTAGGTGTTACCCAGTGGGATTGAATTACACTCACCTGTTCCTTTGTAATCCTACCCCTTTGCCTTTTTTGGATAGAATGTTCCATGGAACCTCCCCTTGTGTGTCCCCTATATAAGAATAAAGAATTCCAGCGGCTCTCTCTTTCCACTGACCCCTAAGTTCACAGAGCCATCCCTGGATTTTGAAAAGGTACTTATGTGTGTGTGCATGCTTTCTTCGGTGTTTTCTTAAGTTATTGGAATAGTCAGATTTTGTGAATGCAGCATTAAGTTGTTACCTAGGGTAGATGATGATAATGATTCTCTGTATATTCAAATGATACTTTGGCCAAACCATTAGTGACATGTAAATTCAGAGCATACACAATAGGATTCAGCAACTACTGCTTGGCCAAGAGGTTAGGTTTGAAAGGGGTCTAGCTTAAATGAGGACTAGTGGCCAAATTCACTACCCTGTCACAGTTTAGTTCCAACTTACCAAAGTAATTTTATCTCAGTGATGATCAGTTGTAACCTGAAAAATTCTTCCTTTGACCATGAGATTTTATCTCAAAGGGAAATGCCATTTATACTGTTAGGGATAGAGCTATCACTTAGCAAAAGTGTAATGTCCTAAGTAGCCACTGTTCTCTCAGTTCTCCAGTCTACATGGCTCAGGATGTTTTTTGTTTTCTTTGCAGTTCTCAACTTTTCACCGTCCAAAATTTCTAGTAATAATAACATTGATGTTGATAATAAAAGTATATCACTAAGCCTAAGAAATCTGGGCTTATAGACATCCTGAAATTATTGCAGATTTTTGTGTATATGTGCATTTTCTGGATTGAGAATTAGAATCTTCCCTACTTCCCCGAAGGTCCTCTAAGCCAAACAAGGCCTCAGACCACTGACTATGAGCCCTTTGGAGGCAAAGTTCATGTTTCCTGCTCATAGGATATATCTTCCCTTCTGTTCTTGGTGTTGAATTTGTGGAAGGTGCATATTAAATTTTTGGTCAAAAACATAAAGTACATCTATTTATGTATTCCCTGTATGTCTAGACACTGAAAATGTTTGGTGGATTTCCTAGGAATTGCTTCTTATTTGTTGGTTTTTGTGAAAGAGTCTCCCATACAGGGGTCTAAGTAAGGTCAGCCTGCTCCCTGTCCCCTTATTTCCCCCTCAGTCATGTCCCCTGGAGAACATTGAAAATATCTAGAGTTAAAGTCCCTATTTGCATATGTTCATGTTTTACTGGGGATAAATTTTCTGTTCCTTAATCCAGTAGCAATATAAAAGGTATCACATGAATATGTTTCATTAACAGCCATACCAATAAGTAGAAAGGTTTAAAATATCTATTTGGGAAGTGCACAGTTATTAGTGAAAAGAGAATGAGAACTGGTGTAAAACAGTTGAATTTGGATCACTATTTTGTGACTTAGGTTAGCTGTGTAGAAGGGGAAATAAGACGAAGGATACAGTTTGGGTTTCTGTATAAGCTGCATTAGGTCAGTGAGTTATAGATTGGAGAAAGTGAAAGGTAAGCTTCAGGAATGGAAAGCAAAATTCTGAGTTTGCACCATTTGTAACCAGAACATATACACATTCTAACTTCCTAGTTATTAAAAAAAAAAAAAAAGATGGGGGGATTTGGTCAGCAAGATTTGAAAAGCTATTGAATATAGGAAAATGGTTGCAATTATTCAGCTTCAAACTAGATAATTGTGTTTGTTCATATGTACACTGTGGATTTCTACATTCCTGAAGATTGAATGTACAATCTGCCATGTGAAAAGTCGTTAAGTCAAGAATTTAAAATTTCTAGAATTCAATGACAAAGGCTGTGAAAGGAAGGGTTTATAGTTTTATATAAAGATGGAAAGGGGGAAGGGTGAGAAGGTGAAATATAAATGTGGACAATTTTTGTAAGTATTAGGAGATATATTGATATTTAAATATGATACTCAACAAATATTGTGTGTGTGCATGTATGTATGCAGAGAGGGTTTTTTTTTTTTGTGTGTGTGTGTGTGTATGTGTGGGACTGAACCTAGGTCCTCAAATATGCTTGGCAAGTACTCTCCCACTAAGCTAGATCCCAGGCCCTAAAATATAAGTTTCATTGCTCTAGGCATGGGAGATTGTGTATTGTGGAGGAGGTGGAAAGTTTTGACTTAATAAAGATGTTATTCAAGTCTTGACCTAATAGCCACAGTAGGTGTCCATAATATCAATTTGTGTGTGTGTGTGTGTGGGGGGGTGGTAATGAACACATGAAAGCAACAGAGGCTCTTTCCCATTCCCCTGCCCTGAAACTTCTAGTCACTCAAAATAATGTGTTGAGGTCTTTTTTACTGTGAGGCACTGGGCTGGGTCCTGGAGATGCAAAAATGTCAAGGACATAGGCTCAGATCCCTTAAGAGAGATAAACTGTGGGAATGTTAGTCATAAAAAGAAGCTTCTTACAGAGCTGTAGGAGGTGGATGTTGAGAGGGAGAACAAAAAAAGAGCATAGAATTTAGCTATACCAGGAATGTCAGTGGGATTTGGCCAGGTAGAATTACAAGGAAAAACATTCTAAACTAAAGGAATATGGTGAAACCAGAAAGAAGTCCAGTTTTACTGATGAAAAATGGTGGAATAATTTTTTTTTTTTAATTTGGGTGAATGTACCTCAGTGAAACTCAGCATTCTGTACAATTGAGATGCACCAATAAAAAAAGATTGGAAAGTTAAGTTTGGGCTGTGTTTGAAAGGAATTAAATGGTAGGCTAATGAACTGAGTTATGGTTTCATTAATTCAGCAGTATCTTTCTAGAGTATCTTCTTTTTTGAAGTGGGTTTGAGGAATTGGTAGCATTCATTTACTTATCAACTTTTAATCATTCACTTAACAAATATTTCAGATATATGTCGAATATCTACTGAGTGGACATTGCTCTTGGTATTGGAGATGCTCTAAGGTAGTAAATAATAACAACAATTGCTTACATATATTGGATGCTTACTTTGGACCAGGTGAATATTCTACATGCATTATGTTGTTTAATTGTAACAAATGCCTTCTAATGCAAATCTGTATAATCCTTACTTTATAGATGAGGTGGCATAGGTAGGGAGAAGTAAAATCTTTGTCCGAGGTCAAAGAAAGCAGTAGAGCCAGGGTTCAATTTTCAAGTGTTTTAACTTTACATCTGTGTTCTCTGATTCTGCATTATGGATTTAAACAACATGGACAAGTTCATATGGAGTACATATGTGAAGACAATAGCAGGATAATTTCAGATAAACACTGTGAAGACAATTCAAAGGAATATGAAGGAAATGGGGGCAGAGAAGATCACTCAGTGGAAGGAAGATTACAACTGAGCTTAAGACTAAAGAATGAGTATATATATATATAAATCTAAGGGAAGAGCATTCCAGGCAGAGGAAACAGAAATGCAGAATCCTTGAAGATGGAACGAGGCTGGAGTGTTTGAGAAATAGAAGGAAGGCCAGTATAGCTGGAGGAATGTAGTCAGGACTCAGATGATGGGAAGTGTAAGGCCTGTAGTGTGTTATTAGGGTTGTTATTTATATTTAGTTTACACTCATTGTCCTTTAGCCATTACAATCCTTTCTCTCAACAGTGGATGGGTTGCATGGTAAATTATATGGTCATTTTACTTACTCTGTTTGGTCCTAGATAAACAAAATGAGTAATAAAGTTTTTGGCACCTGGTTTATGGGCCAGACATGCAAATATACAATTGCAGTGGGTAAGTCAAGAACTGTGTAAGCTAAATCCATTGGGACCCATGAAATCACAAAAGAAAGCTATCATCTAGTTTTATGGGGCAGGGTGCCATCAGAAAGCTTGACTTAGAAAAGGACATGCTGAAGATGTGAGGACAGAGGTGCCATCAGAAAGCTTGTCTTAGAAAAGGACATGCTGAAGATGTGAGGACAGAGGTGCCATCAGAAAGCTTGTCTTAGAAAAGGACATGCTGAAGATGTGAGGACAGAGGAGCAGCATGCCATATTGCTATGTCATGAAACATTATGGCCAGTCCTGGGGACTATATGACTGGTAGATTGGGTAGGGGAGGGGAAGAAGAGAAGACTCTAAAAAGAAAAATAGAATCTGAGCCATAAAAGACTTTGAATAGTATGACTGGTCAGAGCTGGACTATAAGGAAAACTCTGGAAATAAGTGCAGGCTAGATTTCTGTGTGGAGATAATTATCCCTGTAATATAATGAAGTCTGTACTAGTAGAAGGACCCAGAAACTGAATACAGGGAGAAAAAGATTATAGAATTGCCCAGATTAGCAGTTAGGAAGAGGATTCCTGAAGAGGAAAGGAGAAAAGAATGGTAGGAATGCCTTTAGAAAGAACACAGCTGAATATTATTACCCTGTAGGCATATAGGAAAGGGCCATCACCCATTCAAATGCTGCAATATTAAGAAGGAGCCAGTTAAGATATGATGCAGCAAGTGACTGGAAATGTTATCTCCTGCTGAACTAACCAGTAGTACTTTGGCCTGGAGAGGGAGCATCGTTAGTGGAATTCAGTAAATATTATGACCCAGAGAAACAGGCTTAGATGAGAAAGAAGTTCAGGTTATGAACAATCATCCTCACTATGGAAAGAATACAAATAGAGAAAGAGTTTTATTAGAGAATTGTAACAATCAAGGCATTTTGGCTTATATCTCTTACTGTAATTTGATGGGCTGTCCGCCTCCTGCTACCAATTGTGTGTGTGTGTGTGTGTGTGTGTGTGTGTGTGTGTACAAATTACCTAAAATTCTTGGGAATATTGCGTAAATAATGTAATTTTATACATTAATTTGATGTGTTTTAAAGAAAAAAACAGGATAGCAAATTTGTATGCTCAGCATTTAAGTAAGTAGTAAGTTTTTAAAAATGAAGGATACCGTTTAATTCTAGTTCGGCCCTGTGATCTTGAAAGCAATACTGAAGCAACTTGAACTGCAACTACTCAGGTCTTAAATCGTTTTGGAGAAAGAAGAACTAACTTTCAGATACTTCATTTGAGAAGAATCTGAATGTTTCAAAATGAGAAATGTTCCCAGTTCTGCTTCATTATAAATTCCCTTCTAAGCTCCCTAGCCTTCATAGCATTTTTAAACGTTGCTCCTGAGAAGCATTTAAACATGCCAACAGGGAGACCTGATTGAGTTCACTGAATGTAAGAACTGGTACATTGAAACTTGAGGAAAAAATTAACTTTGCATTATCTAATTAAGTTTATAGGATTGCAGCAGAGCAGCCTGGTTTCTCAAATCTAGAAGGTACAATTAACGGCAGTATTACATCAATACCAACTAGTCTGCTAATAGGCTTCTAAGCAAAGCAATTGGAATTTGTTATTACCAAGAATATTTTAAACTGGATGAATTAAAATTAAATTACATACTATCGGGAACCATTCTGTATGAGGATAGAATAGATGACCTAATCATTTTTTAATCTTTAATTTTTATCCATTCCCTGAGTTGAGAAATATGTTTGGGCCTCAAGGGAAACGGTACTCCCTTCAGTAGCAAACTTAATGTGCTTAATGATTATCTGGCTTGGGTGTAATTTTAGCATATCTTGTTCTTTTATGAAATTATTTTATAATACCTTAGTCCTTACCGTATTGAGTTACTGTGAAAACTGTGTATTCCTTGGTAATGTGTATTACAACTTGGTATTAACTAAGTAGGCATTAACTGAGAAACTGTCAAATCTTTTTTTGGTCATTCATATGAGAAGATAGATGTGTAACATTTCTGTTTATTAAACTATATTCTCCTTTGACTTTGGATTTTCCTTTTAATAAAAACCTAAACCAAAACAAACAAAAAACCCAACCCATCTATGAAAAGATATTCTTTTTATTGTGAGCAAGGTTTGCAAGTAACTTTTACAACTGAATACCTACCCCCTTTTCCAGCTGGAATGCTTGATTTAAAAGTACATGTATGAAGACACAAAGTGATGTGAATATACTATGCATACAACCAGAGATATGAAAACTTGTGCTCTATATATTTAATAAGAATTGTAATGCATTCTGCTGTCATATAAATAAAAAAATTACATGAAAAATGAGAACCACTGTAAAATAAAACTACTTAACACTAAAAACAAACAAACAAAACCTATTGACTCTGCTGATTAACCAGTCTCAGAGTCTTAATGTAATATGGAAGTCACTTTCGAACGGTTTATAGAATTTTAAAGATAAACCCTTAAGAGAAGTGATGTCATAACATGAGAGTAATACCTTCATAATTTTGTGAGATTTTTAAAAATATATGCCTTAGAAAGGCTAAATTGAAAAAAAGAACAGTAAGGTACAGCTGAACATTGAGAAAATAAAGTTTTGTTTGGAGTGCTCTGGAAGTTCTTTATTTATCAGGACTTACAATTGCACGTCAGATTTTCTATTCTGTTGAAGTAAATTGTTCACATACATTTTTAGTAACACCTATTATTGCAAAAAATATGACCTCATAACCCTTGCATGAGCTATCAGTATAATTAAGTAAATCATGCAGTTGTCATGTTGCCATAATATATCACAGGTAGCTGGGTAAAGATGTTCAAGTACAGGATATGGGAAGAGAAGAACATGGCAAGGAGATTCTAATTCTGGATAGATGTATAGTTTATAGTCAGTTGTGGAAATATCTTAAAAAATGACTCTGAACAATCTAGTGAGGTCAAGTCAATTAAGGGATTTTATTTGCTTGATTGTTAATGCTACTATGAAAAATACATATTTGTGAGGGAAATTATTTACCTAGAAAAACTTACCTAGCAATATGTTATACTATACTAGAGTTCTTTGTTAATAGCAGCCCATGTACCTATAAAAGAAGAATGCTTTGTATAGCAATTTCAAAACCTGGCATAGGCATGTCCTAAAACATTTGTCTTATTAGGCATAGGTTTTAAGTATACATATTTAGGATGACTTAAATACCCCCACTCCTGACAGATTTTTCTCCTTCAAAATTTAGTATTTTTCCATGAAGTTCTTATTAGATAATTTGATCATCATATGTCTTAACTAATCTATTTAATCTTTGATGTGGCAAGATGTGTTGTGAAAGTGTTAGTATTTATTTCCTTTACAATCTGTTTGCAAGGTTTTGCATCTTTTGAAAGAAAGCTTTTTAAACCTCCTGTTTAAAAGTCTACTAATTCTTACCAGGATGATTTAAGATAAATAAAAAATCCATCAGACTTTTGGCAAATATGTTCTCAAATAATGACAGAATAAATGACTACAAAGAGCTTTTTAGAGTAATAAAATAGAAATGACTAAAATCTTACTAATTTATACATGCAGATTTTCTCTTATAGTAGATGTTTAGTTTTTTAAACTAAAAGATTGATGTCAACATTGGAAATTGTGATCACTTGAAATAGATAATTGTATTTTAACATATAAGCAAAGGAGTGCTAGAATAAGGAAATATAGGTGTGCAGTTTCATTAACTATTGCTTCCTGTGATGGCCTCAGGAAGTTCTAAGTCTAAAATCAGTCACGGGAGATTGGAAAAGAATGTTTCTCCTGTGGTGGGCAATTAAAATAAAGTTGCTTACAGATTAGAGAGATCGTAGTGGTAAAGAAAAAAAAAATGCTTTAACAAATAATTTTCTAAAATTTTTGTATTCTGACAGTATGTTAAAAGAGGATGATTTCTAAATACCTCAATATTTTAGAGAAATACATTCTCTTGGTATGAATTAAAATAACTTACTCTTTTTCTTGTAGTTAACATTTAGACACTAAATCATGGCACATATAACAAACACTTATCTTAAAATAAGTGTAGGGTACTTGAAAGCGCAGTAAAATTTTGAAGAGTGATATCAACCTGCAAACCTTAATTGAGCCAAAAATGCCATACCTCTTCCCTAGTCCTGCTGTCTTCATAGCTTGAGAATTGCTAGTATCATCTGAAGTATTGGTCAAAATCCATATGTACTACAAGATTATTCTCAGATTATTTATTCCAAAATTCCTATATGAAAATGGGAAGATGTGTTAATGAATGTAGCTTCACTTTATTTTCTATTAATTACTGCCACAAACTAATGCTAGCTACTCTTGTTTGAGCAAGAGTACTAGTTCAAGAAAATAGCCAGAGTCTAATGAATAGTTTCATCTGGTACAATTATGTTTCATAAGAGACAGTTACTATTCTTGACCTCTGCTCAATTACCCAGTAACACTAAGCAAAATGTAAATGTTAAAATCTTTGTTATACTTTGGCAGTAATCCTGTCAGATAAAGTGAATGGCTTGAAACATTCATTCCGATTTGTGTCTACTTATTTAGCTTAAATAACAGGTACTGTGTTTAAAAGTAAACATGTCTTATGTAATTATTTATGGTTTATAAAGGCTGTTAAAATGCAAGAAGAGTAAAAGGAAGTTATTATAAGTAACAATTAAGGGATACATGCTTTTTAAATATAGAAAATCAGAATTTAAGGTATTCACAAAGATAATAATACATATTTACATATTTATTCAGTGTCTTTAATTTTTTGATTACTAATGACGTAAGATATCTTTTCTACTGTTCCTTCAATTCTTTGTGGAAATAACTTCAATCTGTTTAGTCATTTCTTCTTTCTTTTCCTCCTTTGGGACAGAGGATTTCTTTTCCTGATTATGAGGCTTGGAATTTGTTGAACTGGTGGTAGGTCAGTTTCTTTGGGTCCCGCTGGGTACTAATTGTAAGAATGATTCCTTTAGTGTCAAATGTCAGCAATAGATTTTTCTGTCTTTATTTTCAATAAAATATATCTACCATTTGGATACACAGCATGTTGCCTCAAAGTGAGGAGCCTAGAGGGTTGCTTAAAATTCTCACACTAGAGAAGTTGCATTTTCTGAATATACCCAATTGCATTTTTCTTTTTTTACCCAATTCTTTTTAATTAAAGATTATAAACTGGATAACTCTCGTGATGAGACAGTATTGATGAGAAAATGAAATTTTATTTCTAAAGTTATAGAGATAATGAACCTTTTAAAAAGTTTTTTTGCTGTCTGATCTCTATATACCTCCTTGCTTCTCTCATGTCTCACTAAAAAGAAAAAAAAAAAAAACCTGCCTTGAAGAGGCTGTTTCATCCTGTGAAATGCCACAGATCTTGACAGAGAAGAATGATGAAAGCTAAAGACCCCAGTGATTGACTAATAATGGTGGTAAGGTTAGGGATTTACTTTTCTTGCACGAGACTTCTTTCTGTCAATGGACTGCAGATTTTCCTGGGTTGACAGGCTTTATTTAAGACTGTCATATATATCAAGTGGTGAAAATCAAATCAAATTTAAATTACTAAGCAGACCATGCTCCTGATAATATTCCCCCCACCAAAAAAAATTAGAATGTTGTATTTTGAAATATTAGTATTCCGAAAGTTGACACGTAAGTTTTAATGAACTTCTCTCTATCCCACTACCTTGTCAGTGAACTATAATCATTGGTTCATTTGTCATAATTTTACCTGCTGACTACTACTACTACTACTACTTTTTTTTTTTTTTACTTTACCACTGAAATACATCCCAGTCCTTTTAATGTTTTTATTTTTTATTTTGAGACAGGCTCTCACTAAGTTGCTTAGGACCTCATTAAATTCCTGAACTAGTTAAACTTGTGATTCTCCTGCCTCAGCCTCCCAAGTCATTGGGATTATAGGCATGCACTACCATACCCAACCATGATAACCATTTTTAAATGGTAAGAATGGTTAGAAAATATACAGTGCCTTATTAAATCAAGTGCCTTATTTGTTTCTAGTACTTTTAACTTAGGTATATATTTGATGCACTTATTTCTAAAATACATGAATTAGTACTGATTCATAATTGTCTTTAGAATATCACATGTGTATATTTAAAAATACATCAGTAATAGATGACTGACACCAAATGTGGTAAAAAAAACTATCATGTTTTAACTAGTTTGTGGTGAAGCAAAATACATGAGAAATTTCCTGTGTTTCAGTTTGCTTATTATCAGTAGAAATCACTGTTGCCATCTCCAGGAAGTTAGGTTGGTTGAATTCTCTTTACTGTTTTATGAAAGCATATAGCAGTATACAGCACTCTTAAATATGTGTAAAGAGTGAATGATGCATTAAGTGGCACCTGAAATCTTGAAAGGACAATGTCTCTTATTAGAGGTTTAACCTAATAGGAGTGAAGATCAATGTCTCAAGAAAACAGTGCAAAAATTCATTTTGGGATATGGAAGCTAATTGAGGATTTTCATTTCTACAGTTACTTCATTGAGAAAAATTCCTGATCTTATAAGACTATAGTTTACTATATATGATTTTTAAAATACTCTTAAATGCTTCCTGTCTCAGTCAGACAATGAATTAAAATGTATTGGATATTCAACAAAAGAGACCTACAACTCAAGAATACTAAATTTAGAATTTTGTACTATAAGCTGGTTACCAGGAAATAGTGGAGGTTAAATCTGTGCTGCTGGGAAAGTTTTTTATTTCCTTGTGTAAGCCTTGGAGCCTACCAATTTCTTGGTTTTGCCAGCATGTAGACGACTATAGTAGTTTCTCTTAAGGGAATTGTGTATTCTTCAAATAAGAGATAAAAACTTTGTTTTGGGTCAAGAGATTGAGTGATCTCATGATGTGGGAATAATGTGATATTTTAGTGATTTTCTTTTTTTCCCCAATATTTATTTTATTGAGGGTTTTCAACATATGAATTCACTTTCTTTACACAGGCTTATGATGTGCTTCTTTGATTTACATACACTTCAACCAGATTTTAATGATTTTCTTGTCACTGTCTCACTGACAGTGAAAAATTCATATTTTGAAATGCCCATAATTAATTCTAATGATTTCTAGGGAAGTTACATTCTACTTGATTTTAGTAACACTAGCGCTTGGGGTAAGGCAGGACAAATGAGCACCCAGGTATAGGAAGAAAAGAAGTGTGTGCTACCCAAAAGCAGGAGGTGTCTTGGTATATAAAGTCATGGTATAGGCCACTCATTTGTATTGGGGTTAGGGATTAAGAAGGATTTGATAGGGTGCAGTGCGATGAACTACATACATATTTTTTTTCTTTTTTAAAACAATTAGGTCAATAACCATGAATATTAATCCCCATGAATAGTAAATATCCTGGAGAAATTATATGCATATTTAGTTTCTCTTACTGTAAAATCTGTTGCTACCCAAGGACAAATTGGCAGTTGGTGGATTAAAAAATAGAAGCTGACAATCATATAGTTAAAGTACACATGGACTCTGACATGAGTTAAAATCCTGGTGCAATCACTGTTACTAGTTTTATGAGCTTGGCCTAGCAACTTACCTTCTCTTCAGTTTCCTTTCCACCCTTATCTGCCTACAAGACATAAAATCTCCATAGCAATGTTTTTTTTATTCTTCCATTAGTTACAGTTACCAGAGCTGCTAACTACAGGATTTAACTTGCAGTTTTATACATGCTCTTCTCCCTTTCTTCTTTTTCTTTCTTCTTGAATAAGCATAATAATTTGTACATGGTTTCAAGAACACTTAAAAGAAAGAAAATAATTCAGTTAATGAAAGTTTTCTCCTAGATTTAAGGCTTTTGTCTTAAAAGTTGTATCCTTCACTGAACCAGTGTTCTAAAATGGGGAAAGAAGAAAACACTACAATTTATTTGTTTTAAAATAACTTTTTTCAGAATATAAATTATGATTATTGTAGAAAGTATAAAAAAGTGAAAGCAAGTGTGAAACTAAAACTCACCTATAATCCATCCTACCCAGAGATAATTATCATTAACTATTCAGTATATTCCTGGCCCAATGTAGACATAAATCACAGCATATATGCTGCTTTGTGCATTGCCTCTTCTATTGTCTAGTAGAACTATTTTAGTGGTTTTTAGGGTATATACTTTTGTAAAGTAATCTCTTTTAATGTCTGATCATTTTTGCATGGAGACGGTTTAATGAAAGAGGACGTTAGTAAAAAAAAAAAAGAAGAAACTTTTTTTAAATTTTTTTAAAAATTTTTTTTAAAGAGAGAGAGAGAGAGCAGAATTTTAATATTTAATTTTTTAGTTATCAGCGGACACAGTATCTTTGTTTGTATGTGGTGCTGAGGATCGAACCCCGGCCGCATGCATGCCAGGCTAGCACGCTACCGCTTGAGCCACATCCCCAGCCCAGCAGAAGAAACTCTTGTGCTCTTGTAATGAACAATGAATTTGCAAAATTATTTTTAATCTGCCCCTTTAAAAAACTTCAGCGTGATTCTAATTTTTATAAGATGGTTCATTATATTGCTAAAATTCAGGTGCTTAAGGACTGAACATACAATGAATTCAAGAAAAACAAAAGCCATGTGAGGGACAGACAATAAAACTGGAAGAGCAACTATTTTGTGGAAGTTTCTGATTTTACACTCTATCCCTTATTTTTCAACCCATCATAGTCTACAACTTAATTTTGAGTTGTGGTCCCTTAATATTCTAAAACTTTTAAACTTTTGCATAGTGAATCAGTATTAAGAAATTTAAGTCATTGACCTGTGGTTAATTTATGAGGTTGAGTAAATACTTGTTCTATTAATCTGTTAGTCTTATTCCTATTGTGTCTGTGTTGTGAAGAATAATTTTTTTGTTCTATTAATTCACTTTCACTACTTCAGTATTTTCTTAAACATTTTTCTCCAGATTAGGAATATTTGAAAATGATGTTCTTTTAGTCATTGTGTAGTTGGGCTATACTTATTTCCCTGGGCAGTGATAAGGCTCTTCTTTTCTCTGTTTTCAAATCTTATTTTAAATCCATACATTTATACACACTTTATTTACTTATTTATATTTATATATTGTGATACAATGGATCAGTACAATCATTTTCCACTTTTTGGGGATATAAATTCTAGTCTGAAAATTGAGCATTAAATACAAATGATTTAATTTTGATTGAACTCTTATAATATCCTGGGCTAGGCATATTTACATTCTCAATTTTGTATTCTGACTTTTTATAGATGAGGAAATTCATGGTGTAGGAAAGGGAAATGCCAAGCCTGAGGTCATGTGGTAATGGAACCAAGTTCACACCCAGGCCCACCCTCTCAGGCAGGTTTCAGTACCTCCAAGTTGCACTTCCTGAACTATGTCCTGTGAACCAACATGTATTACTTTTAAAGAGGGTTCTTGAGCTAATAAGTTTGATAAATATAGTGTATTATATCACTCTTTCAGAGATTCAGTGTACTTTCATGTTAGAAGCTGTAGAGTCTTACAGAAAAGAAACTTTTTAGCATGTTTGCTCATCTTTCACAAGCTGATCTGGTCAATCTACCTTTTAAAGAATATCTAGTTGTTGTTAAAGAACCTACTTAAGTGTCCTCAGAGAACATTTAAGTAATACCTGGATCAGTCATGAGTTTCCTGGGGATATTACCTTCTAGTGAGTGCTCTGTAAATAGATCCACAGTCTCCAGGGGAGGAATCTAGTTGCCTTGGCTTGTTGAATACTGCTTTTATAACTATTTCACAAGTTTATGTATGCAGTGTCATCATCTAGCTGTCAAAAATCTTACCACTTTTCAAAATTAGTTCAGGTTCTACCTCTTCTCTGATGCCTTCCTTAACCACTGAAGTCCACACTGATATATCTGACTTCAGAAAGGGCCCTCATTGTGGTCATGGTTATAATGTTAGCATATGGCTGTTTCCCCAGTTGTTCCCTAAACTCATTGGGCAGGTAGGCCCTATTTCATACTGTGGCCTTGATTTCCTGTTGATTGTCTCCTGGAGGAGTGAGGTCTAAGTACTCTGGAGAGGCTTTTGTTCAGTTAACAAAAAATACGCATTGTTTCTCTCGTCATCACTCCCCAATGAAACCTGCAGTTCATTCTCTTTGGGGGGAAGAATGGTGCTGGGGATGGAACCCAAAGCCTCCTGAATGATAGGCAAGTGCTCTTACCACTGAGTTACATTCCTAGCTGCAATTCATTCTTAATCCTTAAATTCCATTTGGAAATAAATCATTTTATTTTGCAATATTGTTTTATAAAAAAATGATTTCAGGGTATTTTTTGGGTAAATTTCCATTTTTAAAACGCATTTCACAATTATAGAAAAGTCCTCTTGATCAGTTAAAATAGGTTTCTTACAACAATACTAGCTTGTTAGTTAACCTCTATCTTGCTACATTTCGACAGCAGCCTGATAAATCTAAGTGTTAATATTTAGGAATTTATTTTATAAATGATTTTTTAACTTTGGCTGGAGGTCAAAGTGTTTTAAGTATAACCTACATTAGAATCCTGTGTCTTTTAGAAATAGGTAGATGTCCTGTGTAAAAGTTATGTTTCTGTTCTTGAAAACTCATAGACTTCCTTTTCTAAGTGCCATTTCTTTGCATGTCTTATACCCATTTCAAAGCCAGTTTTATTCAAGAAAGCCTTAAGGATGCAACCTATAGTTTCTTCTCTTTAGAAACTCATTATGAAAATATTATTCATAAATTTCCACAAGCCTTTATTAAATTTGTCTTTGGTGTCTGTGACTCATTGAAACACTATTTAGGGTTTTTTCTGTTTTTAGGAGTTTTATGTTCTTAGGCATAGAGAGGATTCAGAGATGACTATGATGTTCTCAGAGAAGTCACGTCCTAGTTTATAGTACAAGGAGAATGTGAAGACACTAATATTACATGTTAATTATTAAGATATAATGAATTATGTGTGGGAAATGGAAAAAGGAAGGCCTGCAGAGGATAATTAACTTTTGAGTTCATCTTTCAGAGCAGAGATTTGCTAGGATGAGGGAGAAGTATGTATATGTGTGTGTTTGGGTGGTAGGGACAGTAAATAGAAACTAGGAATTTAAGGGGAAAGGAGAAATAACTATTATGATATTATGATCACATGTGCCATTACTGGTTGTTGTATGATGTAGTGTTATTTGTTTGCCCTAAAAGCTTTCTTGTTTTGGTTTTAAGAAGCTCCTCTTGCTTCAGAATTTTGAATTTCTTATGCACCCTCTTCCTGTCCATCATTTATTATTATTATTTTTTACTTTTTAAAATTATTTTTTACACAAATGGAGCACAACTTTTCATTTCTCTGGTTGTATATGATGCAGAGTCACATCGTTTGTGCAGTCATACCCATACATAGGAGTAATAATGTCCATCTCATTCCACTACCACCCGCACACCCCCTTCCATGCTCACCTTCCCGTCTGCTCAGTCCCAAGTTCCTCCATTCTTCCCATGCACACCCCCGCCCCCTTATAGATCAGCATCCACTTATTAGAGAAAACATTTGGCCTTTGATTCTTTGGGATTGGCTTACTTCACTTAGCATGATATTCTCTAACTCTGTCCATTTAATACCCCAAAATGCCATAATTTTATTATCCTTTAAGGCTGACTAATCTTCCATTGTGTATAGATACCATAGATTATTTATCTATTCATCTATTGAAGGCCATTTAGGCTGTTTCCGAAGTTTAGCTATTGTGAATTGAGCTGCTATAAACATTGAGGTGGCTGCATAACTGTAGTGTGTTGATTTTAAGTCCTTTGGGTATAGACTGAGGAGTGGGATAGCTTGTATGGATTTCTCTAACTTGTACACAGGTCATTCTAGAGTAACATATACCTCAAATGGAAATAATCTCCTACTTTAACCTAAAGGAATTTACTATTAAGGAAACTTCGAATGTAAGACAAAAAGGAAATCTAAGCAGAACCCTAAAAAGATGTACATAAAGTTGCTGCCTAGCTCCGTTACAGTCTTTCCCCAGACTCAAACTTTATTTTATTTTCAAGGTGTTGCCTATAGTCAAGTAAGATGAAACATGTTTTCTACAAGAGTAAAATGTATTTTTCTATTTTTTTTAGCCTGTCTGACTTTGTTGATCTTTTTTGACAATAAAAAAAATTTCTATCTGTGTGGTACAGAGTATATAATTTATAGAAGTTTCTGTGCAAATGAATGCTAAATCAGAAGGCAACAAAACAGAGAAAGGGAATTGCTGATCTCCCCAATTGTTGGCCTTTAGTTAATATAAACTAAAGAACATGAATTTAATGAATATGAAATAAAATTTTCATTTACTATAGAGGTACCTAAATGGCTTATGAGATAAATGATTATAGCCAAAACTATAGACTGTTAAAATAAGGAAGCTAAATGTACTCAGCATTGATGGTACTAATAATTTATTGCTTTATTTGTTGTGAGTTTTTAGTTAACATAGATTTTGTTCATATGTTATGTAGCTATAGGTACATAGCATATGAACAAAACAATTAGACTTAAGTTTTGAACTTTCCTATTTGTAAAAGAATTTAAGGTCCTTTTGATAGCCTAGCAACTAATTAAATATTTTTTTTAATGGTTCAACTAATTGCTTTATGACCATTATTTATTTTGCTATGTTTGCTTAGGGTACAGAAAATAAAAACATTAAGAGAATGTTAAGGAAACTAATGATGTAAATTAGTTGGGGTTCTTATTGTCAGATGTAATATGACAAGTTAATATATAGCATTTACACAGAGGCATGTTTTTACATGCCATGGGTTGTTTAATGGAACAAATTATATTTAAATAGACAATTTACTTGTCAACTTGGAAAGTTTGTCTTACTGCCTGAGGGATAGTATACACCATATTGCAACTATGAAAAATGTTAGGAGAGCTGTTGGGAACTTTTTTTGCCAACACTTCCACTTTCTCATGTTCTGTGGCTTTGAATGTAAATTTGAGAAATTTTTATGTTCACAACTTCGGGAGACATAATGTTTACAGACAAAATAAAACTAATATCAGTTTTGAATGTAAGTACTTGTTTTGGAAGATAGTTTCATATGAGTCTTTGATTAAGATTTTATCTTATAGGAGATAAATTTAATCTGGTTTTTAGCCATAGAAGCATTCAGACTGAGTCTTGAAAATGTTCTCTCTACTTTTTCTTACCATCAAAGACATTAATAAAGGGCTTTTTAAACCTGAGAACTTCTGGCCTAGATGTTCTTAGCTAAATTTCCAATTGGAATCAGTGGGTACATTGTGGCAGATGTTAATCTTCAGTACTGGTTTAATAATAATAAGATTTGGTTTCACACACATATAAAGTATTTATAAAGCTATTTATTTCCTTTAATTTCAAGACCAAAATATAACTCCAAATGCCTTTGGAATTTGGAATTAATACTGAATGTTGGTGTTGATGAAGAGCCCTTAAATATCTGTCATAGTTTTTATACATCTATTATTTTTCATTTTGTCATTTTCTTTTGTGTGTGTGTGTGTGTGTGTGTGTGTGTGTGTGTGTGTAGAAGTAGCTTGGAAGTTCTCCGTAGTTTTAACATTCCTTTTGAAAATGACATTTGCTCATTTACCCAAAGTTTATTTGAAAAACCCAAACTAGCAAGCATGGTGGCACATGTCTGTAATCCTCCTGACTTGGTAGGCTGAGGTGGGAGGATCAAAAGTTCACAGGCAGCCTCAGCAACTGAGCAAGGCCCTAAGCAACTTAGTGAGGCCCTTTCTCAAAATAAAAACAAAAAAGATCTGGGGATGTGGCTTAATGGCCAAATGCCCCTGGTTAAATCCCAGTACTTAAAATAATAAATTGAAAAAAAAAAAAAAGAAGGTAAGAAAAAGAGAAACCACACTACAAATTGGACCAGCTACATCATCCACAAGGCCCAGAGCAAAATGAAGCTACAGAGAGTCCTCTTCAAAACTTGAGAATCGCAAGTTGTTGGTGACAGTGAGGCATTAAACCAAGCCTGGAAACTGTCATTTTCTTCTCTAAGTATTTATACCTACTTCCTTTATTACTAAATGTAATTATTTCTTAAAAGATACTAAAGTGATCTATAAAATTAGGCATAGAATCTTCCAAAGATTTAAGGGAAACTAAATGGCTGACTCTAGTTTCAGGCTAATTTTGAAGTGTTTCATATTTGGAATAGTTCTTGGAATTTAATGGCTTTTCATACTTTTAAATGAGTGAGTTTGTTCTCCATATTCTCTGGCTCCAGAATCTTAAGGTCATTTTGCAAAGAAATGAAAGTGGTGTAAAAACCACCTCTACTTCCTGGTGTCCTCGATACTTCAGTATAACCCAGAAATACATTTTCTTCTCTAATAATACTAGATCCTGAAGAGAAATAATCTGTCAGTGTAGGAGCAGAGTTGCCCTTACTCTGTCTAATCTCTTTGGACAATCTATAATTACCGTCAAGAACATCTGCTACATTCCATGCTCGTAATGAATGCTGTTGCTCTTACATAGCTATTCAGAAAAGAGGGTGACTTAGAGGAGACAAGTACAGAAATTTGTGCCTGGTTTACTCAGATGTGTAATCTCTTAATGAAGACAACTAAATATGGTATAAAATTCAGAGAAGCTTTAAAAAATGTCATGTTGGATTTAATAATGAGGAAAAAGAGTGCACATCATGATGTGGCTTCAGCTGACATTTTCTCTTAAACCCTAAAACTAAAATATACCTCTTATTAATGTTATACAGTCAGAATAACAGCTGCCTTTAAGTTAATGTGGACAAAACTAATGACTCCAAGTGCTGTCTTTATTTATTTTCCAATGTGGATGAGATACTTTTAGTTACCTGGCAATTCCCTATTAAAACAGAAAACACTATAACTCTTTAACAATGCAAAATTAGTTTCCTAGTTTATATTTTAATAGTGAAAGTAGTCTTATGGTGAAATGAATTTAAGTTGTTTAAAATGGAAGCATTTTATGTTTTCCACAAGACCTTCTTAAAAAAACTTGGAATTTGGAGCAGGGATAAGGCACTGTTACTTAGTAATATGAAGATTATTACTGTTTGGTTGTCATGAAAACAAATTAGTTTGGCTAGAATGGAGCAACAGTGTAATAATGGCCTAACCTTAGAGCCACTGCATAGTAGAATTCTGCTTTGCTTCCTGAATGTTATCTGCATTAATTCCTGTTGTTTAAATAGCAGGCTTATGCATATAAAAGTGGGTTCTTTGCCCAGAATCCAGTGGTACATTTAGAGGTAAATGTGTTTCAGAGAAGGTGAAATTTTTACATTCTCTCTCTCTCTCTCTCTCTCTCTCTCTCTCTCTCTCTCTCTCTCTCTCTCTCTCGTCAATATAGCAGAGATCTAATTTCATGAATGCCTTCTCTGTGCACGTTCTGGAAAAAAATAACTCCAGAGTTTCAGACTTATTACTAAATTAAATTTCTTTCTTAAACAAAATAATGCTGCTTGCAAGGTTTCTGTAATCCACATTTCTTAAATTTGTATTGCATTAAGGTAGTAGTATTTAGAGCCTATTAGAACATGTTGTTTTCAAAAAAGTAAAGAAACTTGTGTATGACGGAAAAGAAAGGCTAGGGATAAATTTGATAAATCCTAGATCAGATTTTTTATAATAAAAATAGTTCATATCTTAATTTGATAAATCATCAATAGAAAAAAAGAGTTTTTCTCAAATTTTACACAATAAAATTTCCTACTTTGTTTTGTTACATAGATTTCATAGTACCTGATGTTGAATATTAAGAAAAACTTGCCTTAGTTTATATAAATAATATATAAGCATGTGTAGAGTATATAATAAGTGTATATTAAGCATGTATGGAGAGGACAAATGTGCTATCCTCTACTTTTGCTCCTAGCCATATCCCATCTAGCATCTGGCCCAGGATGTTGAGGTTCTGATTGGAGAGAAGTGGAGGAATGAAAAGGTAGAGTCTACAGTAGCAGGAAGAAAATGATCTTTGGAGCCAGGCAGTTCTGAATTTGAGACCCAATCTACCCTCTTAGTGGGTAAATGGGCTACATTGATTCATTGCTCAGAGCCTCACCCTTCTCATCTGTGGAGACTGTGTCAAGGTGTGAGAAGGCCAGGAGTTACCACATGTGAACCATGCCTTATGCCATATTTGATCCTCATTTTGGCAACCTGTATAGGTGCTGCAACTTTCTTTTACCTGGATTTACCTTGTTTGAACCTATTTCTTTAGTGAAGAAAAGATTGGAGAGAAGGCACATCTTAAAGTAATGCCCAGGCTTTCATATACTTAATACATCTCTTGTGGCCCTTGCCAGAGTCAGAGTGTCTTCTTGTGAGGAGATCCATTAAAAACACAAAATTTCTCGTGGCCAGATCATTTCTATGACCAGATATGTTTGACAAAAGCTGCCATACTGCCTTTTAAATATCATAGGCCTCTAAAGTCTTGATGAAATTTATTGAACTTTCTCTAACCCAGAGTCTCACAAATTTATATGAAAACAAAATATTTAGTAGGATAACCTATGAATATTTATTTACTGAAATAAAAAATGATGTTTTGGAACTTGTTATATGCTGTAGACACTGTCATAGGCTGCCTCAGGGCAGTCTGGGGAAGGTAGAGATAAGTAGAAAGCTTGCAATGCTGATTTCAGATAATCATGGATAATTTGGGCTTAATAAATCTATGTGTACTGTAGATAAGATGTGAAAACTATTTTAAATCAGGTGGTCATAAAAGACCTCTTGAAAAAGAGATATCACATAAGTGAACTGACCTTGCAGAAATTATGAAGAATAGAATCTTGTAGACAAAAACAACAAAGGAATGAGTGTACTTTGAGAAAGATGTTATAATCAAAGCAAAGAGTATATGTACAGAAGTGTATCATCAAAATTTTTTGCATGCTTAATATAGAATAAGTTTTATTGAGCATTAAATACTATATATTGTATGCTTAAGACACTGAGAATATAGTTATGTAGATGCCCTTCAGTGGATGAATGGATTAAAAATGTGGCATATATACACAATAGAATTTTACTCTGCAATAAAAGAGAAAAAAATCATGGCCTTTGCAGGTAAAAGAATGGCGTTGAAAAAGATAATGCTAAGTGAAGTTAGCCAATCCCCCCCCCCAAAAAAATGCCAAATGTTTTCTCTGATATGAGGAGGTTGACTCATAGTGGGGAAGGGAGGGGGAGCATGGGAGGAATAGACAACTCTATATAGGGCAGAGGGGTGGGAGGGAAAAGGAGGGAGCAGGGGATTAGCAAGGATGGTAGAATGTGATAGACATCATTATCCAATGTACATGTATGAAGACACGAATTAGTGTCAACATACTTTATATACAACCAGAGATATGAAAAATTGTGCTGCATATGTGTAAAGAGAATTATAATGCATTCCGCTGTAATTTATTTTTTAAAAAATCAATAAAAGAAAAAAAAAGAACACTTGGTAATACCTGGAAAAAAACAGAAGAAAGTAATTCAGAGGAGAAAGTTTGGTGTTTAGGGAACTGGGTGATAATTTGTATGATGAAAGTAGTATGTTGTAGTGAACAAGGCTAAACTAGACTGCCCAAGTTGAAATCCCAGCTCTGCCATCTTCTTGCTTTATAACTTTGGGTAAGTTATTTAACCTTGTGTCTGAACCTTGGTATATTAATAGTGCCTTTCATTGGATCAGGAAGTAGATGTAAAGTTCCTAGAACAATTTCAGGAACATTGTTAAAATAGATGATGAGGGTGGTAGTGATGATATTCCTATCATAATCAATGTCATTATTATTATCTTCATTATAATCTTCTACCTAGTTCTATGGCCCAGATTGTATGCCTGGATATCCTTCATCACCTCCTAGTGAAATCCAAGCTTTGTAGGCAGAGTCCTACACATGATTGCCCACTATGTAGGCACTATTCTTAGACAACAAAGAAGAGAATAAAACTTGATTCATCTGTTTTATACTGCTTAATGAATCCCAAAAGTTTCTTGAGGATTTATGAGTATGATTGTATTCTGTTTCACTTGTGTGATGGTGGTGGTAATAGGTTGAAGGTAGCGTGGAACAAATGAGAACTTGCATTGTACCACTTGCTAGAAGGATTAGGTTAGGTGAGAACCATAAATCTGTACTAATAATGGATTATCTTAACAGTGACTCTAAAGCTCTTAAAGATTTACTATGTTTCTTCTGAACTAACAAAGTTTAAAAGTTATCTGGGATAGTTTTAACACATTATTGGCTTCTAATTCTTAGAAAATTGGTAATCCATGTAAAGAATATGAAAGCCTCAGTTGCTGCAAATGTTCATAATCTGAAGAACCCATTCCCTAACTATTTTAAATAAATGATTTTTATAAATTTTATAACATTTTGTTTGTGCATGGATGAGACTATTTAGCTCACCAATTACATATCTAGCTTCTGTAGCAGTCCTTTGAAATTAATCTAATTGCATTCTGTTGAAAGCCAGTCACCTTTTATACATGACAATTTTATGCGGAGAAAATGAAAATGTCAAGTCTTACTAATACACAGAATTACTCTTCCTCTTGATTGTTTAAAGCAGAAAGAAAACTACTCAGATTATCTGTTTAGGATTATTTTCAGTTATCTGTATATGTCTACATGTAGCCATATTCTAAGACCACTTTATGCTTAGATACTGCTTTCTAAACCCTATAGGGTTCTGTTCTTCAAAAATAGAAAAAAAATTATTATGTCATTTGACATATCATTTTATTCTAAGGAAGACTAATTAGAACACTAATATCTGAGAACTGACAACCTCCCACATATTATTTTTGAATACTGTGTGCAAGACCATATTATTTTGGTTGTTTCAATAGCACATATTCTCTGCAGCTTGCTAATAGCAATTTTATTTATCTTTTTAAAAAATAATTGTGCCTTGGGCTGGGTTTGTGGCTCATCAGTAGAGCGTTCACCTAGCATGTGTGAGTCCCTGGGTTCCATCCTCAGCATCACATAAAAATAAATGAATAAAATAAAGGCATTATTTTTTATATAAATATTTTTAAAATTGTGCCTCTCTTTAAGATGTGCTAAAGAATAGGAGGTGAATGTGTTCTAATAATGTTTGTAGGATATAATTATTTTCAGTTTTTAGTACAAAGATTCTATGATCTTGAAATTCTGTATTATAGATTGTTATATGTTGCTTTTTATTTCAATGAGACCAAAGTAATATTCTAAGTGAAAAAAGATTAGAGTAGCATTTCTCAAATACCACATTTGAACCTCAGCTTAAAATAGATTTATTACAAAAAAACTCAAAAGAAATTCAAGAAGACATTTATGGAGCAGCTACTATGTGCTAGGGATTATATTAGGTGTTTTCAAAGAGGCATTTAATTATTTCAATAAACCTTAAAGATTTTTTATATAATCTATCACACATACATTTATTCAGATTAAATATGTTGCCTACTGATTTTATAAATTACCATTGTTAACTTTAATATGTGAACTTTATAGTTAAATTTTGTGCCTACTTTTAACAATTATATGGGACCTTTTAGAATGAATTTTGTAGTTTTCTTTTCTTCCCCGATTTTCCTTTCTTCATTTTCTTATCAGCTCAGAGTTTTAAAATTGGTGTTTTTACTGTCTGTTTTTAGGTAAGCCATCTCTTGTCATTTTTAGTATAACCTGAGGTTATTAAATAAATTTAATAAATTGATGGACTTTAAACGTGGCCAAAATCATACAGGTAGGAAATAGAAGAGCCAAATAATAATATAAATTCAAATAAATTTTAGGGTACTTGCTTGAGGATTTATGTGTCTAACTTCTGTTTCATCTTACTGCCTATGAAATCAAGATAAAAATAAAACATTTAAGTGCTTTGAAAGGGTTCACAGCTATTTGTATGACTAGAGTTTAATCTATTTTGAGCAAAGAGAACTAGGTTATATGCTATTTCTAGATTGAGTCAGACCAGTAAGTCATTTTCAGTCTGTAGGATGCAATTCAACATTGTATTAACATTAATGAAAATGCCAACTCCCATTTAGAGCAGATGACCAACAGGTGATATCAGAGAGAGGACATCTTAGGAAAAAGAATCCCTTTTCTAGTGATTGGAATTGTGTCCTACAACCTTCTGTGTGCTTGGAGTGCCTCAATAATGCTTTATCCAGGTTGTCTAGAACCCCCACAAACATCTTTCCATCAGCCCTCATTAGGATGCTATATTGCAGCCTTTCCTTAATAGAAAAACAGAGAACTTGCAGACCTTGCTGTCTCTTAGGTGATTCTGAAGTTTGAGAAAAGTGAAAGTCATTGTAAATAAATGCCTGGTTCTTATACTTCTGATGAGAGAAAAATCTTTGCGAAAGAAAACACAGCAGATCCTATCTTTATGAATTGTTTATTAGGAAGTCTAGTTTTTCTTAAGGTAGGTGTGTTCTTCTAGAAAGTTCATGTTTACTTTGTCTTTTTGATTATTGCTATTTCAGACCAATCTTGATACTGTATAATAAAAGTTATTTTTATTTTTGCCAAAGGATAATAATGCTTCTACATTTTTTAAAACTGAGATGCAAACAGTATTTGAAAGCCTTATGGTTCATTCCCAGCGTCTTATAACATGGTCCTGAAGAACACTGCTGAGATATGCAGGTGAATGAGAATTTTCTGAAAGAGAAGTGTATAACCATGGGTTCAGATCTAACCCGATACTTTTGAAAGCAGAAACCACTACCACCAACTTTTTCCTAAGCCTAGAGGTCACTGGAAGAAGAATAAGCCTGTAAAGTTGATTTGTAGTATAAGTCTTATGTGGCTATAGAGCTGAGAAATTACTGAAAGAAAGGATGGTGGATTTGTCATTCTCATTTGGTCATGCTTTTGCCTTTTCTTAAATTATCCTTTTCATTCTTTTCTGCCTCTTCCTTATGTAGCCATCAAAGTCTAGTTCAAATCCTACCTATCGCAAAAAGCATTTTTTTTTTTTTTTTGTGGGATAGGGGCAGGTATCAGGGATTGAACTCAGGGGAACTCGACCATTGAGCCACATCCCCAGCCCCTATGTTATATTATATTTAGAGACAAGGTCTCACTGAGTTGCTTAGCGCCTCAGTGAGACCCTGAGGCTGGCTTTGAATTTGAGATCCTCCTGCCTCACCCTCCTGAGTTGCTGGGATTATGGACATGCACCACCTTGCCCAGCTCAAAAAAATCTTTTGGGCTCCTTCCAGTTCTGATTGATTTCTTCTTTTCCTGGCCATTTTCAGTATTTGTTTCACCACTCAGTCTGGCCCTTAATTGGACCTTTGGTTGGCATTTTTAATATTTGTGTGATCATATGATCTGACGCTTAATACTGCCTAGAGTCTCCTAATGAAAGCTGCCATTTTGTTGTCTAAGATTCTGTGCTTTAAAAAAATTTAACAGCAGTTCTATGAGGTATGTACTAACGTTATTCTAAATTTATATTTTAGTCTCTCCTTTAAAATCTATTAATATTTGCTTTATGTATTTAGGTGATCTGATGTTGGTGCATATATATTCACAATTGTTTATGTCCTCTTGATGAGTTTCTTACTATATAATAATAGCCATTTTATTACTATATAATTATTTTCTTTGCCTCATTTTATTATTTTTTGCTGAAAGTCTATATCTGATACAGGTGAAATACCCTTGCTTTCTGTGGGTTTCCATTTGCATGGAGTATCTTTATACATTCCTTTACTTTAGTCTTTGTGTGTGTCTTAAAGGTGAAATGAGTCTCTTCATAGGCAGCATATTAGTTGGGTTTTTATTATCCATTCAGTTACTCTATATTTTTTGATTAGGGGTTTAATCCATTTATATTCATGGTAATTATTAATAATAAGAACAATACTTCCATTTTGTCATTTAAAAAATTGTTTTACAAATACTGTGTCCAACTCCCCTCCCCCCGTTTCCTTTGTTACTAGGTGACTTTCTCTAGTGTTATGTGTGGATTTGTACTTTTTAAATTTTATGTATCTACTGTAAGTTTTTTTCTTTGTGCTACCATGAATTTACACAACACATCTTATGGCTGTGACAGATTTTCTAAGCTGATAATGTAATTTTGCATTAAAAGACTCACAACTCTTACTCCATCCAAGCTTTCTTCCTCATATATGTAAACACACACACACACAACATACATACATATATACACACACACACTTTTTTTCAACAGAGAGAGAAGGAGGAAAGGTTTATCTTGACTCATGGTTCCAGTCCACTGTGGGTTAGGTCTATTGCTCTGGGCCAGAGGAGAGACAGAACATCATGGCAAATGGGCATGGTAGAGGAAAACTGCTTAGTTTCTTTTGTGTCTTCCTTAAAATCTTATTGTAAGTATTATTATTTTAGTAGTTTAGTCATTTCACTCTCATACTGTTATGTACCATAACTTAATTGTAATTAATTTATATTTAACAATAATTATGATTGATTTATGTACCACCATTATTACAGCATTAGAGTATTCTGATGCTAACTTTTAGCAGTGTGTTCTATACTTTCATGTCTTTGTGTTACTACTTAACGTCTTTTTCTTGCAGCATGAAAAACTCCCTCTAGCATTTTTTATAAGACAGATCTGATGGTAGTGAACTCCCTCAGCTTTTGTCTTTCTGAGAACATCTTTATCTGTCTTTCATTTCTGAAGAATAGCTTTGTTGGCCACAGTATTCTTACTTGACAGTTTTTTTCTTAGCACTTTGAAAATATCCTCTTTCCTGGTCTGTAAGATTTCTGCAGAGAAATCTAGTACTAGACTTATTAGAACTCCTGTATGTTATTTGCTTCTTTTTGTTTGCTGCTTTCAGGGTGCTATTTTTTGTCTTTGATTTTTGACAGTTTGATTATAATATGTCTAGTGTAGTCTTGTTTGGGTTGAATCAGATTGGAGACCTTTGGCCTTCCTATAGCTGGATGTTTATATCTTTCCCCAGATTTAGAAAATTTTCTGCTATTATTTATTATAATAAGCTTTTTGCAGTGTGGAGATTCCTCAGAAAAACTACTACTGGAACCACCATTTGACCAAGTTATCCCACCCCTTGGATTTAAAATTGGCTTAATATAGTGATGCAGCCATATTAATGGATAAAGAAAATGTGGTGTATATATATATACATATACATATATGTACACACACACACAGTGGAGTCTTACTCAGCCATAACAAATGCCTTTATGACATTTTCCAGTAAATGGATGGATGTAAAGACTATCATGAAAGAAGCCAATCCCCCAAAACCAGAGGTTGAATGTTTTCTGATATGTGGAGGCTAACTCACAATAAGGGGTGTGTGGGGAGAATAGAAGTTCAGTGGAGTAGGCAAAGGGGAATGAAGGGAGGGGAGAAGGAATAGGAAAAGGAAATAGTGGAATGAATCTGACATAACTTTCTTATGTACCTATGTGATTATACTACAGTGAATCTCATTGTCATGTATATCCACAAGAAATTAATTAACAAAAGTAATTGTGTAAATGGCAGAAAGAGCAATAGAGGGAAGGGAGCAGGGAGAGGAAAATGTAAGGAGAGTTGAGGTACTGGGTCTGAATTAGAGCAAGATATATTCCATACATGTATAATTATGTCCAAATGTATTCTACTGTCATGTATAACTAAAAAGAACCAATAAAAATAAGGTTTTCTGGCCTGTTAACACCCATAAGTTCCAGAAGCTTTCTTTCTTTCTTTTTTTCCACCCTTCTGACTATATATTTTCAAATAACCTGTCTTAGGGTTTGTAGATTCTTTCTTCTGCTTGATTGATTCCACTGTTGCTGTCCTCTATTGCATTTTTTCATTTATTGTTCAGCTCTGGAATTCGTGTGTGAGTTTAAAATATAATTTCAATCTCTGTTAAATTACTCATTTTGATCATTTTATTGTTTACCTGATTTCATTGAATCATTTCTGTATATTTAGTTGAGGTTTGCTAAGCTAAGCTTCCTTAAAGCAAAGTTATATCATTTAATGACAAGATTACATTCTAAGACAATTTCTTCCTTGTGTGAATATTGTAGTGTACTTAAACTTAGAGGGTAATAGTCTACTGTGCACTGAGGATATTTGTGCAGCCTGTTGCTCATAGGCATGTTGCTGTACTGAATACTGGAGGCACCTGTAACACCACAGTAACGTTTTGGATCTACGCATATCTAAATATAGAAAAGGTACAGTAAAATATGTGATATACAAGATTAAAAATGCTATACCTGTGTAGGATATTGACTATGAATAGAGCCTGCAGGAAGTTTTGTAGGTGAATGAGTGAATGAACGTGAGTGAATATGAGAGCCAAGGACATTAGTATACACTACCGTAGACTCTCTAAACACTGCATACTTTGTCTACACTATATGTATTAAGAAAAACTTTTTTCTTCAGTAATAAATTATCTGTTGTTACTGTAATTTTTCTTTATAAATTTTAAAACTTTTCTACTCATCATAATACTTGGCTAAAAACAAAAGTTTTTTTCTATTTTTAAAATTCTTAATTTAAAAAAAATTGTTAAAAATGAAAACACAAACACACACAATAGCCTAGGCCTTTACAGGATCAATATCTTCAATATCACTGTCTCCTACCTCCATGTCTTGGCCTACTGTAAAGTCTTCAAGGGCAGTAATACACAGGGTGCTTTCATCTCCTAAGATGACACTGCCTTCTTTTGGAACACATCTGACCACCCTGCCTGAGGCTCTTCTTGAGGAGTTGTCACTCTTCCGAAGTATGTCTAGTGGCTTTCTTTTCAGAAATATGTCCATGTTTCCTTACATATTTGCTCATAAGCAGATAATGCATCAGGAACATTTCTCTTTATTAATGAAAACCTTTCAGTGTTTAGATCAATTTTTTCAAACTTTTTGAAGAGTTTATTGAGGTCTTCAAAAACTTCTGCTAATCTCTTCCCTAAGAATTTTCTTGGAGGTGGTTCTTTTTATTCTTTGGTATTTCCTTTTCTCTTGCTCCTTCTTCAGTTATGCATTCACTAGATAATAGGCATTTCTGAGCTCCATTTGAATTCTATGATTCCACTGTTGTGTTTTTGCTCCATTGTTGACCAAAGTGTCATTGTGTGGCACATGTTGGTATTTTTAATTCTTTTTTTTTCCAAAATTTTTAAAATGTATGGACCTAGGCAAGTGCTCTACCACTGAGCCACAGCCTTAGCCCCGGTATTTTGCATTCTTTGTCAGGCTATTTATGTATCTATATTTCTTTGAGATCATCTCTTGCAGGACCATAGTATTCTTTTGGTAGTCTTATAATTTCTTGTATTTTTTCTTGTTTCGTTTTGCCTTATGTTGATGTCAGTGTATTTGAGAGAGTACCTCAGAAGGTGAAAGGCAGATGTGCTAAGCCTATCATCTCAAATTGAACCTTTGTGGCCTTAGATGTATAGAGTTTAAAATTTTTTTGTATAATTGAACCTACAAATGATTCATTTTGATTTCTACCTTTTTTTAAACTATGTTTAGAGAGTTCTCCAATTTTTTAAAATTTAGTTGTAGATGGACACAATGTCTTTTGTTTGTTTGTTTGTTTATCTATTTATTTATTTATTTTTATGTGGTATTGAGGATCAAACCCAGTGCCTCACATATGCTAGGCAAGTGCTCAACCACTAAGCTATAGCCTTAGCTCTCTTCTCCAATTTAAGATTATATTTTATTTAGTTCCCTAATAAATTCTTTATTGCATTTAAATCTTTATTAGTTTCTAGAATGATTTTAGTGGGTAAGAATAGCTTGGAGTTCTATCTTTTGTTCAAGTGGTTAGCCAGTTTTTCAGTATCATTTATTGAATAACAAAAAATTTTGGAAGTTTCATCTTTTATTAAATATTAAAGTTTTATCTGTTTGTGAATTTAGTTTCATTAATTTCTCTTTTATCTACACTGGTGCCAAATTTTAATTGTTGGGACTTTAGAATTCATTTAATATTTGGAAGGCAGATCTCCCTCATTCCCCATCATTGTTAATCTTTTTCAAAGTAGTCTTAGCTGATTTCGTGTTCTCTCTACCCTGAAGCAAGAAGAAAAGTTTGTTGTAGCATATAGTACAAGTTTGAAGAAGGTTGTTTGTGTCAGTCCATCTCTTAGGTCTTCTTCAATGTTTCTTTTCCAGCTACATGGTAGGCGTAAAATGTGTGTTACATTAGTTTCCTATTCCACCCAGTTTTGTTCTTACTTGCTTTCAGTTGTAGGATTGGAAAATGCAGTGTATGCCAGTAGCTCCAGTCTTCTCTAATCTGTGAACATATACCTTCAATACCTTCACTGTCATTTGTGTGTAGTTACTTGCAACCAAAAGGAAACTAGTCACTTAGCCAAATTTCACTCTCAATATTGCATGTGTTTCTACTACTGTACCTACCAATCAATACCTCCCAGTCACCCAATCCAATCTCTCCTCTGCAGCAGTCTGCCTCAGCCTCCATCACTGCCTCCCTCAGGAATGTGTAGATGACCTTCACGCCTTTTAGTCAGGCTCCCTTTTCCCTCCCCATTTGCCAGCCCATCTTCTGCCTTCCCTGCCATAGTGTCCGCACAAAAAGTTTCTGATACAAGTGCCTCTGGCCTCAAGCAGAATTAGTCACCTAGCAATTTAAGAAATGCTTATTTAATTATGCTTACATAGAAACACTGAAGCATAAATATGACAGGTTTGAGACAGAAGAATGAGTATTTGTTTCCTGGCAGGAAGGATGCCAAGAAACCCATGCTTTGGAATCTCTGTGGGCATGGAGCCTGTGTTTGAGGCAGATAGAATTTCAGCTGTCGGAAACTCACCTTCATTGACTGTTTCATAAACACACTTAGAGCTAAATGAAGAACGGTTTCCTTTGCACAAATATTTATCAGAGACCAAGGAAAACAGAAAATCACTTTATTTTTCCTTTACATTTGCTGTATTAGTTCTACTCTTTTTGATTCTTCAACAAAAAATCAAAATGTTAACTATTAAATAGCCTCTATAGGAGATGATTTTTAAAAATCCTATTCCAGTGCTGGCCAACAGAAAAATAAATACATGTCACATATGTAATTTTACATTTCCTATTAGTCACTTGGAAATAGTTTTAAAAATCCAGGTGAAATTAATTTTAATATTTTAATTTAACCTATTGTGTTCAAACCATATAGTCAGTATTTTAAAACTTGAGATATTTCACTTTCTTTTCTTTTTTTCAGTTGAAACCTGGTGTGTATTTTGCATTTATAATACATCTCAATTTAGACTAGTCACATTTCAAGTGCTTAGTAGCCACATGGAAGATTGCTTTATTTCTAAATTCTGGATTATTTTGCTGTGTTCTTATACTAGAAATGGCCATATCTAGGAGTTCTTAACTAGGAGTGCATGTCCAGAATTACCTGTAAGCTTTTTCTAAATGTATACTCTTGTCTATACCTCCACTAAATTTGTCAAGATAAAAATCTCTGCATATGAGCCATAGCATTTGTGTTTGTAGAAGGGTACATAGGTAGTTCTGACAAGTACCTATAATTAAAAACCACTGAGATAGTACAGTTTCTGCATTTTACCCATACTAAACATATCCAAGTGTGATTAAACAGCTTTCCCACAAAGAGTAATGATCTAGGCTTGAATCTTCCATTGACAAATCTGGTCTTCTGTTGCTCAACCACATTATCAATTGTAACATATAGGATAGAAAGCAGACTAATATCCTATGTTGATTTTTCAGTAACAAGGGGAAGCAATAAAAGATATTTTGAAGTTAAATTTTAGATGGTCAGGAATGTGTGTATAAGCACACACATTTTGTCTAAAAAAGTCTTCTTAATTCAAGTTTCATAATGATGGACATGACTATGTAGATTTTACATTTACTTGATTCTTTGATCTTGATACCTTTTAGACCCACCTGATAGGCCAGTGCTTTCTTGAAACTACTTTAAAAAATCTATATCAAAATAACAATTAGGGGGCTATTCTGATTAAAATTCTAACTAAAATAAAAGTTCTTCAAGCTATCAGTTTTTAAAGTGTCAACCATGAACTTT
This sequence comes from Ictidomys tridecemlineatus, assembly GCF_052094955.1. Taxonomy (NCBI): domain Eukaryota; kingdom Metazoa; phylum Chordata; class Mammalia; order Rodentia; family Sciuridae; genus Ictidomys; species Ictidomys tridecemlineatus. The sequence goes on from NC_135490.1 coordinate 24,393,270, forward strand.
TCAGGTTAAAATTTTATATTTTTAATGTAATGACAAAGCTGCTAGATACCAGCAGGCAGTATGGTTGACTACTCTGTAATTTTATGGAAATTCTTTATAGAATGGGTCACAATGACTTTCTTGTCTTTCTCTCACATAGAGCTGACAAGGGCAGCACGCATACTACATTGCAATAATATAAATCTCAGATCATCTAAAGGTACTTTGAGTATTATTTTAGATGAACTGAAAATGTGGAGAAAAATGTTTGCTTTTTAACATGGTATATATGGAGTAATTAAATACATAAGATTATAAGTTTTATTCAAGGAAAATGAATTTTACAATTAAATATTAATCATTTAATTTATATCTGTTTATTAAAAATTATTAGAGTCTATAGAAGTCTCAAATAATTAACAAAACCCATTAAATAAATAATGGTATCCATAGTACCCTACTAATAACTACTAGACTTTTAAAAAGCATTTTGAAGTTGCTGTTTAAACAGATTTTTACCAATAATCAGGATGGTGGCATTTCCTTCACTGGAAAGAGGCTTCTGTTTAAGGTGATCTAGATAACTCTCTTTGCAAATGAAAAATTCACTTCGAGATCCAAAGGGATCAAGAGATTAATCCAGGTCACACAGATTCCTTTCAGTGCAGGTCTGCCATTGTCTTCTTACTCCACTGACTTTTCTTTTTCTTCAGCTATGAGGACTTTATTTTGCTAGAATGCAATAGCATATTAAGGTGTGGTGATTTGCTATAACAAAATGATTAAGATATTTGCTTATAAGAGTCATCAATTCAGTAGAACAAAGAAAATAGCAGCATGACTTTGGTGTTTCCAAGTTCTTTTTGTATTTCCTTCTGTCTAGCATAGGGCATTAATATAGAGAATGACAATCTCTTCAAAAATAGATTTTTCAGAGCTAAAAGCCAAATTTTAAAAATACCCTTTTTTGGGAAATACTGAAACTTGGGAATACAACCCTCTTTTTTACTTTTAATATATTTGCTCACTTAAGGAAAAAATTTCCTTTGGGCAAGTGGATATAATTTTATATATAATGCAGTGGGAAGAATAGGTTGACTGGTCTTCTAAAGTCTTAAATACCTGAGAGAAATGTATGTATTTATCAGTAATTTTAAGTTGACCAGGTGATAAATAGGAAAACCCCTTTTTTGGAGTGCTCTGATATGTTATTAGTGTTCAAAATCCTCAATCTAAATAAGAAAAAAATGTTTCTTTTTACATTCTCCTCCTAGTGTTTTTTTTTTTTTTCTCTCTCTTGTGGGACAACGTTTTTTATTGTACAATCAAAACTGATAACCGGCTCCTGTGCTCTGTATGCTATTCAGGTTACTGCCGTGAGGAAACGGCTCTCCATAAACCTGGGAGTTTATTAGAAGCTACTTTGTTCAGGCAGTTATTAGGCCTAAGCAGCTGCCATTCAAGAGAGTTAAAGGAGAATTAGGCTGGAAGCTGGTAAGAAAAAGAGTTATTTCTATGCCAGTGTTTGTAGAGCTGGTCAGGCAGTGAGACAGTAATCTTTAGTACAATTGAGCTTGATGGATAAATATGAAGAATCATACATTGTGTTATTATTAATAAGAGTCCTGGAAGGATCTTTTTATTGAGTATTGTACTTCGAAATCAAAAGAGCCTAAACTATATAGTTGTTATTTCTTGGTAATTTTTGAAGTTCTGCCAACCAAAAAATCTGTAATAAAATTCAATATTATGAAATTAAATATTAAATTACTAAATTACAACTATTCAGGTAAATATTAAAGTACTAAAATGCATTTAACATCAAATTTATTCATTTGCTGGCCATTGCATTTTTCATCAACTTTAGAAAGTCTTATTTTTCTTCTGGAGAGAATTACATTAGCATCCTTGCCTGTTATTACTAAAAAGGATTTCTCATATACTTTTTATAGCACCTTTGACTTTTAGGCTGAGGGCTTTTAGGTAAACTTAAATGGATTCTTCCAATATGCATGTCTGAAATGTTGACCTCTGCACTTTACTAATGTATATTTCATTTTATAAAGTTAATTTAGGGGCTTTTCTATTGCTCCAGGCAATATCTAGTATAACCTCAATATCTAGTATAACATTGGACACAATGTTATTTTTTCTTCTTTTGCAAGTCATAACTAGAGATGTGATCATTATACTGTGTGTCCTTTAATCTTGATGTTTTAATAGAAGTTCAAGTGTTGTTTCCTTTAAACAATTAAGTTCAGTTCAAAAGACAGAATAAATTCAAAGCTCTTTAAAAACTCTTTTAGAGTCCACATTGTGATAAGTACTTCAGCCTTGGGATTTTGATATGCTCAGAAGCTTTATTTTGAGTAGTCATTAACTTGTGGTTTGGCCCAGATCACCATGTAAGGTCATAGTAGCTTCAGGCCTCTTATCTCTGACTAGCCTGTCCCCTGGGATAAAAAGTGTGTTCCAAAAGAAAGAGCAAGATCTCATTGTGATTAAATCAAGTCTCCAGGGAAATGACAGTCCTAAGAAAACAACAGGTTTTAAGACATCATCACACAGGAAAGGAACTGATAGACCCAAATGAGCCCTAAGAAAAAGGGAAGTGCTTGAGGCTAGTATACACTGTAGACTTTCCCAGTAGAGCTGTGCCAACCACAAGGGCAAATCGAAGTTGTCAAGCCTGATAATAAGGAATCAGATTACTTGCATTTTGCAGCGGAGAGTTTATAGAACGCTTTCATGGAATCAAGCAGTAACCTGTTACCCTTGTCTTCCTTTTGCTCCCAAACTTAACAGCCTCATGAACTTCTTTTTTAATTATACTCCTTCCATCCTAGTTCTTGGATAGCGTTTTCCTAAATGTTATTCAACACTTCTCAAATATCAGAGGCAGTAATAGCACATCCAGGCATCTAGCCCATGGTTGTACCTCAGGAATACACTGACTGCCTTGGTGGTGGCCAAATGCCAGTTCCTGTAGCCAAGTTGTGGTTTGGGCGGGTAGACCCATTTCCCTTCTGTAACCCTATCACAGTTGCCAGCTTTATTTCTCCCCCATCAGAACCTAAGCTTCTAGAAGGCAGGAGCTACGACTTTTGTCTCTCTTAACTCCAGAGCCATGTCTGCTAAAATCATGGTGAGTATACAAAGAAAGTTGGTAGTAGCAAATCTAGCTACAAGATTCTTTAAAATAACTTAGCATTTGATTTATTGTGTTTTAATATTTTAATAATATTAACTATAAAGTAGTTACTAAATTAACTGTTTTAAATTTCTTTGAAGGCAGATATTGCCAGTTCAGCTCTGATTCAAATATTGGTTAAGATCTGTCATATCTAAATTTAATTATATAGGCAAATATTTAAGTTAATTACAGTTACCTCTTTGGTTATTGTTATCTATTCATTTCCACCCACTCTCTAATTCCTGCTGTTTAGGGAAACTGGTCTAGTAGAGATATTAAATTGTAGCATAACCCACAAAATGAGCCAGAAACTTTATTCTCATGACTTAATACTCTACTTATTCCTCAAATTATGTGCAGTGAAGGTATTTGTTTGTTTTATTTTATTTCTATTCAGTCACAAACCAGTACTTCTTAAAATAAAATGAGTTAATAGAAAAATGAAAAACTTTAAAGCATAATAAATACAGATCTGATTCAGATTCAGAAGATGTAACCTAATCTCATGGATGCTTGAGAACCTTTCAGTGCTGACTTACTTTCTGTAGCTGTGCCATCACAGAATAGCTCCTGCTGAGTTGTTGCTCCAGCATCAGCACCTGCTTCCTAGACCCTCTGTGAACACTGCAGGAACAGAGCATTTGTTTCACTGAGACGGTCTCAACATTATTAAATAATCTATGCCCTGTGTTTGTTTGGTAGTGGTTTAAAATCAGTGTCTTGAAATTACAGGGTTTGAAGCAGTAAAGATTTATACGTTCCCCAACATGTGCTTGGAATTATTAGACTATACTGTCACCTTCTTAACCTACCACATGTAGATAACATAGTGTCCTCCCACACATTCTTCATTTGATCCTCTTTGACAGTTCTGTGGGTTGGGTTCTTATTATCATCTCTATTTTACCAATGAGTTAAGTGCTATTTGCCAGATATCATGTAGCTAATTAATGGAAGACATTGGCTGGAAAGTAGAATTGTGTTGTGACTCCTATTTTAGAGCTGAAATCAATCCTCTTGTGTCATTGACATCTATCAGTTTTTTAAATAAAATTGCCACTAAGGTCATGGTAATTTTCTGTTATTGGTGAAACTCTGCTAGTTTCTGCCTCCGTATCTTCATTGGCAATGGTAGTATGATTTCTTTTTCACAGTGAGAATCATCCTTTAAAAAAATCCAGCTTGTCCTCATCAGTTCTCCAGATCAATTCCAAGAACCACTTGTATTTAGGTGGAGCTTTCTAAGGATAAGCAAGTGTTTTAATGAAAGATAAGCCCTTAGCAAGCTGCCTGATTAGTGAGTTTGAGAATTACAAGGATTCATACTTACTCCAATCATCAAAGTCAAGACATACAATCTCTGTATCCTGTATAGATTCCATTCATTGTGGTTTATAATGCAATAGACTTTACTACCTTTTTAAAAAATATTACATCCTGCCTAGTCCTAACACATAAATAAATTTGGTGAATAAGTGGTAGTTCTTTTAAATTAGTTAAATCAAGCTTGAGTTATATCTGTATTTCATCTTGACCTAAGAGAAGTTTATCATACTACTTTTACATAAGGCATTCTCATAATTATTGTTCAGTAATAAAAATGTTTTTGAATTAAAAGTACAGATAGCACGTTTTACTGTTATCTTTTAAAATTTTTTTTTGTTTTAGTTGTAGTTGGATACAGTGCCTTTATTTATTTTTATCTGGTGCTGAGGATTGAACCCAGCACTCTGCACGTGCTAGGCAAGTGCTCTACCGATGAGCCACAACCCCAGGCCCCATTGTGTTATCTTTAGGGATTCCTTTACTGAAATTTTAGAATAGACCCAACTCTCTCTCATAAGTGAAATCTCCTGGTCCACAATTTTATAAGCTATCTAATTTTTATAAACCTTTTTAGTGTTATTTTTCTTAAGATTTTTTATAAGGAAAATTTTCATTAAATATATAAAAAGTTGATAGACAAGTACAATGAACATTGATGTAAATACCTTATAGTTTCAATAGTTAATATTTTGACACACTTGCTTCTCTTCTTCTCCATGTATATACATAGACCTATTTATGTAAATCTTGGCTTGATCTGAGTTTAGGTAAAGCATATGGATTTTAAAATACTTATTTTTGATGTGTGTACATATATTGCATTGTATCAAGAAACAAATGATGTTAAATTGTTCTATTATTTTATCTCTTTGCTATGGTTTAAATATCACTTGCCTTTCCTCCAAAGCAATGTTTGGAATGTTTCAAGATGAAATGATTGGCTGGGTGTAGTGGAGCATACCTATAAATCCCAGTGACTAGGGAGGCTGAGGCAGGAGAATTGCAAGTTAGAGGCCAACCTCAGCAACTTAGTTTAACTTAACTTAGCGAAACCATATCTCAAAATAAAAACTAAAAAGGGCTGGGGATGTGGCTCAGTTATTAAGTGCCCCTGGTTTTAATTTCCCCCTCAAAAAAAAAAAAAAGATGAAATGATTGGATTGTGAGAGCTATAGCCTAATCAGTCCATCCTAGTTTGAATGAACTAACTGGGTGGTAACTGGAGGCAGGTGGGTCTCTGGGGGCATGCCCTGGATGGCTTCATCTTCCCTGTAGCGCCTTCCCTCTTTGTTTTCCCATCACTATGAGGTGAGCCACACTCCTCTATCACTCTTCTGCCAAGTTGTCCTGCCTCATTTTGGGCCCAGAGCAATAAACTCAACAAATGATTGACTAAATGAAACCATGGGTCAAAATGAACTTTTCCTCTTTTAAGTTGTTCAGGTCAGGTATTTTAGTCACAGTGACTAGAAGCTAACACACCCTTGTTTATGGTAGTAACTTCCAGATCTCATTTTCATAAATAACAAATATGAACAGGTGATACTTTCGTACTGTATGAATATGCTGTTCCCCAACATTTTACTTAAAGGTTTTAACATCCTTTGGTCCTTGCTAGATCTGTTGTTCCATCGGACTTTCTTGTTCTATTTAATAGGTTAGGTGGCATTCTAAGAAGGTGAGAGTTCCTTCTACACCTGTGGATGAACTACTGTTATTTCATTAAGGTCAAGGGTACACGCTTAATGCTTCCCTTAAACTACCATGTTTGGAGTAGATCTTACCAAATCAGAAATTTCCCCAGTGCTTTTATTTTCTTCTGATGTGATTCACCCTATTGTCTCCTACCTCAGACCTAAAATTTTTTCAAGGAGCCCTAGTGCTATTTAGTGAGAAGTGGTATTTAGATAAGTGCTATTCTGACTTGAAAAATCATCGCTTCTAGGCTATTTCAGTATACAAAAGCAAGGAAACATGTTTCTTTTAATCATGAATTCATATTGACATTTCTAATTTAAATATTTTTAGTTGTAAATGGACACAGTACTTTTGTTTTTATGTGGTGCTGAGGATTGAGCCCAATGCCTTACATGTTTGTGAGGCAAGTGCTCTACCACTGATCCACAACCTCAGTCCTGACATTTTTAATTTCACTCTAATAATTTTTATATTTTATGTCTCCTATTGAAAATATTGATTCTTACTAATTTAGTATTTATTTGCTTCATACATAAAGTTACAGTGTTGTCATTATTGCTACTAAGAATAAAATTCTGAATGAAGGTTAAGATTTCTTTATAGTGTCTTAATATGAGGAGTTTTGAAAAATATATTACTGTGCCACTTTTCCCTAAACTACTGAATCAGAATCTTGGGGCAAGAGGAATATCAACTTGTAAGTTTGTATTTTTAAAAAATATTTATTTTTTACTTGTAGCTGGACACAATACCTTTATTTTATTTACTTATATATGGTGCTGGGAATCAAACCCAGCACCTTGCATGTGCTAGGCAAGTGTTCTACCGCTGAGTCACAACCCCAGCCCATAAGTTTGTATTTAAAAAAAAAAAAAAAAATCCATGGTCTGAACTAGTCAGTCTCAGGACTGCAGGAATATGTGAGATCTGTTATCCTTTGGGTGACAGCTCTCAGCTCTCCTCCTGCTCTTGTCTTCTAACACTTTTATAATTTTCTTATAATGTAATTGTCAAAAAAAACTGGTACAAGGCGAACTGTATATAGAAATGAGAAAAGTATGGACTGAGAAACCAAAAGAAAAATAAGAATTTGTAAGGAAATAGTATAGGGAGCTTAGAAGCTATTGCCATGAACAATTAACGTTGCATATTTTCAGAGTCCCATCATCCCCATCTTCCTTATAGTTCTTCAGAGTATTTTAAACAGTAATCTTGTTTAGAATATCATTTTAGGATTTATTTAATAATGGCTTAACATTATTGCATACTTAGTGTTGCTAGGTTTTCAAAATGTTTTATATATTACTTCATATAGTCCTTGCAGTTACCTCAATGTGCTTATGTATTATTCCAATTTTAAAAAAGAAGAAATTGACTTAAATACACTTACTGTCTGCTTACTGATTTACTTTTCAAGGAAAATACAAATATTATCTTCTGCCACAGGTCAGGTTGCAGGAATCAGACTCTGAGATAGAAGAGTAGATGCATGATTCTATTAAGAGTCTTCTGGGGATCAACAGCTTGGAAGGGAGGCGGAGCAAGGAAACTACCAGAAGTTGAGCTTTAAAGTAGTTCTCTAGAAAGTCCTCAGCCAGTCCCACAGAAAGCTCTGGAGCAAAAGTAGTCCCCCCATAGTCGCTCCATTATGAGGTGGGAGGACTGGATTATTTTACCTTTGCATTTACTATTGTATATAGACTACTCCTGGAAGAAGGTTGTTGGGGGAACCTCTAACAAGGACCGACAACAAAGACACACTTCTGCCAGTATTCGCAGGAGATGAGGAATAAGTCCTTTCTAGGGCATCTGGGGTGTCATCATGCTATTCTACCGCATCTTGATAAATTTGATATAATTTCTCCAAACCAAATTGTTCTTGATAAAGACACCCCCCCCCCATCACCACCACTGGCTATCCTTTTCTTATTTACCTTGTTGAATAATGTATATTTAAAGAAGTTTACACTTACGTCCTTGCCTTATATTATTTTGGCTGGGCCAAAAGGTTTACATGCATATAACTTTTTGCTGTTTTTAAAAACATCAGGTGTTTAGCATCTCTATTCCAGTCTTCATAATTTTATTCTGCTTTTCTTTTATAATCTGCTTGAGAAGATTCTCAAAGAAGTCAGTGCAAGAAAAGCTCCTTGTGTTTGTCCATGCTCATGACCTCCTGATTTTCCAGTCCTTCTTTGTTGAAGCACACTTTCACACTCAGCATCCATCCCTCATCCTATGATTTTTTTTTTTTTTTTGGATTGAGTTAGTCTCTTTACCTGCTTCCCATCTGTCCCAACAGTCTGTTATCCTCTGTATAAACTTTGAGGCAAAAATGCTGCAGGCTGTCTTCTGCCTTTATGTAGAAAGAGCCACCATCTCATTGCAGAGAGAATGAACCACCTGCTCATTTGGACCAGTGGAGGTGGTTGAAGCATGGCACCACTGCATATCACCACTACCTGGTATAACTTGTTCCTTGTTTGTAGCATTATGTCATCTCAGGAAAAAGCCTGAATTTACATTTGAATCAAGTCAGGCTGTATGTTATAAATGTGCTGTTTACTTGAGGGGTATGTCAGGTCTTTATTTTTATTGGAAGATCTTGAAATAATTTCAACTTCTTTATTTTTTAAAAAAGTAAATCATTTCTGTTTATGTTGAAATTCAGCACCCAGAAACATAACTTCTTTGCTTTACAGTATTTTCATTTCATTAAACTAGAAATGAAATGCTTTAAAATTATGCATATATCAAATGCTTTTATGTGCAGATAAAAGTCAGTGTAAGAAAAAATAGCCTACAAATTGCTAAAATCCAACCACTCCTTTTAATTCATTTTTCCCCCCTAATTCATCATCTATCTACCACTTTGGAAAGAAATTAAGATAAAGATGTTTAATTTAACTTCCTTAATTTTTAAATTTAATTTTAAAAAACTTCCAATTTAAGTCTCTTTAAAGAAGTATCTTGAGGAAGATTGAACTGAGAGTAGATGTAAGAGACAAGTGTAATGTGCAGAATTTAATGCCTCTTTTTGAAAAAGGTGTATATGTCTTTACATAAAGCCCTATGCTGTGTAGGCCTTAGGCTTCTATGTCATGAATGTCTCATTTTAGAACATATCTTATTACATAATTCTCTTTGCTTTTTAAATTGATAATTGATGTCTGAGTGATTTATAATTGGCTTCACATAAACCTTTTAAAAATTTTTGCTTGAAGCAAGTTTTTGCTGCTTTTGCTGTTGTATTAGTGCTACATAAGTTTGATTGTGTTCTCAAGTAAAAAAATATTCCTAGGTATCATGTGAACTTTCAGCAGAATCCTTTTTATGGTCTTGAATACTTTTCTCTAAGCCTTCTCTCAGTTGCCCATAGTGGTGTTTTCTGTTTGATCCTTAAGTTATGAAATGATCTCTTTGGCAATGACCAAATTTTATAGCTTACTGTGATAAAGAACTTCCTTACTGGAAACAATACTTCAAGTTATTATATAATTTGTCTTCTGAAAGGTCATTTTTTTTCTGAATAAACTTTAAAAATAATAGGAAGCATAATTATTTTTAAAAAGGTACACAATCATATGTTAAATCTGTGAATAAGGAAACAAAGGTATAACACAATTGTCACTTAAAATCTCACCACTGTAGATGCGCTGTTAGTGTTTTTTGTAGTTATTTCTGTCATAAAATTTATTGTTTTTATTTATTTTGCATATTTGAAGTCACATGGTATAAAGCATTATGTATAGCCAATGTATGTGCCCCACTCTTTAAAAATCAACATAAGCATTTTCCACAAAATTATTTTGCTTAAGCTCTTTATAGTTTTATATTGCTCAGTTGTGTTAAGTGTAGCATAATATTCTTGACCACTCTCTCTTTGAGAAAACCTGTTAATTTCTAGTATATTTGCTGGTATGTAATGCAGTGAGCATTTACGCATAATGTCTTTTCTGTAATTACAATTATCTCTCTAGAATATATTCCTCGGTCTGAAATTTTGTTGTTGGGAAGAAAGAATGTTTTTAAGTATCTTGGTACATAGAGGCAGATGGTTGTACAAAGAATTCTACCAACATTCTACTATTTGTACATTTTCTTCCCCCCCCCCTCTCTCTTCCAAGATCTTTGTCATCTTAAAAAAGGTTAAGCCATCGATATATATTTATAAAGAAATTTTATTCTTCTTGAAGCTATTGCTACCTTTTAACTTTCTCCAAGTCTAGCAGCAAACATAGCCTGAAGTAAATGTACAAGAAATTTGTTAAAATGGGATCTTAGTGCAACTTACATGTGACCAAAATTGAAGATACCTTTCAGGAGTACTAACATGCCCTAGGGAATTGAAATGCTGGCAAATCTTCCTTGGTGTCAGTTTGAGAACTTTACTTTATTTGCTTCATATTTGTCAGTGGTAAACAGTGGATTTTTGAAAACCATTCTGTTTCTCTGAAATCACAACAAGCAAGCACAGCAACTCAGTTTAATGGTTCTATGTGTCAAAGTGACTAAATGAAAATAATATGAGATGAATGTATCATTCTCAGTATACAACATTTTCCTACATCTTGATATTCACCTAGGTAGTGGGCATTATAGTAAGCTATTTCTACTTTTGAAGTAGCAATTGGATTTCCAGAAGATTATTTCTATTAAAATAGTCCTCTGTGAATTATTTTATTACTACTCCTAGTTAATAGCATTGTAATTAGTTTGAAAATAAGGGAATTTTTATTGAAATGAACTGATTGAAATTAACAGTGATTCTAAGGAATATACGTAGGTTTGGGCATATAAAAAACCTTAAAGATAGCTATCTATTTATCTAAAGTTCACCCAAAATTTTAGTTTGAAAAGCTAAAAAACAAAAACAAAAACAAAACAAAACTAAACAAACCCTGGATGCCTTAGTCCAGGGACAGAGTAATTCAGTTGAGAACATGGGCTATGAAGCCAGAGACCCTGGATTTGAATCCTCAACTACCTCCCTAGTTTTGATTTTCAGTAAGTTACTCTCTGGCCTCACATTTCTCATCTGTAAAATGGAAGAATAGTGGTTCCTTATTCAAAGGGTTATTGTAGGGGTTAAAAGAGGTGGGTGTCATGCACTTGAAATAGTGCTTGTAAGGGTTCTTCTGCCCCTTTCTGTTTGTAATAGCTATCATGGTGAACATCAGTATTCTATAAAACACTTTCACTGATTAAATTGATTCATCACTTTTTTTTTTTTTTTTTCCTCTTCCACATTCCTGTTAAGCCTTTGGAAGTTCTGTTCTAATTTTGGCAGTACTTTGACTGACAGTTGACAGGCTGTCTTCAATGTGTGCTGTAGTAACAGCAGGTTTCCTTTCCCCTTCATTCATACATACCGGGTTAAATATATTGCATACCTTCCCTATACCAGGTATGCAATATATTTATATTTCTTTGGAATAGAAAACAAACCAGGTGACTCAGGGTCATCAGATATGATTATGGCAAAATAAAACTGAGGTATTTTATTAAAATTAGCTCTCCCAATTATTATGCATATTATTTGCCAGAATTTTACTCTTGGTTGCAAAAGTATATCAGATTTCACTTGGCAACTTATGTGTTACCAGTGGCAGTTGGAATGTGTCGGCTGAATTCAGGCAAGTGTGACTGACTGGCTTCTCTCAGCTAATTGGTAGAGTTGCTTCCTATTGCTCAACAACTGCTGGGTTTCCTTCTCTTAAAGTGCTAAAAAGTTTCTTGAAGTGACCATTTGAATTGTTTATAAGGTATTCTGAAAAGAATTATAAGTATTATGAACATTTTTATTATAAAATTGAAATATTTCTAATATATAAAAGGTGGTGGTTAGCAAGATTAAGAAATGGAAATAGAAATGGAAAATTTAATTTGAAGTTAACTGCATTAAATTTTAATGTTTTAGTGTAAGTGTAATTTGTGTGCGTACATGATAAACCAGAGATTACATTAGGAAACATCCTGAATTATTCTCTGTAAAAGCAGTATCTTGCTGTACCTACTCCTAATTGGTTCAGTTTCAGTTTTGATTTCCTAGTGAGCTTCTTCATGTGTCCTAAAAAAACAGACTGTTGATTGCATCTGTGGTTTAGCACTCTGTGAGCATTTCCTCTCCTTTTTCTGATTGATACCTTTTACACTATGGGAAGAAAAATAAATGGAACTGTAGTCTCAGATACAGTTCACGTGTCTTGAGAAGCATAGCAGTTCCTTTGTGATGATGTAATAAACTTCATCTGTCTTTATAGAACCAAGTATTTGGAAAGTTTTTGATTAGAGAAGAATATCAAAACCATAGCTTGATCATGAACAATTAGTTTTATTCCATAGCCACAGCAATCTTTTTGGTCATAAAAAAGGCAGTGGTGTTCTTTAATGGTCATTTGAACCACTCAAAATTCACAGTGGTATGTCAGAACAGTCACTTAACATAGAACAAAAAAATCTTAGTCCTTGCTTTTGAGAAAGATTTATTTAATTCCTTGTATAAAATTGTTCAAAATGCTTTCTTCCTTATTTCACACACTGTCAAGGGAAATTATAACCTAACACATTGGAGGAGCAAAAAAGTCTTTGACAAGGCAGATCTCATTGTGCAAAATGTCAGAATTGGCTATTTCTTTGGTGTAAGTGGTTGCAAAAGAAAGACTTTGTAACATGATTAAAAAACAGTAAAGATACAGTAGTCTATATTAATTGCACATTTTGAAGGCCATTGAAATTAATAGCTTTTATAAATTTCTCAATTCCTAAAAGACATCACCAAATAGTCTTTTTGAAATGATTTAGCTTTGTAACTACATGCTCAGTTATTAGTAGCCAGATAGACTGGGGTTCAAATCCTAGATCAGTTACTTACTAATTTTATGTTAATGCAATGGAATTTAGTCTTTCTAATCATTAGCTTTCTCAATTACAAATGTATAAATAAAATTACAAGACCTATGTTACTGATCTTCCTGGATAGTTGTGAGGATTGGAGTATATAACATACTTAATAGTATTTCATTATTTTACTTTTTAAAAATCAAATTTTGCATTACTGTCCCCTCCAAAACAATCCATCTAAAAAAACATTTTTCTTTTAGAAACATGGATACCAGAAGCATCATGTTTCCTATTGAATAGGTGTTATTATTTTGCTTATGGAGGGAAGAATAAAGAAAAGAGAAATGTCAGAGAATTTAGGAGAAGATACATAATAGAAATGTAATAGAAACTTCCTGTGCAAAAGACTGCAAGACTTATCAATTAGAGCTTGTAGTCTGGTTGGAAGAAAAGGTAATATATAGGATAGTTAAAGAATTAGAAAAGTTTTGAGTAGAAATTCACAAAAGGGAAAATTACTAGAGCAGATGGCAAGGGCTAAATCTGTATAAATGGAATTGGAAAGGAGAGAAGGAAACAGGTCAGTGCTATAAGCTAAGGTTATAACCTTAGCCAAGCCCTATAGGCCAGACTCAGTGATATATATGTATATGTGTGTGGGGTGTGTGTGTGTGTGTGTGTGTGTGTGTGTGTGTATTTTTTTAAAAAAAATGATCTCCTGACAGGGCATGACTGACTATTGAGTAAGAGGACTGCTGGAATACAGTATGTAGAATAGATTAAATAAGAGGCTGGTGGAGTAATTCAGACAGCAGTGGTGAGGATTTAAATCCCAGGGAGGAGAAAACTGCTGGTGTCTGCACTTGTTTCATCTTTCCTATTGCAGTACAGGGGCTGACCTCCTCCTGACCAAGCCTACTGCTGCTTTGGCTCCCATCCCTTCTGCAATCTCAGGGTTTTTTTTACTCTTGATTACTCCCTCTCTTATGTGCATTTTAATGTTTCACCCTTTCCTTCGTTTTAGAAATACTCAGGTCTTCCCCATTAAAACAAAACAAACAAACCCAAACTCCTCACACACCTCCTCCATCTACCTCTGCATCTCTACCCTGCCCCTAATGGAGAACTATTCCCACATGCTGTTTACTCTTGCTTGCACACTTCCTAGCTTCTCATCTCCATTCACCCTGCTTGGGCTTTTGACCCAAGGATATCATCAAAACAGCTTTCAGCTTTCCCTAAAACCGTCCCTCAAATTCATGTTACTGAGCACACTGACTTGATTTTTCTTGGTTTTTGGTTTTCTTCCTATATATTATGCTGATTCTTTGTTTCCTTGGTAGATGTCTTAAGAGATTCCTGCATGTGAGGTCCAAAGCACTCTCCTTTTCTCACTATAATCTTGCCATCATTTGTCCTATGCCAGTCCTTATGTCAGTTACTATCTACATAAAGATATCCACCAAATTTTTATTCTCTAGGCCAGACTCTTTTTCTAAGCTAAAAATCTGTTTTTCTCCTCATGAATGTTTCAGAAGCACTTCAATCTCAGCATGTCTAAAAAGGACCTCATCATTTTCAGTGCTTGTCTTTTTCAGCATTTTTTCTTACAGTGAACAGTATCCAATTGTGTAGAAACTTGCATTTTACAAGTTAGATATCCAGTCCATCATGAGGCTTCTACATTTTTACTTCCTAATGAACCTGCGAATCCGTCCACTTTTCTTTCTCCGCAGCCAAGATCCTCATCCTGGCTAGTACTATCCATTCCCTTATCTATTCTCATTCACTGTGGCTTCCTTCTAGTTGGTGCTCTTATTCCCTCAGCCAAAGGATTCTTTCCAAAATGCTTATGTCCTTCCTATAATGCATTAAATCTTAAACTATTTACATGCTTTTCACTGCTCTGAGAATAAGACAAGGCTCCTTACTGTGGACACCAGACCCTGCTTGGCCTGGCTGCTGTCTGTCTTCAGCCTCACCTGCCACTGAGGCCTGTTACTCTTGTACTCCAGCCACATTTTGCCCTTACTTGTAATTTGATTAACTGAGTCCTCCACTGGACAGAAAACTCTACAGGAGCAGGGATGTATTTCCTTATCTTTGCATCCCTGTAACCTGGTATATAATGGCTACTCAGTATATATTTGTTAATCGGTCAGACATTTCATTTCAAATTAGTGACTAGGGCAGAACAAGAAGATCCCAGAAATGCCTTTTGTACTCTAGATGATAGAAAGCAGTGTGATAGTTCCACCTATAGCTGGATACTGATAAACAGAAGGAGTCCTAAGGCCTTTAGATCCATGCTTGTGGGGCCTCCATCAGTGCTGTGTGTCATAGCTTGTAAGAGAATCATACTGCAGAACTGCAACTAAACAACTCAACTTGCCTTATCTACATCTGTAGGCTTTCTAAGTTACTAATTTAATACCATGCCTTCAGTTTTTAGCCCCATTAGCTACTCCTTTCTTGAAATTCTCTCCTGCATTGTCTTTCCATTTTTTTCCTTGTCTTTCTGAAACATCTTAATAATCTGGTAGAGAAAATGAATGGAAATGATACTAATTCCAAAATATAACTCTGATCTTGCATGCACCCCTCCAGTTTCCAAGAGGATGGATTCTAAACCACTTGGTAGTTCCTAAGAGTCTTCTGAGGATCTTCCAATTCAAGTCTCATCTCCTGCTCTCTCCCCATGTATCTCCTGCACTTACCATACCAAAACATTTGAAGTTCCCAGAACAGTCTGTGTTCTTGTGTTTTTGTACCTTTGCCTCTGCCTAGAGTGACTTCCATGCCCCACTTTCTGTCCCTGCCTCCTTATCTACCAGTCCTCACCCTCAGCTTTGTGATAGGGAGCCCCTACTGTTTTCAGACAGTTTCCTAGGCTTCCCTTCCCCCAGGCCATGACCCCCTTAGAGTAGAGTGCCTAGCATGTAGTAGGCCTGTACCAAAAGGACAATTCTTTTCTCTTAATGGTGCCTATAAATAGTAACTTGAATACCTAATATACTCCAGATAAACTAGAGTATCACTGGATAAACATTCTCCCTTGAGATCAGGCATGTTGATAGTTGAATAGTAAAAAAATGTCAAAAAGTTTATTACATGAATAACTTTGATCTACTTTCAGATAATTTTCTGGCTGACATAATTATGTCAGTTTGTCAAACCCTCCTACAGTGGATTTCTAGTCATGACATGATAGCAAAATGTTGGTCTGTGCTTCAAAATGGTATATCTGCCTTGAAAACTTAGAGGTATTTTCTGTCATGGGGTGATTTTTTTTTTCCAGGTTTGCGATAGAAGATTATCTTATACCAATCAAAATGTAAGTATTGTAGAGTCCCACATTGCAATACTTTTTTTTATGAGCTGTTATGAAAGCCAGGCTTCAGGGCAAAGCAAGGAAGCACTAGAGAAAAAGCTGTTTTATGCATTTCCAGCTACATAAAATAGGAACACTTCATGTGGGAGTGCTGTATGCATTCTTGAATTTCTCCCCTAGAGGGATAATAGGACATTGCTCTTTTGACTTTCAAGAGGGTATTAAACATTTTCTTCTAACACAAATGCCACATTTTACTTTATTCTACTCTCACTCAGTAAATGTTTCCTTTAATGTCGAAAGAATTATTGATGATTCTGTTGGTGACATAATTTCCTATATGGTTTTCAGGAAGATTCAAAATCATTATGTGGTTTCACTGGATTTGCCAGATGTGAAGGAGGATTAAGAATTAAACTGTCTGCTTGACTTTGGCCGACACTAAATTATAAAATTCATTATTACCTCGGAAAGAAGAATCAAAGGACAGGACTAAATAAGCACTCCTCTGGATTAAAAAAAGAAAAAGTGTTGAGTGTGGTCTTCAGGGATTGATGTTGGGAAGACTCTTTTAAAATGTTTTAAAGATGATGTAGAAAAGAAATTCATAGCTGGTCTAGGTAAGAAAATAGAGTTGATTGGCACAAGCTAAAACAAAGTTCCAAAACATGTGAGTGGGCAGGAGAGGAGCAGATGTGACCTCATTTCAATCAGCTCAACTTTTAAGTAGTTCCTCCTTTCTCCACCTGATGAAATGCTGTTATTGTTCTTTTGAAGGGTCTATTTGGCTGGGTTAATTTCTTATCCTTCCAAGCCATTTGGTTTTTAAATGTATATTTCCTGTCTCCATGTGCATACATAATATATATTCATGCATAAATTATTCATGTGTTTAAAAATCTTCACAGATTTTTATTTTACAATCCTTTTCTCAATACTCTGCTTTCATTTTTTTATTCTCCTAATACCGTTCTTGTCTTTAGACAGGTCATTTTATAGGAATATTTTGGTAAGATATATTGTAAAGTATTGACAGTTTTCTGAAAACATTTTATGTAACTTATTATATGTTATGTTATCTATAAAATGAAAAAAGTCTACTTAGGAGTTCTTTTTTTAATTCAGGAATTACTTAGCTCCCAAACATGGAGGAGTGAAAATCTAACCATTATAGCCTTTTATGATTGCAAGAAGTATTATCTGCCTTTTACTAACCTGTGGGAGATGGGGCTTTTAAATAGCACTGATATTCTTTGTATTTATAGCCCTGTCTTGATAATTTGTGCTCTTAGCACTGAAATGACAGCATAGTCCTGGACAAATGTAACTATTACATCAGCTTCTGAAATATACTAAACGATGATTTATTTGTCATTTAATACTCATGTGATTCTTGTGATTCTTAAAATTAAGTTTAAACCAACTAAAGAGTTAATATTATATATGCACAATAAGAAATAATTTAAAACCTGCAAGTATATTCATGATTCAGTTCATTAGCTAAAGCATAAATTTTTATAAGGTCTCTGAAAGATAAAAATTATTTCAATTTCATAAATATTTTTAAATTTAATGTGTTTCATAGAGTTCTTGATTGTCTATGATAATATTTTGAACTGGGCCAATTAAATAGTCTCATGAATAAAAGTTTTGTTTTTTTTAAATAAAAGGATAATCAATTTCTTATTTTCCTATTGTACAAATTAACCTATATTTTGGCCCTTTGCATATTTCTTCATTTAATTTACTTTGAAGTATAACCTAATTTTTTTCTGATCTGATTTAGAATCTCTATCCTATTACTGTTTACAACAAGCACCAAATTTAGCAGAAAGCCATTTACAAGATAAATTGGCCTAGAGAACTACGACTAACATCAGCAGATTTACTTTCTCATGTTTAAATAAAGTACTCATTTTCTCTGAAGCACCAAATTTCACTTGCAAACATTATTTATCCAAATCTGAAGAAGAGAAGAAATTTTTTTTAACAAAAAAGGATTATTCAAATTTTAGATGTGTAGGGAAGTAATGTTTTCAGTTATCTCATTTGGATTTCTGAAATGCTAGCTTAAATCAAGTCAAGCATATGATAATATAAAGATTCAAAGTCAGTTTATATTCCAGCAGGGTAATAAGAGATGATCCACAGCTAGATATTCTTTGTGTACTCAGTCTCTAAACAAACATGCATTGAGTGTCTACTGTGTACTAGGTGCTTGGGGCACACAGATAAGTAATATGCGTTATGCTCCAAGAGTTCTCAGTCTGATTGGGGAGAAACAGCTAAGGCAATACAGGAAGAGAATGGTAGAAACAATCACAGGACTGTGGGAGAAGGGTAGAAGTTTCTGGAAGCTGAATTCTGAGTTTAAGGTGCTGGTTTGGACTGCTGTATACTTAATGGGAATTTCACATTTACAGAATAGGACATTAGAGATTATAAGAATAATACGAAGAAGAATTTTGTGTGAAATCTAACCTCTAGGTTGAAAATTGAAAGTTTTTACTAATAAGGAATCTGCAGTTTACTCTTACCTTTAAAATGTATACTATACAAGATGGTTTTTAAAAAGTAATTTTTAGCATAATTTTAATAATTTAATCATGTATTTTATTTAGTGTTGATGAACTAAAGTTTGCTCAGAATTATACTATAAACTTCTAAACAAATTTAATAGTTTTTTATCTGTACTTACTAATATTACTTCCAAAATTACTTTTAAACTATCACTGGAATAATTTAGAGTTTCCAAAGATAAAACTCAGAAATTGGAATAGTTTTATATTTCCAAAGGTTTTTTGTTAGTATGACCTCCTATCTCTGAAACACTTTAAATAATGTATATCCTATAAAGAAATTCATACCAATCTGTTAGGATTGGGTTCTGTTAAAAAAAATAGTAATATTTCTTACTTGTTAAAGAGTGATTTTCCTTAATGAAGAGTTGCCTAAAGCCTAAATGAAGAGTTGCTTCCACATAAAAAATTTGTATACTACCACTACCAGTATATATGAGGGAGATGAAATGTTAAAAAACTTACTAAGAGATCTCCTTTAAATACAGATGGCCACGATAATTGGACGTTGGCTGATTTAAAACTGGAGATACCTTAGGGCATAATTATTATCCAAAGGCAAAACATATGCAACTGGTGAGTCAATATTTTGTATATGCTATATTAAATGGAGGAAAGAAACTTGTTTAACCCCTATGTGGTTTCTTAGATGGATGATTTTAAATGCTTAGAAGAGATCAAAGGCTTCTACTCCAAGCATCCCAACCTCCTCATTTACCTGGAGGAAGAAGCCTTGGTTGGATTAGAAATACCTGGGATGACTATGCATATCTGTCTCATGCTTAAAAAGTGAATTCAGTCTCCAGATAGAGAGGCTGGGAAGGATGTTTGGACCACGGATTAGAAAATGTCGATAACTTTTGGTACCTTCATGAGTTTATCATTGGTAACTCAAGTAGTTTTTTTTTTGTTTGTTTGTTTTGGGTACTAGAGATTGAACCCATGGTCACTTAACTACTGAGCCACATACCCAACCCTTTTATTTTTTTAATTTGAAGCAGAGTCTCCCTAAGTTGCGTAGGCCTTGCTAAGTTGCTGGGGCTAGCTTTGAACTTGCAATCCTACTGTCTCAGCCTCTTGAGCTGTGGGGATTATAGTTGTGCATCACAATGCCCAGCAGTAACTCAAATAGTTGATTGCCAAAATTGGTTGATATTTTTCTACTTATTATATAGTACTTAAAATTTTTTTATTTGCTCTTTTTAGGTATACATGACAGTAGAATGTATTTTGACACAACTTCCCATTCTTGTGGTTGTACATGATATGGAGTTAAACATGTTGTGTATTCGTACTTGAACATAGGAAAGTTATGTCCGAATCATTCTACTGTGTTTCCCCTTCCCATTTCCCCTCCACTCCCCTGACTCCCCTCTGTCCAATACAGTGAACCTTCATCCTATCCCCACCCTGCTCATTGCCTATTGTGACTCAGTATCCACATATCAGAGAGAAGATTGGGCTTTTTTTTTTTTTTTGGCTTATTATTAACATGAAGTTCCCAGTTCCATCCATCTACAGACAAATGCTATAATTTCATTCTTCTTTATGGCTGAGTAATATTCCATTGTGTATGTATACCACATTTGCTTTATCCATTCATCTGTTGAAGGGCACCCATATATAGTATTTTCAAGGTTGTTTCCCATTAAACAGTCAGGTCACAAAACTATGTTATCCTACAATGAGTAAGAAATTGTGGTAAAACTGTGGGGAAAGATCCAAAGATCTAAAGCTTGTCATATCTAGGTATTTTGTAGTTGATCAGAATTACTCTAGGTTACACAGAAATCTTCAAGAAATTGGTGTATCAATGGAGAATACCTTTTAAGAATACCAAATGGTATGCATGGAAATCCAAAAATTGGTTACTTGCTTATATAATAATGAAATTTAGCACAAGACTATTACATAATGGGAATCTTCCTTTTACTCAAATGACTATGTGTTTAAGAATGTGATCTAACCAACTTTAGGAAGACATTAATTTCTGTATTATTCACTATCATATAGGATAGATCTGCATTATATATTGCATTTTATGTTTTGATTATGCTTATATGGTTTATGGGGAGGTCTCCAGGCCTCTCAGGGGGTCCTTTTTTCCTGCCCAGGAGGGTATAAGCCACAGGAAAAAAATAAGTCAGAAATAATTAGTAAAGAATAAAAGACACAGAGTCAGAAAAATAGTTTTACAGTAGAGCCCCTGATAGGCCCAGCCCACACAGGCTCTGGAGCTAGACAATTAAAAAACAGCTCCCATGGTTTATTTAAGGGGGTATATTGAAGGCAGGAAATAGATTCCAGGGGTGGAGTCTTGCTTCATGATATCTTGCAGTCAGCAGGTTGATTGGCATCTTGGCAGGTCACATCCATCTCTGAGAGGCTATGTGGCTATAGTAAATCACCCTATCTCTGGGGCTGTGTGGGGCCTGGGACAGAGCTTGAATAAGGTCACATGTGTCTGGGCAGTATTAGCCAGAGGAAATTTCCACTGGAAGTTCCCAGACACCAGATTCTCCTATTTACTAGACTGTGATGCCAATGTAGTCCACACACGGCCCACTGATGGCTCTTGACAGTGATTAAAGAGGAGTAACATTTAATTGGCTCAAAATTCCCTTTTAGGAATTATCTGCTAAAGTCCAGTATATATTTTAAGCAACACTAACTTACCCACTTATAACTGGTTTCTGTAGTGGATCAGAAGTCTTCAGAGAAAAATAAAAAGAGTAACTATTGCTATTATATAATAGGCAGCTCTCTGTAGTCAGGAGTCTTAATGTTTTAGTCCCTAGGGTTAAGTTTGGGTTCATGTGGTTTACTGTAGTACTCAGTGTGGCCCCCCTGCTAAGTCTAATTTATAGCGTAAGAGTTGCTGACCTGGATTTCTTTGGGTGGAGTAGTCACAGTGATAACTGCTCTTCTTCATTCTACTAACTCTTATTAGTTTTTACCTTAGCTAGGCTCTTTAAAAAAAAAAAAAGTATATTTCTCTCAGTGGATAATTCTTCTTATCAAAATGTCATGGTATTTTACTAAGCCACACCCAGAGCTTGTGTGGAATTTTTATATTTACATAAATTTACTTAACCTGATAGCATACTTTCTCCATTTTTTCAGTTCTGCTCTAGTTGCTAACGGAGTTACTGACACTGGGAAGTGGCCTTAAATCTCTTCCTAGTTTAAGAGTCTTAAAATATATTTGGAAATTGAGTCCTTACCTGTAATGGATGACATCCTATATATTCAAGGACTGGTAAGGTCTCTGTTTAATCTTGGCTTTATCCATCTTAAACCCTGATTAAGCACAGATCATTTGACCCCTCCCCCACCCCACCCCCCAGCAGAGCTACAACTCCCAGTGCAGGAAGCTCTCCCTGCTCTGAAAGGATCAAGATTTGGGTTTTTGCTTAGCACAGGCTATTAGATGGGATAGCTTAGAATCCAGCCATAGTTAAACAGAGAGAAACTAGGGTACTGAGGCCTGAGCACCCCATATTTTCTACTACGTCCTGCCACATGTTGGCAAGAGTGTGAGGAGTCCTGCCTATAATCACACCCTGTTTCCTCTGAACTTGTAACAACTGCTTTATTTTTATAATCTCCCTTCCTGCTCTCTTTGTCCCTTGGGTCTTCTGCTCCTAGTTGAGTAAGTGCAACCAGAGAAAGGATGCTAATGTGATTTTTCTTAACTAAAGGTGGTTTTGATCAAGTGGGCTTCAAATTACAAAATGAAATTTGTCTTCTTTTACTTTTAAATTCTATGGCTTATGAAGAAGCATAACCAAATAGTATGCATATTGTTCAAAAGTGGCCACTTTTGCTAAATTGTATTTTCTCAAGAAATCATGTGACTATATAAACTCATCATTATGAGTAAAATTTTCTAAGATCCATCTATGATTTGAAATGCAAACAGGCCTACATTACTGTCATTTGCTCCAAAAACCATTTTTCTAAATCCTCTGGATTCATAAAATTTCTTGCAAGGCAGGACTATCATGGAAAAAATGGCAAACATAAGTAGGATTTGGGAATACAAGGTAGGGATACTTTTTAAGTTGTAAGGTGGACAGTGATTAGTTTGGCCTTTTATCTGGTATTTCATATTACCACCTGTGATAAGTGAGTTTATTTTTCAGTTCATTTCCATCTCTTTGAACTTAACAATCTCAGAAAATTATCTAATGATTTTCTTCCATTTCTACTCAACAGTGATCCATTGATTTTGACTATACAGCAAATTAGTTGTTGCTTATGAAAGTTTCATGGTGCCAGTGAGTCACAAAGGCATTTACTGATTCTCATTTACTCTCAGGAAAAGGAAGTGTGTAGTTTTCCTTCTCAGGGGAACTAAGAATTACACTGCTTTATAGCCATTCTTTGAACCATATAACATATAAGATTTGATATGATTATTCTTAATTGACTTGGGTTAGTCAGACATTTCTAGAATTTGGTTCTGCCTTCAGATTTAATGATTATGGGCTTTAAGAAGTGAGCAGATTAAATTTTTCTGGTGCTGTTATATATCACTTTTTAGTGATATAATACTGTATAGAGAATATAGAGTTACATCCTTGATGAATTCAAAGGTATTGGCCGTAAGGGTCTATCTGACCCAACCCCTTTTCTTTAATTTCAAATTCTCTATTCTTTATCTTTACCCTTTCTTCTCAGAATCTCTCTTACCATCAAAGCAGAAATTTTATAATTCATTCATTGATTTATTAAGTAAATTTTCACTGAAGCCTTATATGCCAAGATAAACATTGGGAATGCAGTGGTGTGTACCATAGACCTTTCCCTAGAGTTTATCATCTAGTACAGGGATTGGGAAGCCAAATCCAGCCCACCATCTATCTTTGTATATGAAGTTTTTTCCTTCCTCTAGAACTGGGAATTGAACCCATGGCCTTCAACATGCTAAGCAAGTACTCTACCACTGAGCTACATTTCCATCCTATATATGAAGTCCTATTGAAGTTTATATTGTCTCTGGCTGCTTGCACACTACAATGACAGACTTGAATAATTGCAACAGAGACCAAAAACAATTTTGGTCTGCAAAGCCAAAATGTTCACTACTTGACCCTTTGCATAAAAAGTTAGTCAATCCCTGCCTTCTTTGGTAATGATGGACGTATTATATAAATGTGGGAAAGACAGTAAATGAAACAGGTATATGGTGTGAGGTCAATGTCAAGTTCAGATTTGGGGGTTTCAGATTTAGGTCCCAGAGACATATAAATAGAAATGTTAAGGAAGCAGTAGACTATAAGGTCTAGAGATCAGGACTATTATGTGGGCTGCAAAGGTGGATGTAGGAATCATCAGAATAAATCTGGTCACTAAGCTTAGAAGAGAATGAGGTAACCTGGAATGAGAATGGCATGGCAAATGGACTTCTCACAGAATCCTAAAGAAAACCAATAGTTTAATATTGGACAACGAACCATTAAGTTAAAGAAAAATCAAAACAACTTTTAGAAGAAGATAAGCCGAAGTTTGAATCCATTAAAACTTCTATTATTCAAGTGGGTGAATTTGGGAAATATTTAAATAAGCACAGGCCAGCCTAGATATAGCATGTATTTCACAACTGGATAGGTTGGTTTCATGTATCATCATAGTCCATATTCTTCTAATGTATAGTTTTCTTCCTGTAAACCATTAGGTAATTTAAGTGGATGCCCAGACAAATTAAATCACAGTGTCTGAAGGGAGAACACAGGCATTAGTATGTATTTTAAATCCACTGAGGTGATGTGAATGCTGGGAAATACTGTTTGGGGAGAAGAATGGTTCTGGCTTAATAAGTTAACAAAATCTCTCAGGATTTCTGACTGAAAGAACTACATAGATGAAGAGGGTCCAAACAGAAAAGAGCGGTGCCCCCTGATGAATATCCTTATAAGAAGAACCTGTTTTTACCTCTGCCACTCCTGGAATGGGGCAAACTAGGGATTTGGGGTGGTTTAAAAGACTTGGTTACAGTTATTAGAGTTTTTCTCATAGTTCTGAATTCAGCTAAACTCTCACTGAATAGAAAACACTGAACTGGCCTGTTGAGTACATTTCTTCACCTCGTTCCTCTGCCATTTGGGGTATGAAGCCAGCTGATGGATGAGATCCCTCTAATACCTTTGCCATCATATGGTTGTATTACTTACTAAAGATTATATTTACCATATACCAGATGCCTGTGAAAATTATTACTATACAACATGACCTATTAAGTATCTGTTTTAATCAAAGATCCTAGAAACTCATTGCTCTAATCCTTAACAGTATTAACCCTTAACAATATTGACATTAGTAAGAGATCTTTGTTAGTTAAGTTTATAGAGATGATTTTTTTAAGTGTCCATTCATTTATATTGGAATAGTATGGTGAGGAAATAGTCTATTTCTTGGTAGTTTCATTCTACCCTGAGAAAGATCTTATAATGTGAAGACCTAACAAAATGGCCTGCTTACATTTCACATTTTAAACTGTTTTTATTGCCGCCTCAGCCTTTCTTTAAACATGAAAATTTGTATCATAAACTCTACTTTGCCTTCATGTACTCATTATATATCCCCCTCCTTTTGTATAGGAAGACAGAGATGTCAATAACCCCATGCCCAACCGAGGAGGCAATGGATTAGCTCCTGGGGATGACAGATTCAAACCTGTGGTACCATGGCCTCATGTTGAAGGAGTAGAAGTGGACTTAGAGTCTATTAGAAGAAAAAACAAGGCCAAAAATGAACAGGAGCACCATGCTGGAGGAGATTCCCAAAAAGACATAATACAGAGGCAGTATCTCACATTTAAGCCTCAGACATTCACCTATCGTGATCCTGTGCTACGCCCTGGGATCCTTGGTAACTTTGAACCCAAAGAACCTGAGCCTCATGGAGTGGTTGGTGGCCCTGGAGAACAAGCCAAGCCATTGGTTTTGGGACCAGAATTCAAACATGCAGTTCAAGCCAGCATTAAAGAGTTTGGATTTAACATGGTGGCAAGTGACATGATCTCACTGGACCGCAGCGTCAATGACTTACGTCAAGAAGAGTAAGCACCCATCCTCTTCTTTCTAAAATTGGGGCAACTATTGCTTTGCTAGATATTGAGATTGTTAGGGATGGAGAAAATATTTATGCCTTTATTTCAATGAAATAAGGGGACCTTTGGTGAGCAAAATGACCTGAAAGATGAGGGCCTCCATTTTTGTCTTGATATTGAAGGTACAATGTATAAAATGCTGGAGTCTTCTATATCAGTGCTACTGAAACAAAACATGGTCCCCAGACTGATAGCAATCTATGATTTTTGTTTGTTTCCTGCCCACAGTGAGAAAATTAGCTTATACCAGGATGAACATAAACTATACCATTAAATACTTTGTTTAGTTCACCTGACAATTTTTTGATACAAAACTTCTTCCACATGTTGATTTTCATTCTGGAGCAAGCACGTTCCTTATCTTTTTTGTGGAACAAGAGTAAATACCAATACTGCTCTGGGTATCTCATATTATTAGGTAGATTTATATTTCCTTTAATTTTTTTCCTTAGTACTGAAACAAGAAATTGAAGCATTTAAATATATACAAAGAAGGAATACTTAGATAAAACTGTGGCCTAAACTTTCTTTTTTTTTTCTTCATGTGATATATAAGTTAAATGAAGGATTTCCAGCTCTTAAGTTGTGACAGTGATTATTGAATGAACTCAAAACTTTTCTCTTTCAGTTTATTCAATAACTGTTTCTACTAGCGTGGTATCTAAATAACTTTTAATGATGTGTATGCAAATTTATTCACTACTGGTAGAAAACTTTCAAAGTATATTCTCAAAATGATGTATTGTTAGCATAGTCTTCATGTGAAAAGGTTAACACAGCAGGTGCACAGACCCCCCCCAATATCCACCCACAAACACACACACACACACACACACACATACACACACACACACACACACACACACACACACATGGTTGCACCAGTATCTTTATAACCACTAAGTAAAATTCCATACCTAATGTAGTACCACTCAATAGACGTCAGACACTCATACACGTATTGGTAAGAATGAGAAGAGATGAATGAAATGTGCATAGAAAGTAGGAGTGGATAGCACCATGACAGTAGGAAACATAACTTATACAGAGAAGAGTTAGCATCACATGGGACTGTGAAGAAAAAGTCTTGGACCAATTTATTCTTAGTAGAGACTTGCCTTGTCATAGGGTTGCTAGATTAGCCCATAAAAATACAAAATGCACAATTAAATTTGAATTTCAGATAGATAGTAAAAAAAAATTAGTATAGCCCCATACTGTATTTGGACATACTAAAATCTTTTTGTTGTTGTTTATGTAAAAATCCAAATAAACTGAGTGTCCTCTGTTTGATATGGGAGTGTTTCTAGTCAGGAGGTGAGGGTGATTGTTGCAGAGTTAGAACTTTTCAGAGAGTACCTGTTAGAACCCATAAAAAGATCTGCTGTTCCAACCTACAGGGTGTCCCAGTTATGTTAAATATAGCACTCAGTCATATACTTCATATGTACAGAGTACTCTTTACTCTTTTAAAGAGGGACTTTGAGAACTTGTGGCATTCTCATACTATATTGAAGGAGAAAGGGAAGGGATGGGAATAAGAAGAAAGAGTTTATCATTTATTGGCTTCCTACTTCATGCCAGGACTTATAAGTTATTGAATTCTTACAACTAAACTATGAGAGAGTTCTTACTTATAAATGTAAAGTCTGAGGCTCAGAATGATCACTTCTTTATATATACCCAGCAAAGTGGCAAAGCTATGATTCACCCTGAGATGGCTTGGTCTGAAAACCCCTTCTCTTTTCACCACATCACCCTTAAGGTATGTCTCTTTCTAGATAGTGAACATAAGAGTAGATGTTACATTCAGAAGGTGAACTTGGCAATGTGCAAATGGAAATTTTAGCACATGAACTAATTATAAAAATATATGGTGTAATTTCAAAAACTAGTATAAATATAGATAGCTTTCTAATCTAAGAAATGTGGTATGAAAATCAAATTATGTACAAGACTTAGAGTTGTGCACAGGATTTAGAGCATCCTCCATGCTTCCCTCTCTGTTACCTCTTACATCTGTCTATCAGCAAGGCCTCTGGTTTCTACCACCAAAATATAGCTCAGATCACTTCTGAGGTTCATTTCCTTCATCTCCATTGCTATCACCATGTCCACATGACCATCATCTCTCTTGGAATCCTGCAAAAGCCTATTTACTGGTCTCTATACTATTATTCTTACTTACTGCCTATTATTTATACAGAAAACAGGGTGGTCTTTTAGGACCAAAGATGGTCTGTTGAAAACCATTCTGTGCTTTCCATTGCACTTAAAATAAGACACAAGCTCCCACCCTGCAGCAGCCTCTATGCTGTGACCCTATAAGGCATGATCTGCCTTGTGGACCTCCTTTTGCCGCCATACACCTCACCCATAGCACCCCAGCTATGTTGACCTGTCCCAGAGTCTTTGCATATGCTTTTCTCCCTCTTCCACGAATGCTTTTGCTCTTCATCTGCTGCCAGCCCTTTCCCATCCTTTGGATTTCAGTTGGACTTTGCTAACCATGTTGTTTAATTTAGTAGTGCCCCACTTAATTCTCTTTTACTACTCCCTGACCATTTTGTTCATAGTATTTATCAAATTTTATACGTACAGGCTGGGATTATGGCTCAATGGTAGAGCACGTGCCTAGCACACATGAGACACTGGGTTCAATCCTCAGCACCACATACAAAAATAAATAAAATAAAGATATAAAATTTTAAAAAAAATTTTTATACTTACCTAGTTGTTTATTGACTTATCTTTCTCACTAGGTAATAAATTCCTAAGATCAAACACCATGTCTAGGGCTGGGGTTGTAGCTCAATGATAAAGCATTTGCCTAGAATGTGTGAGACCCTGGGTTCAACCCCCAGTAACACACACATTCACATGACAATGTCTCTTTTCTTCACTGGCTACTCCCAGTAATTAAAATATAGGAGCTCAGTAGTACCAACTAAATATCTCTTTGAGAGAATGAATGAATAAGTGAGTGAGTGAGTGAATTAAGGGAGTAGGCCAACATTCAGCCCTTGGCCCCAACACCAGATGTGAGATCTTCAACCTGTTATTTATCCTTTCTGACCTCAAACTTAAAATGATATTAGCAATAACAATCTCAGGATTTACATTAGAACTAAATAACAATAGATTAAAACTCTTATTATAGACATGTTGTTTAGAAACTTTAAGTATTATTAGCTCCTCTACTGCTGTGGCACTTTTCTTAGTACTTTCTTGTCAACATTGGAATGTTTTCAGTTATTATTTAACTTTCATATTCTTTATTGCTTTTTGAAAGGCACAAATATCACACATGCCTTAACTATGTCATCTTGCTTCTACTTGTAGCTTCTATGATATCAAAGCCTTCATTTGTCTCTTGAAAATTTTAGACACACTAATTGCCATCTGACCCCCATCAGAGTCCTCCTAGCTCCCCTACAGTCTCTTTCCTATCTCCCCCTTTCCCCTTTCTTTTTGCCCCTTTGCTTCTTTTCTCCCCTCTCCTTTCCTTTCCTCCTCCATTTTTTCTGCCTTTTTCTCCCTCCCTTTCTTCTCTTATGCATCATACAGTCCATTGTTTCCCATGTGCTTTCCTTTACACATCTACAACAGGACCTAGAAATAGGATGTTTTGTGTTTTTATGTGTCATTTTATATTTTGTCTTCAGTCAAATAAAATGACTCAAGACTACCTTAGCAAATACTCCTATGCCTTTATTTGAAATCCTATACTAGTGATAAATTCCTCTCTTTTTAAAAATATTTCAAGGGCTGGGGTTGTAGCTTGGTTGTAGAATATTTGTAGTATTGGTTGTAGAGGCGTGCATGAGGCCCTGGGTTCCATCCCCAACACCACAAAAATAAATGAGTAAAGAAAGAAAAATGATTTTAAAAGTGAAAGAACGAACAAGGCTCATCGTGGGAGAAAATACCCGTTTATTGAGGAACAGCTCTGCATATTTCTAGAGCTGGGGGTGGTTTGACAGTTATGACAGTTTAATGGTTGAAGGGTTTGACAGTTGGCATGGGGTACTTTTTGATTGGTAGGTAAGGATCATTTGAGCCAGCAGGGCTAGTCTGATTGGTGGATAAGAATCATGTGAGCCAGCAGGGCTAGTCTGATTGGTGGATAAGGATCATGTGAGCCAGCAGGGCTCACCATTGGACAGCTCTTCTCAGGGGATAGGGAAGTTAGTTTTTGGAGCCAGAGCAACTCCCAACAAAAAGCATTCAAGTGTAACAACCCCCAGAAATAATTTTTAAATCGAATCCACATTACATTCTAAGCTGGATTCTTTTTTTTCCCCACATTTTAAAAATTTGTTCTTTTTAGTTATACATGACAGGAGAATGTATTTTGACATATTATACATACATGGAGTATAACTTCCCGTTCTTGTGGTCATGCATGATGTGGATCTACAGTTGTCATGTATTCATATTTGAACATAGAGAAGTTACGTTCGATTCATTCTAATGTCTTTCCCATTTCCATCCCTTTTCTTACTCCCCACCTCCACCATACCAATCCAAAGAACCTCCACACACACACCCTGCCTATTGGGAGTGACCACATATCAGAGAGAACATTCAGCGTTTGGTTTTTTGGGATTACCTTTCTTCACTTAGCATGATAGTCTCCAGTTCCCTCTATTTACTGGCAAATGCCATAATTTCATTCTTCTTTTTGGCTGAGTATTATTCCATTGTGTATGTGTACCACATTTTCTTTATTCATTCATCTGTTGAAGGGCACCTAGGTTGGTTCCATAGCATACCTATTGTGAATTGAGCTGCTGTGAACATTGATGTGGCCATATCACTATAGTATGCTGATTTTAAGTCTTTTGAGTATATGCTAAGGAGTGGGATAACTGGGTCAAATGATGATTCCATTCTAGGTTTTCTGAGGAATCTCCATACTGCTTTCCAGAGTGGTTGTACCAATTTGCAGTCTCACCAACAATGTTTGAATGTACCTTTTTTCCCCCACATACTTGCCAACATTTGTTGTTTTACTTGTATTCTTAATAATTGCCATTCTGACTGGAGAGAGTTAAAATCTCTGTTAGTTTTAATTTGCATTTTTCTAATTTTAAGCTGGATTGTTTCTCACACTTTTTAAAAAAATCAGATGGGTTTCATT
The DNA here is from genome assembly GCF_052094955.1 of Ictidomys tridecemlineatus. Classification (NCBI taxonomy): domain Eukaryota; kingdom Metazoa; phylum Chordata; class Mammalia; order Rodentia; family Sciuridae; genus Ictidomys; species Ictidomys tridecemlineatus. Next base: position 24,424,476 of record NC_135490.1, read on the forward strand.
CCTCTGTGAACACATAAAAAGTTCATCATAAGCTGGCTACGATTCATACTTATAATTTCTGCTATTCGAGAGGCTAATGTAGGAGGATTGCCAAGTTCAAGGCCAGCCGGGGCAACAGAGTAAGACTATCTCAAAAAGAAGAGAAAAGAAGTGCAATGCAGAGTATAACAATTTTTTAAGAAAAGTTATTCATAAGCCTAAATGTGGACAATCTTAAAATTTTTCTCTAAAATAAAAAAGAACAAGTTTTATATATTATCTAATATGCAAATTGCACCTTTCTGCTTTACTGACAATATACTGAAAACATACCATACTTTCATATCTCACACAGCTTCCCTTATCCCTCATGGAGAATGTGCTATGGAGCCTATCAGAGACTGGCTTGTTTTTGTTGACTTTCTGCAACATTAGAATTTAGGTCTTAACAGCCTGGTTCTCTTGCTTCTATTAGTCATATAAATGGGCCACCTGCAACACTTAGCAACCAAGCTTTGGACTGTTGGTCCAGCTGTGACATCTGACATTGTGGTTAACTTGTTTGTTCTTGTGGCTGTTCCATACTCTTTTAGGATGAATGTGTTCTCCCCTCGAAGCAGGTGAGAACTGCCTAGCTGCCAGCATGACTCACACTTAGTATATGATAGCTTTGAATTACATTCACTGGCTGAGTAATTTACTGGTTGTTGATTGCTTGTGAAAAGGATGAGTAACAGAATTTTGAGTGAAATGGAGCCTACTTCTTTATTAAAGACTTGAGTGAAGAATAACTTCATCTGTTTTCATTACTTTTTTTCAATTAAAAAAATATGATTTTCTTTACAGTTTGCCAGGCATTAACTGAGTATCTCCAATACGTAAGGTACCATGCTAGGAAACACAACTAATAGAAAACATAGTCCCTGCCTTCAAGAGGCTCACCATCTGTACCCAGGGAGAAAGGAAAGAATGCATAATATGGGGCAGAATAGAAGAGCTAAAGGAAAGTGTTAGCAAAATGATTGGGTTCAAAGAGTCACTCTTGGTCACTTCAGGAGAGTCAGAGAATGGTTTACAGAGGGGATATAAGGTAAGACGTCTGAAGGATGAGTGGAGTGTTCCCAGGAGGATGGACTAGGGCATAAGACATGAACAAGTGGTGTCATTTACTTGAAAATCAGAAAGTATATAGAGAAACAGAGCTGGTAGGGTGATTAGGGCATTGGAAGGCCATGATGCAATTTACAAAGTCAATACTGAATTTAATATTCAGGCCCACTGAAGGTTGATAAAGAGAACTTCAGGACTGTTGGACTGGTAGAATGGATTAGAGGGTGGAGACCTGTTAGAGGTTAGTGGTATTGGAGTAGGAACTTCAGTGGAGATTACAGAACCAAAAGAGCTTGATGTAAGAGAAGAAAGAGTTTGAATCAGTAGGCCTTGGCAGGTGATCAACTAGAGAAGAAAATCAAAGGTAAATGCAAGGTTTTGAAGCCCAGTAATACAAAGAAGAATCACGCCATTAACAGAAACAGTGGTTGGAATAAAACAACCATTCTGCTGAAGACTCATTTACCTAAACCAGTCTGTCGCTGGCTTTGGGTGACTTCATGCAGAGCCAGGCAGGATGAAAAGGCTGTCTGGGAAGAGGTGAAAAGTTCTATTTGTGGATGTTAAATTTTCTTCTATTAAAACTTGAGATTTTATATCTATTTTGTGAACTGCTGATGGAAATACATGAAAATCATTCTTATCCTCTTTCTGCTCCCAAAGACATATAACCAGAGAGATATAATCCAAGCTGCTTTGTTCCAAATAAATGAATTAAATATTTTGACATGTTGAGCAAATGTGCTGCTTCTGATATTTAACCTTTCCTCCCACTTAACACACCTTTTGCATTTTGGTTTTATAGAAAGCTATCTTAGTTGCATTTGCAAAGTGAAATAATAGATGTAAAAGTGCTTTGAGGGCTAGGGTTGTGGCTCAGTGGTAGAGTGCTTGCCTAGCACACATGAGGCACTGGATTCGATCCCCCAGCACCACATAAAAAAAACTACATAAAGAAAATAAAGGTATTATGTCCATCTAGAACTAAAAATATTTTTCTAAAAAAAGTGCCTTGAAAATTCTAAGAGCTATGCAAATGTTAATATAATTAATTGTTAATAATCTCTGATCATTTGTGCAAAATAGAGGGTTTTTAAAAATAATTTACATATGTACACATAACTTATAAGACAGATAATTCTCTTCCTACATGATTCCAAAGTAAATATTGATTTTTATACTTTAATTTTATTTAAGTTGAATATGGTTGTGAGCTTTTCTCATTATCCATGTTAAAAGTTCTCTTTGATGCCTATTATATTTAAAATATAGCATTATAATTTATGAAATGGTTGCTATTTTTAAAATGTCAATGAGCTGAAATGCTGTCATTTTCCTTTTAGTTTCAGTCTCTAAATAACATGACCTGTTGGTTTCAGAGATTACTAAAATCTTAGAGCCTTTCATAAGAAATTGAAACAAATAAATAAAATGACATATAAATCATACATACATATAAATGTGGATCTCATATTATATATATTTTAGTACTTTATTCCAGTTCTTTGATCAGAATGTATGGTGGGGCTACGTGAACACCAAAATTACATTGACAACACCAGTTTTTAACACACAACTCTTTTCTCTCATACATTGCCAAAATGGGTCTCATTTTCCAACTGTATTTGGCAACCTTAGATCTAATATACAACAGGCACGTTTGAAAATGGTTTCAGTTTTAACAACTAAGGAGACTGAAGCAGGAGGATTGCAAGATTGAGACTAGCATCAGCAACTTACGGAAACCCTATCTCAATAAAAATTAAAAATAAATAAATAAATAAGGGATGAGAGTGTAGCTCAGTGGTAAAGTACTCCTGGGTTCAATTTCCAATACCTTAAAAAAAGAGAAACGTTTCAGATTACCTACAATGTACATGTTGCTTCTTTAAGTCCAAAAGGTGCTTTCTAATGGCTCTGAAAAGTTTTAACTCTCAGAAAGTTCTTATGAGTTTAGGGGCTTTTGAGATTAACTTTAAAAATAACTTAAGTTCTGATGCCTAGTTTCTTTTACTTTTCTTTATAAATATACACATACCAAGATAGACAAACAGACACACACACACACTGCACTTTGGAATTTTCTCCATTATGATGGCAGAACTGATTTATGTTAAAGATTCTGGCTAACAGTAGATGTATTTAAGGAAACAAATTATTATAGAGGTCATGTAGTAATTTATGTCACCCCTATGTTCCATAGCAGTTTAGAGGAGTACTGCATTCATAGAATGAGGCCACAAAAACTAGAAATTGTAACAGTTGGTTGCTCTGAGCTGCCATCAACATCAGCGATCTCCATCTCTGCCTCCACCTCTGCTCCTCCTTCCCCTTGATACCTTTCCAGGATGACTAACTTCCTTCAGTGGAGACATCTGTCCTACTGCCCAGACCTCATGTAGTCAATGAGGTCTTCCCACTATGGTCATTATCCAGGTTTCTCTAAGAGGAGACTTAGCTTCATTTCTTCTCCCTCATCCCTCATCCCCAACCCTTGCCACCAGAGTTTTAAGTCACCAAGTCTACCTGATTAAAAAAAAAAAAAAAAAAAGATCTACTACTCCCATCTCATATATTGTTTTCTCACAGCCCTCTACCCTCAACCAGCAGTTCAGAATAAGTTCCCTAGAAATTAGTTAGAAAAATATTTATAATAAATTCACTAGATACTGTATGCTATCCACTCCCATGACAGACTAAGAAAACTTCAATTCTTTCCTTTTAGAGTGAGATTCCTACCCACCAGGAGCACTTATGTGGGCATTGAGTAATGTTTTTTATGACCTTTTGTCCTGTAGCAGGAGGTAACAATCAAATCACTCATCCACTGTGAAAAGGTCATCAATTCCTCACAAGAGAGCCTCTGCCAATAGACCTAAATATGTTGAGTGCAGGGTGGATGTCAGAGCAGTCCCTTCCCTCAGTGACTTGGCCCCTCTGGGAATTTAACAGTTCAAACTCTGAAGTGCGGAACCCTTAGATGCTGTCTGTTCACTGGTCTGTGCTGCTTTAATGCGTATTGGCTCCTGTGTGTTTGGCAAATGAGAAAATGCAGTCAGTTCACTGTGGAAGTCCCAAGGGATTTGTAGATTTCCTCCTATGTGTTAATGTTTATAGGTGGTGGGGGCAGGGGCAGGGAGAGAATGAGGAGGGGGTGAGAATTGGAGTTTCTCGGAAAGGTATAGCCATAACTATCTATGAAGACCTTAGGAAAAAGGTGTCAATCCAGTGTTTCGTGGAAAGGTATAGCCATAACAATCTATCTATGAAGACCTTAGGAAAAAGGTGTCAATCCAGTGTTCCGTGGCTTCGGAACCCATTGTACTTGCCACTGTTTAGCTTTCTGGGGAAACTGCTAGTGCATCCAAATAAGGCGAGAAGGAAATTAGTGAATCCAAAGCTATCCTTGGATCATACTTTTAATTTCGTATTAGAAAGCAAATGTCTCCAAAACTCCACCAAAAAGAAAACACAAGCCCCTGGATTTCAGGGCTGCAGAGGATGGACCATAATACAAAGTGATTTCAGCTGTGCTGATTCTGTTTTCCTTAGGGCTCTGGTTCTCAAAACTCCCTGTTTTTTGAGTGTTGTGGTTTTTAACCCTTATCTTCCTTTAAGTCTTATTTCTTTTCCTTTCCTTCTTTCATTTTTTAGTTTATGTTCACAAAACAAAAAGCCTATTAGGAAAATATACATGACATTATAGCACCTACAGGTCCATCAAAAATCAAACTCTGGCCAGGCTCAGTGGCACATGCCTGTAATCTCAGCAGCTCTGGAGGCTAAGGCAGTAAGATCATGAGTTCAAAACCAGCCTCAGCAAAAAGCAAGGCACTAAGCAACTCAGTGAGACCCTGTCTCTAAATAAAAAACAAAAAAGGGAAGGGCTGGGGATGTGGCCAGAGTGCCCTTAGGTTCAACCCTCCCCCCACCCCACCCCCCAAAAAAAACTTTGGGCCTAGGGTCATGGTATGACAATACAACCATAAGAAAGCAGAAGCAGAAGGGGAGATGTTATTCATGCTTAAGATTAATAATTGATGTGAAAGTGATTAGCTGTTAAACATAAACCAACATTGGAGGAAAAGGGAGATGCCCTACCTTTCCATTTATTCTAAAAGCACAGCAACCATTCTGAAAAATAAACTATTCTCAGTGAACTAGGACTAACTTTGGGTCCTGCATTGGAGAGGAACTTGGACTAGTTTAGAGCCAGCACTCACTATTGCCACAGCAGGGTGTAAAAACACGAAATGACAACTTGGTTTCTTTCACGTTGTACATGTGGACTTCGTGGGATATCTGATAAAAATGAGCAATGTTGAAGAGAAGACAGTCATTGAAACTTGTTGAATCAGGTCAGAGCTGATTAGGGGAGACTTTCTTCCTCTCAGCTGAGTTTCAAGCTGACATCCACTCCTTATAGTCCATGGCGGGTAATTTGTGACAGCTCCCTAATGGGAAAGGCAGGTTATTGCAAAGAGCTAGGAAACAAGATCATGAGCACCATTTTTTTTTCTTCAGCAAGTATTGTGTGTAGAGTAATAACATGTATAATAAATGTACCATTTAAAAAAATTTTTTTAGTTGTAGATGGACACAATACTTTTATTTTATTTATTTTTATGTGGTGTTGGGATCGATCCCAATGCCTCACGCATGCTAGGGAAGCGCTCTACCACTGAGCCACAACCTCAGCACCCCCACCCCACTTCTTGAATGCACTTACAAGAAAGTTAATTATCTTTACTCATTGTAAGCTAAATATGTAAACGATGTACTTGGTATATCAATAGAATTGCTATTTCATCATTCTTGGAATATATAAGGTGACTATGCTAAAAAAGTAGAAAGGACTTAGCACCAAAGTCAAGTTAATTACGTGAGTTAAAATTATGTAAATAACATTCAATAATACCTTTTAATGTATCACTGGGAAATGGTCCATAGCTTTGCTTTTCTCTTCACTGAATCCTGGGGGAGATTCCATGCTCTACAGTGTATCTAATGTGTGGGAGGAAAATCACATTTTTAATAACCTAGTAACTTTTTTTTAGAATGAGCAACACCATTTTAATCAAATGAAAAGTATCTATATGTTCTCCAGAATAGAAAGTCCCAGTGAGCAAATCAAAAACAGAATAAAAGGCTCTGGGGAAAGATTTGAGAATCTCAACTATACATTCTTAAGACCCTGGAGATGTACAACTGTCACTTTAAAGGAAAGAGTTGTAAACTTTTCAGTAAAAAGAGAATGTGAACTAACACTGTGCTGCACCTTACTGTGAGACAGGAGCTCCCTCCAGAGCCCAGTTAGGCTGAACAGCAGGCCTGCTGACCTGGGTCCACATCCAAGGGAGATTCTTAATACTGATTTGTTCTCTGAAAAAGAGGGAATAAAGAGTGGTATTGAAGTAAGACAATAAAACTCTCTCCTAAAAGCTGTAGGCAAAATCTGTAAACAACAACTACTTAGGAAAATGACATTGGATAGTCATATTTATTTAATTTTTTTTTTTTTTTTTTTTTTTTTTTGAGATTGAGTCTTACTATGTTGCCTAGCTGGCCCCAAACTTGGGATCTTCTACCTCAGCCTCTTGGGTAGCTGGGATTATAAGTGTGCACCACCATACCTGGCTTAAGTGTTCTTACTTAAATCAGCTGTAAAGAAGAATCTATTTATAAGCAGACAGGAAACAACCTAGACTCAAATGGGGCTGGTTCTGGACCTCATGTCTCCTGTCATTGTCTGTGTCTCTGCAGTCCTTGCAGGACATTGGGGCTGGTGAGTGCAAGGGTTAAAGTTAGCAGTGTACGAGGGTATGCCCATCATAGATGCAGAAAAGCAGGTCCCAGCCCTAGGGTATTTTTTTTTTTTTACACTTCTTTATTTGGTTTGGGGGAATATTTCTTTAAATGAAACCTAAGCTATGTCTTCCACCTCCTGTGATAAATAATGTTGCTGTGACTGCGCCTCTTCCTTTTTTCTCTGCTGAACAGCTAATGAAGACACAGGGTCCTCAATAAGTGACAGGAGAATTCACAGCATCATTGTCCATTTACTGATTATCTACTATATTTCTGGAAGTATGCTAGGTTTTTAAATACACCCTCTCTAATCCTTATTGTTAGACTGAAACAGCATATTTTTATTTTCATTATATTTTTAGATGATGGAAATGAGGCTCAGAGTAAGTAGATAACTAGAAGGTTGCATAACTATAAGAAGGCGGTACTGAGATTCAAATTCTGGCTTACACACCATATTGCCTTGTTAGTGATGCTAAACTAACAGTCAGAGGAGTCCATTACGGTGTGCTACAGGAGAAAAACAGGAAAGTCAGAAGAAGGTAAAAGGCAAAGGCTTTGTATCGCATAATAAAGCAAACTTTTTTCTGCCTCCGAGACCACATTTTGCAATTTCAGCATAGTAGACTGGAAAATTTGTCCTGGGGAGTATTCTATTCATTGAAGGATATTTGCCAGAAGCACACACATATCTCCTGCCCACCCTTTATGAATCCCTATTTGTGACAACCAAATCTCCAGACTTTACCACACAGCCTCTGGAGAGCAGAATCACCCCTGATTAAGAATCAATGTTCTAAGGGATCAGTCAAGGTAAAAGGTACTGGGGTTGAAGTGGAAGGAGCTATCTTTTTTTCCACTATTTAATTTAAAAAAAAAAAAAACCTCTTTTAAACCCAATCCTTCCTGTTATCTAGTTTTACCTTTCAGTCAATTGTGGTAACTGATGGCACTTTTCAGCTTTTTGTGTGATTTTGTCCAACCTTTTTCTTATTTTAATTTTTCATTGATACCCATAATAATTCTAAATATTTATGGGGTACAGTGATACCTAATACATGTCATGATTAAATCTGGAGTGATTGCATATCCATCACCTCCAAACATTTATTACTTCTTTGTGTTGGGAATGTTCAGAATCTTTTCTGCCAGCTATTTGAAATGCATATTTAATTGTTGTCAATCATTGTTTTCCTATTGTGCTATAGAACGTTAGAAGTTCTTCCTCCTGTTCAGCCACACCTTGTACCTTTCTCCATTTCCCCTCTCCTTAGCCTTCCCAGGCTCTGGAGACCACTCTTCTACTCTCTACTTCTCTGAGATAATTTTTTTTTAAGTTTCTACATCTGAGATAGAATATGAGGTATTTATCTTTCTGTAAAATACTAGTTTCCTGAATAATGCATATCTTCCAAATATTGGCCATTTTGTTTTGTAGGGTAAGAACAGCAGCGTGTGTGTTAGTATCACCATCAATTTTATCAGAAAAGTCTTTTTTAACTCCTGGGAGGGTTTATATTTCCAAATTTATAAGTTTTTCCTGAAAGCTCAAGTTTTCTTGGGCTTCAAATTTTCCTTGAGGTAACAGGCTCCTTTCATTCATGTTCGTTTGTGAAAATGCCCCATACCAAAGTTTGAATAACTACAATCGGTCCTTTGGTTCCTTCAGATGAAAATGACATTCTGTGAAAAAATGAGCTTGTTTAGCAGGCATCACAGTCTCACAGGTGCTTTTCCTTGAGAAAAATCATCACTTTAGCATGTGACAGAAGTCCCTTATGCGTACTTCTTATTTTATCTCACATAATATTTTTAAAACATGTACTCAAGGGCAAGATTTAATAAAATTTAATAAATCTTCATCAAAGAAGACTTTTTGCTTCATCAAGGGTGTACAGTGTAAGTGGGATTTGTTTTAGTGAAATACTAGAGTACTAGAAAGACAAGTACCATTTGGTGCCATTGCCTTGGTTTTACTGTCAGTGTAAATATCAATATAATGAAAAAGGCATTAAAGTCTTTATATTATCATGAAAATAATTTTGAACTAACCAGGATCCTGAAAGTGTTCTTGGAATCTCAAGGATCTTTAGATCATACTTTGAGAACCATTACTATAGATTTTATAATGAACTAGAGGAATAATGATAATGAAACTCTTTAAGAAAAATATCTTGCAGCCAGGTGCAGTGGCACATACCTATAATCCCAGTGACTCAGGACGTGGAGGCAGAACGATCGCAAGTCCCAGGCCAGCCTCACCAACTTACCCAGACCCTGTCTCAAAATAGAAAGGGAAAGGGATATAGTTCAACAGTAAAATGCCCCTGGGTTAAATCCCCAGTACCCTGCCCTGCAAATCGTCATCTTTAGTCTTCCAGTTTGACCATTGACAAACACAATGTAAGTTTATAAAGTTGTTACAGCTGAATCATTGGTAATTTCACCAGATTCTATGGTTAGCAGTGAGATAATTAAGATGCTTACTTAATCCAAAATTGTACCGATATTTATTTTAACTGATAAAGAAGAAGTGCTAGAACATCTGCAAAATGGCAGATGATCTGATAGTATGAAATCCCATCTCTACACTACTTGCATAGGACTGATGTGTAAAATTGTAACAAACTTGGACACCTCTAATATTCCTGGAACAGAAATGGTTTTAAATGGTATAATTCAACCAGCTTCTAAACTGGAAGAGTAACTCAGTTTACCATTATCATAATTAATGTTAAAGGAATTTCTGGGAACAAACACAATTTATTGTTGATTTATTTATTATAGTAGTCACTATTTTGTAGTGATGGCTTTTGGAATTTAAGAATTCATAATAAAGGGCCCAAAAGTTGTCTAATCTATATTTCTTAAATAAAGTCTAGAAGATAGTACTAGGATAAATATAAATATATTATGCAGACACATGATAAAATAAGGTTAATGGTATTTACATGATAAAAAAACATTAGACATTATTTTGATGACCTAAGTTCCAAACTGCTAGCTCATTTGTTGAATAATTTACAAAGCTATTGCATGCAAGGCCTTCTCCCTTACCATATTTCTAAACAAAGGTGGGGGGCATTTTACCATAGATAAAATAATTGAGCTTTGAAGTTACTGTTAGGATCAAGTTTCAATAGCAAATTATAACAACTTGAGGTCATACTTTGATTTTTCTACCCTGCCCATTCTTCCATTTTCTTTTTCTTTTTTTTTTTTAAGAACTCTTTTTTTTTTTTTTAAAGAGAGAGTGAGAGAGGGGGACAGAGAGAGAGAGAATTTTAACATTTATTTATTTTTTCTTAGTTCTCGGCGGACACAACATCTTTGTTGGTATGTGGTACTGAGGATCGAACCCGGGCCGCACGCATGCTAGGCGAGCGCGCTACCGCTTGAGCCACATCCCCAGCCCCCCATTCTTCCATTTTCAAAAGAAAAATATCTGCCATTTGATACCTTAGTAGTCAGAAGGAGTTTATTATTTCTGTTCTAATGCCTGCAAAACTTTAAGCAGATACATACTAGAATCAGAAAAATTCACCTAAAAACAAAGTAATTAAAATATGAGTGATTATGAGACAGTTGCTGTAAGACAAAATTAACCTACAGGATGATAAAGGCTTATTTTCCCATAAGTGTTCATCATAAAGTAAAATATATGGGTTTACACACTTGTGGTATTTACTTTTTGTCTCTGTCCTAATGTGATATGAATTCTTTAAGTACACAGTAAGATCAGATGGGGTAAGGTGAAGTATTGTTCCCTCTTAATCTATGAATCTGTTTCCATATTTGTTTAGAATGAGGAAGTTGTCAGTGGTTTTTATCTTGCTTTATCTACAGAATCCTCAGAGTCTTTTCTTCAGATGACTTCCTAGGCAACTCTACACTTTCATTCTTGATACCTTCTTTAATCCCTACCTCCTTAAACTAGTCTGGACATCACTGGCTTAGATTGTTTTCCCAGATCTTTTCCATATTAAAATTAGTGTTTTCCTGTGTTTACATTTTCCCCTAGGTTTCCATCATTTTTATCTGCATGGAAAAGTTGAAATGGACCAGCCAGTGAGTTTGCTAGTGTGTAGGTATAATCACTTGAGGTTGGTGGAGTGCTTTCTGTTTGGGTATTACCTCTTCCTGTATCCTTGAAGATCTGAGGGTTCTGGCAGTCCCTGGGCCACTCCAAGGGGTGACGGCTCTTTTTGGAAAATAGCAGTAGGTGCAGCATTTATTCACTGAGTTATGCAGTATTCACACAGAAGTGAGCACTGATTTGATTCCAGCACTTTAGCAATTTGCACTTGTTTGGCAAAACATGAACTTGGTGTCCAGCCACTCAACACTGGCCAACCTGGCAGATAGACCATCAGTCTTGCAGCCAGGATCCCAGGCTCTCACTTCTTTGGTTTCCTCGGAAGCAGGCAGGGGACCAGGATGGATTAGCTAAGAAGACAATCAGTCATTTTATATTGCCAAGTTTGTATTTTATATTGCTAGTATTTCCAAAGTATAAACCTGTTATGAGAGTGTTTCCTGTTACCTTTGTATGTACCATCTCCTGAAATGGAGGAAAACTCATTTGCTCTGTAGATCAAGAACTGAATGTTACCTTTCTCCCTTTTAGGGGCAACTACTGTTTAATGGATACTTGCCATTTTTTTAAATCCATATATCTATACACTTTGGGAATTTTAGAGCATAAACATTAATTCTGTGTTCTCAAAACTCATCACTTTCTATGCTTCCTTATGTTTGAGCCTCACCAGTCAATTCTGTGTGGTATCAGATTATGACATGGTTAGTACCCTGTCTGGCTCGTCATAAGCAGCAAGTACACATTAGCTGTTTATAGTACTGGTGACATAAATGCTTGCTTCTGTCTCTATTATCTGTCTCTGTCCCTCTGTCTTTTTTGCTCCCCTTTTCTTCTTCTCTCAAGCAATGTGGGATTGCCTTGAATTTCTTCTGCACTCCTATTCTTGTTTTTTTTATGTTTCCCATCTTCTCCCTATGAGTTCAGATCTTTGCTCTCATCCCACTCCTCAAATGGCCCAGATAAGCTGTTGATAAGAATGCATGGGAAAGTTTACACTTTTTAGAGTCACATAGTAGCTTTTAAAGAAAATGGCTCAGGTATTGGTCATGATATATTAAATAGTCATAGACTTATAGAATTTGAGAGCCAAACGTGGCCAGAGAGATCCCTTGGTACTCTTCCCTCATTTTGTGGACAAAGAATTATCGGGCCAAACAATAAGTGACCATTAATGACTAAATATTGCCAGAAGTGAATCCAAGTCTTCTAGGACCTTTCACTATACCAAACAAAAGGTCAGGAAAGTTTGTTTAAGTGAAGTAGCTTTAAGTGTAATATTTGTGGCACATTCATGAAACTTCTTTTATAGTAATAAAACTTTTGCTTAAGAGCAAAAGAAGTATATTATCAAACCCCAAAGTGGCTCTCTTTAAATGTAAAGAAATATAAAACCTAAACTATAAGGGCCTCTGCTTAAGTCTAAGTTGGAAGAATCCACACTGAGATCAGAAAGGCACCTAAGTAAGTCCCAAGAACAGAGGATTGGTGTTGTGGGAATAAGCAGATTTTACCATGGTACTGTGCATGTTCCTTAGATCATCCTCCGGCTCAGCTCCTGAAACTCGTGCCCAAATATGAGGAAGATGCTGTGAAAGAGCGTTTCATTCAAATGCCTGTAAAACTCTGGGACAGCAGATTTTTACACTTGAGGGTATGTGGATCACCAGCCAGTGACAGGAAGCCACAACCTTGGCAGACTGACAGATATCCTCAACTGGTCTTGCCTGGAATAGGCACACCAGCTTCTCAGGATCAGAGGCTGCTGTGTGGCACCTGAGACTGCCCCAATTCATGAGTTCATGTGACGTAGACCTGGAGGAGTCCCACGTATGGTGGCAAAGAGTTATAAGCATGACAGCTAGCATTCAGAGAGCTTTGATTTCCTCTTCCAGCAGATATGGGTAATAATACTTGGCTCATAAAGTTATTAAGAGAAATAAATGTGATAAGGAACACAAAAGACTTCTCACACAGTAGATAGCATGAGCCCTACTGGTTGGAGGTGATAATAGTTGAAGATCATGTTCAGGCCCTGTGTGGCACAGAGAACCTACAGAAGCTCTTTGTTCCACACAGGTCTCGTGGTGATGGACCTGTGGGATTCAGCCCTGTCTGTGTATGTCTGACCCTCCTCCTTGTCTTTTATCTTGCCATCTTACTATATAAGTGGAGGAAGAGTTCTACTGGAAGTGAGCAAACATAAAATCCTTAACAGCAATGTAAGATACTTCCTTGCGTGTACTCGGTGATCAAGTCTCTAATTTGCATTGAGAGAATTGAAGGAAAATTCATCCTGGGTGTCATACTTAGTATTTAGATAACATTTATTAGCACTTTGCAAAATAAACATCATTTTTATTTCTGAAATTATAAATATTTTCCAACTTAACCCTATAATTGTTCTGACTCTAATCATTTTTGTAGCATAGGCTATAATCTAAGCAAGAGACCACGTTGTCCTTAGCATAGGTTTGTCATAAAATGGGCTCTCTGGCTCTTGGTAACTGCTGTTGCTTGGTGGTGAAGACCCTGTTTCTCACTGTTCTTTTGGTCTCTTCCTGCAGTTTTCAGGGCACATTTTTAAACATGACACCCTTGAATATTTTACAGAATGTTTCTGACTTGCCCTGGCTTTTTTTTAATGACGATATTGATTAATGTCCCATTCTCTGGCATAATTTTTCAAAAGCATACGTTTAATTTTAATTGAGAGAATGTAATTCAGTCTGTTTTATTCTGCAGGTTATTCTGGTATCCAGAAGCATTGCCTAAAGAATGAAAATCCATTCAGCTAGCATGCTTTCCCTTTGTAGTGGGCAGTCCAAAAGATTCATCTTTAATGGTGACAGGTCATTTCTATGTATTAGCATTTTGATATAATTGATCCCCATTGTTCATGAGACTTAGATTCTATAAGGTAACTGTGAATACTGTGTTATGAATACTGAACTGTTGTTCCTTAGGTCCTGTAAGTCTTTAGTTACAACATTTTCATCAACTGATCAAATAGATGGCCTTATTTATGTATGTTCCTGTTCTAAGACACCTTATTTTATGTATACTGTTGATTAATTAATATAGAAGTCAGGGTCAGCAGCACCATAACTCGTGCCTGAACAAAGCTTATGAAACAATTTTTCACTGTAAGGCACAACACAGCTTCCTTGTGCACAGGAATACTAGAAGCCCTTTGACATTACACTTGGGCCATTTTAAACAGTAAAATCACCAACAAAAAGCAGAAAAGAGAGAAGAATGTGGCATTAAATAGTCTACAAAAGGACATGCACTTTCTGTATGAGAGCAGATACAAGAAGCAGGTCATCATCTTCATGAGTCCATGATATAGTTTCAATCTACATTTGTGGACACAGAAGCCATGGATTATAAAGATCCACTAATAGAACAAATATTATTACCTCTTAATTTGTGCCAGATATAAAATCTGATAATGGCTTTTAGAAATATCAAAAACAAAAAGGATAGAATATTAAATTTTTCCATGCAAGGAACAGAAATAAATTGGCCTAGTTATTATAATGTGTACCCTCGTAATTCATCTTTATTTTCTCACTCCCACTCCTCCTTCCCAACTTTATCCCCCATCTCCTTTTATGGATGTCTTACTGCTCAACTGGGCTTGGGAAGAAAACTGGAGTCATGCCAAGACATGCACCACAGAGGCTGCAGTCAGTGGCATGAGCAATGGAGCACAGGAGATTTTCTGCACTGTTTGGTATGTTTATTAGATTTAGTGCTGAAAAAGTCTCTCTTGATTAGCAGACCTAATATGAATTTCAGAGGTACTGATGACCATGTAAATGTGATAGCATCATACTCTCAGACCCCAGGTGCATCACCTTACCCAGATGGGTAGATGCTGCACTGAATCTGTTTAATTTCTTGGTAACTGGCCTTGACTTTATCTGGAATGCCTATTAATTTTAGATATTATCTCTTCTCCTCCTCAAGAGAAAGAATTTAAATTCTTTCCATGTATCATATTTACAAAAGAACATTCCACCTACTTCTTTTGTCTTGGTCTCAAGGAAACATACAACAAAATCCAATAGACCATGCCATGAAGTATAATTGTAATAATGCAGGAAAAGAAATGAATGGTTTCTGAGCATCAAAAGTTGCAGGCATGATTCTAGGGGGTTAACATATTGCAGAGATCCGGAGAAACTAGTAGACCTCACCAGGGCCCCTCCTCAGCTGATTGTGAAGAAGTTGTTTATAAAAGTCCTCTGACTTTTGTGTTATGGATCGTATCTTGGAGACATCTTTGAAATTAAGGTGAGATTGGGATTCAATCAAATCCCTCCTGTGAGGCCTTCAGTTTCAAAGATTTTTTAAAAAAATGTTTTGTTTTTTTTTTCTTTGTGTGACAAGTGTTTGGAGTAATAAAATTTAGGGGAAGAAGTGGCGTTCTGCGGTATAATGTCTTAGTTAATGAAGAGGCCTCAAAAACATACTTTCTTTCTTGAAGGCTTTAAAATTGCCAGGGAGGTCAGTGCTGTGACTCTAATCTTAGGTGGACAAGCAAGCTGTCAGGCTATGGCATGACATACTGGAGGAGCATTCAGATGGCAGAGCACTGAGAAGTCAGTGAAATGCATTTAAATAGATACATTTCCTTAGATTATCGCAGAGTCATGTCTACTTGCAGTTATTTAAAGGAATTTCAAAGTCAAACTTGTTTTACTCTTGAGTTACATTATACATAATTGAGCTCATCTCATTTTCTTCAGGATATCTGGAATTTCTAATGTTTTTAATGGATTTTTCCATCAAAAAAGCATATTTTTATACCACATGAAATGCTTTATTTCTAAAATGGTGATAATTAAATGTATCTACTTAGTAATATTTGGAACATTATCCTGGAACTCCAAAGAGCTGGCTTTCCTGTTTGAATTTTTAAACCACCAAAAGTTGGCACAGGCTCTTAGAAAAGATGTCTTCCAACAGAACTCTTATATCTTTGTTTGTGTTTCCATCTCCCACTTAAGCACATTTATCTTTCTTCTAGCTGTTCCAGCCCTCAAAGAAACAGTAGATCTGTTGGCAGCTCTATTCTTCTGTTCCATGTTGGCCCTTCCAACAGCTATCTGGAAGGGCCATGCAATTAGGTGGAACAACCAGCTAAGTATCAGCATGGAAAAAAACTGACAGAAATGAAGTATAGAGATAACTTCAGCAAAATTTGTAGGTCCTTCAAATACCTAGCCATTGAATGAAAGTGAGAATGGGTATAAATAATAATGTTTTTTAAAATGTGCCCTTGTATACTTAGAATAGATGTATTTCAGCAAAGACTTCTACAAAGGTATTGCAGAACTTTGGTCCAATTATTTTCATAAGGTAGCACTCTTGTTGTGGGGAAAGCCTTCATGTGATAGTTCTTACAAGAGAAGAGGTTATCTTGCCCAGGGATTTACCGATCATAAAGCCACCAGAGTAATTTTCTAAGTTCACTTGAAATTGTCTTAAGTAAAAACTTCATTTTTAAACATTCTTGGGGAAAAAAAGGAAAGAATTATACATATTTAATAGAAAATTTAAAAGAAAATAAAAATCACCTGTAATACTACCATCCCAGGTAGTATGTTTTTTCAAGGCAGGTTGCACATAATAGTATTTCATAAAATGCATTAAAAGTTTTAAAAACATTTTAATGAGTTGTTAAATATTTTTTCTACAGCATCATTTTTCCAAGGTGTTTGATGGGCATGTTAAAGCATGAAAGACCACAGGTTATTTAACCAGTCCTTTATTTTGCAACATTGGAACTGTTTTCAGTTTCTCGCTTCTATAAAAAAGTGGTCATGAACAAGCTTGTGGCTCAATCTTTGTGCCCATCATTTATTATTTCAATGGTACAAATGTGTAGTGGAACCTCTAGTTCAAAGGATCAATATCTGTTCTTCTTTACTTTGTAGTGTTTTTTTCAACTCTGGAGTCTCTCTTCTACTGACCATCATATCTTATTCCATGTTGCTTCCACCTCATATAGAGTAGATCTCCTTTCCTTTGATTCCCCCGCCTTTTTTTCTTTTTCTCTCCTTGTAGTCTCCTGTATATGAGCTTCTCTATAAACCTATCAGAAATCCAGAACCTATGAGAACAGAATGCAGCAAACTTGATATACTGTTTCAAGATGACAGTCAACAGTAGCTCACTTGTTCACATGTGTTTAGTCCTTGGGTTTCCTGCCAAGGTTTTGAGTGAACTAAAGTATTTTTCAAAAATTTGGCTTGAGACTTCCTGATATATGCCTTCTTCAGGATGAGAATTAACATATCCTCTTAGTTCTTAGCTTATAATTTCATGGATGGAGTAAATCTTTTGATAACTAACTACAGCTCCATCTTGGTGACTCATTTGCTCAAAAGGACTTGATTTTCTATAATTTTCTAAAATTACAATGAATTTTACAAAGATGTAAGGGAGGAGTAAAGACAAATTAATGCTGGAAAAGAGGCAGACTACTTTAATGATTTCTTGAAATAGTATTACCAAGTTTTCTCTTCCATGATATATATTAAACATTTCATTTGTATGAATTATATTATATGTTAAATGAACCACCTGGTTCCTAATACTTTTAACAAGATAAATTAGTAAACATAGTTAATATATTTTTGTTAGCCTTAGCACTTGCTTTTTACTTTGAATTAATAAATGCTAACTGTTGAACATTATGTACTTTTTCCACATTTGTAATTAGAATTTAATGGTTGACTCTCCTCTACTGACCATTATATCTTGTTCTGTGTTCCTTCTACCTCACACAGAGTAAATTTGTTTTATTTCCTTCTATTACCTCCTCATTTGGCTATAGTATCAATCAGTGTTTAAGACTTTCATAAATAAATAGTACATGGCCTGTCTTGATAACTCTTGAAATTTCTAATAGTTCTTTGCTGGAAAATCATTGAACCTAAAGTTACTATGCTACTGCTGAAAGCTCATAACTCTTCTTCAGTCATTAACAGTGTTGAAATTTGCTTTTGGAAATGCAAGTTCTCCATATGGTAGATGTGATTCCTTATTGTAATTAGAGTACATTGAGAAGGCATATAATCACTCACTGGGTGATGAAATGTGGAATAGAAGATGACTCAATAAACATTTTAAGGAATGTTTGCAAAGTGTGATTTTCAAATCTGTGTTGAACTTAAATTTCTAACTTGTTCTCTGCACAACTGTTTTTAATGACTTGCACTTTGGTATAATGCCATTGGTCTCCATTGAAGCTTTCATGAAAAACAGCCCAGTGAAACTCATTACTGTGTTTACCATAAGGAGACCCTCTGAAAAAAGAAAAATCTTCCATCTGGACTTCACTCCAAGAGTATGAAGTTCTTCTGAACAACTAGTTTGTTAAGCAGAGACTTAACTAGGTTTTCCTAGTACCTCTGTCTTGATTCCTTCTCCCTCTTCCTCATTCTTTGTTTATCCATTTTTCCCCTTCTATTTTTAATTTTTGTAATGTTGCTTGATTCTGTGAGTCTTTGTAAGCTTCCCAAAGTCCTTCATGGAATAAGGTGCAGCATAAATTAGTAAACTAAGTCAGAGATATAAATATTTATTTGCTTGTGTTATTAGTGTCTTTATATCTGTGTGTGGCACCTGGTGTTGATCCTTACTCCTGTTGGTGGTGGTTGTTTCAGCTCAAATATATTGGTGTTTGATAAGCTGGCACTTCTATAAAATTAGAATATGATATGTAAGCTCATATGTGAAATGAGAGTCCAATATAGCTATAAACATATGGCTCACAGTGTGAAATGTTCTTTTTTTTTTTTTCTTTTCCCAGGAATTTTGAAGAAATCTAAAAGAACATATGTCCATTCCTAGGACTCCCTGCCAGGGTTTTTCTTAAACTGTGGTCTGAGATTTGAGATCATTAACTAGACACATCTGTCTGATATGTTATATTTTTCAGAAAAGGAAAATTTGAAGACAATTAACCAAAGAGTAGTTCAGCATTCTTAGCTATCCTTAACATTTCGTATCCTCAGTACTTGAAATCTGGCAAAAATCTGCCCCGCTGTGTGTAGTCATTTTTGTTAGTAGGTATGGGTGAAAATAGAATTATTTCCCTGTTTGCTTTTTGAATAAATCTGTGGTTTAGGGAAAGAACATTAAAGTCACAGTCAAAGGATTCATTAAAAAAAAAAAAAACCAAAAAAACCTCTCACTCCTGTTACTCTAACTTTGAAGAAATCATATAACCTAACAGCCTATTTCCTATGTATAAAATTAACAATAATAACACCTCCCTTCCTCATAGGATGACTGTAAAACTTAAATGAGATAATATGTCTAAAGAGCTTTGGAAACTAAGAGCTATAATAAGAACTCCCATTTCCCCAGGTTGGGACTAAATGAGATCACACTAATAGTAAAAACACTTTTTTTTTTTTTAGCTTAAACATCATATATTCTTCAAGAATTTTAGGTTCCTCAACTTCTTCATAACTAGTTCTGGGAGCCTGCTAGGAATAATGAACATATCCTTGGGAATAAGTGCCCTGGGATTCCTTGTGGGTGCTCATGTTCCTTCCCTGTGTCTCCCTGCTGCTCATGCAGCCAGCACTCACTGTTTCCTTAGCCTCAGTCTGATGCCACTGATCGTCCTCACTAAAAGGACATATATATGTATAGTCAACCCATGTAACCAGTCTTGACATTGCTCAGCTGTGAAGTTCTCACCCCTGTCTTCTCTTACAGTACCTCAAGGTGGAAGACAGACCTTTCTCACCTGGTTGTCCTTGTTAGGACACTGAGGAAGAGCATCAGTGGAATGGCTGAGCTGGAGGCGTTCTCCAGAGCCATACTCAAAGGTCGCTGCCCCAGGGTTTGTGCACACTATTTAAGTTTGCCACAGAGACCATAAACTGTGTGGTCCAATGATGACGTAAACTATAGCTCCTGTTGCTATTTCAGAGCTGAGCATTTTAGCCATACAGAGACTGTGTGATAAGAAGAGAGGCTAAAGGAAAGGAAAGGTGGAGAAAATGTGGCATTACATCTAATGACCAAACAGCTATATCTCTCTAACTGTGAGGGTGCCAGGAAAATGGCTACCTCAGAGGAATTGGACATAAATACAAATAAAGCTTTTCAGTTAGCCCTGGGTCGGAGGAAGCCACAAGTGGTGCTGTTCTTTGTCATAGAAGCTACATAAAGCAAAGGGGTTTATATATATATACTTAGTTGTCTATGGACCTTTATTTATTTATATGTGGTGCTGAGGATCAAACCCAGTGCCTCTCACATGCTAGGCAAGCACTCTTCCAATGAGCTATAACCCCAGCCCAAGCAAAGGTTTTTACTAGCTCTCTTTGTAGCTTTCAGCCTTGTGGTTCAGACACGGTCATTTCTGGTTCTAGCCATGTTACTTTGCTGAGCCCCTTTTCTCCAGTCTACTGATTGGGCCTAAAATAAACCTGTGCAGTTCAACATGAAATCAGCGCAGAATGTGAAATCTATCCCAGGATGAGATTAAATGCAGCAACCTGGTTAAACCAGATAGTGTCTTAAAACCTTGCACACTCAGCAAACACTTATTGACTTAAATTGAGATGATTGGGAGAGGTGGATCTGATAGGAATTATGGGCATGATGAGCTACATCCATCCACTAGCCCTACCTTCATTTCTGGTTTCTGGCCTTCCACACTTCAGTATACCCCCAAAACAAGGATTATAGTTAGCAGTCATCCTTTCTCAATTACCTAGTTCCATTCTGTTAGGGAGTATACGTGAAAACTTTTGCAGGCCCAACCATTAATATGTTGATTGATTTCACTTTCATCCCCAAATAGAACAGAAATTAAAGATTATTTTCCTTGTCATGAATATATAATCATTAATGAATAAAATGGGTGGTGGCCTTTGATATAGCACAATGTTGAAAAAGAGTAGTCCCAGAAAAAATTTTGAAATCATGTCAACATGTATGTACCAAGGATAAAACCTATTTTGTCTAAAAGCAGAACTTCTGATGATTAGCTTTGCTAACATTTTTCTCTTGGAGATAATATTGAACAATGAGTTGTTATTATAGACTTAATTTTGGCCTTCAAGGGAGAACTAACTGATAAGAAGAACATTAAGGAAAAGTAATTAGGTCATCTTAGAGTTTCTAATCATTGAGGAAAAGAATACATGCTCTTCAAGGAATTGAAGTAGGGTTTGAGAAAATGATTAAATAAAAAATAAACTATAACCTCAATTTTATTTTGTCTACTCAAAATAAAGAGTATATAATGAAAAAGGGAATAATCTACCTAGGAGTTAGAATAATGAAGACAAAGAAAAACTGATCATTGTGCCTGCAGCTGTCCAACAGAGTGGGAGTCCGAGTTAGCCACTACAAATTTAGTCTTTCAGCAAGCCCAATTATAGAGGAGGATGTGTGGAACTTTCAAAACTGTAAGGCACCAGCCATCAAGACAAATTTTGTGTTGGCCAAATAATCTAACTAACAAATATTTGAAGACTAAGTGACATGAAAATTTGAGGATTTTTTTTCTCATTTCAAATTAATATTTTTATATCAGTTTTGAATTTGGTAAGCATATATACTTATCTTAAACTTAATGTTGTTCATCAATTAAAAATATTTTTAAGACCTATCAAATAAAACTATCTGGAGAGGCTGTCTCTAGTGCCTTTTTCTATAACTTCAGCAATGACCATAGAGAAGATTATTCTAATAATCTCATGTTTTAGGAGAAAATAGATTGACTAATTGAAAGTTGGTGAAAATCTCCTTAAGTTCAATTCTATGACTACGTGCACAAAATGAACTGAACTGAATTTTATAAAAATGTCAAGAATAGCATGTTACAGATTATTTGCCTACAAATAAATCTAATTAAGCTAAAAGAAGGGCAGGGAAGTGAGGGGTTAATTAGAAGGATATGGTGGTATCTCATAGAACCCAAGGTGACAAAGCACTTGTAATGACCATGAGAGACATGGAACCAGGGGATGAAAAGTTGAGAAGTAAAGTGACATGTTGGGACCCTCTAGAGTTTGTGGATTCACGTCTCCTCTTTCTTTGCTTCTCCAAGAACACCAGCTCCATGTCCAGCCCTTGCCTCACAGTGCACAAGCCTAATATAAACCAACAAGGAAGCTCAAAGTCCAGGGAAAGGAGCTCTGACTGGCCCAGTGGACAAGTGTTTCCTGCTAGTTCATTCTGCCAGTCCAAGGATGACATCATATGACCACTGCTTCTTAGGACAAGAAGACTCTTAAAGAAGGGGATCTAGGCCAGGTTCTGTGACGTGGCAGCTGTCAGAACAGCAGGAAACATTCCAGACATGCATACCAAGACAATAAAAAAAATTAAAATTCTGTTTAGAGTAAAATAACAAAAAAGTGAAGCATAGGTAAATTAATTATTAGGGCATTTTATGATTTTAACAGATGAGAAAAAACACATGTACAATGCTTTTTTCCTTCTTAGCAGGAGTGATCTCCATATTGAAAGTTTATAACCAATATCTTAAGACTGCATTAGATTTGTTGAGACTGCTTTGCTCTTAAGTGCCTCTTACAGCACCAGATATTGAGGGAGTTGCCAGGTGAGTTTAAGAGTTAAGTACTGCCAGTTATCAAGATGTATTAGGGAAATAGGAGAGATGTAAGCAAATATGAGATATCTTATTTTCCAAAGGGAAGAGAGAAAATTTGGTTCTAGAAACTTGACTTTGATGCACTGTAAAATCCTGGAGGAGATCACTTAGGTAGACTTACTCAGTAGCCCTCAGTAGAGGCTAACATGGGTCTATGAAAAGGAGTCAGACCAAACTCAGACCTGCATGTGAAAAAAGAGATGAGTTTATCGTAGTGGAACATGTGTGGTGCCCACTGCATCTTGATTTAGCATGATGTTTTAGTAAAGTCTTCAGATCCCAATGGACAAGAAAAAGAAATGTAGTTTGAATAGTAGTATGTTAGGTGAAATAGAGGGAGTGGTATCATCCAGGGATAACATGCTTTAAAACACAACATTTGACCTTCTCATATTTGCCCATATAAGTAGTAGATGAGATAGAAAATCATAGTAATCCAGTTTTCAACATAGAGAACTGGGAAGGATGGTTATTCATAACAAATAATAAACACCAAAGAGAGCAGAGCCTGCTGGGCAGTGTTGCACATCTGTAATCCCAGTGACTTTGGAAGCTGAGGCAGGAAGATTGCCAGTTTAGCAAGACTCTGTCTCCAAATGAAAAATAAAAAGGACTGGGGATATTGCTCAATGGTAATCCCCAGTACCAATGATAATAATTTTGAAAAGAAAACAGAGCTTGCTGGAGCAGACACCTAAACCAACAATATAAAATGCAGAAAGCATAAGCATGTTATTTTATGCTGAGTTAAATGGTAAAAATACAGAATGGGAAACATCAGGCATAGCAGGAATTTGGGGAGAAAAATTCTAAGTATATGTGAGCTGGAATGTGATATAGTTGCAAAAGAAGTGTGGTGCCAATGTAGTTTTAAATCATGGATATAGAAGAATATGCTGTATAGACTCAGGTTATAGTATTATCCCCTTATGTTTGCCAATCCACATCTCAATCATTATAGCAATCTTTTCTAGGACATACATTGATAAAATAGAGCATATCCATTGAGGTGTGATAAGGATATGTAATTTACAAATTTCTTTTGATGCCTAGGTTATTTATTTTGCTATTCTTAATGCGCTATAAGGAATAACATGTATCATAGTATACCAGATGCTGTGTCAAATGTATGTCAAGGCACTAACTTAGTTTCATTCCAATCAAAGTGTGTAGAAATCAAAAACTTAAGTAAAATTTACTTACCTCAGTCTGTTGCATTTGAGCAATTGTGTTTAGCAATGATAATTCTTCTTTTGTTGAAAATATATATTAATTTCTATTGTTGCATGCTGAGTTAAATTTTATATCTGCATTACTAATTTTTTCAACCATTGGGTGTCAGCACTGTTTTATGTAAATTATAAGCATTTTTCACTTCCTTTTATTATATAAATGAGCAAAAGTTTGTTTTTTTTTTTAAAGAGAGAGAGAATTTTAATATTTTTTAGTTTTCGGTAGACACAACATCTTTGTTTGTAGGTGGTGCTGAGGATCGAAGCTGGGCCGCACGCACGCACGCCAGGCGAGTGGGATACCGCTTGAGCCACATCCCCAGCCCCAAAGTTTTTTTTTAAAACAAAAATAGAAGTATACCTTTCCTCCACATCCTTGCCCGAATTTATTATTACTTTTTTCTTGATGATTGCCATTCTGATTGGAGTAAGACAAATCTCAGTATACTTTTGTTTTGCATTTCCTTGGTTGCTAATACTGTTGAACATTTTTCCTTTTTTTTTTTTTTTTTGGTCATTTGTATTTCTTCTTTTGAAAATTATCTGTTTAGTTGATTTACCCATTTATTGATTGGGTAAGTATAACCACTTTGGAAAGCAGTATGGAGATATCCCTCAAAAGACTAGGAATGGAATCATCATATAACCTGGCTATCCCATTCTTTTATATTTATCCAAAAGCTCTAAAAATCACCATACTGTAGTGATACAGGGACATCAGTGTGCAATTCACAATAGTTAAGTTTTGAAATCAGCCTAGGTGCCCATCAACAGACTAATGGGTAAAGAAAATGTGGTATGTATACACAACAGGGTTTTATTGCTAGTAAAAGGATGAAATGGAGAACATCATGCTAAGTGAAATAAACCAGACTCAGTCAAGGGCTGAATGTTTTTTCTCACATGTGTAGAGAGATTGGTGGGAGGGGTGTTCATGGGTTTTTGTTTGTTTGTTTGTTTGGTACTAGGGAGTGAATCCAAGGGCACTTAAGCACTGAGTCACATCACCAGCCCTTTTTTATATTTTATTTAGAAACAGGGTCTCACTGGGTTACTTAGGGCCTTGCTAAGTTGCTGAAGCTAGCTTTGAATTGGCAATCCTCCTGCATCAGCCTCCTCAGCTGCTGGAATTATAGGCATACACCACCGTGCCCAGTGTGGAGGGAATTTTTAAAAGGGGATCTCATGAAAATAGAAGGGAAACCAATGGAGTGGAAAAAGGTGATCAGAGGGAGAATGGGAGGACATTGGGAAGTACTAGGGAATACAATCTACCCAAATGTCCTATGTCCATGAATGAGTATACCACAATGAATTTGACTTATTATACAATTGTAATACACTAATTAATAATAATAATAAAGCAGGGATATTAGTAGAGCAGAGCAAGCAGATGTGGGGATGAAGGAGACGAGGGAAAAGGAAGGTACTAGGGGATGAGATCAAATTATGTGCATGTGTGAATATAGCACAATGAACCCCATTGTCATGTATGATTATAATGTACCAATAAAAATATTTTTAAAATAATAATCAAAGTAGATAGTTTAAAAGTCAGTGCTTCCCAAATTGAGGATTTATTTCCTGTGCCTCAAAAATCTTCCCTTTTAGATTTAGACTGCTTGAAGAATTAAGGAAACAAATCCCAGATGACTCTTTTTATTGAGATTCTCAGTGAATGATCTAGAAGTTAAGATACAACCTTTAAAAGGGGGCAATATGAATAACTTACACACACACAAGTGTATGGATGCACACTTTACTGAAGACTGATGGTAACATATATGGATTGCAGGGATTTGCAGCCTAAACATGTTACATTTTTTGTAGTCTGTGGAATTAGATACTATTTATTAATAAGGTCCAAATATACCAAGGCTTTATATCAAACTACAAATGTTAAAAACATAGCAGATACAGAGAGAATGCAAGAAAATTCTTCATAGATCCTTCATTTTTTATTTTGAAATCTACTGATATAACTTACAGAAAAGTCACTGTGAAAATTCTTTCCCGGGAGCTGGGTCATAGCCCAGCGTTAGAGCACTTGCCTCGCACATGTGAGGCAGAGTTCAAACTTCAGCACCACATAAAAATAAATAAAGATATATATTTTTTTAATTTTCCCATCTTTTTTTCTGATACTAAGCACCTGGCCCACATAGCTCCATGAAAATATTCTATAATGTTACCCCAAGAATAACTCTATAGCTTTAATCACTTCAAGCCTGTAATCTGAATGTGAATATTTGCAATCAGAGCAGTTTTGCAACACAGGTGAACTACTACTATCCTGGAGGATTTAAAAGCTTTTCTGGAAAATGAGATGCTGGATAGCAGAAGTTAGTCAAAAATGTGTAACAAGACTTGTCCACTTAGAAATGGCATTCTCTTTTTAGTTAGCCTTCCTTATTAGAACTTACAGCAGCCCTTCCCACCTTATCCACAGGGGATATGTTCTAAGACTGCAAATGGGTGCCAGAAAATGCATAGAGTATCAAACGCTGTAAATACTGTTTTTTAAAAATTTATTTCTCCAAGTTTTGGAGCCTGATCAGTCCCAAGTTTGAGGCTTAGGTATCTGGCGAGAGCCTCCTTGCTGTAGCCTCCCATGGTTGAAGGTAGAATTTTTATATATATGTATATATGACAGCGGAATGTATTATAATTCTTATTACACATATATAACACAATTTTTCATGTCTTTGGTTGTATACTAAGTGTATTCACACCAATTTTTGTCTTCATAAGGGAACAAATCCCAAATGACTCTTTTTATTGAGATTTCTCAGTGAATGATCTAGAAGTTAAGATTCAACCTTTAAAAGGGGGCAATATGAATAACTTTGGATAATAATGATCATCACATTCCACCATCATTTATAACCCCATACCCTCTCCCTTCCCCTCCAACCTCTCTGCCCTATCTAGAGTTCATCTATTCCTACCATGGTCCCCCCTCCCTATCCCACTATGAATCAGCCTGCTTATATCAAAGAAAACATTTAACATTTGTTTTTTGGGGGATTGACTAACTTCACTTAGCATTATCTTCTCTAACTCCATCCGTTTATCTGTAAATGTCATTATTTTATCCTCTTTTATGCTGAGTAATATTCCATCGTGTATATATGCCACATTTTTTTTTTATCCATTTGTCTATTGAAGGGCATCTAGGTTGGTTCCACAGTTTAGCTATTGTGAATTGTGCTGCTCTAAACATTGATGTGGCTGTGTCCCTATAGTACGCCATTTTTAAGTCCTTTGGGTATAGACCAAGGAGACGGGTAGCTGGGTCAAATGGTGGTTCCATTTCCAATTTTCCAAGTAATCTCCATACTGCTTTCCATATTGGCCGCACCAAGTTGCAGTCCCACCAGCAGCGTATGAGTGTGCCTTTTCCCCCACAACCTTGCCAACATTTATTGTTGTTTGTCTTTATAATAGCTGCCATTCTGACTGGAGTGAGATGAATTCTTAAAAGAGTGGATTTGACTTGTATTTCTCTAATTGCTAGTGATGATGAACTTTTTTTTATATATTTGTTGATTGATTGTATATCATCTTCTTAGAAGTATTTGTTCAGGTCCTTGGCCTATTTATTGATTGGGTTATTTGATTTTTTGGTGCTTAGCTTTTTGAGTTCTTTTTATACCCTAGTGATTAGTGCTCTATCTGATGTGTGAGGGGTAAAGATTTGCTCCCAAGATGTAGACTCACCTCACAGATTGTTTCTTTTGCTGAGAAGAAACTTTCTAGTTTGAGTCCATCCCATTTATTGATTGTTGATTTTAATTCTTGTGACACAGGAGTGTTATTAAGGAAGCTGGGGCCTAATCCCACATGATGGAGATTAGGGCCTACTTTTTCTTCTATTAGAAACAGCATCTCTGGTTTTATTCCTAAGTCCTTGATCTATTTTGAGTTGAATTTTATGCATGGTGAGAGATAGGGGTTTGATTTCATTTTGTTGCATATGGATTTCCAGTTTTCCCAGCACCATTTGTTGAAGAGGCTATCTTTTCTCCAGTGCATGTTCTTGGCACCTTTATCTAATATAAGATAATTGTCATTTTGTGGGTTAGTTTCTGTTTCCTCTATTCTGTACCATTGATCTACCAGTCTGTTTTGGTGCCAATACCATGATGTTTTTGTTACTGTTGCTCTGTAGTATAGTTTAAGTTCTGGTATAGTGAAGCCACCTGCTTCACTCTTCCTGCTAAGGATTGCTTTAGCTATTCTGGGTCTCTTATTTTTCCAGATGAATTTCATGATTGCTTTTTCTATTTATATGAGGAATGTCATTGGGATTTTGATCAGAATCACATTAAATCTGTATATTGCTTGTGTAAGTATGGTCATTTTGATAATATTAGTTCTTCCTATCCAAGAGCAAGGTAGATCTTTCCGTCTTCTAAGGACTTCTTTGACTTCTTTCTTTAGGGTTTTGTAATTTTCATTATATAGATCTTTCACCTCTTTTGTTGAGTGATTCCCAAGTATTTTATTTTATTTTATTTTATTTTTGAGGCTATTATAAATGGGGTAGTTTTCTTCATTTCCATTTCTGAGGATTTATCACTAATTTACAGAAATGCCTTTGATTTATGGGTGTTGATTTTATATCCTGCTACTTTGCTGAATTCATTTACTAGTTCTAGAAGTTTTCTGGTGGAACTATTAGGGTCTGCTAGTTTAGAATCATATCATCAGCAAATAGTGCCAATTTGAGTTCTTCTTTTCCTATATGTATCCCTTTAATTTCTTTCACCTGTCTGATAGCTCTGGCCAGTGTTTTAAGAACTGGGTTAAATAGAAGTGGTGAAAGAGGGCATCCCTGCCTTGTTCCAGTTTTTAGAGGGAATGCCTTCAATTTTTCTCCATGTTGGCCTGGGGCTTAGCATAGGTAGCCTTTATGATGTTGAGATATGTCCCTAATTTTTCTAGTGTTTTGAACATAAAAGGATGCTGTATTTTGTCAAATGCTTTTTCTGAGTCTATTGAGATGATCATATGATTCTTATCTTTAAGTCTATTGATGTGTTGAATTAAATTTATTGATTTCTGTATGTTGAACCAACCTTGCATCCCTTGGGTGAATCCCACTTGATCATGGTACACCATCTTTTTGATATGTTTCTGTATTCGATTTGCCAGAATTTTATTGAGAATTTTTGCATAGGTTCATTAGAGATATTAGTCTGAAGTTTGTGTTTTTTTTGGCGGAGGGGGGGGGTGTTTTTGCCTGGTTTTGGAATCAGGGTGATATTGGCTTCATAGAATGAGTTTGAAAGTGCTGCCTCTTTTTCTATTTCCTGAAATAAATGGAAGAGCATTGGTATTAGTTCTTCTTTAAAGGTCTTGTAGAACTTGGCTGTGTATTCATCTGGTCCTAGGCTTTTCTTGGTTGGTAGACTTTTGATGGCATCTCTGTTTCATCACTTGAAATTGATCTTTTTAAATTGTGTATATCATCCTGATTCAAATTTTGCAAATTATATGACTCTAGAAATTTGTTGATGCCTTCAATATTTTCTATTTATTGGAGTACAAGTTTTCAAAATAATTTCTAATTATCTTCTGTATTTCTGTAGTGTCTGTTGTGATATTTCCTTTTTCATCATTTATGTCAGTGATTTGAGTTTTCTCTCTCTTTCTCTTCATTAGCATGGCTAAGGGTCTGTCAATTTTATTTATTTTTTTCAAAGAACCAACTCTTTGTCTTGTCAATTTTTTTAATTGTTTCTTTTGTTTCAATTTCATTGATTTCAGCTCTGATTTTAATTATTTCCTGTCTTCTGCTGCTTTTGGTGTTTATTTGTTCTTTTTTTTCTAGGGCTTTGAGATGTAATGTTAAATCATTTATTTGTTGACTTTTTCTTTTAAGGAATGAACTCCATGCAATGAACTTTCCTCTTAGAACTGCTTTCATAGTGTCCCATGTTTCATAGTTGATATGTTGTATCTGTGTTCTCTTTAACCACTAAAAATTTTTTAATCTCCTCTTTGTTGTCTTCTGCAACCCATTATTCATTCAGCAGCATATTATTTAGTCTCCAGGTGATGGAGTGGATTTTATTTCTTATTTTATCATTGATGTTTAATTTCATTCCATTATGATCTGATAGAATTCAGGGTGGTATCTCTACTTTTTTTTATATTTGCTAAGGATTGCTTTGTGGCATTGTATATGTTCTGTTTTAGAGAAGGATCTATGTGCTGCTGAGAAGAAAGTGTATTCTCGTTAAAGGATGAAATATTCTATATATGTCAGTTAAGTCTAAGTTATTGTTTGTATTATTGAGTTCTATAGTTTCTTTGTTCAGCTTTTGTTTGGAAGATCTATCTAGTGATAAAAGGTGTGTGTTAAGTTCACCCAAAATTATTGTGTTTTGGTCTTTTTGACTGTTGAATTTGAAAAGAGTTTGTTTGATGAACGTAGATGCTCCATTGTTTGGGGCATAAATAATTATTAAGTCTTGTTGTTGGTGTATGGTTCCCTTCAGCAGTATGTAGTGTCCTTCTTTATCCTTTTTGATTGACTTTAGTTTGAAGTCTACTTTATTTGATATGAGGATGGAAACCCCTGCTTGCTTCCGCAGTCCATGTGAGTGGTATGATTTTTCCCAACCCTTCACCTTCAGTCTATGGATATCTTTTTCTACAAAGTGAGTCTTTAGAGGCAGCATATTGTTGGATCTTTTTTTTTTTTTAAATCCAATCTGCTAGTCTATGTCTTTTGATTGGTGAGTTTAGGCCATTAGCATTCAGGGTGATAATTGAGACATGATTTGTATTCATAGCCATTTTTGTTTATTTTTGTATTTTATATGACTTGGTTTCACCTCTGATTAGATTTTCCTTTAGTGTAATCCCTCTCTCTGCTGATTTTCATCACTGTTTTTCTTTTTCTCTTCTTGGAATACTTTGCTAAGGATGTTCTGTAGTGCAGGCTTTCTAGTTGTAAACTCTTTTAACTTTTGTTTATCATTGTAAGTTTTTATTTCATCCTCAAGTCTAAAGCTTAGTTTTGCTGGATATAAGATTCTCAGTTGACATCCATTTTCTTTCAGAATTTGGTGTATGTTGTTCCACAATCTCCTGGCTTTGAGGGTCTGGGTTGAAAAATCTGAGATACAAATTGGTCTCTCCCTATATGTGACCTGGTTCCTCTCTTTTGTGGCTTTTAAGATTCTATCCTTATTCTGTATGTTAGGTATTTTCATTATAATGTGCCTTGATATACATCTGTTGTAATTTTGTGCATTTGGTGTCCTGTAAGCCTCTTGTATTTGGTTTTTCAATTCATTCTTCATGCTTGGGAAATTATCTCATTGAAGAAATTGTGCATTCCTGTGGTTTGAAACTCTGTGCCTTCCTCTATCCCAATAACTCTTAGATTTGGTCTTTTGATGCAGTCCTAGAATTCTTGGATGTTCTGTTCTGGTTTCTAACTATCTTCACTGTGTGATCAACTTTATTTTTCAGATTGTATACTTTGTCTTCATTGTCTGATGTTCTTTCTTCCAAGTGATCTAGTCTGTTGGTTATGCTTTCATTGAGTTTTTTATTTGATTTATTGTATCCTTTATTTTAAGGATTTCTGACCTTTTTTTTTTTTTTCAGAGTCTCTCTCTCTTGAAGTAATCTTTTGCTACCCGTATTTGCTCTCTTATCTCATTGTTGGAGTGATCCATTTTGGCCTGTATTTACTCATTTAGGTCATTTTTTAATTCACAGATCATTTTAATTATGAACCTTCTGAACTTTTTCTCTGACATTTCATCAACTTTGCTGTCCGTGGGTTCTATTATTATAGTATCCTGATTTGTTTGGGGCACTTTCCTTCCTTGTTTTTTCTATGTGTCTTACTTTCTTGCAGTGTGGATCTGAGATATTATAGTTTCTTCCCTATATCCTTGTAGTACCCATGTAGTACACTTTGATGTTGGGCTTCCAGACCCTGCTGGTGTCCCTCAATGAATGCTACTGCATCCTGGACCTGAGTCCTGCGCAAGTTGGAGTGGATGGATCTGGGCCGCTGGGCTTGACCTCCCTTGGTAGTCTGCTGGCTGGAAGGGGCTAGGCTCTGGCGGGTGTCTGCCATGCAGGGGTTGGGGGGATCAGGTCTACTGAGAGTCTGGGTCCTGCGTGGGCTATTTGGATGGGCAGTCTGGGCTAGATCTCTGGAAGGTAGAATTTGAACAAGAGAAAACAAGAGGGAGGAGGCCCCAAGCTTCCTTTTCAGGAAGCCATTGCCATGATAATAGCATTAATGTATACACTTTGCTCTCAAAGCCTAACCACCTCTCCTTAGGCCCCACTTCCCATCATTGTTGCCTTAGGGATAAGTTTCTAATATGTTAGCTTTGGGAACACATTCTAACCATAGTAACTTAAGGTTATCACTTTCCTAAGCTTAGGGCCAGTGGTCCCTTTCACAGTAGCCCCACTCTGGTGACTCATCCCCACTTTCTTACTTGTGTATTTCTGTGACATTTCATAAACTTTGCTGTCCATGGGTTCTATTATTATATGGGTTCTATTATTATATTATAATAATATTATATTATAATATAATATATAATGTTATATTATAATATTTGAGGCCAGACCTTGGCCTCAAACTTCTACCCCATGTATTCACTGCATGTCATCTTACACCTTACCACTGCATCTCCTAACAGGCTGCTGGCTCTTAACTCTTAACTAATTGTCATATTCCCCACTGGAAGCTCATGGAAGCTTCTGAGCTCTATCATGTCACTCTACAGCCAAGAGAAATTACAGGGGGAAAAAAAAAAGAGGTGGGAAGGGAGAATGCAATGTAGCCTCCCACATTAGATGGTCTCCTCCTGAAGCTTAGAAATGGAGGCCAGGCAAAAGTCTCTTCCTTCATCTGCTTTTGTTATGTTCTGTTATTTTGGTCCTTCCAGATTTTTCTACTAAAAGAGCTTCTACTAACCTTTCATGTGGAAGAGGAATAGCCCCCTTCTCCATGGAATGTGGAACCATCTGGACTTACTTGTTCTCAAGGGTACTTTAAATAGAAAAATTATGCATTGAGTAGACATTATTGAGAGAAGAAAATACATCAAAAGGCATTTCAAAATAACTATCTCCAAAGCAATTCAGTAAATTATTATGGATCAGCTTCTATGTGTTAGGAGCCAGGAACAAGGTGGTGAGCACAACAGAAGACATTCCTACCCTTAATGAACTTACAATCTTGAACATTTTATAGGAAATATTGCCATATCTCAATAGCATGGAGATATATACATAAGATTGATCATTTCAACAGTTGTTGAAGACTCAATTGATACATTCATTGATCAGGAAATGATTAAATAGATTATGTAATAGTTATACTATGGAACATTATACAGTTATTAAAAAGAATTAGAGTTCTACTGTTTTTTTTTTTTAATCTCCATTTTGCCAGTTGGTAATTGGCCAGGCATGATGGCTCATGGCATAGACCAAGCTACTTGGGAGGCTGAGGCAGAATGATTGCTTTTCTTATAAGGTGGAAAACCTATTTTTGCAAGCCCCAAATTAGGGCCTATAATATAATATGAAAATACACTAAGGATAATTAAGCAGAATATTTTAAAATCTCAAGTGTCTCAAGTCCTATAGTACACCTGTTTTCTCTACTCATTGTGAACAATTTCTAAATCATAATATGAATTGCATTAAAACTGGAGAAATTAGTTTTTTAGTGGTAGTAGATACCAATTCTAATGAATTAATATTTTATAATCTACATCAGATTTAATTAAAATGTAGTTTATGGTATTTTTGAGAAAATAACTCTTTACCTGTGTATTTTCAGTGGAAGATGCCAAGCATGCAAAATATTTTTCACTGGATCGCTGAATAAATAATTACCATAAAAAAAGAATTAGATGTGTCTGTACATGCTCATATAAAAGAAGAATCTATACCTAATCATCTGAATATATGTCATGTACACATGCAGACATGTCTTCATGAATAGAAACTTAGAAAAATACAAGCAACTATTAATGATGATTTCCTCTAGAAGATGAAATCTGACATGCCTGGAGAGAGGTAGAAAGGGAATTTTCATCATTATAAAGTTCTGTATCAGTTTTGTATGACAAGCTGTGTGTTACTTTTGTTGTTTTTAAAACAAAGAATATAAAAAAGTGAGAAAAATAAATAACCAGAGTTGCTACTGGCACACAATCTAGTCTACATGTTTAGAGAATTATTATTTCTAAATGCAATAGACAAGAAGAAGTGGATAAAATGAGCAACATATTGTTCCAGCTCTCTTGTCTCCTGTCCTTTGCAAGAGTACAAGGCCTTTGGGAGGTTTCCACATGGAGTGTCCAAAGATAGTAAAGAAGCGTCCTCTCTCTTGTCTTCAACATACCCACTTCCCACCCTCCTTTAGTTTGTTTTCAATGCCTTTCCATTTCCCTTTCAAATTTCCTATCTTGCTTGTTTCCTTGAGTTACCTTAGAAATTAGCAGTCCTTCCCAGCTAGTTCTGCCACTTTCAGCCCAGTGGTTAGAATAAGAGGAAGAAAAATGTTGCCTGAGCCTCCATCCAGATCACAGTTTGTTTTGGGGGATTACCATCCCTACCTACCTAAAATTAGATGTTCCTTGCTCTGCCTACATTAGTTGTTCTCCAGAAGTACTTATCACATCTTCTTACAAAACTTGCATTTTTCCATTACTATATTTTTGAACTTGTTATTCTGAAAGAGCATTTGTCTTCTCTTTACTTGAGGTTGTACTTGAATCCCCTCTTTTAGAATCATACTCTTGACCCTCCCCTGGCATCCTGAGTCTCCTTTGGGCTGGGCCCTGTCTTGTGCTTCATCTAGTTAGGAGGAAAACTTTATTCTTGCTCCAGTTTTTCAAGTAGTTTTGTATAGAATAACTAAAGATTCTTCTTAGCCAGTCAACAAAGTCTAAACAACATTAGACTTTGTTTATTCA
This sequence comes from Ictidomys tridecemlineatus, assembly GCF_052094955.1. Lineage (NCBI taxonomy): Eukaryota > Metazoa > Chordata > Mammalia > Rodentia > Sciuridae > Ictidomys > Ictidomys tridecemlineatus. The sequence continues at coordinate 24,459,342 of NC_135490.1, forward strand.
TTCAAGATTAAGTTTTTAATGCCTGCTGTATGCTTTGGTTCTGCCTGTTGAATTTTTTTTTCTGAGTTACTTATCCATATTGGAGAGGACAGCTTTTAAACACAGTAATAGAGTTGTTTCTTCACAAGAAGTGAAGTAAACATCTTGAACCAAAAGCTCAAGTTTCAAAAAGGAAAATAAACTAATATCTATGTCAGAGAAAACAACAACCTGATACCCGTTAGTAGTATCTTACACATTCTTAGCAGAAATTTATAAATTAGTTCTTTTTACCCCACCATGTACTGGTTGTGAATTAGCTTTATCTAGGAATAACTTTATCTCATGGCTGTCTCTTCTATCTTGTGTTTCTGCTAAAATATGAAAGACTGTATTTCATTCACTTTCTTTATTTAAATCAATAAAACTTTATCCAATTAGAAAAATACAATCATAGTAAGTTTGGAGCCAAGCATTATAAATTACCTCTAAATAAATATGATGAAATTTTCTTTTTGCAGATGCAAGTATTGGCATTATGATGAAAACCTGCTTACTTCAAGTGTTGTCATTGTCTTCCATAATGAAGGATGGTCAACCCTCATGAGAACAGTCCACAGTGTAATCAAAAGGACTCCAAGGAAATATTTAGCAGAGATTGTGTTAATTGATGATTTCAGTAATAAAGGTAATGGCTATCAAGTTGACAGTTTGTCTTTAAAACGAGTTAATTATGAGTAATTGCAAATTTAAAATTGTTACTGCCGACAGTATTTATTATCAGCAAGTGACACTGTGCCAAGCATTGTATATGAATTATTTTGTTAATCCTAACAGTAATTTTTAGAATAAATATTGTCATTATCTCCATTTTACATACCAAAGGCTCGGAAATGTCAAGTAACTTGCTAACAGTCACAAAGACAGTAATTAAAAGTTGGATGCAAAGCCACGAGCTCATAAGTTTGTGTCTTCAGTCACTATCTTAACACTATACCAGTTCTTTAGGGCTTGGAGTTTGCAAAATTTTAGTCATGGAAGTTTGAAAGACTGAAAAAATGCAATCACATGTCTATTGCAAGGCCACCCAAAGGGCCGTCCACAGTTTTCACATTGAAATCCATATACCTATTGCATAGCCTATACTTTATATTTGAATGATGAGGGAAATATTAATTTTGACCAGAAACTATGAACTATTTTTATTTATTATAGTATATTTTAAAGCTTATTTTGTTCCATATTTAGTTTAGAATAGTAAACAAAAAGAAATTATGCTTTTTATTCTTTTTAAGGAGGCAGCTATTTTAGCATTTAGGAAGGTCTTGGTTAGTCTTGGCTCAATTTGGCAAGAGAATGATTGAGCAGTGATCTTCCAGATAAGTGATTTTTTTTTTTAAAGGAGAGAGAGAGAGAGAATTTTTTTTTTTATAGATGGACACTACACAATGCCTTTATTTTTTTAATGTGGTGCTGAGAATTGAACCTGGGTCCCACCTGTGCTAAGGGAGCGCTCTACTGCTGAGCCACAACCCCAGCCCCAGTGATTTTTTAAATTATATATTTTCTTTAAATGTATTACTGTTAGTTGAATGTCTTAATGACATGAAGTGAAAATACAAATAATGCTGTAACTCAGAATCTAAGTCAACATGTAAATAAAAATAGAATTTTGCTGCTGCAACCCACATCTGGATTTTTTTTTTCTTGTCACAAAATAGAATTGAAACTTTTGAAAATTGACCGGAGAGCTCAGACTACTCAATAACAACAGGATGTTTTCATTCTGACAAATAAATTTTGCAGAAAATTGTTCTGTATAAGAGTGGTATCATTGAATGTAGACAGAACATAGGTAGCATGAAAATATCTTTCTAAATGACTTTAGAAAAGCTTCCTTCCACCACTTAATTTAAACTCTTGTAATCTGGATAAACTCATACTGTTTTTGCAGAGACATGACTATAATCGTGATCTGCATACATGTTAGCATTAGGAGAAATAGAAATAAGACTTACTTCCTTTTCCCTTTAACTTGGTGTAGTGAATCACTTTTTTCAACCAATCCTATTTAATCACACTAGAGAAATGAATAGTTTTAAATTTTATAATCATATCAAATGCATTTAGATTTTTTTCATTTCTTTTGCTATTGGGGATTGAACCCAGGGACACTCTACCATTGAATCATATCTCTACTCTTTTTTATTTTAATTTTGAGACAGGGTCTTGCTAAGTTGCTGAGGGTCTCAATAACTTGCCAAGGCTAGCATGGATTGTAATTCTACTGCCTTTGCCTCTGGAGTTGCTGAGATTATAGATATGTTATCTTTGTTGCAATTTTCTATAACAGGAATGTTTACATCAAAAATATTATTCTTATTCCAAGACAAATATTTGAACATATGTTTTATGGTGATACTGTTGGTACCAATAATATTATAAGTATAGAAAAACCTAAACCACAAAACTACTCTGAGAAATCGCCTTTGATTGTACTGATTTTAAGAACCCCTATATTATTAACATAAGAAAAATTTTAATATGTCCTTAAAAATGTAAAGGCTTACTAAAAAGTTATTACCATCCTGAAATAACTACTTGATCCTGAAAATCAGAACAGAATTTTGGGCTTAAGATTTTTGTGCCTTTTACTTTCACCTTTTTGTGATCAGTACTTCTGTTGCTATAGATCTCTTATGTTCAGTCTCATGTATCACAATTTGAAGGCAGTCATGCAGGGACTGCTCATAGTATGCAAAGCCTTTTAGGTTCTCCTTGAACAGAGGTACGGAAAATCTGTCATTAGTTTTCCCAAACTCACAATAATTTTTAAATCTGTTGGTCCTAACTTCAGTAAAATTAATATCATATTTGCTTAATATGGCTGGAGTGAAAAATTTGGTTTGTACTTTCTCCAATATATTTCTCCAATATAGAAACTAAACTTTGAATTTATAAGTTTTCCTTTAGAGAAAAATTACTGATAAAAACCTCACAAAGGAGCTAACTACTCATAATAGCACTTAGATTTCTGAAAATTGGTGTGTCCTCTCAACAAGGTTTGGAACCTTTAAAAGAGCAAGCTCCTCTATACACATGTGCATCAGCCAGGGAGGCTAAGTCAGGCTAAGGTAAAACACAACTCCATTCTTTTTTTTTTAAATATAGACACAATATCTTTACTTTATATGTTTCCTTTATTTTTATGTGGTGCTAAGGATCGAACCCAGTGCCTCACACATGCGAGGCAAGTGCTCTGCCGCTGAGCTATAACCCCAGCCCCTCAACTCCACTCTTAATGGCTTATAACAACAAAAGGTTTTCTCCTTTTATACTACATTTCCTACAGGTCAGCCTATCTCTGTGCTCTATCTTCACTGCAAGACCTACACTTTGCAGAGCAGCTTCAGCTCACGCTGCCTGTGTAAAGGTAGAAGAAAGAAGAGATCTAGTAAAACACAAAAGGCCTCATAGTGCTTTTGCTGACAAGTGACCCATAGCATTTCTATCCACGTGTCATTGGCCACAGCAAATCACACACCCAGCCTGACATCAGTGGGTTAGAGGCGGGTAATTTTACTCCAGGAGTAGTGGATATTTTGAACCCTAATACAGTCTATTACCATGTAAGATTTCAGAAGAGCAAGGAGTCATTGTATTCACTATTTCCCCTTTTGGGCCATCTTAAACAATAATCTAAACTTGAAGACTAGGCCACCAACTTATTTCTGTCCATAAAAATGTAATTAAGATGGTTTAGGTTGCACATCCAAAAATGTACCTAATGGAATTCAGAAAGAAAGATTTTTTTTTTAAATAATAACTTAGGATACTAGTCTTAAAAAAGAAAGAAAAAAAAAGGAGAAGGTTTATTTTTTTTAATTTTTATTGTTGGTTGTTCAAAACATTACATAGTTCTTGACATATCATATTTCACACTTTGATTCAAGTGGGTTATGAACTCCCATTTTTACCCCATATACAGATTGCAGAATCACATCTGTTACACATCCACTGATTAACATATTGCCATACTAGTGTCTGTTGTATTCTGCTGCCTTTCCTATCCTCTACTATCCCCCCTTCCCTCCCCTCCCCTCCCCTCCCATCTTCTCTCTCTACCCCATCTACTGTAATTCATTTCTCCCCCTTGTTTTTTTCCCCCTTTCCCCTCACTTCCTCTTGTATGTAATTTTGTATAACCATGAGGGTCTCCTTCCATTTCCATGCAATTTCCCTTCTCTCTCCCTTTCCCTCCCACCTCTCGTCCCTGTTTAATGTTAATCATCTAAGGAGAAGGTTTAAAAGTAAATAAATAAATAAAATCTAGAAGGGAAAATTACCCAGATCTTCTGGGGTGGGGGGAAACATGAACAAAAGAGTTTTATTTATAACATTCATTAAAACTGCCAAAACAGAAGGAAAAAAAATTTCTAAATTCTGAATACCCATGTGTTTCTTGCTGTCTTACTAATAGAAGATCCCTAAAATTAGTAAAATATTAAGTGCATTGACTGATATACCTATTTAACCCCTAGCTCATTTCTATAGCAATTTTTTGTGATTTTTATATTCATAGGCCAAATTTTTAAACAGTTTTTGTATTGTCAAGAATCATCTTTAGAGCTTATTCTGGCTGTGGTGAGCAAATTTCACAGGCTCATAGTGATAAAAACAAAAGCTGTTCTCTTACATTGGGAAGCCAAGAAGGAAATTTTGCCAAATATATTTTTGTTGTTGTTGTTTTAAAATATTTTTTAGTCCTAGATGGACATAATGTGTGTTGTTTGTTGTTGTTGTTGTTGTTTTTAAAATATTTTTAGTTGTAGTGGACATAATGATTTTATTTTATTTATTTATTTTTGTGTGGTGCTGAGGATCTAATTCCGTGCCTCACACATGCTAGGCAAGAGCTCTACCACTGAGCCATAACCCTAGCCCATGTATCTGGTTTTTATAAAAGAAAATATCCTCTACTAAATTATAAACATATATATGTATATATACAATAATAATAACAATCCAATAAAATTATACACACACTTGTAATGCTAAGATATACAGAAAATAGGATCTTTTGATAGTTATTCATCAACATGGCAGGAACCATATTCATCACAATAAGACTGCAGACTTCATTCCCTATTGCAGTTGGAGAAAGCCCAGAAATGAAATGTATAACCCATGCAGATTTCGGTGAAGTTTTATGTTATCAGTGCACAGTGTATCTTCAGAAATCAAAATCATTGCTTCTGACAACACAAAAAGCAACAAAAAATCTTTTAGATTGAACATTACCGTGTTAATTTAAAAAATTTTTTTTAATGTATCTTAAAGACTCAACTGTCAATTGGCATAATCACCATTTATTTAAAGTTTAGTAGGATGTTTGATAATTGTCACACCAACCAGTTCTCTGTAGATATATTAAGCTTAAATTTTAACTTAAGTAATACATATCAGCTTCCATTTTTTTTTCCCCCCTTGGGGATTGAACCCAGGGCCTCACTGATGCTAAGCTCAGGCTTTTCTACTGAGCTACACCCCCAGCAGGCCACAGTCCTTGCTTGTCCTCTTAATAGATTAAACATTTGATAGGGCCCATGTAAAATTATTGACTGCCCAGCACATTTATACTCTTTGTTGAGAAAAATAATACTTTTTTATATGCAAAGTTTTGATTTTATAATGTTGATTAAATTTTTTATTCATAGACCACTTAAAAGAAAAACTGGATGACTACATTAAGATGTGGAATGGCCTAGTAAAGGTATTCCGAAATGAGAGAAGAGAAGGATTAATTCAAGCGCGAAGTATTGGTGCTCAGAAGGCTAAACTTGGACAGGTAGGAAGCATATGCTATCTACAATGTCAATAGCTTGGATTTGGTAACTAAAAGATTATATAAATTTTTAATCACTCTTCAGGTTTTAAAAATGAAATGAGAATGCTGGCTTGAACAAATAACTACTGTGTCAAAATTGACTGTAATATTAATTTTTGTTAGCGTCTGATTTTAAATTGTGTGTGATTTGTGATGTACCATATGCAAGGAGTATTCTTTCACCCTGCCTCTTTTTTTTAAGGTTTTGATATACCTTGATGCCCACTGTGAGGTGGCAGTTAACTGGTATGCACCACTTGTAGCTCCCATTTCTAAGGACAGGTAACATAATCTTGCTTTTTTTCTTTCCTAGTTGAAAAGTAAACCTTGTCCTAGAAGGACAAATAATATCCTTTGATTCCACTTCTAGTTAGTGCATCAAGTATTGGGTTTTAAGTGTTATCCTTGAGCTAGTTGTTTCCTTGGGTGGAACTTGGCTGATACTTTGGGTTGATGAAGTCTGGTATTTGGGAAACTAGGTCAAGTCATCTTGTGATTCCATTACTGAGACTCCCTCTGATTCCAAAAACTTTCCTTAACAGAAATATTAGTTGCTCCCTCTAAACATGAACACGAGTTCTAGAGACTTGAAGAACCATGCTTTGAAATTGTACCTATTTTTTTTAACACCCTTTTAAATTATTACCTTAGTAAGGACCAGCTATGATTTCTGTCAAGGCTTTGGGTTCCTATGGAAACTTTAAGATTTAGAAATAGATAGCTATGCCATGGAAATGTGGTGCTCACCATTAAATCTCCAGAAATGTCTGAAACGGCAGAAGGCAGCGTAATTTCCTAGTTCCAAAAGCCTTTCTTGCTTCTCATCCAGAATTCTGGCTATTTCAGAATCTAGGAGAATGAGACATATCTCTTTTGTGAATGGCATGAGTCAGAGGAAGAACTTAGAATATTTTATCATCAGAGGATTTAAGATGAAGTCCTATAAAACATTTTTTTCACATGACTTAATCTTCACAGCAGCCCTGAAAGTTAGAGATCATTAGCTTCATTTATAGAAGTGGATCCTGAGGCTTAGGGAAATTAAGTAATTTGCCCCAGATTAGATAGCTAATAAACTACCAAACTGAGGTCTCTGGGCCATTTTAAATTGTACCATTTTTTTAGAAATGCGAAAAGCATGATTAGTGAGAAAAGATATAAATCAGGTATCAGATAACCAAGTTTGCCAGGGAGATGCTAGCAGTCTTCCTGGCAGTAAGAAAGTGGTTTTCCAAAGTTCCAGTGACAATCTCTTATATCCCACAGGGAACCTCCAGTGTGTGTTCATACTCTGGAAAGACTAACGCCCACTTTTAGGATTTACTTGCCCGTATCAAGGATCTAAGCCCCCAGAGAGTTTTCCTTTCTCTTGGTTTCTAAAGAAAACTGTAAACTGGTTATGGGAAGGTCCAATCTATATTTTAGGAAATACATTTTAAAATCCTTTTCAACAATATGAGCATTGAAGCAAGCAAGGTACCAAATTACCTTTGTAATGTCAACTCTGTATCTGATTGGTTGCACAGTACTATCATTTTTATGATGTCCAAATAGAAAGAATTGGCTTTTTTCTCCTTTGTTCCAAATTCTTGCACCACTTAAGTTTTTAACAGATTTTGAGGGATTTTTTTTCTTGCTGTTTTTTTTTTTTTTAAAGCAGCAATACATTACAGAACCTTTATATTTGCAATAAAAGGTGGAGGAAAGGCGATTGAGTACAAGCACAAAAACACATTTTTATAAAAACTACTTTCAAAGAAATAGCAACAAAGAGCTAGAAACCACTAATGATATGGCAACTATTATTAGCACATGCTCATGCACACGCACATTTTAATGGGGAACAGGGAGGAAGAATGACAGAAAGAAAAATCTTGTAAATAGTGCAAAATTACCAAGAGAAAGTTGCCACTAGCACCAAAGTGAAATGGAAAAAAAACACTATTATACTCAATTGGCAAGGCCCTTTGTCCCTGAGGTTTGTCTGTAAGCCTAGGGGAAAGTCTCCTCTATCTGTCCTTGCACTGATAGGCTCTTGGCTTGTGTGGAACATTCATTTGCTGTTTCCCCATTAGATATTTAAGTTCCCTAATGCAAAATAAACCAATTACAAAACAACAACAACAAAACTACAAAAAAGGACAATGTAGTTAGGCATGCTGAACTAGTCAGTTTGGGGTTCTTAAATGCTTCTTCATTTTCTGTAAATGTTTCAGAACTACATGTACTGTGCCTCTAATAGATTACATAGATGGGAATGATTATTCCATTGAACCACAGCAAGGTGGGGATGAAGATGGTTTTGCCCGAGGGGCCTGGGACTGGAGTTTACTGTGGAAACGTATCCCTCTAAGCCACAAGGAAAAGGCCAAAAGAAAACATAAAACTGAACCTTATCGGTAAAGATTATTACTTTTTTTTTCAATGTTGAATGTTTATCTAAGTACTTTTTTTTTCCTTCCCCATGAACTCATATAAATCTGTGGGTCCATACGTACGTTTCCATTTGATCTTTGCTGCCATCATCAACACAATACAGAACCATTTGCACTGTGCCGCTTATAGATGTCATAAATGGCAACACATATGAAATTGTACCCCAAGGGGGTGGTGATGAAGATGGGTATGCCCGAGGAGCATGGGATTGGAGTATGCTCTGGAAACGGGTGCCTCTGACCTCTCAAGAGAAGAGACTGAGAAAGACAAAAACTGAACCGTATCGGTAATCACTAAATCACTTACATATTTTTCTTTTCTCCAGTTGCTGCTAATTTATTAACTTCTTGGCAAGCTAAACATTTGTTGTTAAACCTGTAGATGCTGTCTCAGATTCTGAAAGAGCTTCTTTCCTTCCACTCTTTCAGAGCTTGGAATTCACATTTGCTCCTTTGTAATTGCTTTTACCCTAAATGCAAGCTCCACTATTCAGTTATACTCTTTCATTGGGGAAAACAAATAATGTGAAACGATAAGGTAAAAAAAGAAAACCTTTACTGTCCTGTTCTATTAGGCTAGATAACAAATTTTGTTCTCTTGATGACAATATCATTCTATAAATTTAAAATACATAAATTACTTACAATCTAAGATTCTAATTTCCACTTTAATGCCTTAGTGTGATGATAACAATGAAAGACACTAGCAAGAGATTTGGGAAGTTCCCTCCTTTTGTTTTATATGCTAACTCTTAAATATTAATTTTGCTCTGGTTAAATCTGATGAATAAAAATGCATCACTTTAGAAGATGTTACATAGACTCCCTATGGCTTCATTCTCAGAAGAGTACTTGATTAAAAGAAAACTCTGTTCCACAATCAGCTTTAGTCTCTTCTTGTGGTTCTTCAAGTAGAACAATTTATGCTACTCTCTTCTTTTTGATCTTTCAATTGGAACATTTTACTGTCTTTCAAAAAAGTGACCCCCAAATGAAATGTTTGCTAAATGTTAGTGCAGCTGTCTCCAAATTGTGTCTGTTTTTATTTTTTGACCCTATGGTTCTGCTTTCAGTTTCTTTCTCCCTGTTATGCTGCTGATAAATGTTAGAACTTTGTTTTGGGAAGATGCTTCAGTGTTGTGGAAATGCTAATGGGATTTGGGCATGTCAGGATATCAAGATACTGAATGGCAAACATAAGGAAATTACAAAACTTTAAGGTTTTTTGGGCATTCTCCAAATTTTCATTTGAAAATTTCTTACCCATAATACTTCAGGAATCTGCTGCTTACCTCCTTAACCTAACAAATAATTCTAGGGGAAAAAAATATAGGGTGCTGACTACATTTATGTTTCTGTTCATCCCATGGGCTGGTAAAGACCTTTTTAAAGCAAGCTAGAAAATTTAAGAATGGTTTCCCTTTAACTAACTCACAAATTTCCACATAGCCCACTAAAACCAAGTTTTCAATTCTGAAAACATAATAACATATTCAAATATTATTTCAAAGTTACCATAACTGATATATTTGTCGCTCAGTTTAAATTTTATTTAGGTGTTTCACATCTGGGATGATGGGACCAATGGGTTAAAGCATTTTCAAATCTGTACTGAGATGGATGGGAATATATCTAAAAGCCAAATGAGCACAGTTGTAGTGGAACAATTTTTAATGACAGTTAAAGTATAACCAAAAATGTGATAGTACTGTGTATTTAGTTAGTATATTTTAAGAAGAAAAGGCATAGAAAAACAATTTTCTCTTGATATGGTTTTTTGTTAGTATGGAAATATTATCTGATTCATTATCTACTCAACAAATATTGAGTACTTACTATGTGCCAGGCTCTGTACATTTTAACAGATATCCTCCCTCATGAAACTTAAAATATAGGAGAGAGATAGAAATTGAACAGATTACTACACACACACACACACAAAAAAAAAAAAAACTGAAACAGCAACTATGATAAGTAGTATGAAAAAAATCACAGGTATGTGGAACTTGGGGAAAGGAAAACTTGATCCAGCTAGAGGCCCCAGAAAGTCATTTCTGACAAAGTGTCATCGAGGCTGAGATTTTAAGGAGGAAATACATTTAGGAGTATAAATAGCATGGTGAAGCCTCTGAGGCAAAGGCATGACCTAGCTAAGCTAAGAGCAGAGTGGCAAAGAGCTGGGTAGAGGGAGCTGGGTGAGCCTAGGCAGTGGGGAGGAATCATGGAGGCCCATGCAAAGGAGTCTGCTTTGGCTGCTGTACGAATAGATTTAGATGGGGACAGAATAGAATAAAGGACACAAGTTCTGGAGATTTGGCACAGTCCAAGCAGTGTTGGTGTGGTCTAGGGTGGTAGCAATGAAGTTGGAAAGAAGTAGACAGATTCAAAATTTTCCAGGTCGAATCAGTATTATTCAGTGATTGGTTTAGTATTAGGTGTGATGACGAAGAAGGTACCTAAAGATATGAAGTTCCCTAAAACTTAAGAATTGTGATGCATTAATAATTATTTTTTCCGTGGGAGTGGAAGGACATACAGCAGTATGAAAATTATTCCACTTTCATTTCTTCCAATAGTAGGAGTGACTTGACCCTAAAAATATACCCAGTCCTTTTTCTCTTGCCTCAAAATGTACCTAATTTAAGATCCATTCAAGAAGGCCCACAGATCACCCTTTTTCATTTTGTACAGTAAATAGTAATGTGGAATTCTCCTGTGTCATTCCTACACTACATTTGCAAACTCTGAATGAACTGTGGCTGTTCTAGTGTGATTTACACTCTTATTTGGCAAGCCCTTGAGCTATAAAATTAAAAAATGACGGACTACTTCCATGGTGTATGGTTTCGTTCATCCCAGAATGACTCATAAATCATTGCAGGAGCAGTTAGCAAACCACGGCTGTGTGGCTCTGTGTTTCAGGAGTGAAAGAAATTTTTATTTTAACTAAAATGAAGGCTTAATTTTTAAATCAACAAAGAACCAAGTCGCCCTCTAATGGTAAAATGACGCAATGCTCCAATTTGTGACAAACTAATTGGGTTTCAGAAATTTTGGTAAATTCTCTAAGGAATTAGGAATAAATTATTTTTGAAGGATTTATAATTTCTTAATGTTTGGCCATCAGTTTTGTCTCTTCTGTGCATATTTAGACTGTATTCCAAAAATCTTGTTTTCTATTGGCAAAAGGATGTTGGGGGTTTGTCTTTAATGGTTATCTCAGTGTTTTTCTTTCTTAGGTCCCCAGCCATGGCTGGTGGATTATTTGCTATTGAACGAGAGTTCTTCTTTGAACTGGGTCTGTATGATCCAGGTCTCCAGATTTGGGGTGGTGAAAACTTTGAGATCTCATACAAGGTAATGTTTCATTTAAATGATGCAGTTTTCTACAGTTACTGACTTTTGTGATTTTTCAGATAAAACTAGTTTCTTTGAAACAAAAATCCTGTAATGCATTTCTCCAAATTATAAGGAATGACTTAACATACGTCTGGGGAAAAATAGAGCAAAATGCAAATTCTAAATTTATATGTTTATAGAGCTTATTTCAAAATTGTGGCCAATAAGCTTCAGAAGTGGAAATAACCCCTTTCCTCACTCCCAGGTTTTCTGTACACTGGAGCCATGTATGATAGTAGCTCTTTGGAGAATCTGCATGTGTTAGAGCCATAGTTGACCATTCACTGACACAGTCACCCTTTATCACTGTAGGACATGATGAGCCAAGACAGAAGCAGATCCCCACAATGACTGTGCATCCTCAGACTGACATTGGAACTGTCTTCCTGCAGCACCTCCCCTGTTGTTGAGGCAGTCCCCGAGCACTAATACCTTCCGCGCTCCAACCCCTACCTCAACACCCACTCCTATCCCTAATTTCCAAAAGAGAGAGAAAACTATATCACAGTTTGAGTTAAACAGGTATTCATTACCTCTTGTCTTAACTGTCCTGTGCTTTAGCACTGTGAGAAATAGAAGAGGAGTAAACTGGTCCTTGTTCTCAAGGAATTTACAGCTGATTTTAATTTCTAATACATTAAAAGGAGGAATGGCATTCACTTGGTGTTATTCATAAATCGAATTGTGCTGGAGGTAGAATTTGAGGCATAATTAGAAAGATGCAAATGATATCAGAGAACTGAGCAGAGAACAAGCGAGGAGGGGAGAGGGAGATCTGAGCAGATAGATTGGGAGAAGGTACAAATGTATGGACACGAAGAGCACATTCAGGAAACAGTGAAGGGCAGTTTGGCAGAAGCAGGCAGCATGAATAAAGACATGTAAGAAGATAAAGTGGGCAAGAGGTTAGGGCCATATTAAAGAGTCTTTAATGCTTAGTTAAGAGATTCTTACCTAACTTATAAGCAGTGGAGAACCATCAAAGATACTAAGCAAGGGAATAACATGACCCAAAGCTGCCCTTCAGCCACAGTAATCTCTTGCAATAAATAAGGATAGAGGTAAGTAGAGAGAGAGTGAAGGTGAAGATGTCAGTTAGGTTATTATAATAATCACCCAAGTAGGAAATATGTTAGCATTGAAAACACAGATGATATTAGGAATGAAGAATGTGCATTGTTTTGCAAGGTTATATTGAGAAAAAGTCTCTAAGGACTGTAAGCACACAGGAAGAGACCCCCTTAGCAGTTTTTTTTGTTATATTCCCATTGCCTTCCTTGTTATTATAAGTTTTTTAAATGATCAATTATTTTAGGATTTGTTCAGCTTATGAATTCTGTGTGGACATTGTATCTAATTTAGATTTAAGATTTATACTTAGAAGACAAGTTTTTAATTATAATGCATCTTTGCATTATAAACAACATGTGTTGTCTCTTGATAGATATGGCAGTGTGGCGGCAAATTATTGTTTGTCCCTTGTTCTCGTGTTGGACACATCTACCGTCTTGAGGGCTGGCAAGGAAATCCTCCACCCCTCTATGTTGGGTCTTCTCCAACTCTAAAGGTGAGTAACGAGAGAAGGATAGGATAGGATACAATAGAGAACTAACATTTACAGACCACATGCTATTATACTCAATTAACAAATATCATCTCATTAAATATGGGGTACACCTCCTAAACAGTCATCCTGGTTCTCACCTTTAACTTAGGTTAGGCTTACTCTAATGAAATCTTATTATTCTGTAAGATTATTCACTGTACCCCATTCTTTTTTAATTGAAAAGTAAAAAGTGTATATATTTATGCTGTAGAACTTAATGTTTTGATTCATATACATTGTGCATTGAATAAATTAAGCTATTTAACGTTCATTACATAGCATATTTATCACTTTTTTGTGGTGAGAACACTAAAATTGATTTTCATGTGTACAGTATATTGTTATCAACTATAGTAACCATAATATACAATAGATTTCTTGAACTTATTCCTCCTGTCAAACTGAAATTTTGTGTCTTTTGTCCAACATCTCCCCAATTTTCCTACCTACTTCAGACTTGATAGCTACTCTATTTCTATTTCAACCTTGATAGCCACTCTATTTTACATTTTTTTTTTTTTTTACTCCACATAGAGTGAAATTATGCAGTATTTGTCTCTCTGTGCCTGGTTTATTTCACTTTATATAATGATCTCCATGTTGTTGCAGTTGACATGATTTCCTTAGTTTTAAAGGCTGAATATTCCATTGTATATGTCACACTTTCTTTATCTTTATCAGTTGATGGACACTTAGATTGATTTCATGTCTTGACTGTTATGAATAATTCTCAAATGAACACTAGGTACTACTCCTGATGTAAAACAGAAGTTAGCAACTGTGGTCCAGAGACCAAATCTAACCCATTTATAAAGTTATGTTGGAGTTCAGTCCCATTAATGTATTTACATATCATCTGACTACCTTCACCCTATACTAGCAGAATTGAGTAGTTGCCACAGAGATTATTTGGCCCACAGAGACAAAGATACTTACTATCTGACCCTTTATAGAGAAAATTTGCTGACATATAGTACAGAAAATCAAGGGATAGAACGAATAAATGTCATTTCATATATATTCATGCAAACATTCATTCTTTCTATATGAAACCTTAGAAGTTAAGACAACGTCAGCTTATTACTCAATTTGAGGAAGTAACATTACAACATCACTTATTTTTTTTCATAGTTGCTTTTCCTTACCATTTTATTGCTTTATAATTGTTTTTCCTTAATTTGGGACTATGGTAAAATGATTCAATTCTGGTTGTTAAAAAAATAAAAATAAAACACATTTTTATCAGGGGCGGGAGTTGTGGCTCAGTGGTAGAGCACTTGCCTAGCATGTGTGAGGCACTGGGTTTGATTTTCAGCACCACATTTAATAAATGAATAAAATAAAGGTTCATCAATATCTTTAAAAAATTTTAAATATGTTTTATCAAACAGAGCTATTTTTTCATGATGGTTTCTAAAATGAGATTTTCCCCTATGCATACCAGTTGTGTGGTTTAACAGAAAGAGATTGTTCTGGGAGAAGGAGTACCAGTGCTCAGCCAAATTCTCAGGAATCCTCTGGGTTTCATTTTCTTCCTCTCTCGCCAGGAGAGAATACATTGACTTAAAATAAATGATCTTGATAGTAGGGGATAGGAAAGGTAGCAGAATACAACAGTCACTAATATGCCATTATGTAAAAATGTGAGTATGTAACAGAAGTGAGTCTGTATTATGTATTTGGGGAGTTCAAAACCCAATTGAGTCGATTGTATGAAAGATGATATGTCTTGAGCTCTGTAATGTTTTGAACAACCAATAAAAAAAAAAAAGAAGGAAAAAAAAAAATAAATGATCTTCAATTCAGGGATAGTATATTCTATGTACCTCAGTTTTTAGTTAAACATACATGACATTTTTTATCTTGGCAAATGACATATTGGACTCATTAGCTCACTTGAATTCTTTGGTTTAATTAAATGCCAGGTTCTGTAGAAATGAGGTTGTTATATGTTGATCATACTTCATGTATCTAAGATGGTCTATTTATTCCATTACAATTATTTTCAGTTTTCAAAATGATATTAATTTTCTTTTTCACAGAATTATGTTAGAGTGGTAGAGGTTTGGTGGGATGAGTATAAAGACTACTTCTATGCTAGTCGTCCTGAATCAAAGGCATTACCATATGGGGATATATCTGAGCTGAAAAAATTTCGAGAAGATCACAACTGCAAAAGCTTCAAATGGTTCATGGAAGAAATAGCTTATGACATCACCTCACACTACCCTTTGCCACCCAAAAATGTTGACTGGGGAGAAGTAAGTATCAACCAATATTCAGATCACAAAGTATGTGTGTTTGGGGTCTGCATTTGGGAAAAAGGCAAAGAGAGATGAAAATGTGTGAGTTAAAGAAAAGAATTTGGAGGAAAAAGTTTGGCTAAAAACTGACTGGAAACATCTAACAGCTTACCAGTCAACACCCATAGCTACCCTGAGATGTCTCTTCCCAGCCTCTGCACGTGTGGCTGCCCTGCCTAGAACACTGTGCCTCTTCTTCTCCATCTCCTGCCACTTCCCTGTCCCTCACTTCAATTCCCTTTCTTGACTGTTATCTTATTTTTCCCAACTTAGAGATGATGAATACTGAGAATAATTTCTTATTCTTACCCACTTCATCAGAAAGGCTTAGCTCTGTGATCTTTCCATGGGTTCTCCCAACACACAAAATTGCCTATCCCCCAGCCATTCTTAAGTACTTCAGGACTTCCAGCCCCAGTGTGCTATAATAAACTAATGCAGGGACCCAATATATAATGGGCACTTAGACAGTGCTTGTCAAATAAATTAATAATGATAATTAAAAACTATTAAAATCAACCAGACATTAATGCTTGTTGTCATTTCTGTTTCTTCAGACTTGTCTTTTTAACCTCATTTCTGATTGTACTCACCCAAGTACCTTATATTGCTGCCTCACAGTTACCTTAAAAGTATCGTGAACTTTCAAGTCTATGTGCCCATGCTTATTTATGCATTCTGCAAATATTGGTTGAGGGCCTACTGTGTGTCAATCATTCTTCGAGACAGAAAACCAGACAAGCAAGGCCCTTCCCTTCAGTGAACTTGTGGATAGAGACACCAAAACAAAATAGGAAAACAAAAAATAAAGATAATTGAGAGAGGTGGTGAGAGCTACAAAAGGAAATAAACTTGGGAGGCTGTCAGGAGGAGTTGGGGGACAGGGTGAGGAAGGCCTCTCTGAGGAAGTACAATTAATCTGAGATCTGAATGTTAAAGAGCAAGCACATCAGAGAGCCAGGGGAGAGTGTTACAGGTAAAGAAAATGTTGAGTTCCAAGGTTCCAGGTCAGGAAATGCTTTGCATGTTTGGTAAGCAGAAAAGAGGAGATTAAATGAGACAGAAGTGGCAGGCATGTGAGAAGGAAGGCCTATATCCCAAGGGTGGTGAGAAGCCAGGGAGGATTTTAAACAAAAAGCTAATATGATTTGATTCATAGTTTATTTTTAATTACCCTGCTTGGAAATGTAGAGTAGAAAGAAATAAGGGTGTCTATGAGGAAATTGAACTATTTTGTTGGTAGTTCATTTCAATACCTCCTCCTACCACACCTCTCTCTCCTGTACTCTTATTTCATCTCTCCAGTTACAGCAAATTGTGTTTGACTCCCAAGTGAAGCATAAGCTTTTGGGAGTTCAGACCACATTTTGGCTATCTTTTAATCTCTCAGAATTTCTTCTCTGTGAGAGGAATGAATTATACTGATCTTATCTAGTCTCATGGCTTTAGCACTATCATTCTGTTGATGATTCTCAGATATGTATCTTCAACTCAAATCTCTCTCCTAGGACCCAGACAAGTATATTCAACTGTGTACTTGATGTCTCCACTTGAATATCTAGCAGACATTCCAAACTCAATATACTTAAAATTGAACTCCATCTCTCCTTCCCCACCCCATCTCTGCTGATTGATTGTTCAAGCCAAAAACTTTAAACTCTTCTTTGAATCCTTGTACACTTCACATCCAGTTCCAGAATGTGATCCTTTCTTAATTTGGTCTAAGTCACCATCATCTCTGACCAATACTAAATTTTTGGACTTCCTAGAGCCTGTTCTAAACTGCAAGAACTCAGGGTGAGCCTTTTGAAATGCAAGTCAAATCTCCCCTCTGTTGGAAAACCTGCAGTCACACCCCATTCTCTCAGGCAGAGGCAACCAACCTCCTCATTGATGGCCAAGGCCTGCACCTCTTGCCCTATTTCTCTCGCCTCACCTGCTCTACGCCCTCCACTCCACTCCAGTCCCATTGGCCTTGCTGGTCCTCAGCCTTCCTCAGACGTACTCCTGCCTTTGCTGTTCCCTCTGCCCACACTGCTTTCTTTTATACATCTGCAGACTTGTCTTAACTTGTGCACCTCCTTCAAGTTTGTACTCTTGTCACCCTCTCAATGAGACTTACCATGTAGTACACCCCTCAGTTCGATAGTCCTTTCCCCACTTAACTTGCTGTTCTTTTCTCTTTTTTTCCCCATGGCACTTATCCGTAATTAACATAATAATTTGACTATTATGGTGTTTTTGTTTTGTTTTTGCATGTAGTCTCTTTCCTTCCCTAGAAATGTGAGTCTGTTTTATTCACTGGAGTAGCAAACCTTACAACATGCTTGACACACAATAGGTATTTACTTAGTATTTGATGAATGAGTAAATGCATGAATAGATGAGTGAATGGATGAATGGATGGATAGCATTTTCTGTCCTCCTTTTACTATCTGATTTCTAAATTCATTTTCATTTCAACTCTCCCCATTCTGCCCTTTACACTTCATTTCTCAGCATTTCATGAACATTACAGGGTAAAACCCTGTCTATTCAAAAGATGTCTTTGTGACATGAAAGTAGAAGGGGGACTATTAGGGATGGACTGGGAGAGGGTCCCAGGAGAATTTAAGAGGGTAACAGGGTAGATATGATTGAAGTATATTATATGCATGTATGAAAATATCACAAAGAAACCCATTATTTTGTACAGTTGCACTAATAATTATAATAAAAAATACCACTTGGGCAGTCTTCAGAGCTCCTCAGGCAGGGTGAGAGACTGCTTCCTCCAGATCCTCCCTACAGGCTGACACTTAGCCCTGTATCCCCTTACAGACTGTGAGGGTATGGAGGACCCTGACTTACACATCTTTGTATCTTCAAAAGCTCTTTCTTCATAGTACATAGTAAATATTTGCTGAATGAATCAATGTAACTTTTTATTCAAATACTATAGTGATGCATAATTGAGATAAATATATAGTATTTCCAAAGTAGTTATTTTGATACAAAGTTCCATTCCACAGATGGAAATCTGTGTTTGCTTTTCATCTATATTATCCATAATTAGAGAAAAACCTCACTGCCTGGCCTCTGTGCCATGATGTTTGCCTAGAGACTCCTGGAGACAACTAGGAAAAATAGTGCCCCAAGCTATCTGTGAGTTCTTACAAATCCACTTCTGCTCTTAATTCCTAGGGCCAGTGTCTGTTGCCACTGTGGTAAGGTAGCTTTATTCTCTTTGTTTCTCATTCGTGTGAATTGTTATGATTCTGAAATTGTACTTATGGTATCATTTTATTTTTTCCCCCTGTGGTATTTTAAGGCCTGTACCCTTACTTGAGCTCATCCCAGTGTTGACTTCAAGATCAGAATTTCAAAGATGACTGGTTTGCTCAAAACGACTTAAAGACTGACAATGCCATAATAACCTGGCAATAGACACCCCCAGATTTCCCTTGCAAATTGCAATATTTAACATGAAAATCTTTTACTCTGATATTAGGGCTTATTAAAGAACTAAAGCATTTCTTGCTTTTTGGTCCTTTGTTTATATTTTTAGATCAGAGGCTTTGAAACTGCTTACTGCATTGATAGCATGGGAAAAACAAATGGAGGTATTGTTGAACTTGGACCCTGCCACAGGATGGGAGGAAATCAGGTACATCACCTTCTTCTGCATATATATTGGTCAGCATTAAGAGATGCAGGGTTTATTGATCACAGGATTTAGTTTTGTTTTCAGTTTGATTTTTGTTTTCTCCTGTCCAAAGATCAAACCTAGGGTTTCATGTATACTAGGAGAACGCTCCACCACTGAGCTGCATCCCCAAGCCCAGTATTTTTGTTTTGATAAAATAAAACATTCTTTAAAGAATTGACAGTGTTAAAACATTCACTTAAGTAAGGGAATAATAGCAGTCTTGGACATAACAAGCAGAATCTAGGAGTGATGTCTGTATGTAAGAGATTAAAATATTTTCTGAGTAGGTACTTGTCATTTCAATAAAGTAGAGTATTACTGACAGTAATGTATTTTACTAATATATTTTCTTACTACCTTATTTGGGTATTTTTCTTATGTCTAATTTAGATTATTAAATATTATCAGGTCTTTACAATTTTTAATTTTCTCACATGATAATACATAATAAGTATGTGTTAATGACCCATTCTGTATTTTAGAGGCTAAAGAACACAATTGTTTAAGTGTTTACAGAGATCTTCACCAACTTCAGCCTGCGGAATAACAGTTCCAAACACACAAAACTATAAAACAATAAGTTAGTTATTCAGCTTAATTATAGGAATTTAATTTCTTCCTTTCTTCCTTGCTTCCCTCCCTCTTCTCCCTTTCCTCCCTTTCTTCCTTTTTTTTTTCTTCTTTTTTTTTGTAAAGTGCATATGAGTAGGGAAGTTGCCTCTGTTATTTGTTTCCTTTTTTTTTTCTTCTTAATAGCTTTTCCGAATCAATGAAGCAAATCAGCTTATGCAATATGACCAGTGTTTGGCAAAAGGGCCTGATGGAACAAAAGTTATGATTATGCACTGTAATCTAAATGAATTTAAGGAATGGCAGTACTTCAAGGTATTGTTTCAACTCTTAAAATATTGTTTTTATGCTGTTTGATTTTCAATAGCAACTAGCATGGAATTTAGATGAATAAATCTTAAAACCTACATACAAATTGACTTGCATTTTCCTCTCATTTAGTCATTTGAACAGGTTCTCCTGAGTACTGGGTGAATTATTGTTTTATAATGAGGCATCACTTTTATTCTCTGATATAATATTGTCTTATAATGAGGTCACAGTGATGTTCATGAAAACCTAACTGCTATAACTAAGGAAAATCAGTATTCTAGAAGTAATCCTCACTATTGTTCTAGGCTCAAAGTTGGATTTTTAAAATCTAAATGAGTCATTCACTAAAGTAAAATGTATTAATACCATAAAAAATGTGTGGTTAGTATTTCATGTCGTCCAGCAGGTGGAGATAGAGACAAACATATAAAACTAGGATGCTTAAGCCTTCTCTGCTTCCTTATCATTGTTTGCTAATTAAAAACAACAGGATAAATGTATCTGTTTGCTTGTATTAAAGGTCGGATTTATTCACATGACATTTCTGGGACAGTTTTTCTGTTTCAGCTGTGTCTGTTTAATGCTCTAGGACAAGGTGAGGATCAAACATAAATTATGAATAATCAAAGTGAGTTATGGATTGTTTTCACAATCTAGATTTGACTACAATAAACCAATTTATTATGAGATAAAACATTTGGAATGCTTTTTCAAACTGAAAGAACATGGCAACACTCAACTTTACTCATCTAATATTTGTTATCATACCCCATCTGTCGTGCAAGCACTTATTTGCTATGTAGTAATAATATTATGACCCATCTTAATAATTCCCTGTTATCATCTTTCATAGATAATAAAACAAACATGGTAAATATGTGTAAATTACTCTTTTCCCTTATAACAAGTTAAGAAAAAGATTAACAAACCATGA
Organism: Ictidomys tridecemlineatus; assembly: GCF_052094955.1. NCBI lineage: Eukaryota > Metazoa > Chordata > Mammalia > Rodentia > Sciuridae > Ictidomys > Ictidomys tridecemlineatus. Next base: position 24,480,455 of record NC_135490.1, read on the forward strand.
AGAACAGAGCATTTATTTTCATAAAGAAAAATGAATAGCAGTAAATGGTAGAGATCAGTGAGAACAATATTAGTATAATAGTAGAAGAAGCCTAGTAGAACAGAAATAACCATCAAAAAGTAATGGAGAGGGGTGGGGAGTGTGGCTCAGTGGTAGAGCAGAGCCCTGGGCTCATTCCTCAACACCATTAAAAAAAAAGTGATGGATAAAAAATGGAATATATATTGTTTTAGATATTTTAAAGGAGACTGAATTAAATGCACTTTTGTACATCAGACTCTACTAAGTCTTTGCTATAATGTTCAGTGACACAATAGATGGTCTGTGAGTTTGAAAAATAGCCACACACTATGCTATAATGTCAGAGAAGAAAAATTCAGTAATAAAAATAAGCAAAATGTCATCAGAGTGCAAAGGAGAGATTAATAGAAGTAATTATTTCTGACAATTTTCACAAAGGAAGTATTATTGCACCGGATCGGAAATATACAAAAAGCTTCCCATGGAAATCCAAGTGTGGTGGTACTTACCTGTAATTCTAGAGACTCAGAAAACTGTGGCAGTAGGATTCCAAATTAAAGGGGAGCCTCAGCTACTTAGTAAGACTAAGCAACTTAGTAAGACCCTCTCTCAAAATAAAAAAGTAGAAAGGTCTGGGGTTGTGGCTCAGTGATAAAGTGACCCTGGATTCAGTCCCCAAACCCCACTTCCCAAAAGAAAAACTCTTCCCATGGAAGATAAATAAGAAAGGTAGATGTGCAGAGGTATGCCATCAAAATATATAGGAAATTCTGAGAATCTCATTTTGTTTGGTTTCCGTAAATTATGCACTATCAGAAAGAACATTGAACTTTATTTTGTCAGTTTTGGAGAGTGATTGAGATTATTTGAGAAAGATAATAATAGGAAACAATGGATACTTTCAGGAAAATAATCCTGAAAAATACTGCAAGATATGAACTGATGGAGCAAGATCAGCTCCAGCAGCAATTCTCAAACTTTCTGATCTCTGGACTTTCTTTACAATCTTCAAAATTATTGAAACTCCCTCTCAAACAGCTTTTGTTTAGGTAGATTATCACTAATAATATTTCCAGCATTAGAAATTAAATCTGAGAAATTTGTAAAATTTTTTGTTTTAAGTCATGTAAAAGTAAGACTAATCACCTTATTACATGGTAATATAAATACCATATTTTAAATGAAAAATATACACACATGTAAATAGAAGAATATTATAGTCTAGAGTTTTGTAAATCCCTTTAATGTCTGGTTTATAGAAGGCAGCTAGATTCATATTGCTTCTGTATTCAAATGAAATTTGTTAAGTTGACATACAAGAAGAAAATCCTGCCACACACACAAATATGCAGTTTGAGAGACAGGGATAATTTAATAATCTTTTCAGAATATTGTGATTGTTCTTTGTTACTGCACTGCAATTCAATAATTGATAGAAAGTTATTGACAATGTAGAATCTGAAATCATATCACTGAAATTTTGTTGTGTTTTAAACATTAAAATCCATTGGTCTTCCTTACGTTCTTTTAAACAAGGGATTAATTTTATTTTCCCACAGGATCTTTTTATATATATATGTAAAAAGATACAACACATCACAACCTTGCAATCTTCCAGCATGACCTGTTTCTACAAGAAGCATGCCAGACCATAAGACTTTGTAGCAGAGTCTTTAAGAGCATTCAGTTGAGAAAAATAGAAAAGGCAGATCTCAGGGAAGCCTGGGCAAGCCCAAAGGCTGAGCTGCATTCTGAACTCTAAAGCAGTCCTTATCTTTTCAGATCTTTCTATGTTTTCTTATTCACAACATTCCCACTGGAGTGTTCATACTCTTCCTCAGTGTCAGGCTGCCATCTTTCTGAAGCCTTCTGCAGTTTCAGCTTTGCCCACAGGGAGCCAGCATCTGCAATCTGTGTCACATTAGCAAAGTGGGCATTGTTTAGGGTGCCCAAATACCTTATTCCATGGGCATGATGCCATTCACAAAGTGCCCCTGAAAGGCCTTGAAATTGAATCTTTTATCCATATGAGCTTTAAACATCATGCATTGCTCACTGAGAAACAATTTTTACTGTTACATAAATCTTTCAAATGTTAATACATTTCATTGTACAATGTCTAAAAATCACAAATATAACCACTACTGGTTTCATCAAAAAGGTCTTTTTGTGAAGCTGTCAGTTTCTCATGGTGATGGATACAGGTTTTCCAAAACTCAAGTTTTGCTTGCAGACTCAAATTTTATCAATTACAACAGACACTGTCAGGTTTTTTTTTTTTTCTTCTTCTTCTTCCTTGAAGTGACAGGTTCACTTCAGTTTTGAGAAAATCTCTACCCATTACCCAAGTTTGGATAATCATAGTTTGTTGATGAATCATTCTTTCAAGTAACAGTGACATTTCATTAAAAAAAAAAACAAAACAAAACAGGTAGTTCATCCCTCACATCAGTTATACAAGTGCTTGTCCAGAAAATACCATTGTACTTTATTGTGTAGAAATATTTGATACATACTTCCCATTCCATCTCTTGGAGTAGTTTTGAACAATAGACTTGAGGTTCAAGATTTAATAAGATTAATAAGTGTTAATCACTTAATCAAAGCAATTCTTAAACAAAACCAAGATTGGTTTTTTAACTGTATGTGGTAGTGAAAAATATGAGTACTAGCATATTTGGGTGTCATTGCTTGATTTATGCTAAGGCTCCAGTGGTTTTACTCCATTGCTTTTATTCCAATAGTGTAAATGTCAATACATTGAAAAGGTAAATGAGTTCTTAGTATTCTGAAAATAGTTTTCACCTTACAGATCTAATCTTAGATAGTCTGCAGACCACACTTTGAGAAACACTGAGTTATAGTAAAACAACTTACAACATATGATGAAAAGTAATATAAGGTATAGTCAGTAGGGATGAGAAGGAAAAAATATAAACCAGAAACATTACAAATATCAGTTCTTGATAACTGGTGTAACACAAACAAATGAAGAAAAGTGCAGTATTTCCTGAGGACTGGAAAGTGGTATTGTCATTTTTGCCCAGAATAGGAACTCAAAGTAGTAGACTTAAGGGTAAAGATGATGAATTTAGGATTGTACACATTGAATTTGATGTACCAGCAATATGTTAAGACTTAACAGACAATAAAAGGACCTAGAAAACTGACAAGAAAAATCCAAAGTCTGAGGTGTGGTAGGCTTGAAAGATTTCCTTATGAAAGCCAGATATTGACTGCTAATAGCAGGGCTATCAAAAGAGTCCAAATTTAAAACTCATTTTTCCTTATTGTGTTTTCCAGAACCTGCACAGATTTACTCACATTCCTTCAGGAAAGTGCTTGGATCGCTCCGAGGTCCTACATCAAGTGTTCATCTCTAATTGTGACTCTAGTAAAATGACTCAAAAGTGGGAAATGAATAATATCCACAGTGTTTAGAAAGAATAAAAGAAACCAATAATCTACCTACTGACAAGTAAATTTATACAGGACTGAAAACCGCCTGAAACCTGCTGCAACAATTATTATTAACTCTGTACAGCTCCAAACCTGGAACCTCCTGATCAGTTTGAAGGACATCGATAAACTGTGATTTTACAATAACATTATCATCTGCAGTTACTGTTTACAAAACTGCTTTTACCTTAAACTTTGTAGATGTTTACATCTTTTTTGTTTTGTTTTAAGATGATGTTGGTAATTTGTGCCTTTAACTCTGTTTTGTGGGAACAGAGTTAAAAGCATGTCGTCTTCTTTGGGATTACACTCAGGGGTCTGAAAGGCAGTTTGATTTTTTTTTTAAACACTTGAAAAAAGGTTGTAGTAACCAGACTTTCATATATAACTTGGTGATTATCAACCTCTTGTGTCTTTATTTAATTTTACATCTTTTTGAAGCACTGCCACAGGTTATTAGCCAAGGTGGCCTTCCTTCACAGTCATGCTGCTTTTTTGAAAGGTGAATTTCAACACATTTAGTGCCTCTTTCATTTCTCAGTATATTTTTCAAGACCTTTTGATGAAATTTATAGGATGGTAATGATGGAATGAATTGTCACCTGTATCAGGAATACTTAGACTTCTCAGAAATGAATTTGTGTGCTGCCATTTGCTATGAAGTTGAATGTTATGTGGCTTGAGTAAGAAATGATGATATGTAACATCTTAAGGCTTTAGTACATGGGGTTTGAAAATTGTGTGGCATTAACTCCCACTCAGACCTGCTGGCATTCTCAGTGCCATCTGTCCATGTCAACTCTTAGGGTAGCAAAGGGATCTTCCAACTAGAGAAAAATTGTACTCCTACATTTAGGATTTACTTTTCCCCGGTACCTGTTGATACAGAAAGCTATAAATAAATCTTAAGTTTTGAAACTTGGGCAGGGCGGGGGATACCCAAAATAATAAAACACTGCTATAATAAACACGTCAAAGGTTCATTCTGGCTGAGGTAAGAATTTATAAGCCCTTTTTAGATAAGCCTTATAAAACTCCTGTGCATTACATCCTAAGTTGTGTAACCTATGAAACCAAGAGTGAATTGATATTTCATTTATCTTCATCCAAATGAAATTCCCTATATATATTTTAAATTAAATTACTAAGAATACCACTCATTAACAATTGTGGACTACTTTCTGTTGAATCGGGTATTAATTCTCTTTTATTTCTTAATTTCTTTTTTAGTAAGTGTATTTTTATTAGCATTTTTCCAGTGAAAAGATTTGCTTAGGTTTAAACATTTATTAGGACAGTACCTACTAAAGGAGAACCAAATACTGCAAATAGTCTATTCAATTTTGATGTCTAAATAAAGTCTTTTATTACCCAAAAGATTAAAATGCCTAGGTTGGGTGCTTAAAAAATGTGATAAGGTGGAAAATGGCAAGTAAATTAAGCATTTTTGATCTGTAATCATGGTATCATTACAGTGAAAGGAATTAAAAAACTACTGCCATGGGGAAATATTTTTAAAGCCTAAAAAAGAAAAGAATCCTACATTTGTTTAAAAGAAAAGCCTACGTATTTGTTTCATCCAAACTTAGTTCTTAAATTTGGAGAGTAAAAGTTAAACATCCTAAACAGTTTTATTCAAAATTTTGAGTTTTCAGTTTGTATTTTGCTACTGATCTATGGTCAGCCATTTTAATCTTAATCCATTTCTAGGGATATTTAAAAAGAAATACATTTATATGCTTATATAATTGCAAAAACAACTATAAAAAAGAAACCAAGAGAGAATTGAATTGGTACTTTAATTACTTTTGTGTTGGCAAATAGGCCCCATTTTCCATGTTGAATAGATTATAACCTTGTTATCTATGCATAGGCCTAAGAAAGGTGGCACATGAACTGTGCATGTAATTTTATGGGTAAATTAAATGTTTTTTTTTGTGCAATTCATTAAAAGAAGATACTCTATGAACATGATTCTATATATTGAAATCAGAAACCTTACCAAACGTGAAAAACATCAGAAGCTGCTGCCATAATGACTATTTTCTACTGTAGGCTGCTTTGGAAATAATTCTCATATCCTTGCTTTGTAAGTTGATAATATCACTATGCATTTCTACACATTTTATAAATTTGATTTATGCAGATTTTGATACACTGTATGTTTCTGTAGAAATTGTACAAATATTCAAAATTTTATTAGGGTAAATTTGAGAAGTTTATGTATATCCTAATTCTGGGTTGCTTGTTTTTTAGGTGAGAAAAAAATAAAATATTGTATTTTAACCCATGGTGTTTTTCAGTATTTGTAATCATTTCTAAATCTACACATTTTAAAGAATTAGTTTAATTTACAAGATATACTGTTTATAGCTAAAATATTACAAACCATAGTTACTAGTTGACTTTGTGCTTGAGTGTTGAGTTAGAATTCTGCTGCATGTGCTTAGAATACTCAGCGCTTACCTGTCTATAGGAAGGAAGCAAATTTTTTTTTAAATTTACATATTACAAGTTTTATAATCATCCAAATGTTGCAAATATAAAGGTTTCTTTTTACAATTCTAGTTACCTGTGAATGGCAATTTTTTAAGTCACCTATCCAATTATAAAGTATAATCCCAGTAAGCTATATCTTTCTTGGTAATGTATTCTATATAATTGCCTATTGAAAGTGAAAGTGTCTTTAAATCAAAATTCTTACAGATCAAGTGAGTAGAGAAAACCAAAGAGAAGGGAAGCATACAAGAATGAAATTAGAAATAATGCATAAGACCTTGTGGTGCAAAACATGCCATCCCAAGAGAAAACATGGCTGCTAACTGATTCAAGTAAGTAGCTTTGTTGACTTGGGACCTTCCAACTCATTTACCTGTTTCATGTCTTTCAATTCTTCGCTGCTGTAGGGATAGGCTAGGAAATTTGAAAAGTGACATTACTAGACTGGAATAAATGGAGACTCACTTACTTTATAAGATAGTCTCTTACAGCAATCTTGGAATATATTTTGTTTCCAGGGAAAATGTAATTGGAAAAGAATCCACCTGTAATTCAATGTAATTCAAAAACATGACAGCTACCGGACCTGAGCCAGATATTTAATAGTAGTTTAGGAATATGAAAATCAGTCCATGTGAAAGCACTTTTTAAAAATATAAAGCACTAAGAAAATATTATTCATTAGAATCAATCTGTGTGAAAATGGACAAAATTGGAATGGATTTTGAGGACCATTATCCCTGCAAGTGGAGAGTAAAGAAAGGACTGTTTCTAAATTAGATTCAATAATTGCTCTACAACTCTCATTTTTAAGATTTTGAAATGCTCATAGTTGAGGTTAGTAGATTTCAACTTCTGAGTACATTACACCTGGTTCAGTACATCTGAACAGAAGTGTGACAGAGGGCTCCTTAATTTTTACAGTATAGTCTGCTCATCTGAATGGTAGTATAATATAGTTTAATAGGGTGGACTCCAAAGTCTGACCGTTTGTATTCGAATCCCTGTTCCACTACAAAATACTTGGCTGAGTTATTTAACCTCCTTACTAACAGTTTGCTTGTTTGTAAAATGAGGGAAATAATAGTGCCTATTTTAGAGGGTTGTTATTAGTATTAAATGAGTTAATATAAAGTTCATATAAAGTTCCTGGAATACAGTCAAGGTAATATGTTAACTATTATTATCTGGTTTCAAGTCTTAAAATCTGTCTTTAATCAGAATAAGAAGATGGCTACACTGCAGACCTCTAGAAAAGCTATGTGTGTATGCCTGTGTTTCAAAATCATATGTTATATATCATTACCCCTACTTTATAAGTGAAAATTAACCTCAAAAGTTAAAGAAACTAGAGGTAAGATGGTTTCCAAAAGAAATTACTCTCAGCCTCATGTCATTCACATGATAAGCAGAAAGTAGTTTTCAGTGGTCCAATTCAACTCTTAGATAGAACCAAGTGCCATCTTGAAAGTTGTCTTAAGATACTGTGCCCTTTAAATTATCTTTAAATGAAATTTCACTTGGGATTTTAATATGGGTAAATAAGATGGGCTCAGCAGTGCTCACAAGTAATCCCAACAACTCTGAAGTAAGTCAAAGCCAGCCTCAGCAACTTAGTGGGACTCCGCTGCCTCAAAATAATAATCTTTTTTAAAGGTCCGAGAATGTAGCTCAGTGGCAAAGCACCCCTGGGTTCAATCCTCAGTATTAAAAAAAAAAAAAAATGGGTAATCATACTCCAAATTAATTTAGATTAATTTAAGATTAAATCAAAACTTTTTTTATTTTTACTGGGCATGGAATCTATTGAGCTACATCCCCAGTCCTTTTTACTTCTTTGAGGCAGGGTCTAAGTTGCTGAGGCAGGCCTTAAACTCATGATTCGCTTGCTTTAACCTCTTGAGTCTTTAGGATTACAAGTGTGTGCCACACCATGGTGGACTCAAAACTAAATAGTAGAAAATAATGACATAGTAATTGGTATTGACATTACCCTGGCTATTCTAAACAACTCTAAAACTGGACAAAATATATAGGGGCAACTGCTTTTAGGAATTGGTTTACAGACAAACTATTTTTAAAAAGGGAAATGGGGTGAAACCCAGGTTCACTATGTCTAAGAGAACTTTCTCCACCGTGGTATAACAAATGGATAATGGAGCTCAAGAATGATACTGCTGAGCTAAGCAAGAAAAGTGGGGGTTTGGGGTTGTTAAAGCTGATGGAATTTCTCAGGGAAGTTAGTGAAGGTGAGTCCTTTTTGTGTATTAACTGACTTGTACAGGAATTTTATAGTGCTGTCATTTGTAATAGCAAAATAATAAATAACAACCTGAATACCCATTGAAAGGAGAATGGATGAATTATGATAAAACAGAAACATTACAATGATGAACATGAATGGACTAGATATAAACAGTCTTAGTAATACTATGTTAAGTGAAAAAGGCAATTCCTCAAGTACTCCATTCAGCACTCTTTATAAATACTAAGTGCTAAAATTAAATATACAGTAAGTTGTATGTTTATACAAGAGGTTAAATAATTGTAAGTTCACAAATTTCATGTTGGGGTTAAGGACATAAATCCTGTACTTGATATCCCCAGAACTCTGTTGTAGGAATTTCTATTTGATGCTGAGAAAAACTCTTAAAGAACGTCTTCCATGGTTATTTTTCCTACCCACATTGACGGACAAAAATCTCAGAAGTGAATCTAATTACTCTATCATACATCTATACATTGTGTGTGTATACATACACACACATGTACAAAAAAATGTATATATATATATATATACACATAGGTATATTCATATAGATGTCTGTAGATAGATGGATAGAACCATCAATTGATTGATCTACTTGTTTGAGCTAAATAGTGGCTGTCCACTTTGCCCTGGGCATTATATGCTTACAAATATGCATAGAACACTTTGTGACACTAGGGTATAGCAGTATAAAAATTTTTAATAAATTTCTATAAAATAAAAATTTTATTTTTCCAAGAGTTTTCTTGTATGCTCCTTAGGTTCACCACATACAAGCTTTTTCCTGGTCTAAGTTTTTGTTTCCTATAAGTAAATATCCTGTCTCTAAAAATGCCATCATCTCATGAGGAACTCTCATGAAGAACTAATCCAAAAATGGCTTGCTTGTGTGTGTACACAAGCGTCCACACCAAACTTTACACCCAGGGCTTTGGGTGCTAAGCAAGTGCTCTACCACTGAGCTATACCCCCAACTCCCTAAAAATGGCTTATTTCTAAAAGGTTATTTTCTTTTTAAAAGGAGCTTCTGCAGTGGCATAATAGCTCCTTTAATTTTCTTGCTATTTCCCAAGAAATAAAATCATTTCTAGTGATACATGTAATAATGGGAAGTCAGATTTAGGATACTGTTGTATTTATACTATTGTAAGATAAGCTATTTACTATTCATCGAAAACGATGCTGTTAAAAGGCAAAATATTTTTTAAAGCATACTATTAATTCACCAAGTTTGCAGTATGTGCTTTGATGTATAAAGGACCATAGGGTCTTCTAGCCCAGTGCCCTATTACAAGTTAAAAGACCAAAACCAGTGGCTGACATTGGGGAAGAAATAAATCTGAGACTTTATCTCAGTCTTTGCACTCATTTCAGGAGGACCAAATATTTAAATTTTAAAAAAGAAAAACCAAAGTTTTTGTTGTTGTTGTAATCTGAATAGGAAAGAACTCTGAAAACCATGAAAGAACTGAAACATTTGACTACAGAGAAATAAGAAATCTTCATGAAAAAAGTACCAAAAGTCAAAGAAATATTTACATGTCATAAAAGATCCTTTTCCTTCATATTAAATAAACTATGAATAACAAGACCAATCAGACAAAAAAAAGATCACAGATCAAGAGAAAACACAATTGGCTCTTAAATGTAATAAAAAATAACAGGAGAAAACATTTTTATATATCACAATAAGGGTCTAAAAAGTTTGAGAATTATGTTGATGAGGAAACCAGTCACTGCAAAACATATAAAACGTGGAGTATATTTAACACACCTTCTATGGAGAGCAATTTTAGCAGGCTTCAGCAAGAAGCCTGAGAGAAAACAAGCACAAAGACAGTTTCTACTAGATCCTATGTATGGGGTTTGGTTTTTATAATTAGCAATTTTTTAAAATATGCATGCCTTTTACCTAGCTACTCCTTATAGGATTCTTTCATGTGTGAAATCACAAGGATAGTCACAGCAACATTGTTCTTAAAAAAAAAAAAAACAATACAATCTTTATTCGGTTGCATACTGCAGTTAGCTATTTAATATGCCAACTGTCATACTAAAAAGTTACCAACAACGTTAAGAACTACGTATTTAGATATATGCATCTAGATGTATACATACACCGTTATTTATGGTTACACCTTTATTGGATAAAGTATTGCATCACTGGAGTTATCCAAGTTAATAGTCTGGAACAGTATAGCTGGGACTTAATAAGATGAACTATCCTCTCATATCTACCCTTTTACATTTTGTACCACTTAAATATGACCTATTTATAAAGCTTACATAAACATACCTCCAATTAGCGGCTAGTCTAGAAGAGAATTTTAAAAATTACTCATTTCAATGCTTTCATTTATCTTTTAGTCACCTAGTTGCAATTATTGAGAACTTGTTTAGTCTCTCAGATCTGAAATTTTTATTTCAAACATGAGCTAGGCAGGGCCCATTTCAAATCCTGATTTGCTATTGATTCAAATGGGTGTTCTTAAACTACAAACAACAGAATGTCAGTATCCCAAAGTTAGGGGACAAGAAACTCTATAGGACAGCTTTGTGGGTCTAATCTATAGATAGAGAAATTTTGTGTTTACTTAATTTCCATATTTAGATTTTAACAACTTCCCATCTTTTCTGTGCATTAGGTGCTGTTTTCAAGTACTTTACAAAATTTTCATCATTAAAACACTGTGAAGTAGGTATTTATCCCATATTACAAATGAGAAAAAATAGGCTCAAAAGTTCCTACTTCTATAAAGCCCTACACCAGGGTATGCATCTGAAATACATTACCCCAAATACTTTAATTGTACTAAGTCACCGAACACCTGAAAACAAATTTTTATTTTATGATCAGTGAAAATCCTGCCAGGTAAGGTAGTGCACACCTGTAATCCCAGCCACTCACAAAACTGAGACAGGGTTGCAAGTTTAAGACCAATCTCAGCTACTTAGCAAGACCCTAAAGTCGTAATGAGACCCTGCCTCTAAACAAAACAAAAATGGGCTGGGGACATGACTCAGTGGTTAAGTGACCCTGGGTTCAATCCTCTATCAAAAAGAAAAAAAAAAAACAAACCAAACTTAGGTAATCAAGATAGTCAAACTGTCAACAAAGACTTCTATAGGTAGGCATTTAGTCCATAGATGATCGACTTTCACTAATACCTCTAATATCAACTTACAAGTTAACTGTTGCCTCCTCAAGTAAGCATTCCTAAAATAAATGCCATCCCCTATAAATACAAATTCTAGTGAAATTTAGATTAGTCAGGGAATATCACAATCAAATACTTCTTAAGTCTAGAATTCTAGGTAACTAGCCTAAGACCCAAGATTTCAGATATAATTCAAAATCTACTCGGGTATTCTACCTTTAACTTAATAAAAAGCTAAAATTTTTGTAATTTTTTTAAAAAAATCAAATGTGTACATTTTAGAATTCACCACCCTAGCTACATAAAATTTCTGAAGGCCAGAGCAGGTAAGGGACAAGTTACTTAATAAATGAATATAAGCATCAAGCACAAAGTGTAATCTTTCTTTGAAAAGAAAGTTCATAAACTTCTTAAAGTGTATTAAATTCCAGATCTGAATTTCAAAGTTTAAAACATTTTACTAATTCTACTGTTACCTAAGAACTATTGGGCATAAATTTTTTTCAAAAGGGAAAACTAATTTAGCATATTAAGACAAAGACAATAGGAATAATATACATAATTTTATTACAAATTTTTTTTAAAAAAAACCAAAATGCAACATCCTAAAAAACCCAAAATTTACTAATTCCTATCAGTTTGCTGTGCTACCATACACAAGAAATTAAAGAAACCATTAAATATTTAGGAACATTCAACATCAGAAGCTTTAAAATCTAACTGTATGTAGTAGCCCTTCAAAAAGCTACAATCTGCATTTTTAAAAAAGTATTTTCTCTACAAAGAATCTTAGCAACTATACAAAAATCTGTACAGTTTTTATACTGAAGCTAATGTTGAGCTGCACTTGAATTCACATTCTTAGCAAAACAGTTGCCTGAGCACACACACACTCCACACACATCATTACAGGACAGCCACTTATTCTTCATCCTCCTCCTCTTCCTCATCATCTTCATCCTCCTCCTCTTCTTCCTCTTCCTCCTCATCTTCTGGTTCACTCTTCTTCTTTGAGCCTGTTGGCCTACCAGGGCCCTTCTTTCCTGCTTCACTTTTGCCCTTAGCACGGTATGCAGCAATATCCTGAAATATTGTCAAAATAATATGATCAACATCCGGTGTCATTACTCAACTCTGAAAAACCACTTCATTGTAAAAAATCTAAAACTATTGACCAATAACCTTGATAGCTGTCTACACAGGTATTCAGAGTCTACCTTACTTTGGGGAATATTTGTTTGCTTTAGACTTTCAGAAACCAAATGGTGTAAAAAATGGGAGTTGGTCAGTGAGTGCTTTCGCTACCAATATTCATTTACATCACACATTTCCCTGCCAACTTCACATTCTGAATACATCTACACAAAATATTTGGCCCTCCAACTTCTTAAAACAGACTTATCTAATTACAAATGAGAACATATGTAGGAAATTTCACAGTGCTATAAACATTGCTTTCAGTCAAAGGAAGGAAGGCCTCAATGAGCTTGTTGCTTAATTGGACAAATTCCATTAAGGCTCTTCTTAATGTAACTGATGACCATTAACATAAGATTGCCTGAATTTCCCAACTTTCTCCAGTTCATATCTAACATACTTTTAAAAAAACAATGTTTACCTCATTTTAACCTCTTTTTAAGACTAACACAATATACCTTCTCATATTTCTCCTTTAGCTTAGCTGCTTTCTGTTCATATGGCTGTTTATCTTTGGCTGACTGCTCAGACCACATTTCGCCCAGTTTTTTTGCAGTATCCCCAATGGACAGGCCTGGGTGTTCACTTTTGATCTTTGGGCGATGTTCAGAGCAAAACAGGAAGAAGGCAGATCTGAAAGAAAGCAACAGGGTTAATAAAGCAAAAGTAAAAATCTAAGGGATAGTTTGGCCAATTTAAAATAAACTTACGGTGGTCTCTTAGGAGCGTTGGGATCTTTTTTCTTTCCTTTCTTATCACCTTTGGGAGGAACGTAATTTTTCATCTCCCTGTCATAGCGAGCTTTGTCACTTTTTGCCATATCTTCAAACTTCGACTTCTCCTTTGCAGACATGGTCTATGAGCATAGAATGAGGAGTAAAAACACAGCAATTTTGTAAGCTATAGACCCCCCAAAAAGATTAAGAGCATCTTTAAGGATCACATTTCCTTAGTTAACGACTCTGTGCTTTCGTCGCTTCAGTGAAACACTGAAGTTTGCTGCCTGAAACGCCAGGGTCATCAAGGTTGTTAGCTGCCTGCCCCAAAACACCTGAAAACCCTCAGCTCCGAAGCCCTCACCTTCCATCTCTCCGAGCACTTCTTGGAGAATTCGGCGAAGTTGACGGAAGAGTCCGGGTGTTTCTTCTTGTGCTCCTCGCGGCAGGTCTGCACGAAGAAGGCGTACGAGGACATTTTGCCCCTCGGCTTGTTGGGGTCTCCTTTACCCATGGTGGCAGCCGCCGTCTACCTGGCGTGGAGAAAGCCGGCGGGTGGGCGCGGAGCCCGCAGCAGCGCTGGCGGGGTGCAGCTTCCCGCCCAAACCCGGCCCGCGCCCCCCTCCTCGCGGGCAGGCGGCCGCCGCGCCCGGCTCCCCAGCCGCCTCCGCCCGCCGCCACAGCCGCGGCCGGCGACTCCTGACGCCGGGTCAGCAAGTTTCTCCGCGAGGCCGGATTCCGCCGCCCGCCCCTCACCGAGGCCCGGGACGCCGCGAGCGCCCTCGCAACCCTTTCCTGACAGAAATGTCCCCCGACTTCTACGTCGCGAGCCTAGCGCAGACGAGTCGCCTCGCGACCGACAGTCAAAAACTACTGGAACCGGGCCCGGGGGAGCTTCCCGCCCTCCCGCCTGCCCCGACACCCGACCCCGCCCGCCCTTGGCAGCCCCGGCCCTCACCAGCCAGTACCCCAAATTCAGCTCGCCAGGTCGGACCCCAGGAGTCACGGCTCCGAGACACAAGAGAGGGCTCTGAGGGAAGGGGGAAGGACAGGCCCACGAACCAGAAGAGATGAAGGGGGATTCTTGCCTGATGGGAGCTTTTCCTCAGAGACCCGCAGAGCGGCCGGATCAGACAGAGAAGCTTCCTCCCCTGGGCTCCGGTGTGAACTGGTTTATCGCTAACGCAATCCTCAGCCTCTTGTTTTGCAGAGTTCTCCGCGCCACGGCAACTTGACGAGCGCCGCCAGAGACCACACCCCCACCTCTCTGATTGGCTCGTACGATTATTCAAACCCGGGGAGTCCCCGCCTCCTCCCCAAGACGTCTCCCTATTGGTCAGTGTCTCTCTAGGTCCGTCCCCCTTTCTCCAGCCTAGCAGGTTCGGTGGGTCACCCAGGTCGTTAACTCCCAGACCCGTTAGAACCGGTCAGAAGAGGAATGTACTGCTCGATCCTGATTGGCGGCAGGAAAAGGGTTTGAAAAATGGCGGGCCTGACAGTGATTGGCCAGGACTGCAAATGGAGGAGTGGTTGGCCCTAGAGGAAAAGCCCCGCCAGATTTAAAAGTAATAAGTCAGGAGCCTGGGGGTGGTTCTCCAGGGCCCGGCGGCGGCATCTGGGCTTACTGACGCTAAGGTAAAGGCGGAAGCCTGTCTTATCCCTTTTCCAACCAGTTTTGGTCCTTTCTCTCCTACGTCCCAGCTCGACCCTGCAGCGTTGTCTCTTGGGAGCTGTAGTCCCTTGCGGCCCTGCAGTCTCCCTAGCACTGTTCAAAAAACAGTAAGTGGCGGAGACTGAGGAGTTTGATCTGCGGACCGATTTTTCTCAGCCCCTTGGATGTGTCGTTGAGGCTGAGTAGACCCGCAAAAGACAAGGCGAGAAGCCTCAGAGTGTGAGGCGCAGGAGAGGGCAGTTGCTCCCGCCTCCTGTGCGTAGGGTGGTAAAAAGCCAAGTGAGGCGCTTCCCGCCGAGGGAGTTTCCCTCGGGAAGTCCCGCCCTTCATTGGCTCTTTGTCTCAGGTGTCAAACTTTAGGAAGTGAACGGGCGCGCCCTCCCGCGCCCCGCTCGCCCCGCCCCCCGGCCTGTCCCGGATTTCGGCTGTAGACCACGGGGCGAACCGGGGGCCCGCGGCCCACGCCCCAGTCCTCAGCGCGCGCGTGGAGGTCGGGGCCCAGGCGGCCGCCTCACTTTGCTCATTGACTCAGGCTTCTAAGGTGACAGTTTTTAAAAAATTGAAAATCTAATAAAACTATGGATGCTTCACCCTGCCTCACCCCCAGTTGCATACATTCGTCAAATTATGTACAGCAACATTTTAGACTCCTGCAAGCTGCCTTAACTTGCTGCTTACCAGCCTCACAAGCTGCCTTCCCTAAGGTAGGACTTTGACCCTTTAGTAAACTATTTCTGTGTTGTGTCTAGTTTTGAAGGTTTCCCCGCCCCCAGCCTTTTGGCCTATTATCTATTGCACTGACAGTTTCAATGGGTTTTTTTAATTTTGTCTTGTTTTTAACAGTAAGTTTGCTTGCATTTGAAACTGCATGCTCCTCTTTGGTTTGAGTATGGTAATCATACTCGGTGATACGTCAGATCCAGCAATTCTTTACCCAGATTTACTAATAAAAACTATAGATTTTTTTTAAAGTATTTTTCCTTTATGACGGAATAGGGGTTGCTCAATATTGTGAATGCAGTTCATGCCAGTGAATTGTACACTGACAAATGGCTAAAATGGTGACTTTTATGTATGTTTTACCACAATTAAAAAAAAAAAAGTGGCAGTTTTTCAAAAAGATACGTGAATTTTCTTGTTTTAAGGATCTTAAGAATTTTATTAGTCATAATCCTTAATTTATAACATTTTTGTGTCTGCCGAATCTTCTATACCTACAAAATGACAATTGCAGCTATAATATAAGTTGTGCTTATATAAGAATTGGGCATTTACTCAAGAACTCTTTACTGAATATGTTAAGCAATGAATTTAGCAGTGAAAATATAAAGATGAAGTGTCATGGCCTTTGCCCTTGGAATATTTACAGTGTAGAGGAAGACAAAAATAGGAAAGGGCAGTAAAACATAATAATTGTTGAAATTGTTCAATTATGAGAGCATAAAATAATTACCTAACACCATGGGGAAGTAGGGAAGCCTTCCATGAAAGTAGCATTTGATTACAGTTGGAGTGGGAATATTAAATAGGGGGGAAAATAAACAGAAAAGCCTTTGAAAGAGCCTGACTTATTTGGAGATCAACTAGAAGGATGGTTTTGGACTGGCAGTTTACAAAGAAATTTAGTTTTTCCTATAGTCAAAGGAATTACTGAAAATTGTGAGAAAGGGTAAAATAATTAGATTTCCACCTTAGATGGTAGCATTTACAGCACGGTAAAAATGAAGTCACATTAACTTTAAAGTCATAATCTACTGAGTTCAGTGGCACAGATCCATAATCCAGTTATTCAGGAGGCTGAGGCAGGAGAGTTGAAAGTTGGAGGCCACCCTGGGCAATTTAGTGAGGCCTGTCTCAAAATTGTTGAAAAGGGGCTGGCCATAGCTCTGAAGCAGAGAGTTCCTGGGTCCCCAGTACCAATATTTACTAAAGTTTACTTCACTTGGAGAATTTTGTGTTGCAATAATAAATTGGTTTCAAAACTTTTTATGTCACTATAAAGCAATAGTGAATTTATTCAACATCCCAAATCAACCCACTTGAATCAAATGTATGACATATGGTATGTCAAGAGCTTTGTAATGTTTTGAACAACTAATAAAAAAATAGAATAACTCAAAAAAAAATCCCAAATCAGAGCTACTAACTGAAGTCTACATTTCATTCTATTTTATAAGAATCATGATTCTAAGACCTTTTTCCTTTCAATTATACTAGCAATTGGTTGGGTTTGAGGTGCTTATTTTTCAGAAAGGTTTTTAATCCCTAATCTTGATGCCTAGAAGAGACAAAGGACCATCAGGCAAGCCAAGATTGATGATAGGCTCACTTAAGTGTTATGGGTTAAATTGTACCCCCCTCAAACTTCATATGTTGAATTTTTAGCACCCAGTACCTCAGAAGATAATCTTAATTGGGAATAGGGTCATTGTGGGATACTATTAGTTAAGACAAGGTCATACTGGAGTAGGATGAGCCCCTAATCCAGTATGATGGATGTCCTTATCAAAAAGAAAAATTTGGACACCTATACAGGTATTAGAGGTAAGACAGTGTGAAAACACAAAAATATAGCACATGCAAGTAGAGAAACCTGTAACAGATTCTCCTTCCCTTACTGCTCTCAGATCTGCTGATACCAATTTCCATTCTTCATCATAGCAGAGAAAAGAAAAACATTTCTGTATTTAATCTACTTTTACCATTGCTGTTAAGATTTCACTTTCATGCTATACTTCCTGGCCTAGAAGTAGTAATATTGAGAAGCACATTAAAGTGTAAATAGGTTTAACTAAGATCTTGATGGTTGTTGATTATAGAACACTACCATTTTTGGTGAAAAAAAATAAAGTATCTGGTAGCATAAAAAGAAAAACTTAGTCCTAAATATAATTCTGAAAAGATGAATTAATACACAAAAAAATCAAGGCTTAGGCTGGAGGTATGGCTCAGTGGTAGAGTGCTTGCCTACCATGCATGAGGCCAGAGTTCAATCCCCAGTACCACCAAAACGAGAAAAAAAGAAAAAAAAAAAAAATCAAGGCCTGATTCACCGTAGTATGACTTATTTGACATACTATCACAACTTTATCAGAAAACTGAAATGTCCTAAAAGGAGTAATACTAAAGGTCTTTTTCACTGTTCCAGTCTTATGATATTTCTAAATAGGGAAATAAAGTGGTATTCTCAATTAACTTGAAAACTAATTTTTTCCAAGAACACATTAATTTTACGTATTTTAAAACAAACACCCTATATTTATTAAGGCAGTACACCTTTCTAAAAGATGATGAAATGCAAAATGTATTTTTTCTTCACAAAAATGATAAATAAAGGGACTGGAGCTGTGGCTCAGTGGTAGAGCACTTGCCTAGCATTGTGAGGCACAATGGTTTCAATCCTCAACACCATGTATAATACATAAATAAATAAATTAAATAAAGGTTCATTGACAACCAAAAAAATATTTTTAAAAAGATAAAAAAATAAGAACTTGTGATTTAGAACTGTTCACTCACTTGGCATTTCTAGGCCTACGATTGAAAAACTAAATTGAGCTTCAGGGGATAATCTCTAAAGTATCAACTCACAAACTGTATGATTCTGTAATTTTGGCAGTATGTGATCATAATGTGAGCAAATAAACATATTTTAACTTATGCAATTGTTATGTAGTTCAGTGATTATAATTAAACTTAAAAATATACATAACGTGTCTATAAGAATACTGGTTAGTTTTAATTCCAGTTATTCTAAAACGGTGGTTGATGGAGTAAGAGTTGATAGATGCTAAACATAATAAATTATGTAGACCAAACTGGATCACACAATATTTCCATCATCTTATCCTTTCATTAAAATTATCTGGACAACTTTTCCCCTCAGATGGTATCATTATATCACTTTATTTGCCAAACTATCTTAATTCGGCATCTCACAAATCATAAAACATATGCTGTTAGTAATAAATTAATTATGAGGAGCAACACTATTTCCAAAGTTTGTCCCTATCCTATACCTACCTGTAAACAACTATTCTATTGAAAAACTTGAATTTATTTACAACAATGTCAGTCTTGCAGAATTGTATTAAAATGATATGCTAGATTGGAATGCCTATCATTTATTTGATCAGTCTTCCTAAAAATTTTATACTTTTAATAATCTGTGGTCATAATCAGATTGGAAAATACTAATGGATAATATGTACATTTTTTTTTTCCAGTACTAGGGATTAAATCCTGGGGGCTCTGCCACTGAGCTATCTCCCCATCCCTTTTATTTTTTTATTTTGAGACAGGTCTCACTAAATTGCAGAGACTGGCCTCAAATTTGCAATCCTCCTGAGTCACTGAGATTAAGGCATGCTCCACAGTGCCTGGCATGATATACATTTTTTGTAGACCCTTCCCCTGAAAAGCGATAAATAAATTCCCAATGGTGATTATCATTGATTAATTAACTCATAAAGTGAGCCAAAATGAAGTCTACTTTATACAAGATTAGTAGCATATAAAATAGTTATTTTCAGTTGAATAGTTGGTGAATAAACTGAAAAAAATACTCTGCACAGTTCCTCAAAGAGTAATCTTAGATTGGAGCTGAGTATTTTCAAGTTGTTTTAAAGGCAGTGAGGAAAGATAAGCCTATTATCAAGTAGGCACATCCACATGTGGGTAGATCACTGATTATGAGGCCTAACTGTATACTCACTTCAGAAATGAAATTTAGTGATATAGTTGAATAATGTATTTTTGAAGAACTGAAAATACAAGTTTTAAAAAATGAAAAATGTGGGCAGGCACAGTTGCACATGCCTGTAATCACAGCAGCTTGGAAACCAAAGGCAGGAGAATTGAGAATTCAAAGCCAGCCTGAGCAGATCAGTGAGGCCCTAAGCAACTTAGTGAGACTGTCTCAAAATAAATAAAAACGGCTTGGAATATGACTCAGTGTTTAAGCATCCTTTGGTTCAATACTTTGTACCAAAAACTAGAAAGAAAACAAAGTTATTTTTAACTATTAAACTGTTTTTGTGAATCTAGATAAAATCTCCATGAGAAAAGTGATTTATTCCTGATGAAAATAATTTTCCAGTCTTTCAAGGGTAAGGAGTCAGAGACCACTAAACCCTCAATCAAAAGGTCATGAAGGGCTGGGGTTGTGGCTCAGTGGTAGAGAGCTTGCCTAGCACATGTGAGACACTGGGTTTGATACCCAGCACTACATTAAAATTTTTTTTTAAAAAAACTTGTATTAAAAGAAAAAATATCATGCAGCAATAAATATCTAAGGAACAGGAATAAACCACAGGTGATCTGGGTCTTATTAAAACTTTGCAACACAGAATAGGCACTGCTGAATCCCTCACTGGATTGTGATAAGTAGCTCCTTATCCTTCCATCTATTAGAGAGGTTATTCCTACCTAAATAAAAAAGGTCAAACCTGCTCTAGTAAAATATATCTTTTAAGCACATCATAATACAAAGTGTTAAAACCTAAAGACATGCTGGGTCCAGTGGTGCATACCTGTAATCCTAGGATGACTCAGGAAGCTGAGGCAGGAGGATCACAAGTCCAAGGCCGGCCCCAGCAACTTAGAGAAGTACTAATTTAGTGAGACCCTATCTCAAAATAAAAAGGGCTGGAATGTAGCTCAGTGGTAGAGAGTCCCTGGGTTC
Organism: Ictidomys tridecemlineatus; assembly: GCF_052094955.1. Classification (NCBI taxonomy): domain Eukaryota; kingdom Metazoa; phylum Chordata; class Mammalia; order Rodentia; family Sciuridae; genus Ictidomys; species Ictidomys tridecemlineatus. Next base: position 24,501,129 of record NC_135490.1, read on the forward strand.
AATCCTTGGGAAGGGAAGGAAAGCAAGGGAGAGCTTTGCAGGGGATAAAGGAAGGAAGGGACTGGGTACAGATATAGTTCAATGGTTCAATACCTAGTACCACCCGCCAAAGGAAAAGAAGAAGAAGGAACCAGAGGAGAGAGATTCAAGAAAGCAAAAATAAATCTGACAGCCAACTCTTAAATGAGAAGCCTATGGAATGGCTTTAGAAACAAAAATGAGAAAGTACCTTGAGTTCTATATCCAGGGAAAAAGTTTTCAAGAATTAAGAGGAAAAAAAAGATGTTTCAAGGCAAAAAAAAGTTGTCCTGCTTAACGAAAATAATCTTAAATCATCAGGAGGAGAAAAGGCTCACAAACAAGAGTAATTATGTGGATTTAGAAAGAGTATTACCTGTTTAATACAGCAATAATAACTGTATAATGTGGAAGTAGAATATATGACAACAATAGCAAAAAAGATGAGGATAAGTGGAGTTGTTGTAAAGGTCTTTTATAGTTCATAAAGTGGTAAAAATAGCAATTTGTATTAAACTGTATTGAGCCAAGCATGCTATATCCTGTTTAAGGTGCTAATATAAATACATATAAATAAATACATATGTATTAGATATATGCCTGTGTAAAAATTTATCCTCTTGCACATAAGATGCCATGTCTTAATCTATACTAAAAGTTTCAATGACTAATGATTACTAAGCATGTGAAATATGTTTAATATTGTTAGTCATTAGGGAAATGCAAACTAAAATCACAGTAGACACCCCCACTTCTCACTAGGATGACTACAATCAAAAGATGGTAGAAGTGTGGTAAAGATGTGGAAAAATTGAAACCTTCATATATCACTGATGGGAATGGAAATGCTATAGTCATATGGAAAACAGTTTGGCAGTTTCTCAAAATTTAAACACTCCTAGGCATCTACCCAAGAGAAATGAAAACCAATGTCTACAAAAACACTTTAATGCAAATGTTCATAGCAGTCTTATTTGTAAAAGCCCTAATCTGGAAACAACCCAAATGCCCACTACTGGACAGTGAATAAACAAAAATATGGTATATCCATGCATTGAAATACTATTCATCAATAAAAACAAACAACAATACAAGCTATAATATGAATAAACCTTAAAAACATTATACTAAGTGAAAGAAGTGAGACAAACATAACATTTCTGTAATGGGCAAATGTATAAAAGCAGAAAGCAGAAGATTGCCCCCGGGGCTGGAAATGGTAGCAGGAACTGGCTGAAGAAAGGCACAATGGAATGTCTTCAGGTGATAGAAATGTTCTAAAACTAGATTATGGTGATGGTTGCATAAGTTTACTAAAAATCATTGAACCATATACTTCAAATGGGTAAAATTTATTATATATATAAATACACCCCAACAAAGCTATTTTTTTAAAAAGCCAATGACTTGTTAGAACATGACATTTGAAGTAGTCAAGGACTGAATATTCTAAAAGACAATGTGAATCTCCCAGAGTTTCATGACATTTAGTGGACAAAAATCTAGCTATAGATGGCAGAACTTGCTTTCATACAATAGGAAAGTAATTCTTTTGTAAATAATTTTGAAAATAACTTTTTATCTACTTTTTTGTAGGTATTTTCAATTAAGGTAAATTTGTTTTATATTTGTTGCTCGTGGCGCTAGTAATAATTACCCAGAGGGAGATTGTCTTTAAATGTAAAGCGTATATTCAATTACACCAATCATCAAATAGAAACAATGCAAAAAGTGTTGGGTTTGCTGGAGCACCCCAACTAGCATTCAGTGCACACTAATTAAACACTATAAGCAAACCACACAATCCTAGGGCAACCACGAGCCCCAAAATACCTCCCATGCCACATGACTTCTCTTAGTAAAAGAGCAGATGTTGTCCTTGTCTGGTGGTTCTCTCCAGCCAATGGCTGGACATCAGGGAATGGTAGAGTCAGTCTACAGATGGACAGCAAGGCGGCCAGTCTGACTGATGGCCTTGGAGCAAACCTCTTCATTGTGGCAGGATAGCAATTTAAATACAGTTCCAAATTGGTGGTGTATGTTGGTTATTGGTTACACCCAGTGAAAGTCAATGTCCATTGGTTATGTCCAGTGAGGTGATGTAATTGCAATTGGGCGTGTTCTTTGAGCGTGTCCATGGATCTATGCTCCCTATCAATTATAACCATTCATTGATAAGCATGCCTATGGCTAGCGCCCCGTACAGCTCTTTATCAGTGGCAAGCTGACATGACTAAGCATTTCAGTGGCTGCTTATGGCCAGCAATTTAATGAGTCCCAGCATGTCTATGGCAGATGCTTCTTACAATATTAGTACTATGTTGATCTTAGGTTAAACCAATGATAGTTTTTTTTTTCTTAAGTTTGGTAATGACTTAAAATTGCAAATTCTAATGTAAATACACATAGATATAAAGGTAATATATTTACTTTGTCTTCTAATTTTGTTCCTGCACTTAGTAGTTTGACTGTATTTAGAAAAACATTTACAAACAATATGAAATTTTCAGATGTACTTTTCAAATAATCCTAGAATTTTAATTAAGCTAAAATGTATTTATGCATACCTTAAATTTGGATCAATGGATAAATAAATAAAAAGAAGAGCTTGGCCTGGGATTGTATGTAGCTCAGTGGTAGAGTGCTTGCCTGGCATGTGTGAAGCACTAGGTTTGATCCTTAGCACCACATAAAAATAAATAAAGATACTGTGTCCATCTACAACAACAAATTTTTTTTTAAGTTTATTCTGTATCTAGTAGGATTAACTGAAATTTTAAAAGAGTATAAATTAAAGAAGTGATCTTCATTGAAAACATTAACAATCGTACTAGGGGACTGGGGATGTGGCTTAAGCAGTAGCCTGCTCGCCTGGCATGCGTGGGACCCGGGTTCGATCCTCAGCACCACATACAAACAAAGATGTTGTGTCCGCCAAAAATTAAAAAATAAATATATAAAAAAAGCAATCATACTAGGAATTTGTATAAGCAATTCTCTAGATAGTGATCCAGCTCTTGTTCAGACATAGAAGAATTCTATCTATTCAGTAATATTTAGGCCTATCTTATAGGCCTATCTTATAGGCCTGTCTTATTCCCTTATTTGTTTGTTTGAGGGTTTTGGGTCCCAAAGATCTTAAGAATGGAGTAATTATAATCCTAGAACCTGAGACTGCTGAATATGAGACCAAAACCAAATCTATTCTCAAAATTCAAAAATAGAAGCCAGTGAAAAAATTCCATCCAAATTTTAAATAATCTTAATGACAAGATTTAAGCAAAAGAATCTATTTCTCAAGTCTTTCTCCTACACGAGGCCCTCAACATCCCAAGCTAAAAATTCTGGTTTCATCTTCAGGGTCTAATGTAAGCTATTGTTTTCCACTGCCATTTGCTGCTGCCTACCCTAAGTATCTTCTCACCATTACAGCCTTTCCAAACACTTAAACCTATGGGTCTCCAAGATGTTCCTATTATGTCAGCAAATAAGAAAAATACACTGAAAAGCATGCATGCCGATTTATGACATGAAAGAGAAGCAACAGAGAAGACAGGCATAAAAGGACACAGGTTAAAAAAAAAGTAACAGTGATAAGCAGTAAGGTCAAGAATGGATCAGGAGGTAAACTGCACAAAATAACAAATATATGGAGAGAGACTAGATTTTATGAACTTTGTGGCTCAGTCCATTTATATTTAACAGTAGAATATATATAATGCCATTTATTTAACAGTGTTTTATATGATTTTAAGTATTGTAAAACTATCAATCTTCAAAATAACACCAATGAGATATGTATACTATTATCTTTGTGGTATAGAAGTAACTGAAGCAAAGAGCAAGTAATTGCCTAAGCTCACAGTGTTAGTGTTCAACTAGGAAAACAAAAATCACTTCAGATATTTCAAAGAGAAATATTACTGAGAGAATCATTACAAAAGTATTAGGGTTGGAGAAGCAAAAAGAGGTAACTTTAATTATTGATATTTGTGTTGATACTAATATGGAACAAGAAAAGCTACCGTCTATCAATAAAAAGACAAAAGGCAAATAGTGTTATAAAAAACCCACAATTGTGATGCTTCTGAGGCTTTTGGAATATTTGGCATTATTGGAACTGTCTCTTCTAGGTGTATTTCAGGAAGTCAGCAACCAGCCTTTACCTTGCCCCTACCATTCCTGGATCCAGGATAGAAGAGAACAACACTCCTAAGGCTGCTGAAGTCAGAAGGGAAAAAATGTTTTCTGTCTTTCTCTTGCCTTTTAATCTTCCATTAGCAGAACTGAAATCAGTAGGCAAGTGAGTCTGGCAAATGCTTTTTAGGATGCCAGTACCCTGTGGTACACAAGAGAGTAAAAGAATGAAAATGGAACTGAGAAACAACTAGCACAAATAACTGTCAAGTGACAGAGTTTAAATTTCTTTTTTTATTATTTTTATTGTTGGTTATTCAAAACATTACATAGTTCTTGACATATCATATTTCACACTTTGATTCAAGTGGGTTATGAACACCCATTTTTACCTGTATACAGATTGCAGAATCACATCGGTTAAATTTCAAGCAGTTGCCTCCTGAGCCCATGCTCTTAACTACAATAGTATGTTATGACACTGTGACATGCTATAACAACAGGATTTCACACATTTTTAAATTTATAGCTGTTGACCAAGGCAGGTTGGCAACAAAGAAATTCTAAGGATTGAGTTTATTCTACAAATGTTAAGTGTCTACTTTGTGCCAGACAATGTTACAATGGATATAGGATGATGCACAAACAAAAAGAAACAAAAGTTAAAATGCTCCTTTTTTCTTATTCTAGATTGAACAAAATTCCCTGGGAAGGATTCTAGGTAGCCTGCCTTGAATCATGTGACCACCTGTTGAACTAGCACTTTAGCTAAGGGGCAAGTAGTGGGGGAAATAACCAAGTGGAAAGGACCACTAGAAATCTGAGACAAGGATTTTAGTGCAGATAGTTTATCTAAGGGATGCAGGAAACATAAGTGGAAGGTGAAGAAGAAAAAGTAGGGAATGCAGTCATTGAAGGGTACAGTATCAAGCAGCTACAACTGCTAAAGCCTGGAGCATAATCTCAGGGGAAAACTCTGGGAAATAGTGTAAAACTCAGACTTAGCTAGGATGTGTGTGGGTGTGTGTTAGAATTCTTTAGTGGGTGAAAGCTGCTAGGATGGGAAGTTAATTCTAAGGCATTTTCAACTTTCGCTGACCACATGGACACAGCTGCCTTCCACAATTTAGGAGAAGGCCCTCAAGCAAAGAAATGAACATTGAAATAATAAAGGTCAGAGAGGCAGGGGCAGAGATCAGTCGTGTCTGCCACTCTGAGTTTTTCCATTGGGTAAATATTTCCTGTACCTTATGAACAAAGTTAAGAATTTCAAAAGAAATAATACCTGTGAAGGAGCTTTATAAAGCAGAAAGTATAATATCAAAAATTATTGTTTAGAAATTTCTTGAAAGGCAGTAATGTATATCATCATTATATATTTCATAGGGTCTAGTGCAGTGCTATGCATGTGTCAAAGTCACAAATATTTAAATATTTACTTGATGAATTTTTAATACCTGAACATATTTTGTAGATTAACAGGTAAAATATTTTTAGCCTATAATTAAAAATAATAACTCATTTCCTAATTTCTAAAATAATTTTTCATCTCTTTGAGCAATTTAAAGTAGCATGGACCCGTCTATTCCTTTGTCAAACATTCTTAAAATCTACATCATTGTAGAAAAATCTTAATTATCTATCCAATAACCATTCTCTTCTTCCTTAACAAAAAATACTCTAGCTGGGCATGATGGCCCACACCTCTGATCCTGGGGAGCTATGTTCAATCTCTTTTTGAAGATAATAACATTCTATCTCAATAGATAGGCAGAAATAATTTTGCACCCAGTGCAAGCTCCAGCATTACCTGGGAACTACATCTACTTTTCTGTACACTTCACACTTTGATGATAATTAAATCATGGTAGAAATCATATCCTATACAAAATGTCAGATAATGGATAGCTTCAGAATGCTTATCTTTTAAAATGTATATAGTACTAGTTGAATCAAGCAACATCTGTCAAATCACTTGGATCTAGGGTTGGAATCCAATATACATGAAAGGTGATAACCCTAGTTATCACTCTGGGGTAAGACTCCAAGAAGCACAGCCCAAAATGGGAATATAGAGTAGAATATCATCTGGTTGGTTGAAAAATCCACAAGAACTATTGGTACCCATTAGCACTTTAAAAAAGGAAATGAAGCCTCTCTCTATAGGAACATAACACCCAATTCTTCAAATTATTTCTATGATTTCTCAGATAAAATGCATACCAAAAATCAAAGATAAAGGATGCAAAAGAGTCAAGCATGAGTCAGACCAGCAGAAATGACAAAAGAAAGAATAAACATAATTTTAAAAACCACTATTTTGCTATGTTCATGGAAGAAAATCAAAAATTTTACCAGAGAACTGGGAACTATAAAAGTTGACTTAAGGTTTGAAAAAGAACAACATAAGAATTATAAAATCATATCTAAAGAAAGAATGCGTGCAGGTTAGAAGAATCCAAAATAAGAGGAGATACACATTTAAAAATTAAAATTACTGAAGACAGGGCAGAAGATAGAAGGATACAGGGGGAGACCTGATGTGTATTGAATTGGAGCCCCAGAAATGGAACAGTTTAGATAACGGCAGAAATGATATGTGAAAACATAATGGCCTAGAATTTCTGAAATTTGATTTAAAATGTTAATTATAATTTAAGAAGCTCAGTAAAGTATAAGCAAGATTTTTTTATATGCATTTTTTCATTGAACTGAAATGCACATACGAAATGGAAAGCTTTGGCTTTCAGTGTAGATAGCATTTTCAATAAATTTGTTAAGTATAAAAAAAAACCCTCAAAAATCTACTGCCTGAAATGTACGTATTTTTGTTTAAACAGTGATACTGGTTAACAGTATCTGCTGATAATGACGCACAATAACTAGCAAAGGTGCAGGCTTTCATATTAGCCACTCCCATCCTGCCCCTCCCTCCACAAGCACAAGCACACTTGCACGCAGGCATACACACGCCCGCACGCACGTACGGGCGTGTGGACGACTCAGGAAATCGGATTTCTCTCCCGTTACGCTCGGTGGAACTGACGCTGGGAAGTTTCCGAGGAGCTTTCGGGCTGACTTGGTTGTTGTTGTTGGTGGTGGTGGTGGTGGTGGTGGTGGCGGGGGGGGGAGTCTACGTTCCCCTTTGAGCGATGTTAACTGCGTCCTTCTCCAGAGCCTTTTGAGGAGAGATTGAAAAGGTGGAAGTGGAGACGAAAAATAGCCCTGCAATTGCGAACTAGTCAGTAGATGTTTGTGAGGACCTGGCATGGTCGACAAGACGGGAGGGCGTTTCCCCCCCACTCCCCGCCGCGCTGTATTTATTTGGTGCTTCAGTGTTTGGTCAAGTTGAGACAGAGCGCTTGGTCCCCCGAGTTCCTGACTCAGGTTTCCACAAAAGCGTGGTCGTACGAAACACCCCGAAACTTTTCCACACGCTCATTTGTCTCACACACACACACACACACACACACAATTTGTGCTTCTCAGGAATCGGCCAACAGAATGAACACCAACTCTGCAAAAGAACAATAGCTGAACACATCCCACCTTCCCGGGAGAAACAGGAGGCAAGACACCCTAAAACCGCACTCCCCTTTGCCGGGTGCTTAAAAACAAAAAAAGGCCGGCCAGTCGCTGCACGCTGCATGCCGGGATGAGTAGTTTCTCCAAGCCGCCAGGCGCCAGGTTCAGAACGCAGGTCAGGTGGACTCCCGCCACGGAGGACTACGGTTCCCGTGGGGCCTCGCGGCAGAGTGGAGGAGGCGGGGTGGGAGGAGATGCGTCGTGCTTGCGCAAGTTCAGGGGCTGGAGGGAGGCGGGGGAGCCGCGGTCCAACTGCTGAAGTCTCCATGTGACAGTGAGTGGGGTTCCCTCTCCAGGCGCCACACAACTCTCGGTCCCAGCCACAAGCGCTGTCCACTGTTCGTCGCCGACGGAGACAAACAGGCCGGGGATACTTGGTGTTTGGCCGACGACCGCCGAACTTGGGGTGCAGAGTGCATTGCCGCCGCCGGGTAGGGCGCCTGAGGGACCTGGCCGGGAGAGGCGGAGCGGGGATTTCTGTCAGCGCCAGCGCCCCTGAGCACCTAGACATGAACGGCTTCACGCCTGAGGAGATGAGCCGCGGCGGGGACGCGGCTGCCGCCGTGGCTGCGGTGGTTGCGGCTGCAGCGGCCGCCGCCTCCGCCGGGAACGGGAACGCTGCAGGCGCCGGGGCTGAGGTACCCGGCGCCGGGGCGGTCTCAGCGGCTGGGCCCCCGGGGGCGGCCGGGCCGGGCCCCGGGCAGCTATGCTGTTTACGGGAGGACGGTGAGCGGTGCGGCCGAGCGGCTGGCAACGCCAGCTTCAGCAAGAGGATTCAGAAGAGCATCTCCCAGAAGAAGGTGAAGATCGAGCTGGATAAGAGTGTAAGTGACCTCGGCCCGCCCCGCGGAGTCCCGGCAGCTGTGCAGAGACGTGGGTTGTTGGCGGGGTTCACAGCTCCTGCAGACTGGCTGCAGTGCGGACTCGTGCGTTCTCCGTTAGGGAGTAAACAACAAAGTCGCTGCAACTCGACCGCCAGCCACAACGTATGCACACGCATGCAGTGGTTCCAGTCCTGCTAGTCCCCCACCCCGACTCCCGCTGCCCGCCTCTCCCGCGCACTGCCTTCCCTCTTCCTCCTTTTGCTGTGATCTGGAAACGAAACAAAGGGGACCGCCGCACCGAGGGCCCAGGGTAGTTTTCCTGTAGCCCGGCAGTCTTCTGGAATGGAGGCGCCTTTGTTTTGCTGCCGGAGCTGGCGATTGGCCCCAGGGAGTTGTAGCTCCCCTCGTCTGAGGAAAGTGGAGTCCTGCAGGACCCTGCACCGCAGTCGAGGAAGATCTGTTCTTTTCGATGTTGGGTCTTTTCTGAACGCAGAGTGAGAGAGGAGCCAGCTTGTAAACGATGTTTGCGATGTCAGCTCTTAGGGCAGCTGCTCCCAACGTGGAGAGCACGTAAGCCTCTGCGGTTTTGCAGTCGGTTTGGCAGCCATCGGGATTTCTTTTTTCGTCCTTTTGCACGTCAGTTCTTTTGACCATTATGAATTTTTTTAAATTTCTTTTTTTAGAAAGAACCATTGCTACCTTTCAGAGCTCTGGCTTGTGTAAATAAATAACAAGATACAGAACATAGCACATGTCCTGTATGTTTTTTAATTTGAACCTAGCTTAGAAGTAAATTTAAATGCCTGTTAAATCAACCCTTAACTGTATTTTTTTAAAGGAGTTAACTTTCAGTAGTTGGAACCCAATATTTCATTGTCACTATACAACTCTCCAGAGTGTAAAGTTTTAGAAAAGTGTGTCACACTTTCTGTCTATTGTAACAGTTCTTTATTGGTGTTCATGAGAAACATTTCAAATGAACCTGAATTTAAAATAATTGCTTTAATCTGAAAAATGTATTCTGATAAATATATACATTTAATAGAAAGAAAAATTAGTAACTGAAGCTTAAATTTAGATTGTAAATCATACATTACTAAAATATACTGTTCTTTAACTACAGAAAATACTGTAGCCAAATTGTGAGCGATATCATCTTTCCTATTGTGAGGAAGAATCTAGCATGAACTAATTCAGGTCATTCTCACTGTTTCTCCTCAAAACCCAGAGGACTGGAATTTATTATTCTCTATCTCTGCCTCCCTACCTTCCTCAATTGGTACCACCCCCTGCCTCCAACTGGCACCCCACCTGTCCAACCAATACCCTTTCTTCTTAACAGTATTGCCAGGCATCTTATGTTTTAACAAGATAAAGAATTTAAGAGTAGGAAGAGTGCTGGAGTTGTGGCTTAGTGGCAGAGCACTCACCTAGCACTGGGAGGTTCCTGGGTTCCATCCTCAGCACCACATAAAAATAAATAAATAAAATAAAGGTATTGTGTCCAACTACAACTAAAAAATAAAAAAATTTAAAAAGAGTAGAAAGAAACATGCCATTGTATTAACAATGGCTTGTTTTTGACTTTTTTATTTGTAATAATTCATTGTGGCCTATGCATTTTACTAAAGTATAGATGCATTTTTAATGTAATCATAAGCAGTCTGTGAAACTTTTCTATTTCAGGCAAGGCATCTTTACATTTGTGATTATCATAAAAACTTAATTCAAAGTGTCCGAAACAGAAGAAAGAGAAAAGGGAGTGATGATGATGGAGGTGATTCACCTGTTCAAGACATTGATACTCCAGAGGTAGAAAAAAACTTTTGTATGTTAAATATAAACCATAAGTATTCTATTCCAAAGCTTTTCTAGAAAGAGATAAACAATTTTTTCTGTTTAAAGCAAAGTTTAATATAGCCAGTTAACACTCTCCATGTACATAATTTGAATGTTTACATCTGAATTGACAGTTTCTATAGCTCTGCAACAATCAAATTGAACTTTTATTGTTATTATGCATATCAATGATAAATTTTCAAAAAAATTTCTGAACTAATTAATGTATGTTACTTTTTTCTAGGTTGACTTATACCAATTACAAGTAAATACACTTAGGCGATACAAAAGACACTTCAAGCTACCAACCAGACCAGGACTTAATAAAGCTCAACTTGTTGAGGTATATATGAGTTTTAAACTATATAAACTTCAAATGAGCCTGTATACACAAATAAGAGGTGATGAAACAAATACTGCTAACAAAAGTATTAATGTAGTATATGTAACTATACATTTTGGTTAGAAAGATCAAAGTTATTAAGAAATCTATTGTAGAAAAATCTAGATGCCTAGAAACATTTGCTACTTAGGAAATTTCTATATGTAATGACTACTTAGTGGATTATATACAGATTGTGTACAAGGTCTTCATATAAAGGCTTTCACAATCGAATGAAAAATTTTTTTCCTCATTCTAGAAATATTAGTTTTAAAATTCCATTTAATCAGTTAATGTTTATTGAACACCTGATTGAGGCATAATAAACAAATATGCCATTATTTTTTAGAATTTATTTTTTGAAGTTTCTGATGGAAGAGTCTACAAATGAGTCTTTAAGAGATGTTTTCATAACTTGCTGATTTAACTATTCAGAATTTGTCCTTGTTTGTTTGACTATTAACATCTATGTTTTCTTCACATCAAGAGAAGCAAAAACTTATCCAAGCTTTTACTTATAGTTTGCTTTTATATAGGATTTCTGGTCCTCTCATTAGTTTTGAAAAGTTCACTGATTATATGAACCAGAACCAAAAAATCTGAATATTTTTAAGATACATATAGATTTATATATTTACATTTTAATCATTTAAAATAAAATTTTTCACTTACTAGAAAGAATAGACATAAATGAATCAGTTTTCTCATATTCTGTAGCTTGAATTTAGTAGTTATTTCAAAATTTTCTAAAATGTGCATATTAGCTGGGTGTGATGGCTCACTCTTGTAATCCCCTTGGGAGGTTGAGGCAAGAGGATTGTAAATTCCAGGCCAGCCTGGACAACTTAATGAAGTGGACCTTGTCTCAAAATAAAAAAGGGCTGGGAATGTGGCTTAATGGCAGCATCCCTGAGTTCAATCCCCAGTACCAGAAAAATAAATAAAATAAAATATTCATATTAATTAAGATAAAAATAAATAGAACTTTTTCAGTTCTTTGACAAAATTTTTTTGAATGCTGTTAAAATCCAAGATATCTGCTATTTAGCCACAATTTCTTTTCTATTTCTTGCCTACATAACAAAAATAAAACTTTTTTCTTTATATTTGATTTTAAAGATCTGGTCCATTTTTGATTGTGCAATAAAATAGATTTTGCCTTCCATGAAGTAGATCAGATACAAATTGAGTAAAGTCACCTTTGTTCTGCAACATGTATATGCAATGTGTATGTATTTATTTATTTATTTTCTAAGAGAGAGAGAATTTTTTTAATATTTATTTTTTAGTTTTCCGCGGACATAACACCTTTATTTGTATGTGGTGCTGAGGATCAAACCCAGGTCGTATGCATGCCAGGCGAGCGCGATACCCCTTGAGCCACATCCCCAGCCCTGCAATGTGTATTTTAATGCATACATATTTTAATGCAAAATTTAAAACTGAAAATTTTGATAATCCAAACTTATAAAAACAGTTATATTATTCTATAGCTATTTTTTTTAATAAATAAAAAATCTAGATTCCAGGTATGCTTATCATCCTCCTCCTCCTCCTCCCATTTGATCTATTCTACTATTTTTAGTTGTAGTCCACACATTAGATTAGCACCACAAAAAGACAAGGAAGCAAATATACAGTCTTCAATGAACATTCCCCTTTCTCCTTTCATTTTCTGTTCATAAGTTGTGTTCAGAAAAAACTTCAAGGAACCAGGCTGGGGTTGTGACTCAGCGGTAGAGCGCTCACCTAGCACAAGTGAGGCCCTGGGTTCCATCCTCAGTACCACATAAAAATAATTAATAAAATAAAGGTATTGTGTCCAACTACAACTAAAAAATAAATACAAAAAAAAAAAAAAACTTCAAGGAATCTTTATAAAGAATAATTCTAATAAATTAATAAATATAAGTGGCAGCAAAGATATTTGTAAACTATTTCCTGGTTTCACTAATATAAAAAATTCGAGAACTTCATTTTATTCTTTTTCTAAATTGTAAACCATTCCTAGTGTGATACATGTGGAGTCTTCAGTGTTTTATCTGATGCATATTTAAAGTTTAAAAGTAGAAATATTTACTTCCTGATCTAGACCCAGTTATAAAATTTAAAATATAAGGAAATATACTGCTAATCAATGTATATTTAATTAAATAGGGTCAAAGGGTCCTTTAAAATCAGACTGTCTTTTGTTTATAACATCTTATTTTTGTGTGTTTTTTTGTCCTGTTGCTGTTTTGTTAAATATAGTTTAATCTTTAAAAGAAATAACTCTTATCATCACATAGCACTTTTGAACATTTGATGAAACAGTACCTTTTACCTATTTTATGAAGCCTGTTATATCTAAAATTTAATTTCCTCGATTTTTTTTTTTATAGATAGTTGGTTGCCACTTTAGATCTATTCCAGTGAATGAAAAAGACACCTTAACATATTTCATCTACTCAGTGAAGAATGACAAGAACAAATCAGATCTCAAGGTTGATAGTGGTGTTCACTAGGAGAGATGGCGTTAAGTCTAATATGTGGATGTTCAGATGTTAAGACTGTTTACTGTTTTTTCACATGTAGAAATGTTCTTTGTGTATTTTTTCTACAGAGAATTTTCTCTGGTTTTATTTCCTTTGTTTCTGATTCTAATAATTAGCTGGAAACTCATGTAAAATGAGCTTCCTAGATTAAAAATATTTTAAATAAAGGTTATTACTATTATAGTTGCTTCGGTGTATTTATTTTGTGAAACATGATTTTTAAACTGACTTTAGGAATCAATATTAATTGAAATTCTAATGTAAAGAGCCTACATTGATGTAACCCTTTTTTTAAATTCCAAGAAATTAACAGCTTAAGTAGCAAGTGTAATTTACATTGGCTTTCACTGGGGAAGTTTGATTTGAAATTAAGGATATCCTAAATAGCATTATTTTTTTAAGTGTTTTATAGTGCTGTCAGAGTTGAAAATAGACTTTCAGTAGGATGCAACATCTTTTTATTTTCTTTCTTTGTTATTATTACTTGAGGTAGTATTAAAAAATAGTTTCATTTATGTGCCCACCTCTTTCCAAAAAAGACATAATGTGCCAATAAAGACAAACACAGTGTTGAAAGTTGAAATAAGAATATAGAAATAAATTTTGTCTTAAGGAAAATTATTTATATAGCATGAAAATAGATAATACTTCTGCAGTGCCCCTTAATTTTCAGTCATGTTCTGTGACATTTGTGTTGCAAATTATGACCGAAGTGTGGAAAGGTCTAAATGTCTAACAAACTCATCCTTTAAAGTTTTGTTGTATGTAGCTCTAACTTGATTTATATTGCATTTCCTTTTGATGTTTCATTCTGTCAGATTCTGCCATCTTAACTTCTGCTTTTCCTGGTATTGTATTGCTTAGATAAATTCTTAGTTAATAATTGCAAATCAGATTTATAGCTTGTGATGTGAAAAAAACAAAAACAACAGCTCCAGTGAAATGTTCTATGATTGGCTGCAAATTTTATGCTGAAAATGGAAAAGATCACTAATGGAGCTCGAGTTTCTCAAGGTTGTCATTTGAACCTGATAATTGTTTGTTGTGGAGACAGTGCTGGATTGTAGGAAGATTAGCATCATCTATGAAGTCCACACAGCAGGTACCAGTAGCATTGTTAAGGTGTGACAACCAAACATTACCAAACATCCCCATGGAGACAAAATTAACCACTGGGTAAGGACCACTGGTGTAGCTAAAGTACTAACTATATCTAAAGAAAAAGAACTGGTCTATTAGGTGAATAAATAAGATAAAGGTGTTGTGTCTACAAATTACAAAAAAAAAAAATGTTTAAAAAAAATTGACAGTAGGCTTCCTTTTTCTTATTTAAAAAAAAGTGTGAAAACTTGAAATTATTTGTTTACATTTAACTAGCTCTATGAACATAACCTTTGGTAATGTTAATTTTCAGAAACTTTGCATAAGAATGTAATTATTCAAGGAAATTAAATCCTTGTTAGAGAAATTTAAAACAAAAAAAAATGGGGTCTTATGAACTGAGACTTGTAAGAAACTCATCAAGATTGAGTTAAGTTTTATATAATGATTTTAATTCCTTGCTATTGTGTTGTAAAACTTATAAATTAATTAAACCTTTTAATCTATATCAGAACTAGATACATAAGTACTCCTATCTACAAGGGTGCGCATTGATTTTATTATTAGAGCATCAAGGAAAGGATTTAAATTTTACTGCCTTCGACTAGAAAAAAGAAGAAAGCATACCCTATAGAGGGGCTCAAAAAATAAGTCAGTTATTTGATAACTAAAAGAAAAATTTTAGGGAAGGCTAAAGAGTAATGCCTAAAATACATTTATTTTTAGAAATAAGCTGTATATTATTTCCATATGAATTGATTTTTTGAAGTTGAAGGGAAATTTTTATAATGTACAATCATTTAATAAAAATGTTCAGTTTGTTGTGGTATTTAGTAAATTGAGAATGTTGTACAACCACTAGTTCTAATTTCAAAACTTTTTTCATCACCCCCCAAAAATAGTCATATATAATCATTCCCCGTTTCTTCTTCTCTTCATCCCATCTACTTTTTGTTCCCATAAATTTGCTATTATGGATATATTATATAAAGGGAATCATACAGTATATGTTCTTTATTTTAAACATTTTTAGTTCTAGATGGACATAATCCTTTATTTTTATGAGGTGCTGAGGATTGAATCCAGTGCCTCACACATGCTAAGAAAGCACTCTACCACTGAGCTACAATATGTCTAGTTTATTTTGTTTTGCATTGTTTTCAGGGGTTCATCCAACTTGCAGCAAGTATCAGTACCTTGTCCCTAGATGAAAACCATAGATGAAAAACATGCCATTGTATCTGACAGTAATTTGTTTACCAATGCATCCATTGATGAACATTCAGTTTCTGCCTGTGGCTGTTAGGAATAATGCTGCTATAATCATTCTTGTACATATTTTTCTGTGGATAAAGGTTTCATTGCTTTTGAGTACCCTTCAGTAGAATCACCAAGTCATGATAATTCTATATTGAACTTTTTAAGGAACTTCCAAATTTTCCAAGAGGCTAGACCATTTTACATTCCCACAAACCATGAGTGCTACTCTTTTTTAAATTAAAGCTATCCTACTGGGTGTGAATGACCTTATTGTAACTTTGTTTTATATATTCTTAATGATCAATAGTAATGAACATCTTTTCATGCACTTGCTGCCACTTGTATATCTTCCTAGAAAAAAATGTTTATTCAAGTCCTTTATTCACTTTTTAATTCAGTTGCTTCTTTCATGTATTGTATGAGTTCTTTATTCTAAAGGACTTCTTTATTAAACCCTTATCAGATACATGATTTGTAAATATTTTCTTCCACTCAGTTCCTTTTTCACATTTGATAATTTTCTTTGATGCACAAAAAGTTTTATTAAATGTTTATGTAGTCCAATTTAATAGCACTTCTTCTGTTGCTGTACTTCTGCTATAAAATCTGAGAATCCACTGCCAAATTCAACATCACAAAGATTAATGCCCATGTTTTCTTCTAGGAGTTCTATAGTTTTAGCTGCTAAATTTAGATTGTTGAACCAGTGTACTGTCAATTTTCATATAGGTAATGAGGTAGAGGGGGTCCAACTTCATTCTTTTGCATGTGGTTAGCCAGTTTATCCCAACACTTTTTTTTTTTTTAAGAGACTGAATGTTGTTGGCACCCTTTTTGAAATCATTGGCTAGAGATGTTGGGGTTTATTTTTGTATTTTCAATTCTATTTCATTGATCTACATGTCTATTAGCCTTGTGTTGAAATCAGAAAGTGAGATTCCTACTTTCTTTGTTTTTCTTTCCAATGTTGTTTTAGCTGTTCAGGGCCCCTTGCAGTTCCATATGGATTTCAAGATGGATTTTCCCATTTTTTACTGAAAAAGTTATTAGAATTTTGATGGGATTGCATTGAATCTGTATACTGCTTTAAGATTGCCATTTTAACAATCTTAAGCACTCTAATCTATGGGATGGTTTTCCATTTAGTTAGTCCTGCTTTAATTAATTTCTTAAGTGTTTTATAGTTTCAGTATATAAGTCTTTCATTTCCTTGGTTAAATTTATTCCTGGATATTTTGTTCTTGTTAATGCTATTTTACATAGAATTGTTTTCTTAATTTCTTTTCTGGATTATTTTTTAATGGTATAGAGAAACACAACTGATTTTGTGTGTGTTGACCATTGAACTATGCTGAATTCATTAGTTCTAGGAGTTTTTTGTTTTGGTTTGGTTTTTGTGAATTCCATGGAATTTTCTACAGAGAGAATCATGTTAATATGCAAATAAAGGTAGTTTTACTACTTCCTTTTCAATTTGAATGCCTTTTATTTCTTTTTCTTGACAAATTGCTCTAGCTAGGACTACCAGTACAATGTTGAAGAACAATGGTAAAAGCAAACATTCTTATCTTATTCCTTTTTTCAAATGTGATTTATTATGGAAAGAATATATGTGTGTCTATTGATAATTACAAAGAAGTTAAAAGTTGCAAAATGATCTTTGAATATTCCTACTTGTTCTCCAACAGTTGTTGCTCATTGTTTTGTTTTTTCTATGTTGCTTCTAGTTCTCTAATAATCCTGTACGATCAGTACCTAATCCCATATGTATATACATATTTTTTTTCAGGGAGTCCCTGTGAGAGATTATAATGAGAAAAGAGGAATTGATACTATCAAGAAAAGATGTGCTATTGGTATTACTGTCAATCTGGTGCTTGCAACATGGGACTTATTGTAAAAACAAGGATATAGAAAGTCAGATATAAAGCTAAAATAAAGACATTGTTATTCAGAAAGCATTTAGCCCATGTGAACTATTTGACATGTACAATTGTATTTCCTATCCAGAAAAGTCTTGCTTTTCTAAAAAGGAAATAAATTAGATGATGCTATTAAACAATGTGGTAAGATACCAGAATAAGATTGGCCATATTTAAAATCTGGTTTACTGCTTATTGATAATGTAACATTAGCTAAGCTATGTAATTATGTAATTGCTCTAAACCATGGGCTTTTTTTTTTTGGTACCAGGGATTGAACTCTGGGGCATTCAACCACTTAGCCACATCCTCAACCCTATTTTATATTTATCAGAGACAGAATCTCACTGAGTTGCTTAGCACCCTGCCATTGCGGAGGCTAGATTTGAACTCATAATCCTCCTGCCTCAGCTGTCTGAGCCTCTGGGATTACAGGTGTGCACCATCACACCCAGCTTAAACCTTGGCATTTTTTGTCCATAGAAGAGGAATAAAGACGGTACTTACTTAGTTCAGTTGTTTTAAGACAGTATTTAGCAAAATAGTAAATTTTTAATAAAAACTTAATTGTACTTTATAACTAAAATCTGTTGGAAAAAATAAAATATCTGTTCATTAGTTTGATGAGTAAATATTTGCCTTTAAAAATATATTCACCAAGTCCGGAAAAATTACATGAGGTAAACTCTGTGAACATTTATGTTTTACACTTACTTGTTAATATAGAGAAGTATATATAGTTCTATAATGCACTCATTTCTAAAAGAATATTATTGAATTTCGTGTTCCAGTTATTTCCAGAAAGGAAAGAATACAGTGAAGAAGAATCATCGGTAATCTATAAAATTTCATTTATTAAAATTTAGTTCTTAAAAAAAAGTTTTTTCTTGGGCTAGGGTTGTAGCTCAGTGGCAGAGTGCTTGCCTTGCACATATGAGGCTCTGGGTTCAATCCTCAGCACCACATAAAACAAATAAATAAAAATAAAGATTTTTTTTTAAGTTTTTTTCATCAGGTTTTGATTGCAAAAGAGACACAGTAAAAAGCCACTGTTGCCTCACTTGTACCCTCATGCTGATGTCATTTATAAGAGATAATGGACTGTTAGCACTTTTTCCCCACTTAGAAAGAACAGAAAATGAAAGAAGTTTACTGATGGTTTTGTTTACCTGTTCTATGCACTATTCCAGAAAATGGATTTAAGACACCTTTTTTTGAGTCAATCTTGATTTTATTGCCAGTCAATTCAGTGAAGAAAGGCCAATTAAATCATATACTATCTTGATAAAACAAGTAATTTGATTGCTTTGTACAATTCTGTTTATCTTCATGAATTTCATAGGAGGTCATAATATTGAAAAGATGTTCTGGCCTGTATTTATTTTAAGAAACACTGAATTATACCTCAAAATTGTTTAGCCCAGCCCAGTAATGACTATTAAACTGAATTGATACTAGATACTATTTTGAATGGAGTATTCAGAAACAGATCAAGGACCTCCAAGAATGTAATTCAATGAAATAATGTAATTTTAGTCACAAAATATCTCCTCGATTGCCTGCATGGTGTTTCTTAAACTTTCCCCCACAATATTTTGTTCCCCCTACCTACAATACTTTGTACAGTACCCCTTAAATTTAAGATAGTATCTGAAAAATGGAGCTAAGAAAAATATCTCAGTGTTTTTTTCTAAATAGTAAAATTAAAATGTATTTAAAGTGAGTGGCATTTATAATATACATTTAATTATTAGTTCCTATTTTTCTTCTTTCTAGAATACTGGTTTCCTTTCCAATAAGTTCAATTTGTAACATTTTTTTTCCATTAAATATACATAGTCATGAAACTAGACACATAGACACAATGGTGCATGCCTGTAATCCCAGTAACTTAGAAGGCTAAAGCAGGAGATCTCAAGTTCAAACCAAATTCCGCAATTTAATTTAGTGAAGCCCTAAGCAAATGAGACCCTGTATCAAAATAATAAAATAACAGGGACTGGGGATGTGTCTCAGTGGTTAAGCATCCCTGGGTTCAATGCCTGGTACCTAAATAAACAAACAAATATGGTCAAAAAACTGTCAACAACTAAAAGTATCCTCAATGTTTGAGTAGGGATTCTGACATCCATCTGGGGGGAAAAAATTCTTTTACAGAGTATAGTGAACATCTCATAAATGGAAAATCTAAAGACAAAAATTTTACCCATTATTAACAAGGTCTACAGAGAAACATTAAATTGAATTAACTTTTATTAGTACTTGCTCAACACAGGTTCACTTGACCTAGGCAAATAAGACTTTATAGACTCTATGCTTTATTGCACTGGATAGAAACTAGAAATTCAGCACACTGATAGGAAATTAGGGATGGTGTTCTCCAGAATACATGAAGATTTTCAGTGATTGTTGCAAGGGATTACAAAAGAGATCTTTGGTCCAAAGAAGATATCTCTGAAAGAAAATAGAATATAAATTAAATTTAGCTGAAAATGAAGATTTCTATTAGTCTTATGAAATAAACATTGATAGTGATTCCCGGGATTTCAGATATGACTATTGTTTTCAGGTGAATAAAGTACAAAGGGATGAATGGAAGGATATGTCACAGAACTAACAAGGACCAAAAAAAGGTAATTAATTCTTCTATTTTCCTCCTATTTGCCACCGGTGGCATGCTATCATTTATCTATAAAGTAAGGAACAAATAGATAATTTCAAAACCTTATAACCATACATAAAGTTTTATTTGTCTGATAAGGGGATGGGCTGTGAAGTTTGAATCTGCTAATAAGAAACAATGTTAAAACTTTCTTAGTCATTAAATAAATTTCTAGGTTTGATAGGGAAAAGAGAAATGTCAAAAATCTACACTTTTTTATTGGAAAGATCACATAAAGCAATGTATAAATATGTATAGAATAAGGTACAATTGTATATATGTGTTATTATGGCTTATTAGAAATGTACTTAGCAAGGTAAATCTGTTGCTACTGAGAAAGCAGTATCCCAAAATCAAAGAGAAATTACTTATGTATTTTCACATTCCTCTCTATATCCATTAGCACAAATAATCACAAAATTATATGATAAATAAATACAAGTTCATTCCAGTAATTTTTTTTCAAGTAATACAGTAACAAAAAGCAAGCACTGTATTTTTTAAAATTTTTTTTTAGTTGTTGATGGACCTTTATTATTAATTTATTTATATGTGGTACTTAGAATCAAACCCAGTGCCTTAATACATGTGAGGCAAGGGCTCTACCACTGAGCCACAACTCCAGCGAGCACTCTATTTTAATATTAGATGGCATTTCATTTACACAGTACAAGAAAAATTAAGTCAGTTCTTGGGAATCATTCAGTACACTAATTCCCAAACTTGATCAAACATCAGAATCATGAGAATGATTTGTTAAAACCTAATTGCTGAGCACCTCCAGACTTTTGGAGTCAGTAGATTGGGATTCAGGAATAAGTATGCATAATATGAGGGGAGGCAGTACTGGAGATTGAACAAAAAAGTGTTTTGCCACTAAATTACATCCCAGTCCTTTTTATTTTGAGATAGGTCTTGTTAAATTACTGAGACTGGCCTCGAACTCACAACCGTCCTGCATCAAGCCTCCCAAATCAATGGGATTACAAGCATGAATTACCACACTAGGCTATATGTGCATTTTTAACCCTGGAACACAGGGGATGCGGAAGCTTGTTTGGGGAGCCTTACCTGAAAACCAACTGGCTTGATGAGGAGAGGGGTTAAAAAATCTGGTACAAATCTGAATACCTAAGTTAAGTCTCAGGTCTGATATTAGTTAATTATATAAGATAGTGCTGGTCCTTTCATGTCTCTGTATCTTTCTTTGGTAAAATAGTAATATCTGCCCTTTGTATCTTAGGCTTTGTTAGAAGAATGGAAATATAACAGTACATGTTGAAAAAAAAGTTAATTTCAGTATACTAAAGATCATAATATTTGAAAGACTCAATAATTAGAAGAAGATGATTTTAAAATCAAGAGCTTAAAATATTTATTGATTTATCTACCACTAGTTTATACTTAAAATACACCTTTTTTCCAAAAAAGTAGAATTTTTGAACTTATATTTAGTTCATTTCTGGTTAATCCATATATGGAAATGGTTTTCTTTGACCATTACTCATCATTACTTTTCTATCCAGTTAAGTAATTGGTACTGTATACTAGCATCTTTTATCTAAAACCTTTTACTGGCTTTCAAATTGGTTTAAGATGACAGCCTTGATGTTCATTTCTGCTACCAGTAGTTTTTTTATAGTAGAAACTAAATGGGGAATTCAGAATTTAATTGATTAAAGTGTTATTAATTTTCTGGTTTTTGCTTAGTTTTATTAAATTCTGTCAAATTCTGTTTCTTAAACAAAAACATTTAGTTCTTTACATTATGGTGATGATTCTAGAAAACAGCTGGGATTTTAAAAAGATTTTACTTAAATGGGTAATTACTTTCAGCAAAACTATTTTAAAGGAAATGTCTTTTAAAAAGATTTGTTCTGCATACATTTCACAGCAATACATTTTATGATTTCATTCCTTACCTTGGGCAACAGAGCAATTCACTGAAATTGCAGTAACAGATCATCTCACATCCATTCCTATCCCAGAAATGGTCGTGGACATTTACATCCATCTGTGTCAGGTCAGCCACTCCTTCTGGAAGGTTGTGACAGTTGCGATCTTTTAGTATCTTTCTGTAGCAAGACAAGCGATTTGAAGGCATGGCTTGGACTCCTAGCAACAAAGTTATCCCAACAGTGACAAGTACCATAAATTTCATCTTGGTTTTAGCCCTGAGAGAAAAGAGAAAACGGGATGTGTCAGTGTTTTGGTTTTTTGTTTTTGTTTTTGTTTTTTAAGAAGAAATTCTTCTGAAGATAAAGTTCTGTAGCATTCTCATAAACTCGTGAATAGAAAGAATGGAAGTTGGCCTATCCATGCTTCTCTTTGTGTTTCTTGAAGTATGGTTTTCTGTCTACAATAAAAATCACTTGGACTGATAAAAACCAAATGCTTGAACTACACACACACACACACATACACACACACATATATATATAACATATGTTAATATTTATGCATAATATAATATATGTATTAAAAACATATTGCATATATATAATGAAAAATGCCAGGGGATGGAATGTGGTGGTAAGGGATAAAATCTGTATTTAGCAAGGTAGCCAAAGTTATATTTTTTAAGCATTTTAAAATCAAGAGCTTAAAATATTTATTGATTTATCTACCATTTATCTATCAACAGCTTTTAAGATAGTATAAACTCAGGTAAATTGGTAGAACAAATAGCATCATCATATACAAAGAATCTTGGAGCTGGGGGTATAGCTCAATGGTAGTGTTTGCCTATCATGCACAAAGCCCTGGATTCCATCCCCAGTGCCACCAAAAAGAAAAAAGAAGAAAAAAAAATTAATCTTGACCTTGTATATTTTACATTTTTTTAATGTGGTACTGGAAATTGAACCCAGGGGCACTTTATCTTCATCCCCAGTCCATTTTAAAACTATTCTGAAACAAGGTCTTGCTGAATTGTTGAGGCTAGCTTCAAACTTGCAATCCTGCCTCAGCCCCCCAAATTATGAGATTACAGGTGTGTGCCACTGCACCTCATGCATATCATGTCATGTATCCTAACTAAACATTGCCAAAGTACCTAGATCCTGTGCTGACAGACACTCATTTATGCTGATATTGACAGATGATATTCTATAGATATATTTATAGTTTGGTTAAGTTTTTAAAGCCTCCAGAATTATTTTTAGGTCCTCTTATTTTTACAAATTCTTACTAATGTTTTGAATTTTCATCTACATACAGCACTACATCTTAGTCCCAGTTGAGAATGTAAGCTTGACTTTTCGTTTATAATCGTCTAGCCTGTCCTTGAGGGCCTACAATGATGGGAAACCCATTATTGACCAAATCAGTACATTCCAGTGACATTTTCCTTATTGTAAAATATTTTTCTATAGCTTCCACCACCAATCCTAATTTGAATCCTGAGTGTCATACCAAACAAGTTTAATCCTTCTTCTAGGAAATAATTCTTTAAGTACAGTATTTATATTCAATTATGACGTATTCATCATCTATGTAATCAGGCTTCTCTATTAGACATGAAGAAAATTCAAGCTATTACAGTAAAAGAAGAGCATCAAAAGAGTGGAGGAATCAGAATTAGAATCCATAGTCATTCATATTTCATCTTTTTGACAGGTGCCAATTTATCTTTCCCACCATATAAAGAGGAAGGACAAATGGTTACTTCTCTTTGTATCTTGTACTTTGAAAGAAAGCTCTATTGTTGAAATTTCTATATGGAATTTTCAGTGATTAGATGCAGCTTAAGAATGAATTATTTCAGGTAAGATATGGGATTTTTTTTTTAAAAGAGTGGTCCCTCCATGTTGTACGTCTGGTCTTGAACTCCTGATTTCCACTGATTCTCCTGCCTCAGTATCTCTAATAGTTGGGACTATAAGCATGCACCACAGCACAGGCCTACCATCAAATTTTTCTTTTTTTAATGTTCAGAGAGTAAAAATACTCCATCATAATCCTATGAGTTTCAAATTTTCTTTATTTTATTTTTAATTTGAGCTAACAATTTTTGGCTTTGCTTATGTATTTTCTTAGAATTATAAATATCCAATTTAATTCCTACCTCCAACCATTAGTAAAAGTGAGATCTGTTTCATCAGATAATTTTTTTCTGATTTACCGGAGTAAAACATTGGTGTTAGAGTGCTTCATAATCCAGCATACACACACACACACACACACACACACACACACACACACACAATGCCTTTTGATGGGCCTTTTGCTGATCTTAGTTAAAGTTTAATAGCTTAAAATATATTCTTGGCCAAGGATGAAGCTCAGTGGTAGAGCATTTGCCCAGCTGCTGTTGGATTCAATCCCCAGTTCCAGGGTAGGCGATGGGAGTGGGGAATATCTTTCTATAAGGTGCTCCAGTTCTCAATTATCTCAGATTAGAACCACCTCCGATACTAGTAAGATATGTAAGACACATTTCTGCTGCGTGGTAGGTGTATGCCTGTAACCCAGAAACTTGGGAGACTGAGGTGGGGAGATTGCAAGTGGGAAGTGGGAGACCGTCAACAACTTAGATCCTATCTCAAAATACAAAATTTAAAGAACTGGGGATGTAACTCAATGCTAGAGGCCTTCTGTATTCAATATCCAGTATTGAAAACAAACAACCACATTTCCTGACATTCTTTCAGTTTAATCTTCAATAAGAGTAAAGTTATCATTTGTTGGGCATTTATTATATTACATAAATCACCAAAACCATTAAGTTTTTTAAAATATTGAGGTATAGAAATGAATCCCACTATATAAGCAAAGTATTTTAAACAGTTTAATTGAGGTAAAACTAACATATGATAAATTGCAAATACTTAATTTGAGAAGTTTTGGCATGTATAGATTCTCATGAAACTGTCACCACAATCAAGATAATAAACATATTTCTCTCCCCTAAATCTTCTTAGACCCTTTTGTAATACATCCCTCCTTATCTCCCACCTCTATGCAGATAATCCATGATCTGCTTTATGAAGTTACAGATTAATTTTATTATTCTAGAATATCATGTAAATTGAATCATAAACTATGTACTCTTTTATGTGGCTTATTTCAATCAACATATTAATCTTGAGATTTGTGTATGCTGTATGAATCAATAGTTGATTTCTTTTTATTGCTTGATGTGTTCCATTGTATATACTATAGATTTTCTATTCATTCACCTGTTGATAAGTACACAGGTTGTTTTCAGCTTGGGCGATTATAAATATAACTGTTATGAGCATTTGTGTACAAGTCTTTATAAGATCATGCATTTGTTTGTTACTTTTGAGCAAATACCTAGGTGTGGAATAGCTCAGTTACATGGCAAGTGTATTTTACCTTTCTTAGAAACTCCCAAACTGCTTTTTAAAAATGATTATACATTCCCACCAACAGTGTAGGAGAGTTCCAGTTTCTCCATATTCTCCAACACCCAGTATTGTCACTGTTTTAAAATTTAAAATTTTAGCTGTTATAAAGCTGTGCAATTGTATCTCATTGTGGTTTTATGTAGACTTTCCTTACTGGTTAATGATGTTGAAACTTTTTTTATGTGCTTATTTTTCACATACATATTTTCTTTGTTGAAGTTTATTTCAAATCTTTTGTGCATTGAAATATTTTGTGTTGCTGATTTTCTTGAGTTTTTAGAGTTTTTGATATTGCTTGAATCCAAATTATTTATTAGGTGTATGCTTTCTAAATATTTACTCTTCTCTGTCACAGGCTTTCAATTTCATTTTCTTAATGGTGTTTTCAAAGATCAGAAGATCTCATTTTGTTCTTTTATGGATCATGCTTTTGATGCTACATCTAAGAAACATTGCCTTACCCAAGGTCACAAAGGTGTTCTCTGATGTGTTTTCTTCTATAAGTTTTATTTAAATTTTAGGTTTTGTACTTAGTTATGGTCCATTTTAGTTAATTTTTGTACATAGTGCATGATATGAATTGAAGTTCTTATGTTTTTCATATAGTTGTCAAATAATTTCAGCACCATATGTTGTTTCTCCCTTGAAGTACTTTTAACTTTGTCAAATATCATTTTTCAGTATAAGTATGGGCCCATTTCCATACTCTTCATTTTTTTCTCTTGATTTATTTATTTATCTTTATGCTAAAACTACAGTTTGATTACTGCCATTTTTTTTGGTGGGAGGGACTGGTACTAGAGATTGAATTCAGGGGCACTCAACAACTGAGCCACATCCCTATCCTATTTTGTATTTTATTTAGAGACAGGGTCTCACTAAGTACCTTGCTGGCTTTGAACTTTCATGCTGAGAGCCACAGCTGAGTCAGAATGGCCCCTGGCATTTTGCCAATAGTATTGGTTGAGAGGCAAGCCATTAAGATAATGCTGGATTGATTCGGTTGTATATTAGACCTTTACTGTCCGCCTCAGCCTACTACTTTGGAGTTCTCTCGATACTTTAGAGTTCTTGTGGGGATTCCTGGAGAGTTCCCATTGGTTGGGGAAGTGTGGGAGGAGAGATTTCCGGAGGAGGGATTTTCTGGGTGGTGTGTGGTGTGTCCAGGGAGAAGGCCGCATGCGTGGTGTTCTCGGGAGTGCAGAGAATAAAGGAGTTCCTGTTTTGAACCTATAAGGCTGTGTGGTGGCTGGGTTATTTTGTGCCCAGTCAGACTGCGGCACTTTCGATCCTCCTGTCTTGGCATCCTGAGCCTCTGGGATTACAGGCGTGCGCCACCATGCTCAGCTTGATTACTGCCACTTTATAATAGTTCTTAGAATCAGGTAGAGTTGGCTCTACAACTTTGTTCTTTTTTTACAAGTTGTTTTGGCAATGCTAGGCTCTTGTATTTCTGCATGAAGTTTAGTATCATCTTATCAGTTTCCATAGAAAAAGTCTGCTGGAATTTTGATTGAGATTGCATTGATTCTTATATTTGATCTTCTTATCCATTAACATGTTTTCCAAACTTTCATGTTTACTTATTTATATTTCAAGGGCATTTCTTTTTTATTTTTTTATTTTATTATGGTAAGAATACTTAACAAGAGATTTGCTCTCTTAACAGATTTTAAGTATACAATAAATACAGTATTGTTATCTGTAGGCATGGTTTTGTACATCAGATCTCTACCACTTGTTCATCCTGCCTAACTGAAGCATTATATCTATTGATTAGAAACTCCCCAATATGCCCTCCCACAACCCTAGAAATCAATGTTAGATTCTGTAATGGTTTGGACTATTTTAGATAGTTAATTTTAGTGAAATTATATAGTATTTGCCCTTCAGTGATTGGCTCATTTCACCTAGCATACCATCCTCAATGTTTAGTCATGTAGTTGAATATTGCAGAAAATTCTTCTTTATTACGGTGAATAATATTCTATTGTATGTATAAACTAAATTTTAAAAATTAATTCATCTAGCATTTTAAAAGTCCAATTCTCTACTTTTGAATAAGTAGCCAGAAGAAGAATTGCTGGATTATTGGTTGTTCTATTTTAAATATTTTGAGTAACCTCCATCCTGTCTTCCACGGTGGCTACACATTTTGCATTCCTACCCTCAGTGTACAGTGGTCCCAGTTTTTCCACATCCTTGCCAAAATGTATTGCCTTTTATTTTGTGATTTTGTTTTGCATTTCCCTGATGATTGATAACCTTGAGCATCTTTTTTATATATCTTGGCAATTTGTATATCTTCAATGGAAAAATGTCTATTCGAATTGTTAGCCCATTTTTAAATTGAGGTATTTTGTCTATTTTTATTTTTTTTTATATTGAGTTGTAACAGTTTCTTACACATGTAAAAATTAACCCTTAGGCACAGTGGCACATGCTTGTAATCCCAGGGGCTTGGAAGACTGAGGCAGGAGGATTGCAAATTTAAAGTCAACACCAGCAACTTAGCAAGGCCCCAAACAACTTATTGAGATGCTGTCTCAAAAAATAAAAAGGGGTGGATTTTGTGGCTCATTGGTTAAGTGCCTGGGGTTCAATCTCTGGTGATAAATAAATAAATTAATAAATAAATAGAATCCCTTATCAGATATATGGCTTACAGATATTTTTTCTTATTCCATAAGCTTCCTTTTTACTCTAGAGATTATTTCCTTTGCTGTGCAACAATTTTTAATTTGAAATAGTCCCACTTGTCTATTTTTGCTTTTATTTCCTATTTTGGGCATCATATCCATAAAATTATTAAGACCAAAGTCAAGAAGATTTTCCCCTATATTTTCTATCAGAAGTTTTATTTTCAGGTCTATGTTTAAGTCTGTGATCCATTGTAAGTTGATTT
Organism: Ictidomys tridecemlineatus; assembly: GCF_052094955.1. NCBI lineage: Eukaryota > Metazoa > Chordata > Mammalia > Rodentia > Sciuridae > Ictidomys > Ictidomys tridecemlineatus. Next base: position 24,529,670 of record NC_135490.1, read on the forward strand.
TTGCATTGAGTGTAGTGGTTCTATTTCATTATTTTGCATGTAGATGTCCCACATACAAAATGGTGCAGTCCCATTCCCAGCAACATTTGATGATGAGACTGTCCTTTCCCCCATTATATAATTTTAGCTTTGTTGTTGTTGTTTTTCTGAAATGCTGGGGATTAAACTCAGGGCCTCATGCATGTGAGGCAAGCACTTTATCACTAAACCACAAACCCATCTCTCCTACATGTTCTGTTGTGTCTGGTTTTGCACTCACCCAGGGTACAGGAGCCTTTTAGTTTCTTCATTTCTCACTAAGGGAATTATCCAGGTGTTGCTGTTGAATTGGTGTGTCCATGAAAGGAAGGAGAGTCGACGTCTTCCTATTCTGCCATCTTGCTGACGTCAGTCTCAGATATATTTCTTTTAAGTGGTCTATAGTTTGGGCTTAACTTTTGAACTACTTACTTTTAATATGATTATTAACATGGTTATGTTTAAATCTATTCTCTTTGAATTTGTTTTCTGTTCAATCCATGTGTGCTTTTCCCTCTTTTTCTGTGTTCTTTTGGATTAATAGAAAATTTTTACAATTTCCTTTTACCTTCCTTATTGCCTTTTAAGATGGAATTATTCATTTTGCTATTTTAGTGGCTGCTTGAGGGCTTATAGTATGCTTTTGGCTTATCAGTGTCTCTCTCAAGAGATATTATGCCACTTTACATATAGTTTATGAACTTTACGTTAGTATACTTGTGTTTCTCTCTTTCTAAACTTTATGCTATTTTTCTTATAACATTTTATACATTCACACATTATAAATCCCATACTTCTTGTTATTATTTTTGTTTAACCTGTCAATTATATTTTAGGGATTTTACTAATGTGAGAAAACATCTTATACATTTGTTTATTCATGTACTAGTTTTCATTTCTAGTGCTTTCCATTCTTTTGTGTAGATCCACAGTTCCATCTAGTATCATTTTCCCTGTGCCTGAAAGTCACCCTTTAGCATTCTTGTAGTGAATATTTGTGGGTGACCAATTCTTTCAGCTTTTGTATGTCAGAAAATGTATTTATTTCAGCTTTTTTGCTTTGTTTTGTTTTTGAGGTTTTCGCTAAGTTGCTGAGGCTGCCTTGAATTTGAAATCTAGTTGCTGGGATTATAGGCATGAGCCACCATGCCTGGCATTTTTTTGTTTGTTTGTTGGTTGGTTGGTGTTTTTTCCCTTCTTTCAGTAAGTATCTGTTTTAATGTCTTATATATTAATTCTAATATTTGTATCAGTTCTGAGGTTATTTTAATTGATTGATTATTCTCCTATGATTTATGGTTTCCTGCTTCTTTGAATGCCTGGTAATCTTTGAACAAATATCAAACGTTGAAAACTTTATTTTATTAGATAAAATGCTATATAGTTTTATATTCTTGTATATTCATGCTTTGTTATTGGAGGTGACTAAATTTTTGCTTGGAAACAGTTTTACCCTTTCATGTCTTGCTTTTATGATTCATTAGGTAGTTCCAGAGCAGTGTTTAGTCTAGGGCTAATCATTACTTATTGCTGAGACCAAACCTTCCTGAGCATTCTACCCAATGCCCTCTGAAATATGAGGGTTTTTTTTTTCCCAATCTGCTCATTCCTAACCTTTATGAGTAGGCAGGCATTCTGCATTCTAATCCTTTTGGATTTCCTCCTTGACCTTGGATAGCTTTCTCGTGTGGATATACTGGTTAGTTTTCTGCTGAATATTTGAGTGGGGCCCTCAGTAGACCTCCAGAGTTCTTTCTCTGTGCATGTCTTCTTTCTTCTTGCTGGTACTCTGTTCTGTGAACTATAGCTGGCTTGGTCTCCCTATCTCTCATCTCCATTTCTTAATCAGGGAGTCAGCTGGACTCTGTCTGGGCTCCCTTTGTCTGTGTTGCAGCCTGGAAACTTTTCTCAAGGTAGTAGATTGGGAAATCTTTAGAGCTTCTCTTGTTACTCATCTCTTAGAGACATGTATCCTTTGCTGCTTGAAAACCAAATGTTCATATATTTTGTCGTTTTGTTGTTTCAAGTGAGCAGGTAAATCTGATTTCTATTACTCCATATTAGACAGAACAAAGTTTCCTATATCATCCTTTCTAAACTGTAACTAGTTTTAGAGGAATACGAAAGAAGGATACCCAAATCCTATAGATCGTAAAAATCAGCTGTGTTCTATTCTGGTAATTACATTACTCAAACTCAATTATCAAAATTATGTTTCTTTCTCCTACTCCCTTTCCCAGGTTGAACAGTGGTTCCTCTGGTTCCCATCTCTTGGATAGGGTTAGTTGCTGGTGGGTCCCAAATACAACAAATAGGGCCCTTTATTATTTGCACAAGGAACCACAGGCTTGCCCTTCATACTTCTGATATAAACCTTATCTGTTTTGTTCTAGAAAAAATAGGCTGTTGAAATACAGTCTGGAATCATTCTCCTATCTTTAGGCCCAAATCTTCGTACACTTGTTCAGGTGATTTAGACTTCCTCTGCCCATACGAAGACCAAGCTGTCAAGGATATTTACAGGAACTGCAGCCAATATTGGAAACATGGGGCAAGGCAGGGACTGGCACTGGTGTGGGCCTGTCTCACTGACAAAGTAATTAAGTAATTGTGTCAGAAAAATGAAAATAGGAGCAAGCTAGTTTATCTGATTCAACTTAACAAATATTTGTTAGTGTTTTCTTTATGCGAGACAATATTCTAAGTATCAGGAATACTAAATGAATTCAGGAAACTAAAAATCAATAAATAAACATAGCTTCTTCCAACAACTCCAAATTCTTGGAGTAAAAGTTAACGTCGTTACAATGGCCTTGTAATGCAATCTGGTTCCCTATTTTCTCTCTAAAATAATCTACTTTTCTTTGTGTTCATTCTACTCCAATATTACTCAAGAATGACAGATACTTTTTAAAAAATTTTTTTAGTTATAGGTGGACACAGTATCTTTATTTTATGTGGTGCTGAGGATAGAACCCAGTGCCTCACACACTCTAGGCGAGTGCTCTATCTCTGAGCCACAATTCTAGCCCAGATACTTTTTGCCATAGAAACTTTTCACTGGTTGCTTCTACTTCTTAGAATGCTCTTTGATCAGATATCAGCATTTCTGAGTTCCCATTCAGTTTTTAAAAATTTATTATTTTTTTAGATGTACATGACAATAGAGTGTATTTTGACATATTATACATACATGGAGTATAACTTATTCTAATTAGGATCCCATTCTTATGATGGTGCATGATGTGGAGTTCCATTAGTTGTGTATTCATATATGAACATAGGAAAATTATGTCCAATTCATTCTACTGTCTTTCCTATTCCCATCTCCCCCGATTTCCCTTCATTCAGTTTTTAACTCACATGTCATCTCTTCTCTGCCCCACCCCACTACCTTATGTAAAATCATATCTCCTCTCATGTACTGTCAAGCTGTCTTGCTTGTATTATTTTTCCAAATTATTACAAAATTATGATCATAAAATTATTCTAAATTATTATAAAATACTCTTATTATGCCTCCCCCTGTTTGAATGGAAGCTCCCAGAGAGCAAGGATTTCATCTAACATATATGAACCAACCACCTGAAATGGTTCCTGGCATGCTGGTGAGTGAATTCAAATAATATATCTTAATTTCTAAATGCTTAAAAAGTCAGGGAAGGCAGAGTTTCTCAGATTGCTAAACTCAGTATCTAGTTGTTACTTGGAGAGGTTATCAAGCTGTTACGTTCTTAAATTTGCTTGCCATCAGCTACTATTGTTTTAATAATCAGTTTTTCTGTAGTATGACTTTAAAATGTGTTTCCCAACTTCTGTTATTTTCCTTTTTTAAATAAAAACTATCATTTACTTTTCTTGTATCTGACTTAAAACACATATGTAAGTATATATATGTGTACATTTATCAGCTACCACCTGCCTTTAATCTTTCTTACTAAGTTCTTCTCCATCAAAAAGTGAAAGGAGGAAAATATTACAAACTGTTTAATCTTTTTTCCTAATGTATTTGAAGAATTTTTCTGTTGTTTTAGATCTTTGGCAGGTTTTTTTTGTGTGTGTGTGTGGGGGGGGGGTGATATGTGTGGTAGGGATTGACCCCAAGACCTCAAGCATGCCAAGCAAGAGTTCTACCAGTGAACTGTGCTCCCACACCATTATTCATATCTTTTATAGCTTTGATCTTCCTAGTTTTTTACTATGTAGTCTTTTTTTTTTTCCTAGTTTAATTCTGTCTCACTTGTGTGGCTTTTGGACAAGGTCATGCAGATAGCCAACTTGAGCTGGTGCTACCCTTCTTGTCTTACCTACATATAAGTACAGTTTGTTCCAGAGTTCTCTTCATGACAGCTGTTTCCCCCCCCAATGGTTCTTATTAGAACCATATACCTTGTTGACTTTTTTTTGTTTTTAACCAAAAATATATTTTCTTTTCTTTCTTTTTTTTTTCTTCTTGTTTTGGCTTTGGAATTTTAGTTCACAATAGCTAAACAGAACCAACCTAGATACCTATTTGTTGATGAATGTATAAAGAAAATGTGGTACATATACACAATAGAATATTACTCAGCCTCAAAGAAGAATGAAATTATGGCATTTGCAGGTAAATGGATGAGCTGGAGAAAATCATGTTAAGCGAAATAAGCCAAACTCAAAAAATCAAAGGCCTAATGTTTTCTCTGATAAGCAGATGCTGATCCAAAATGGGGTTAGGGGTAGGGATAAATGAAGGAACTTTGGATTGTACAAAGAGGATGGGAAAAACAATGGAATTAAGTGGACATTATTACCCTATGTACATGTATGATTACACTACCAGTATGACTATGCACCATGTACAGTCAGAAGAAGAAGTTGTGCTCCATTTTGTACAATGAGTCAAAATGCATTCTACTATCATGTATAACTAATTAGAACAAATTAAAAAATAAATTAATAAATAAATAAAAATAAAACAGCAACTCACTAAAAAAAATATTTTAAAGGTTATACAAGGTCAGATTCTGAGACTCTTGCAAACCTGTCAGGCAATGGAGATGAAAAAGAAAAGTGAAAAGATAGAAGTAAATTTTTCATTTTGTACAACCATTTAGTAATAAAGAAACTGTTCAGTTAAACACTTTTTAACTATTCAAAGTCACCATCTGGATTTATCTATGTGAATCACATTATTAATATTAGTTCTAGACTGTGGTAACTTGAAATATTTGTGTTTATTAAAAGGTAAAAGTACATTAATAATTTCATTAATTAAAACTTTAAGCATTTAATTGAAATTAAGGCATGGGCCATTTTAGAAAGCAAAATAGTATATAAGAACATTATAAAAATATCATGAAAGACTTGTACATAATGTCTGATCATGCATCCTTTTGGTTGTGCTTTTAGTATGTCTGATTGTTTATTTTTTCTTAATAAAATAAAAAAGTGCATATTATAGATACATAATAATACAGAAAAGCATAGATAGTATAAAATTTGACTAGAGTTTCAATATAGGGAGAACCATTGCTAACATTTGGGTGTGCAGGTTGTTGTTTTCTTTGTTTTGTTCTACACTGATGAGGAGAAAATGAGATGGCCGGGGACAGAATACAGGGAAACTCAAACATTTATGAACTGTATGAGAGATAAGTAAGAGAAACAGGTTTTAAACCAGTCAAAGGTTTTGAGAGGAAATATTGGTTATAAGGTAATTAGACAAGGTGGAAAGGATATATGAATGGAAAGCTCAGAAAACGCATGTGGAATTTGGAATTAACTGAGGTTTATTCCTTAGGATGTCTCCATTACACTCTGCTACATAAAAGCAGATAAATTTAAAAATATGTATATCATCGCTCCCTGACCTATTTTATAGTCTCTGTCTCTCCTTGTGCACAAGATCTCCACTCAGACGACAATATTTAGCATTGTTAAAATGTAAGGATGCCAGGTAAAATACATGATATCTATGTTTAATTTTGGATTAACAATGAATGGTTTTTAATGTAAGCATATACCAATTATTATAAAGTTTTCTACCTGAGTTATTTTGATAATTTATTTTATTGGAAAATAAACCATTTCACCCATTTGAAAGAAAAAAAATTGTGATAAATATGTATAGAGTATTTCATTAAACATAAAAGTAAATGTTGCTTCTATTGTCATCTTTCTATGTATTTCCCCTTCTACCAGGAACTCTTTCTACTTAACTGACTTCTCAACATTTAGGTCTCAATTTAAATGTCATTCCTTCAAAGGCTTTCCAATCTAAAGTAGTTTCTTTTTTTTTTTAATATTTATTTCTTTAGTTTTCAGCGGACACAACATCTTTGTTTGTATGTGGTGCTAAGGATCGAACCTGGGCCGCACGCATGCCAGGCGAGCGCCATACCGCTTGAGCCACATCCCAACCCTCTAAAGTAGTTTCAACCTGACTCACAGTATTCCCTTCTTTAATGATACTTATGACAATTTAAATTATTTGAGAAATTATTCATTTTATGTCTATCATTCCCATTAAACTGAAAGCTCCATAAGAGCAATCTGTCTTGTTTACCACCACACACTCAGTGGCTAATACAGTGTTTTGTTCATATTTGTTGAAATGAGTAAATGATTCTCAAAAAACACTTAAAAAAAAAAAACCTGGGGTAAAGTCCTATATAGGTTTCATGGTATCTAAAAGACTGTGTGAGCTTCTTAGGACTAATCCTAAGGCCTTCCTTCTACTTCCCCCACCTGTCATTCATTCCTGTTGAGCTAGCCAGTCAGCCCAGTTGTCTCTTTTGTCTATATGTGTATCTTTGACTTGTTGATACTTCTTACCTCTTCCCTTTACGTTCATTTCCCTTCCTTAATGTTGATTTCTCACCAAAACATCAACAAAAGACAAACCACAAACATATCTTCTGAGAAGTCTTTCTTAATCCACTTAATACCACTTTCACAGTTTCCTTGCTGTTTTCAGAGCATGCGTGTATAATCTGTACTATAAGACTTGAGAATTTGACTAAATAATGCCTTGTGATTGTCAGCATGTTACATAAGTCAGTTAACTATATGGAGAATATGGCTATAACTGGATATGTAGGAGTAGGAAATTCACTGAGAGAAAAAAAAAACCCATTTAATGAATTGGTCATTTTGTGAATTTGATTATAGACAGGAAGACCTGGAATGATCATAAAGGGCCTTATAGGACATGATGAGGAATTTAAACTTTATTGAGCCTATTGGAAAACCACTAGAAGATTTAGACAGGATAGTGAAGAGCTGATTTGTGTCTTAAAATCAGATTCATGTTGTATTGGTGCAAGATTGGAAGCAGAAGACAAGAGATTTGGGGTGAGAACTGATGGAAGATATGAGACAACAAAAGCAATAATCAAGGATGACTCTTTTTTTTTTTTTGCCTGAATGGTATTATCATTTTATGACCCAAAAAATAATTGGAAGTAGCCAGTTTTGGGGGAATGAAGAGTAAGTATTTGGGATAGTTAAGTTTGAGAGTTTGAGGTGCTGGTTACACACCCAAGTGAAGACATTGAGTAACTTGGCATCCAAATATGAGTCTGAAGGTCAGGGCTGGAAATACAAATTTGAGATTAATCAAGATATTTATTAATTGTAGCTATGGGTCTGGGAGATTAGTAAATAGAGACCTAGAGGAGTGAAGGCAGAACATGGCGGCCTGGGGTGGTTCAATATTCAGAGGACTAGAAGAGGAGATGCCAGCATCATGAAGGTGAGACTGTAACTTTTTTTTTTCAGTTTCTCAGAGCACCTGTTTCAGTGTAAGTATTTGAGAACATTCACTGAAGGAATGAATAAATAAATTTCTGGGAAAGCAGGATGTAACCATACCATTTAGCTCATGTCCATGCCAGAGCATAAAGTCGTTAGTATTTCTGCCAGTCTCAGTCACATACAACGGTGGAAAGTTCCACACCTGGCAAGCATTTATGGTAGTTTTTTTTTTAACACTTTATAAATTACACCTTTTAACTGAAGCCTTCTTTTCTTCCTTTACCTAGGTACAGATAAATAGCTTTAACTTGTATTTAACAAATGGAAAAATGACTGAGCCAGTGTGTTCCTGGGATGCATTGGTTGTTTTCTTCATTAAAAGACACCAACCTCAATCCTTGTTAATCTATCAAAACCATATATTTTCAAGTGCTAACCAGAGTAAAATGATTTTGGCCAATTTGAAGTAAATTTACTCTATGTTTTTCTCTTCCAATTGAAGTACATGCATTTAAAATTTCTCCTGGAGTGCCTCCAAATTACAAAAGAAAACAAAGTTAAAAACAGAAACTCTGAAGGAATAGCAAGAGAGCCTTAATTGATTATACATTGCTTTTTTTAAAATTCAATTTTGTGTAATTAACATTGTTCCCAATATTGTATGATACCATTCATATCCCAGTATTGATATGATTTTTAAAAAATCAATGCAGAGGATACAGAGTTATGAGTAAGACATTTCCAATTAAGCAATAAATCTTTGCCACAATCATTTGGGAGGGAATTGCAAATTTTGATTCTGGAAGCGTATTTGGCACCAGCAAGCTTTTGAATGGCTGGAGTTAAATGGAGACTTAAAAAGAAAAATTGTCTCATTAAATGGCCAAAACCAACAGGACTATGCAATTTATGTATTCAGACATTTATGGTGCAATGCTCATACAGGCAGCTGATGTCAGTTCTGGGAACTGGTATTAAGAGCAGTGGAATGAAACAAAGTTGATGAATTACACAGAAAGAGCAGTCCATTTTCAGATTTCTCTCAAAAAGCAGCAAGAGTGAAACAAAACCACAAAAATAAACGAAAACTTCAGCCTAGAAATTGACATTTGAAATATCAAAATTATAGATGGAAGAGATTAAAATTGCTCAGGCTCTGAGATTCCTCATTCATTTCTTTTGGATAATGAAAATCACTGTTATTTTTAAAGTTCTCTCTTTTTCTTATTAACTATCTTGGAAGAAGTTTGTACTAGGATGACCAAGTCCTGAAGTGAAATTTCTCAAAGTGTACGTCAAGGAACAGTTAGAAAGTGGATAAATCTTTCAAAGATTCCTATAACAGGCAGTGGCCTGATTACCTAAGATTCCTTCATCTGTGGAAAAATGAAGTCTGCATCCTCCCTGATGGAGATATGCCTTCAGGCCTCTCAGAGCAAGCTAGAAGATATTAATATCTAGTCTTGCACCATTCTAATTGTTTTCCTGGCCACAATAAGTCATCATCATAGAAGGAAAGGACCAAAACTGGGGAGAGCTTTTCAGAGCCCAGGTAACTAAGCTAAGGAATTTTTCTAAGTCCCCAAAGGAAAAAGTGTTCCCTTTATCTTAGCAGTACAGACACTGTGTTGTGTTCCATGGTAGGAACACCAAGGATGAATTCAATGAATTCCCTCTTTGTATCAAATGTTAACACCAGTTTCTTTTCAGGAATAAGGGTTTTTAAAAGAAAAAAAAAACATGCTTTATTAGACATGGAAGTTAGCTTCATGTAGAGTAGGTATTGGAGCAATGTAACTATTGCATTAAAACAGTCATATATTTAACCATGCCCACATAATTCTGAGGGGTAGCATAAGTTCTGTTGTATAGGATAAGATTCAGAGAGGATTTGTGCATTAAATGAATAAGAATGAAGCCTGCCTCTTCTTAAACCCATGATTAAATGGCTTTCCCAGTTAAGGAATATTTGTTTTCTATCATCTTTTGATCTGGTTCTTTTCTTTTATCCCAGGAAGCATCATCTTTTTCAAAGTGCAGACACCATCTCCTTAGAGCATCTCTGTCTCACTGTCTTTCCTTCCTGATTCAACACATTGCATACATTTCTGTTCTAATCTATAATAGCAATTTGGAGAAAAATAAATGATATAAAATGCTTTCTACAGAGGATAAAAAATTACATACCTTTTTCTTCTTTCCTTTTGGTTTCGTTGGCAGAAGAATCTTCTTAAATGCTCAAACTGACTGGGTGAGTTTGGGCAAACGGAGAAGAGAGGAGGTGCTGGAAAGAGGTTCTTTACAAATGAACCTTTGTCTGCCTTGTCTCTTGCCTGGAACTGACAGACTCATTGCTCCAGCCAGGACTGAGGGGAGGAGGGGAATGGAAGGAGACAGGACTGCAAGAACTGCCTCCCTTGGGTTCTTCCAAACCAGGCAAGAACGAACTAAACAGCTTCTTCACAGAAGGAAATAACTAGTCCATACAAGAACTTCAGGGAGGCAGACTTTTGAGCAATAAAATATGAAACCTGAGGGATTTAAAAGAACACACAGATTTTTACCTTAAGAAAAGGTTACATGTGTATGTAGGGGGAGGGAGGGTAGAAAGGAAGAGAGAAGAACAGGAGGGGAATGGTTAGCATTACTTAGGAAGATGGCTAAGCACCTCTTCTCCCTTCACAGTTTCTGTGTGTGTGTGTGTGTGTGTGTGTGTGTGTGTGTGTTGTTTGTTTATTTGATCAAGTTTCTCATAGCATCTAGATATAACATTTTGGCAAAAGATATATTCTAATTTATATTCCACCCTATTTCATCCCTTCAACCTCTCACTCAAAGACTTATTAGCAGTCAATGGAAAGCAAAACTAAGCAACTAAAAATGAAATCTATTCTGTGTCTCAGGAATTAAGACACAAAAGGAATTTCATTCTGTTTTGAGCAAACAATCCTGGAACTCTGTTTAACTATTTTTTAGCATCAGTTTTTTAAAATTCAATTAGGAATAGTCTTCTGGGAACTAGAAAATATTGTGACAGAGTAGGAATTATCTTAGACAGAGAATGGAGGAAAGGGCATCCCAGGTTAAATTAACCAAAGCATTGAAGGTGAAGAAGAAGGTGACAACTTGGGCATTACAGGTAGCTTCATGTTGTTGGAATCAGAAATGTAGGAGATGAAGTTAGAGAAAGAAGCAAGTAGATGATGTGTTTCATTTGCTGTGCTAACCATTTGGATTTTTTTTTCCTGAAAGTGAATGGAAAGAATGAATATTAGAAAGAATGAATATTAGAAAGAATGAATCCCCAACTACAGTGTGAAAAAAGGATGGTGTGGGATAAAGGGGATTGGAGACAGGAGAACAGAAGCACTTGCAACAACCCAGAAGGGAAGATAAGTAGAAGGCAAAACTGAAGGGACCAATACCCAATTGGGTCGTGTTTAAGGTAGAGGTAGGTGAGGGAAGCAGAAGAGACTTTACTAACTTTCCAAGCCTTGGGCCCTTGGATGGATGGTGGTGATATTTATCTAGAAAAAGAATACAAAAGGAGTACACAACCAGAGATGTGAAAAATTGTGCTCAATATGTGTAATATGAATTGTAATACATTCTGCTGTCATATATAACAAATTAAAATTTTTTAAAAATTAAAAAAGAATATAAAAGGAAGATCTGTTATTCAAACAGGAAAAAATAATCTAAAAGTTTTTCCTTAGCAGGAGTGGGAAGATATAAATGAATTGGTTGGTGAATGGTGAATGTTGAGTTTAAGGAGCCCTTGATGCAATTGGGAGTGTTACTGGGCAGCTGGCTATATGGACCTAGGGATCAGGAAAACAAAATCTTTTCTAGAGAATTGAGGTTCATTAACTAATCAACTAAACACCAAGTAATGCCACTTAAGTAACTAGTGGAGTTATTCAACTAAATGATAGCTGTGACCCTTGAAATTTACCATGCTCTTGCTGTGAGCCCTGAGAGAGATCAGATCTTTGCCCCATCTCCATTTAACTGAAGCTAAGGCAAGTGGCATGGACTTCAAGAAAGGAAATGAGAAGCGTGCATGCAATTGACTGTACATTTCCTTTGCATTTTAATAAACAAATCTCCTGTGATTCTACTAAGTCAAGATTATGTCATAGAGGGTATTAACTTGCTTTTATGATTTAAGTGTGTAGAAATATGTGAGTATGAGAAAGGAAATGGAAACTGGCCTTCATTCCATCTTAAGAGCTATCTATTTTATTTATCTTAAGTAGATCTAGACATTAAGTATGATGCCAAGGCAACTTAATGTTCTTTGTGGGTGGATCCTCTCTTTTGTCTTTGTTTTACTCTGAAATTCCTGTGTGTCTCTTTTTTTTATTTTCCTATTGTGCGTACTTTGTCTCCTTGTATCTGAATTCACATTTTTATATTCAGCAATGTTCAAATCCATACATACATACATACATGTGCTTGGCTTTGTGCGTCCTGCATGCTGGCTTCAAGTGGTACACAGATGCTCTGCCTATGGGCTAATAGTCTGGAATAGATTCTTAGTCACTTAGAAAAGTGATCCCCCAAGAAACACATTTAAATCCTGACTTCCTAGTCCCTCGTTGTGCTGTCAAACATTTATTCTTAGCTGGACTTTCCATTATATCTGGGGAGAACTAATAAACTTTGTTAAATTTAAAAGGCTTGATGTTATTCATCCTGATGTCCATTACAGAGTTGTCCATTTTGAGAAGCAAGTGAATTGCAAACCAAGAACTACAACTGGAATATCTGTCCTTGTAACTTCTAATTTGGGGCTCAAAACTGAAATCACTATTTGTTGTCTTGTTTACAGAGAATTAGGATTTCTTTTTTGCTTTCTCTCCTAATAGGCTATTACTCAAACTCCTTGTTGAACTCTGCTCTAGAGATCACCTGTCTCATGAAGAAAGCTTTAGAAACCCCCCAAAGTGAACATCTTAAGTGACATCTAGAATGTTTTAAGTAAGGCCATCTAAATATCCTTTCCAGATTTCTAGAAAATATATATATATGTGTGTGTCCTATCTGGATGTTTTATTTATATAGATACCTGTTATCACTTTTAGATCCAATCTAGTTTTGTTAAAAATAGAAAATCCTTACAAATTAATGACAGACCAATTCATGAGTAAACATTTTATATGAACTTAAACAATTGTGTTTGAAGCACTGTTATTAAATTTTAAAAGTGATCTAATTAGTGTTTCCCAAAAAAAAAAAGAAAAAAGAAAAAAATCATCAAAATCCTTCTAACCAGATGAAGTCTCAGAAGACATCTTAGATATAAATAATTTCAGACATCAGAAATTTTAAACTTGTGGAAAAAAAAATGGAAGCACACATAAGCCCTCCCTCTGATTTTCACCTGGGAGCTCATGCGTTTGCCCTGATTTAGAATCTGCTGCTTCTCTGTTCTATAATTGACCCCTTTCTCTTATTTCCCTCAGGCTTACATCCTTCTGGAATCACTGAAACTGGAGGTGCAGGGGGGAAGCAGCTGCTGGGTTCAGCCTTCACAGATCAGATCCTCCCAGGAGAGAGGTAGAACTTATTTTATGCAAGTATCCTCCATAAAAGGAGTTTTAAAGTAATTACACCAATTGGAAACTAATTCTCAAAATGTTTGTTGAAACATTACAAATTACAGACAAAATCATCTTTTAAAACTATCCTATAATCTTTCATCAGTTAAAAATAAATAAGCTGTTTTATTAACTTAATTATTTTTTAACTCTGTAAAAGAGATTTCTTTTTGATTGAAACTATTTAAAAAGTTCCCTTAAGATTTCAACTGAACCTGGAACATTTGTGCTTAGAATGGTTTTTGCAACTGGGTTGAACAATATAACCTCTATTACCCAAACTTAGCTTTATGCCACAGAAGTGAAGCTTATGAAAACAGAGTGCACTGAGGAGTCTCCAGTGAGGCCCTGGAGGGGAAAGCAGAATTACTAAATAGGAAAGGTAAGATGTTGAGCTAATGCTACAACTGCAGGAAGAGAAATTTTTTCCAGAAGCATTTGTATTAGAATGCAATTTCAATGGTCTGATGTACTTTAGAACTACCAGCTTTCCCAAGTGGGCAGCCCTGGCTATCATGGGGATAACAGGACTGTCTTCTTGATGCCTTTAGACATAGAAATGAGTACAAGCTCTCTTTTACCAGGGAGAGAGAGTAAGGCTCCCACTGGGAGCAATGGATTTTTTTCCAAGGAATTTATATATAAAGGTCATGAACACTGTGAGTAACATGATCTTTAAATACAGTGGAAATAAAGTCAGAAAAATGAACATCAAGAAAGAAGTGTGTCAAGGAAAATTGTTATGTTTTAGGAGCCCCTTCTATATTTAGAATGAATGAGAATATTAGCATGGAAGTAAACTTTTGTGGGAAAAGAGGCAAAAAAAAAATGTGTGGGGGGAGGGAGAAATTTGAAAAGAACCAATTTGTGTTCTAAGAGGCTGTAAGAGTGTCAGACTAGCAATGCATAGAATCAGAGTCCAGACCCCCAAAATAAGTTTGTGTTTTGTTGGAAACAATACTACTTACTTAATAAACCTTGAAAAATGGAAAGAATGACTGAGTATGCCAAAGGATGTTCTGTTGTAGGTCCTGAGTTAATGCCCTAATCTTCCCAAAGTTGTTTTATAGACAAGCATCAGATTGGTTAATAATAGTAGTAAATAATAGTAATGATACTAGTGAGAATAATATTTGCTGACATTGCCAAGCATACTAAACATTTTATAAATATTTTCTTATTTAATCTGAGTGACTTATTTTCTGAGGGAGTTTTCAGATAGGAAACTGAGGTTCAAAAGAATTAGGCACCTTGGCTAGGATCACACAGTGGGTAAATAGTGAAGCCTAAGACAAAACTATCTTTGTTTATCTGCCTATAAGTAGTAAATAGTAAAAGAAGTAGAAGAAGAGATTGAAAAGTATAAGATAATACTATTTTTAAAAGTTGTGATCCATAATTTGAGTGTGAATTAACTGCACATGCTGTCTTCAAACCATTTAGCCATCCCCCTCTTATTATGTCTCCGCCATCTATTTTCTGCTAATCTTGGCTTGATGTGGTTCTTACCTAGACACATAAACTTAAAGAAGTTGAACAGAGTTATCTACAAAGTCAGATATGTGAAACTGCCAGAATGTCAGTACTTTAGCTAGAGTTCCTAAGTGGTTATAAATCTAGGAATAAAATTATAGTGCCAAGCACTCAATATAATAAATGACAACAAGTCAATGAATACATGAGTAAATGGATGAAATTCTTGGGTAGAGGATAGGTTCTTGAAAATTATTCATTCAGTAATTATTTATTGAGTGTCTATTATGTACCATGAATGATATTATAGTATCACTGAAAATGAAGTTCAGCAACCTAGATGCCCTTCAACAGATGAATGGATAAAGAAACTGTGGTACATATACACAATGGAATATTACTCAGCATTAAAAGAGTGGCATTTGCACGTAATGGGATGGAGCTGGAGAATATCATGATAAGTGAAGTAAACCAATCCCAGAAAACCAAAGGGCCCAGTGTTTTCTCTGATATGTGAATGCTGATTCATAATGGGAGTAATGGAGGAACTTTAGATAGGGCAAAAGGGAGGAAGGGGAAGGGAGGGGACATGGGGGGTAGGAAAGATGGTGGAATGAGATGGACATCATTACCCTAAGAACAGGTATGAAGACATGAATGGTGTGACTCTTCTTTGTGTACAACCAGAGACATGAAAAATTGTGCTCTATGTGTGTACTATGAATTGAAATGCATTCTGCTGTCATGTATAACAAATTTTTGTTGTTGTTGTTACTACTGTGTATTTTCTTTGATAGTTTAAAAAAAGAAGAAGAAATTCAGGAGAGAATTCCTGAGGGTCTAATTCTCTCTGAAGCAGATTAGACCTTATGATTCATTAAATGGGAGCTTCTTAGATACACCATGTCTCTCTTATTACACAAAATTATAATGAGAATTCTCCCTTCTGCCTCATCTTTTATTGCCCCATGTGACAGGGGGAACCTCAGATGCTTATTTGCCCTCAATATCATAGAACCTCTCTCTATTTGCATGTTCTCTCCCTTCCCCAATCCTTCTCTCTCTCTCTCCCTCTCTTTTCCTCCCTCCCTCCCCCCCCTCTCTTTCTCTCTCATTCCCATAACAATTTATTAGCACTATGCTCATTATCCTTCCAGAGTTTATTTATCTTTCAAAATAAGAACAAATCAAACAATCTGGGCAAAACTAAAACAATGAATTTAAAGTGTCCTAACTTCCCAGAAACACTTGTAATAACACTTGTAGTGATTTGACACTCTTTTTTTTCTTAAGCTGGAGAAGCACAAAAATAAATGAAGATATTGGGCCTTTATATTGTCTTTTTGTTGTAGTTGACTGTGTATTTTCTTTGGTAGTTTCCTAAATACTCTTATTCATACCAATATAAGGTGAGTGGAGATTTTTGTCTCTAGATAAAGAACATTTTGTAGCTTTATTAAGGTTGTTCTTTCCCATATTCCCTGATATGCCAGATTAACCTTACCTAGGCCAAGGATCTTTCAGGAGGAAAAGGATCAAGACCATATCCTATTTCCATTTGAAATTCAACCTAATTGGAACTTTCTGAAGGGCTAAGGTAGTCCTGACTCAGCCCCCCCCCAAGAAGAAAGAGGAAGCCTGGCTCAGTGACAGGCTCAATGCCAGGCCTAGAGGTTTGTAGGGGACAGCTTGTCCTAGGTACTATGTGTGGCTGTGGTTTGAAACCCAATTATACCTGGCCACCTTGGCAAGCAGTTATGTTTGGGCAATAGTAGCTGATTGTGTGAGTCCAGTAAGCTGTCATCTTGGATGTCCATGAGCACAGTGCTACCCTGCTGCCTGCTAAGGGTTCTGCAGGAGCAAGGATGTCCTTAAAGTAGGACAAGGACTCACTGGAGCCTGTCAGAACCAGTTTACAACAGTGATCTCCTGTAGAGGTGATGATTAAAACCAGAACCTGTGGGCTGGAGATGTAGTTCAGTGGTAGAGTGCCTGCTTAGCACAAGACCCTGAATTCAATTCCCAGCACCACAAAAACAGCACCCAAACCAGAACCTGTTAATGACTGATCCGTTTTTTCTACATGGAACATTGAAACAAGACTTTCCCCTTTAGTAAATTTCCCAGAGTTCCTGATCAACTTGAGAGATGAGGTGTCCTTAAGAATAAGTTATTGAATTACCTACAGTAATAGAGGAATGAAGGCTTGATCAAATAATTGCAAAGTGAAGAGAAGCCCAAGTTTTGAATCTAGACAATTACATTTAAATGTGCAAATACATTATAAATCTTTAAAAGCTGAAGTGTTTGCCAAACTTATTTGACCACTGAACTTGTGTGTATGTGGTGTGTGTGTAGCTGGGCATTGAACCCAGGGTCTTATGCATGCTAGGCATGTATTCTATAACTGAGCTACACCCCTAGACCTGAAAATATTTTTTTTAATTTTATTTTTTAGTTGTAGTTGGATACAATACCTTTATTTTTATGTGGTGCTGAGAATTGAACACGGGGCCTCACACAGGCTAGGCGAGCGCTCTACCACAAAGCCACAACCCCAGCCCCATACCCAGAACTATTTTTTAAAAAATACTAAGTATCTAAAATGATTGGATTCCAAAGAAAACTTGGAAAATGCTTCTCAAATTACAGAATTTTAGATGTTTCATAACCATTTATTGAGTGACTGGATTTCTGGTTATCACCATTTTGGCAATGTTACTAAAAACCTAACAGCCATTTCTTTTGCACAGTTTGCATCTTACAGCTTCAGAGCAGATGTCTCCTGGAAGGTTCAGGAAGTTTGAGAGCAGTAATGGCTAAGAATTCTTGATTAGTTTTAGTAGATCCATCCTCAGGAACAAATGGTAAACCTCATTTCATTTGTAAATCAAAGGAAACCATATTTTACCAACTCCACCAACCTGGAATGGGGTGTGATGGTAGGGGGCCATCTCTAATCATACCAGCTGAATCCCATTCCCCCTCGGCTCCACATTCCCCAGTTTGAAGATGATGAGAAGTTTATTTAGCAACCTGTAGCTGCAGACACTTTATAAATAAATGGAATATATTTTTATTAATCAGTATAAAAATTAAAATTTAAAGACTTCCTTTCTATCTTCTAACTCGGCTTTATGATGACATTGCTTTGTAATATAACTTATAAGGCACAATATTCATGAAATCATTCTGATAATTTCTAAGTCATTGTTGGTTTTTAGAAATTCCTGGTTGGTCTTAAGTTTGATAAGTTTCCTTTAAACTAAATACTGCTCATCTCTAAGCTACAATTTTATAGGGGAAAATTCACCCAAACTCTTCCAATGACTTCTGTTAGATTGGGTCTGGGACGAGGCACTTGCCTCAGCAAGAGGGTGACTGGGTGGGCTGCTCCTTCTGTCCAGGATGCTAGTGCTTCTCACCTACCCTCTCCCTAAGGGGCTTCCATTCTTATTGACAATACTGCCATCAGCTCAGCCTGTCCCACTATTCCTGCAGCCCTGGGCCTCTCCTGAGCAACTGGTAGACACTGCACTGGCCTCAGATACCACCTTGGTCTATTCCTCTTATGCTCTAAGGTCCAGGTCCACCATTACCAAGTCCCATCACTGCCTACGCAATGGCTGCTATACAATTTTGTTTGGTGACATGGTTTAGTTTAAGCTATTTACCAACCATCAGTGCAGTGTTTCTATGTTGCTGCCTGTAATAACTCTGTACCAGTGTGTATTGCCTGAGTATCAGCTGTGGCCCATCTCCTCCAAGTAGTTCAGAAAGTTTCTATGTCTTCTCCCACAAGTCTCAGAACAAGAAGACCATGAGTGCTATTTTCTTCTTTCCCATATTTTCTACAGCTTCTTCTGCTATCTCTCACTTCCATGAAGTTGCTCCTGTGTTTATGTATTGATTTTTAGAAGCAGCTACTGTTTTTGCTTTACCTGTTGAAGTTACTCAAGTGGTATTGCCCTTGCTGACATTCTATCTCTGAGCTGATGTAGGAGAAAATCCCCCTCTATTGGCATGAGCAGCTAATGGTCACCAGGCCTAGACTGCCTTATTCTCTTTGTGACTTGTTCCTTACTACAACCCTGAGTGTCTGGATGACTCTGTTAGAAAACAATCTCAGTTTACTGCTACCTCCGATGGTTCATCATCTTCTAGATTGAACGTTTTGACAATTTCTGCCCTCAGTAATTTCTTTTCCCCAATAGCTTGGGAGCTTAAGAAGAAGTCTTTCATCCCTAATAGTTTGGGAGAATTGTTTTGAAGCAGTCAGTCGAATGGGACCAAGGCATGAAAACTAAAATTCCCATATGTGAATTGGATTTGCACCCAGTGTTGACAATCTTTAGCTTTGGGGGGTCTCTTTTGGGTCCTAAGTATTCAATCTTCTCTTCCATCTTTCAGGTCCCCTACTAGACTTCATACATACTCAATGAGTTTATCTCAGGAAATTCATATACAGCTTAGTTTTGTTTGTTTTTATCTGGGACTTCTGCCACTCTGTGACTACTCCTATGGACGCAGATGAACAATTTCCTTGAGCTTAATTCTATAAGTTGCATTTGAAAAAAAAAAAAAAAGGAAACCACTTTTAGTTGCTCTATTTCCTGGAACCTACAGCTGGCAAAATGCCTGGGACAAGATGTATTCAATTCAAGTCAGAGCAGAGTTCTTAGGAGAAGCAGATGGCCCACCTAAGGTGAAAAAAATTACTTTCTTGTGGCGGGTGGTTTATTCACCTCTTCCCTAGGAAGGTGGGAATGTGTGGAGGCAAAATAAATAAAACACATTACAAATGCATTCCATAGAGGAACAGAATAATTGTTGCTGAACAAGGCTACAGGAGGCTTCTTTCTGCCTCCAGGCAGGCGGGAGGAACCTGTCACACATGTATTAAAGTGCTCCCAGAACAGAAAATCAGTCCATCAGAAGAACTAATAAAAGCCAACACATTGTTGAAGCGACCAACCATCAGTAACCTTCTCTGAAAGTTGTTAATAAAGAGCTGAAAAGATTGGGGATAGTTAAGATGAGCCAGTATAGGTTAAGGAAAGTGACTGAATATGTAACGAAGCAGTGAGAACTGTGCTTCATCTAAAGAAATGTGGGATTAGCATAGGTGGACATTTAGAAACTGGGTGATCTACATTTATTTATAAAAGGGAAGATGAGAATTTTATAAAAGGGAAGATGAAAATTTCCCACTGATTATCTAACACTTTCCAGATTAGAGAGAGAGTTTTCCTGGGTTGTGCTCAGATCATCTACAGAGCACATTTCACTCAGAAGACTTTTAGAAGCCAAGTGCGGTGGCGCACACCTGTAATTGCAGCAGCTCCCAGTGCTGAGGCCGGAGGATCCCAAGTTCGAAGCCAGCCTCAGCAATTTAGAAAGGCCCTAAACAACATAATGAGACACTGTCTCAAAACAAAACATTAAAAAAAAAAAAAAGGGCTGGGATCTGGCTTAGTGGTTAACCACCCCTGAGTGCAATCTCGAGTGCCAAAACAAAAACAAATTAATGTGCATTCTGTTTGGTATGTCAGTCTCTTTATTAGCATGCTTGATTATCATGGGTTAGTCCCCCAACCTATTCACCCAGCAACATAGACAGAATCCACTCTCTGGACCTGTAAAGCTGACTGTCAGCCCCAGAACAGCCTGAGCATTCCTCCATATTGCCATCCTGTGAAGCTCCACCCATGAAGCCTCAGGCTTCCTTCCCTGGCTCATGTGCCTCTCTTTAAATCCAACTAGAAAGTCAACTCCCTACTGACTTCTTTAAAATCAGCAGAAGATAATTCTAAATGCTCTCTGTAATGCATTCTGGTGTCTTATAGCTCCGAGCCTTAGGAAACAAGTTAATATATTTCACATGCTGTGACCATGTAGTTTCATGAAGAAGTAAACTTGCAGCTTCCTGCCACGGGCTTCACTGCCCTCTTCATCTTGAGAGGGTGAGCTGAGGAGAGGCCACATAATGATGCACAGAGCTCCCTTAGGCGAGGAATAGGAAAGGATGATTATTCCACTGAGCACAGTTCCTACTGAGCCCCTCATGCTCCTTGATCATGTAACTTGAAAAGGGAATGGTTTGGGTGAAACGAAGAAAGGGTAGGGTGTTCTTATCCACAAGAGCAGAACTGTGTACATAGCACCTGTGGGTGAGTACACAGATTTGCCTATTTCCTCACTGTCAGAACATGTGCTTCTATGGCTTGCTCTGCCATTCTCATCCCTGGTTCTTGTACAGATGGGACATCAGAACTTCAAATATTCTCACTTAGTTGTCACCTTCCTTGGGAATAAAGGGCTATCACCACGCACCCCTTGATGGATACTGTACATTCCTTGTTTGCTGTAGGGCATTTGTCTATTGGTATTTTGGTAACAGTAGTTTCTGTCTGACTGCAGAAGGAGATGGAAACAGCAGTGATCCAACTTTGGAAATAATCTACCAACCACATAAGGTGATGTGACATCCCAGAAATTGACCTGTAGCTCTTAAAAAGAGCAAATTATCTTCCCTTCGTAAAATGGAAACATTGATATTGCTTATTAATTTCTCTTTCCCCCAATTTGGAGAGTTGGCAGAAGGATAAATAATGGTGACTATTATAAAGATGCTTTCAAAACAGTCACTTCATAAAACAAATGGATGCATTTGCTGCAACTGAGATTTACAAAGCTTTTGTGAGGTGGCAAAGGGGTTAGCAATTCAGGATGTTTATGGCTCTTGGGCTGTGGCTAATCTCTTGTGAAGCAAGGTTTCAGTTGGGTAGAGATTGAGTAATTCCAACAGAGAAACATTGTGTAACTCCTTCTTCCTCTTTATTTCTTGTGGACCAGTGAGTATCCTAAGTCTCAAACTATACACCAGCTTAATAGATTGAATTTTTGAGTGTCTTATATCAGGACAGCTCAGCATTTGCAAAAAGTGCCCACAGATAACCATGGAAATTACCACCTTCCCTGCTGTGCTCATGTTGAATTTATCTGACAGAGTCACTCAAGAACATCTTTACATTCTTTAAAGGCAAAGAGAATTGATGTTTACTGGTTACTTACTATGTAACCACACTACCTTAACTCTCATGGCAAATTTGTGAGATACTATTATTTCCCCTATATTATAATAGGATAGAAGCTCAGGAAAATTAAGTAACTTTTTAAAGGTAACAGACAACCTTAGAAGCCTAAAACAGACAGGTTCTCTTCTGGGCAGTTTTATATAGTAGAAGCGAGATGATAATACTATAGAGCTGGGTTTTAGGATTTAAATGAAAGTCTATCTGATCCCAAATCCATTGTTCCTTGCCTTGGACCAGATTGCCACTCAAACACACAGAAGGCTAGAGAAGTGTCACAGGAATTTAAAGTGCCATGAATAAAAAACCATGTACGAGAAAATATTTTCTGAGAAAATTTAGATCAACTCAGTCCTTCAGAGTCACAGCTGACTTAAAGTCAACCTGCATTCTCATGAAATGTAAGGAAGAAATCAGTATTTATTTTTTAAACCTCTGAGACAAGGCTTATTGTCATATGGAATATCTCCACACTCCGGAGCAGGCAAGGGGTGGTCTCACACACCAGGGGTTGGTCTTAGTATGGAAGAGGGTAGAAGCTCGACAGTCTCTTCTCAGTGTGAGTGAGCTGTGCAGGAATGACAGTGAGACAGTACTGCCACCTCAGAGTCCTCTTCTGTTTTCCATCAGGGACCTGTTTATCAGAAGTCACCTTTTGTGATGAATAATCCTACTCAAAGTCTGTCTGTCTATCTATATATCTATCTACCTATTAATTATGGTGCTGGGGATTGAACCCAAAGGTGTTCTACCACTGAGCTACACCTCTAACCCTTTCTGTTTTTTTTTTGTTTTGTTTTGTTTGTTTGTTGTTGTTGTTTGTTGTTGTTTTTGAGACAGAGTCTTGCTGAATTGCTGAGGCTGGCCTTGAATTTTGAACCTCCTGCCCCAGCCTCTTGAGTAATTGGGGTTTCAGGCGGGCCCCACCATGCCCACTTCAAAGCCTGTTCATTTAAAATGTTGCCAAGTTCTGGAGAGTGTGTTGGTGCAACAACTAACCACTTCTGTCTTCACTCCTGCTACCCCATCCGCAGACCAATGTGTACTGATTCTGGTCCATTGTAAACACTTCCTAAACAATTTTCCCACTTGCCAGCCACTATTAGCTACAGAAACATGACTGCTAGATATATTGTCAGAAAGTACAGCTCTGATTACCTCAAGCTTCTGCTCAAAAGAAGAGAAACTTCCAAATTCAAAGTCAAACCCTAGAAATTATCTAGGGACCCTCTCCTAAAGTACACACTAGTCCTGGGACTAGTGTTCTCATTTTATGTTTGTGGATGCCATTTCCTAAGAGTGGTGGTTTCTGAGGAACTATCAGATGCAAGAGTTCTGCTTCAAAACAATATACAGGAAGAGGGTAAATAGCATAGAACTACTGATTTCACCACCAAAAAAGTCTTAATCCTTTTCTGTTAAGTTGTTATCTAGTGCCACCTGGTGTTAAAAGTGAACAGCAGCTCTAGAGAAAAAAGAAATATTTTAACTCAAATTGAAGATGTTCAGTACTGGAAGGAAACTTGAGATAATTTAGACAGCTGTTTCATTTTATAGATTAGTAGTGTACTTGGAATTTAAAGTCTGAACTCAGTACCAGGCTCCTCAATTTTCCAACTTGTCTCCATTGTCTCTTAAGCCTCCAAAAGGAGTTGGGCCAGAGTGATGTCACTTTTGGAAGAGGATCTTTGCTCTTACTCCTGTTCAACAGCTGGACAAAATAAAATTTGGAGACCCACAACTTATTTTGTACCTGTAGCAACTTTCATGTCTATGTTTATACAAGATGTCTTTATCCTAGATGTTTCTTGATCAGAGTGGAGACAATTTGGTGGTGGCAATTGGCATAGATTGTGAAAACGGAAGGTAATGAGTAACTCATTAAGATTATATTTTATTATTTATTCACAATTATTTATTCAATCCTTACCTTGGTGTGTTTTTCTGTTTAGGCAAAATATACTCCTCCTGACCTCAGTTGACTTTGGGGTTGGCCAATTCTATCCTCTCTTTGGTCAGTAGAATGTGGCTAGACTAGATGGATACCACCTATGAGCAGGACCTTTAAATTGTGTGATTTGATTAGGCCTGCGTCAGCTGTGACCTTCTGCATGTGAACAGCATGCAATACAGAGAGACTGTTCCTTTAGCCCTGGCTCTAAGCTGAGCCCATCAGAGTCACTGCTGACCTACAGTTAATGTGCACCTTCCTGAAATGTAAGCCAGAAATATTTGTTTTAACTTTAAAGTTTCACAGTTGCTTTTGATTTTTAAATATTTAAAATAATTTAATCGTGGAAAAATACACATACCAAAAAATCTACCAGTTTAACCACTCTTCAGTGTACAGTTGAGTGGCATTGTATAGCTCATATTGTTGTGGGATCATCACCACCATCCATCTCAATAGCATCTCATCTTGTGAAACTGAAATTCTGTACACATTAAACAATAACTCCCTATTCCCTCTGCTTCTAGCCCCTGGCAAACATCATTTTACTTCCTATCTCTATGAATCTGACTCTTCTAGGTATCATGCAGCAATTGTGTTCTTGTGACTGCCTTAGTTTGTCCACAAAGTTCATCAACATTGTATTATGCATCAGAATTTAGTTCCTTTTGGGGTAGAATAATATCCCATTGTATGTATATACTACATTTTGTTTGTGCATTCATCCATTGATGGACACGAGGATTGCTTCCACCTATTGGCTATTGTGAATAATGCTGCTCTGGACACAGGTGTGCAAAAATGTCCTTAAGTCCTTGCTTTCAATTCTTTTGATTATGTGCTCAGAGGTGGAAGTGCTGAATCAAACATTAATCCTCTTTAAAATTTTTTTGAGAAGTGCCACACTGTTGTCCTTAACAGCTATGCCTCTTTACATTCCCACTGGCAGTGCATGTGGGTTCCCGTTTTGCTATAGCCTTGCCAATACTCGTTGCTTTCTGGTTTGTTTTGTTTTGTTTTGTTTTGGTAGAAATCATTCTAATGGGTGTGAGGTGGTATCTCCTTGTGGTTTTGACTAAACATTTGGCTTTTTTTTAAGCCACTGAGAATTTGGGTTTGTTTGTTCCTGCAGCAAAAACTGACAAGTAGGGTTTGAACACAAGTCTGATGAACTCTTAAGAAATTTTAGAAACTCTCTATGAAAGAGGAAAGTACTTCCAGAATGATGTCCAATTTAACTGATTTGAGAACCAATTAAATATTAGATCTTAAGTTGTTTTTACCTTCTTCAAGGTTTACTTAATTCTGCTATCACTGCCCCTTATCCTAAGCACCCATTTAATTATGCAACCTGTTTTTCTGACTATATTTCCACTGTACTTTTGATTCCCCTTTACCTTGAGCCCCCCATCCCTTCTCTCTCTCTCATACTGAGAGTTAAAATCCAGCTGCACTTTACTGTTAAACCACATCACCAGTTCTTTTTATTTTTTATTTAGATACAGGGTCTCACTAAAATGCTGAAGCTGGCCTTGAACTTATGATCCTTCCACTGTAGTCTCCCAAATTGCTGGTCTTACAGGTGTGTACCATCTTGCCAGGCTACTTTTTCTGTTTCTAAACGTTTTTATTGCCTTCTAAAATTCTATGCAATGAATTTGTTTATAATGTTTACAGTTAAAATGTCTCCACTGATGAATTTTAAGAGGGAAGGGGTTTTGTCTGTTGTGTTTACTGTCATCCCTTAAACAGCATCTGGCACACAGTAGATGCTAAGATTATTAAATGAAGGAATGAAACACAAGAACAGTTCTGAATGTGAGTGGTTGTATTTTAGTAACATGACCAGTAGAGGTCATAGATGAGCTCTGGGACTTGCAGTTACTTTTGTATCTGGTTTATAGGAGGATCTTGATCAGTGTGGATTGCCACATTAACAGTGTGGTGGGGGAGTTCCATGGATCATGGAAACTGCTGAAAGAAACACATTGATGATGCCTCAGATTGGCTTCCCCTTCATGTATCACCTGGTCCCGAGAGCAAAGCAGGGGGGGAAATATAGAAATTGAAATTTTCTTTCTATAAGAGCAAAAAGTTTTGGCTTTAAAGCTGTATTTGTATAAATTGCTTGTAAATGAAAGTTAAAATCAATCAAATGATTACAGAGCATAATAAGTGTTTATTTTCCGTTGCAAAGCTGTTTGCCTAGATAAACAACATCTCCCCCCTCAAGAGTGTGTGTGAGTGTGTGTGTGTGTGTGTGTGTACGTGTACAGATAAATCTTATTAATACAAGGACACTTAAACAAAATTTTCCTCTTCCCTTTTACAACAAGAACACCACAAAAAATGACAAACCAGCACTTCCAAGCTGTGATTCTGCCTGAGTATGGTTTATTTTTCTTGGCTTAATGGCTCATGCTTAAATGTCACAATATGTTACTACATATAGAGAAACAGTGATATCACATCAGAAGTGAACTGTTATCTTTTGATTGCATATTAGATTTGATCGATTAACTTAATACGATTTTTGTGTGTGTGGTGCTAGGGACCGAGCTCACGTTGTGTATGATAGGCAAGTGCTTTATCACTGAGCCACATCCCAGCTCTGATTGATTAGTTTAAGGACAAACATTTGAGAAAAGGAAATTTGCTTTTAGATTACTTCCCATGTGTGGGGCACCATGATAAATAATTTTACCTGTTATCTTGCTCCCTGATGTGACCAATGTCAACATAGCATCTGGATCTTAGTAGAAGCTCAATAATTGTTGAATGAGTGGTATCTAGGGTGAAGGACAGTTAGCATGAAGAATTTGAATCTTTGTTTTGGTTTGAGGGGAGTTGATCGGTTGTATTTCCTTGACAAACCACCTCAGAATGTGGGTACAGAATGTACTCTTTATCCTTTTATTGGTATTCATTTGTTTGTTTTCTTCCCTCCCTCCCCCTTCCCTCCTCTTTCCTTCTTTCCTTCTTTCCTCCTTCCTTCCTTCCTTCCTTCCTTCCTTCCTTCCTTCCTTCCTTCCTTCCTTCCTTCCTTCCTTCCTTTCTTTCTTTCTTTCTCCAGGGATTGATTGAATCCAGCCAGGGGCACTTAACCAAATAATTTTTTTTTTTGAGATAAGGTCTTGCTAAATTGCTTAGGGCCAAGCTAAGTTGATGGGGCTGGCTTTGAACTTCTGATCCTCCTGCCTCAGCCTCCCAGGTTGCTGGGATTACAAGTGTGCATCACTGTGCCCAGGGAGGTGTCCCTTTCTTGGGTCCTGAAAAGTAAAAGTAGAAGATGGTCCTTATCAGGAAACCCATAAAGTTGGGCATGGATGAAAAGCTAAGACAAGGGGATGGTAATTCCAGCCCTGCAGGGGCAAGAGATCTTTCCCTTCAGTTCTGTACAATGGGAATGATAATTACATAATTCCTACTTTTTCTATTTCAACACATGTCATGAGGTAATGATAAGGTCATATTGAAAAGATTTTTAAGTCATGAAATGAGAAAATTGTCAATAAATGAAAGTTTAATGAAAACTTTCCTATAATGTCCACTGGGGAAGGAGTCTGTCACCAGCTCCATCCAGTATCATACATCACTGTGGCTGTCCATATGCAGATGAATGGAAAAATGAAACAGATCAGTATTCTCAACATCATACACTACCTACACCTGGGGATGGTGCAGACTTCCATACTGAAGAACTGTCTTGTGCTAGTATTTGCTTGAGCTTTGTGTTCAGAGAAAGCCAGATCATGTAGTTTTTACTCTATTCTGAGGTTCTTAGCTGGGTAGACTGCAAGGGTAACTTCTCCTGGGGGATGATGTGAAAGAGAATATACAAACTACTCAAAAACATTCTTAATGTGTAGCAGGTACGGTGAGATTGGGGGAGATTACCACTGATCTTCTTAGTTCCCTCCATGAGCTTAGGGAAGTTCTCCCACTAACAGAAGTAAAATTGGATTTCTTTCTTTCTTTCCTCTTTCTTCTCTTCCTGTACCAGTACTTAGAACTTTAGTCAGCTGTCAGACATATAATATATAAATTGCAAGCATAATCACCATGCAGAAAGATGCCAAGTGCACATGAACAAATTAGAGGCTCTTAGTCAAATCCAAACAAATGTATACCTGATAATGGCTTTGGCTGAAATATATTTTTATATTTTATAGCATGTTCACATTTGCCAGTGGTTAGCAAAGATTAAGCTTGCCAAACTTTAATGTGGTACAAATGCCATGTTCAAGGCAAAGTAAGTAGACTGTTAGAGGATCTGGCAAATCAAAAGCATTATCAACAGCTGTGGCTTTCAAATGCTTTTGTGAGACTGGAATAATAAAATCATGTGTGTTTCAAGTGGGCATTGATTCTACCCTGTACGTATTTAGATATAACATGATCATTGGTAACATCGAGTAGCATTAAAATTAACTATAATTAACTTTGAATACATATTATGATGGTCAGAAGACAAAAATAGACCAAAAACCTAATTAACTAATTAAGGATTTATTGAGTGACTGCTATATCCAGGGTCATGTATTTGATGCTAATTGTAGCCAATCACTTCACACCTCTTCCCTTCTGGACTTTTGCCAGAATTGGTAAAAGCATTAATTTGAATTTCACCTACTTTCACTTATCACCACTAGTGGACACATTTTTAGAAATGAAAAGTCAAAAGAAAGGAAAACCATCATAGGGCTAAGTAAGAATAAACAGTGACCCTAAGTTGAAAGTTCCTATGCCAATAATCAGGAAATTTATATATATATATATATATATATATATATATATATATATATATATATATATATATATATATATATATATATGTTTTAGAATTTCTTAGCCGACAAGAATTTTATGCTATGGAAGTATTTTTGTGTTTCTGTAACATCACTTGAAAATTTTAAGTGGAGCTACTCAGGAGTGAAAACATATTTTCAAAGGAAAAAAAACCAGTTACCAGTAAGTTGTCAATTGCGTGACCACCATTTTGACCTTTTAATTTGTTCTTAGAACATTCTTTTCATTTTCCAAATGATTTCTTATTACTAGCTGGGAGGATTTAGCCATAAACTCAAAGGTAAGCTAATCAAAAAGAGCACTGTATGCTTTTCTTGAGTTTGATTCAACAGCAAGGAACTCTTTGGTTATTTTAATTGATAGCTGGCTTTTCCTCAATTTTCCAATGCAATAATTACTATGTCATACCACTTCATTTAAAAAACATCCACTTCTGTGTCTCTCATATATCTACTGAATCTCTTCCTGTTTCCTCTAAAGAGAAAATATGGGCTACCCATAGTCCCTTAGAGTGGTGAAGCTCTGTCCTCTTTCATTTCATTGGCTTAGGAACCAATAAGACTCCTATCATCAAGAGAGCTGGATCCTGAAACCAGATGCCTCAACATCTATCTAATATAAACCTTTCCAATGCACCGCGATTGTAGCTCAGTGGTCGATTGGATTGCTTGCCTAGCATGCATGAAACCATGAATTCAATCCCTAGAACTGCAAATATATATATAAATAAACCTTGCCAGTTCCAAATCCACTCTTAAAATAATCATATCAGCCCAATTTCTTCTATTCTTGCATTTGCATTTTCCCCCTTTGCCCTCTATATCTTCTCCAGGGGCCTAAGAGGGTATGTCACTAACTGCTATAGTGATAATAATGTGTAATATTTACTGAGCACTTACTGTGGGCCAGACAATCCAGGAACTTTAAATGTGAAGCAAGCTTCCTTCGGCCTAGCTATCAACACTCCCACTACCAATTCTGTGCCATCACTCTCATTTCATGAGGGGCTGAGCTACAGGTTCTCCTAGCGTAAGATCACCAGATTTTGCAAATAAAAATACAGGAAGCCTGGTGAAAATTGAGTTTCAGATAAACAATGGAAAAAAATTAGTGTATGTCCTAAATATTGCATAGGAAGTACTTTTATTAAAAAGCATTTGTTATTTATCTGAAACTCAATTTAATTGGACTTTGTGTAGTTTGTCTGGCAACCCTGTCTGGGTGTCTGTCTGTTCTACATCCGTGGAAATGAAGCACAAAATTTGTCTATCTTTCCTTTCTCTTTGCTTCTCAGCTGTCATGAGGTATGCAGCTTCCTTGGCCCCATGCTCCCACCATGATTTACTGCTTTGCCATTGTCCCAAAAAGCAATGGGGCTGACTATAAGCTGAAACTATTGAACCTATGGGCCAAAATAAAGCTTTTCTCTTTTTAAGTTCATTATCTCACGTATTCGTAATAGTAACAGAAAGCTCACGCAGTATAGTGACCATCAGGCCCTACTCTTTCCACACCCTTTCTGAGAGTCCAGCACAAATGCCCTGATCTTAGGATAATGATTTTTTGCATAGAGATATCATGTCCCATCTTAGCCTATGGGACACCTTTGTGTGAATTAGAAAAAGAGAACAGCACAGCTCTGTGGCACATAACCTGGTAGGAGGAATGCAGGCTGAATTTCAGCTCCCACTCACCACCTAGCCAGGTACCCTCATGGATTGAGCAGTCCGTACATCTATACTTAATGGTCCCTTCCTGGGCCTATCTGGTCCTGGACTAGAGTTTTGTCCATAGCACCTGTTCAAAAACTGAGAATTCTTTCCTTTCTCTCAGGTCCTTGTCTGGTTTTAACTACCTGTTCTCCAGGTGTCTTATTGCCTTTCTCCCAGCTGGATCTGTTTTATCATCCATTGGATCCTCTTCTAGGAAAATTATGCCATTTCATTCCCATGTCCAACCCCAGTGAAGTAGGCAAACACAAACTCTCTCTACTTTCTAAGACCTTCCCACTTGGGTCTAGTTTTACCTTTCCAATTCCAACTGATTTTCAGGGTGAAGTAGCTGATAATCTTAGGTACTAGTAAAGCTCTTGCCTTTCCCGATCAAGTCAACAACTTTACCTACCTCTTGAGTTTTCTATATAACTCACCCCTCAAGATGTGGAATTATGGGCTGGGGATGCGGCTCAAGTGGTAGCGCGCTCGCGTGGCATGTGTGCGGCCCAAGTTCGATCCTCAGCACCACATACAAACAAAGATGTTGTGTCGGGGCTGGGGATGTGGCTCAAGCGGTAGCGCGCTCGCCTGGCATGCGTGCAGCCCGGGTTCGATCCTCAGCACCATATACAAACAAAGATGTTGTGTCCGCTGAAAACTAAAAAATAAATATTAAAAAAAAAGATGTTGTGTCTGCTGACAACTAGAAAATAAATATTAAAAAATTCTCTCTCTCTCTAAAGATGTGGAATTATCTTCTAAAGTTCTTTCAGAATAAATAATGTCAAAATATCTCGACTATACAAGCCCATATGCAGTATGTGTTTGTGTTTTATTATATAGATAGATTTTTAAAAAGTATTAACTTAAGGTGGTATAAAGTGAGTTTAGAGAAAGCATAATATAAGTCAAATATCACAGGTTTTAGAACAAAACAAATTTGGGTTAAACTGCATCTCTTCTGCTTGTTACCCACATGATTTGGGGCAAGGTTCTTAATCTTCCTCTCTTTCCTTATAAAAAGGGAATTAGACTTAAATTGTAGGGTTATATATGAGTTTTCTAGAATTTCCATAACAAAGTATCCCTGACTGAGTGGCTTAAGCAATAGAAATGTATTGTCTCACAGTTCTGGAAGTTAAAGAAGCTGAAAGTTTCAGCAGGCTTGATTTCTTCTGAGGCCTGGAGGGAAGGATTTGTTCCAGGCTTCTCTCTTTGGCTTTGATGGTAGTCTTTAGGTTCTCATGCACTTTATCAATGTGTATGTCACTGATTCCAAATTTCCTCTTTTTATAAGGGATACCAGTCACACTGGATTGGGGTTAACCCTATGACCTCACTTTAACATAATTACTTCTATAAAGACCTTACTTCCAAATAAGGTCACACTCTGAGGTACTAGGAGCTAGGACTCCATCATTTCTTTTTAGAGAATATAGAGTTCAACTCATAACATGTTGTTAAGAGAGTAAGTAACTTATACAAAGCACCTAACTAAAGGGTGAGGATGTAACTTAGTGGTACAGCTCTTGCCTAGCATATACAAGGTCTTGGGATCAATCTCTAGTACCACTAAATAAATAAAGCACCTAACAGAAATCCCAGGAAATAAGAAGTACTTAGCAATTCTTACAGTTGTTCGTAGTTTTATCTTCTGATCCTTTACAATACATGGATACTAGAATACATGGTTATTCAAGTCCTTATAAATAACAGTTTCTTTCTGGGATTAAATATGTAAAGAGAGTCGATGTGGAAAAAAAATGAAGTAGAAAAAGTGCAAATGTCAGGAAAGTCAAACATGAATACCCATTATTGAAAATAAAAGACCTATGTATATAAATGCATTTGGGGTATGGGATAGGGGGCAAACAGAGGTGACAGTATTTAATTATCCAAATTGATTGATTTTGAATGAACACTCTGGAGATAAAGAGAGACAAATCAAACTTTACCCTGGAATAATATAATTTTTGGTCAGAAACAGAACTTGCTTTAGAGCAAAAGGTCATTGAAGAATTAGCCATTTGATACTGATGACAGAGAAGTTCAAACTATAATTATTCAACAAACAGCATTACTTAAAAAATGTTTACCAGGGTAATAGTTTCAAGCCTCTGTGGGATTTAAAAGTGCTACTTTTTTTTTCCCCCTGTGGCACCTTCAGCTTCAATGTGTTATTTGAAGATAAATTCTTACTGTTAATGAAACTGAAAGGGGAAAATTATATTTGTTAGTTCATGAAGAAAGATGTATCGTTTGATCTTGAACTTTTTGCTTCAGGATATCCTCCATGGCGGCTGGGTAACTAAGACAATATAGTGGAATGCGTGGCAAGAGGGTGAGTCCTCTAGAAGATGAAGGGTTATTCACAAGAATCTGGTCTCCATTAAGAATAGAACAAGAGGAAATATGTTTGAATTGCAGAAGGAAGAATTTAAGCTCAATCCACTCTCTGACAATGTTGGTAATCAGTACAATAGATATCCAAGAGAGACTAAGCAATATCCTTCCTTAGATCTGTAAAATTGTGATAGACATTGTGTTACTAACAGTTTCCAAAACTCATAAGGCCTTTTGAATATTCTATCTAGCCCATAAAATTTGCATTACTCTACCCACTTTTCCAATATCACTCTTAAACTTTTCTAAATTATTCCTCTTATTACTATTACTCAATCCAATAACATGTTTTTTTAAAAAGAATGGATTGTTGGGTTTAATTAAATTTATCAAATAGAAAGTTAATTTTGTTTTTGTGAAGACACAATCTTCCCCACACAACAATTTCTATTAAAGGAAATAGAAAATGAAAAACTTCAAATATTAGATTTAAGATCTGAATCTTGATTTTCCCAGGGAGAACTTACATTTCTTTGAGAATAAGATTGTTCCTTTTTTGTTTGCTTGTTTTCCCCAAAGCTTATTTCTAATAAGGAAGCATTCACATCCTATGTTTCATTTGGGGGAGTCGGAGAATACTTTGGAACCATGTTAATGGAGACTGAACAGCAGGAGGAGGAACTGTACTCTCCACACTGATAGTTTCTGTTGGCAGATAAATGCTCAATTATTCTTTTCACTTTACCTAAGGATTTATTTTCCATGTAAGTCTGTAAAAGATAAAAATGGTTATTAAACAACTTCTTTTTTATTTTAAAAAGACAGAGTCTCTCTGTGTTCCCCAGGCAAGCCCTAAACTCCTAGGCCCAAGCAATTCTGTTGTCTCATCCTCTCCATTAGCTGAGACTACCAGTGTGTACCACCATGTTTTGCTCAAACAAGTTCATTTTCAGAAGTGAATCCAGATCCAAAGGAATTACAGATAAGAAAAATGGAAATGTTTAAAGTGAAATACACAAAAAATAACAACTTAAGACTTTGATTTCTAGCAATATTTTTGACCGGATAGTCTGAAAATACTTTTACTACAAATCACTTGGATATGCTAGATGAAATATAACATGCATGCTTTTAAATGCTATTATGAAAGGCAGGAGGGTACCCTGGAAACTCATTTATTTTTTTTTAATTGATCTTTTGACTCCTCTGGATTTACTTTTCTGCCAGTCTGGTTAACATTAGGTATGGGTTTTAATGACCATGAAAGAACAGTTGACAAATCTTTGGGCCCACGAGAGGCAGAAAACTGTATTTAAGACTCTCAAAATAGGGCTGGGGTTGTGGCTCAGCAGTAGAACACTTGCCTCGCATGTGCAAGGCCCTGGGTTGGATCCTCAGCACCACATAAAAATAAATAAATAAATAAAAGTTACTATGAACAACTACAACTAAAAAATAAATTAAAAAAAAAAAGACTCTCAAATAAAGACCCCTTGAATGATTGTGGAACTGTGAAAGAGGAGAACTTAAATCATTCATTTCCTCTCAAAGTGAGATTTAAAAGAGACTTTCAAGCTTAGCCTGATCTACTAAGGAAAGGGGAAGAAAGGAAAACCCTGAGAACAAGAACCTGAGAACCTTAGGCTACCCTCATTCCAGTTTGGGTTTTGAATTTATACTGTCTAGAAGACCTAGATTCTTTAAGTGAGGGGAAAAAAAACATTATGGGCCTGGTAATAATTCAGTGCACTTAATAGAAGTAATTCAAAGCCTTCTCTAGAAAGACATATTTTCAACCCAGGCTGTGTAGGATTTCTATAGATAAAGTCTCACTAAACATGAGCTCACAATTTAAAATTGGAAAATACACAAACAATCCAGAATCATCAGAAATAACAGCCAACATAATTAGATCCTAGTTCAGAAATAACCTATAAAATTAATGTTTAAATTTGTTAAAAAGAAAAAGCAGATACTGCTGAAATATTTACTAGGAGTAAAATAAATATTCTTAGTGAGATATTTATTAGGAGTAATTTTTCAGGCCTACAAAAGGGTTAATTTGTGTGCTGTCTGCACCTTAGTCATGAAGTTAATCAGAGCCAGAATTCCACTTAAGGGTGAGAGGGTACTCTGTTATTTTTAGATCAATCTTTCCTATACATGCTGGGGTTCAAGTAACAAAACTAAATGTGGGATTGGGGAGGGAGATTTGCTTCAATTGTGGGCCACTGAGCAAAGGGAAAGCTGTGTTACCACTGAAGTTGGAAAGCAGACTGACTAATTTCAAGAAAGTACAGAATCAAATAAAGGAGAAACAAGATAAAGCTAGAGCATTTCAAAGGTGGAAGATGTGGTATTCCCTAAGGAAAAAGAACAAACACAAGTAACCCATTATAGATCTTCTTCCTTAGAGAAGTCTGTGGTTGGAGGCTGACTTGGGCAATATTTGGGAACATTGCTTTGCCTGTGAAATGAAACCAGATCCAATAGAAGAATTTAATCTCAGAAATAAAATTCTGAATTAGGCTGAGATGTTAACAGGAGATTTTAATTCCTGGAACCATAGATATTTAAATGGGTATGGTTTCTCCTGTCTGTACACCCAAGAACATCTGATCTTTGTTATGTGAGTATTGGAGACAAATTTTTCAGGCTTCTGCCTCAACTCATTATCTTCCAAATGAGTGAGACAGAAAGGTTCTCCACGCTAGAGTTAGGCCTTGATGTTTTATCTTAGTGTGAATTTAGCATCATGTCAGGTTTATAGGTAGCACATCAAGATGCAAAAAATAAGCTGAAATCCTGTTTTGGTTACTTGCACCTACGTTCAAGTGTTTGGACTTTTTGACACCTATTTTTAGGGTAGGAAATGAAATAGTCAAATTCATAAAATTAATTCAAACTGTTTTTGCCTAGACAGGAATCAGTTGTCTTCATGAACAAAGTTGAACTCAGAGGTAAAAACAGGATTAGCATAACTTGATGGGGCCACTTATATTAGCTGGACACTACAGTGTTATAAAAACAAAACTGTCTAGTTAAATATGAAGAATTTTGTGCCAGTCCTCATGAGATCTGAAAAATCATCCAGTGGTTATTCGTTCCTTTCTCCCCACATCCATTCTGACCATTTTTTTTTCTCTTAGCATGGGTCTTTGTAGAGAACCTTTTATGCTCACTAACCTGCACCTGCCAAATGGTGGCCTCTGAGCCTGTATCTACACAGCCTTCCGGTTCAGCTCCTCAAACTTGACTGTGCTGCACTCTGTGGCTCAATTCTGTCAGTGTCAGATGTTATGATCAGGGGTTTTTTCAGTCTGAGGCAGTATGGAGAGACTTCTGTACTTTCTTGTAACCCTGAGACTTCTGTACTTTCCAAGCTCCCTTTCCAAGCTCTGTGTGTTTTAGGCAGCTTGGGCATCCAGGGCACCCTGCAATGATCTGTACAGTTCCACATAACACCACCATTTCTATGTGATTTTGTTGAGCTTGATGGTCTTTGTTGTAGCTTATAAGAGTGATCCTTCTGGAGGGTCAGTGAGGACTTTTTTTTCCCAAAGAGTATGGTAAAGGGCAGACAAGGATCTCCATTTCACAGATACCAGGAAGCATAAAAGAGAAATAGGTAGAATACTTAGCAGATAGAATTGCAGTCTTCTTACTAATTATTTGATTTCACTTAGATATATAGTTTTTCTTTTTCCCAACTTTAGAAGCTAATAGATTAAAAAGGTGGCCTTATGTAGTAGTTTCTTTAAAATAGCATTGACAAAGTTTGCAAGTTCTGAGGAATATTATATTTTCTGAGGAAGAAAGTCTACACTGAATAAATTTTAGAAATAATTAAGCAAAGTAGAGCATTTTCCTTTAGTGTAGGACTTCTCAGATCCTCTAATATGCTCCTAAAGGTTGAAGGTATAGCTCAATGTTAGAGTACTTGCTTAACATGAGGGAGGCCCTGTGTTCAATCCCCACTACCTCTGATAAATAAATAATAAAGCAGGCTAATAGACACTGTGACACTCCCAGAGTGGGTTAAAATCTGATTTCCCCAAATTTATTTGACCATCAGAAAAAAATATAGACATGAAAACAAAAGCTTTAACCTCATTGTTCCTACCAGTGCAACTTCCAGTGCTCTCCTGACCCAAGGGGACCTTGTCTTGAT